>NC_090297.1:6327500-6952500 GCF_039906515.1 Pseudorca crassidens
GCCTGCGCGTCCGGAGCCTGTGCTCCGCAACGGGAGAGGCCACAGCAGTGAGAGGCCTGCGTGCCGCAAAAAATAAATAAATAAAATAAAGTAAAAAAGGGATGGGACGGGATGACCGTCACGGGAAATAGCACTGGTGGTAAGCAAAGTGAATCAGCTTTCGAGCGCCACAGGAATGAACTTTACTCTCCAGTACTTACAACACAGGATGACAGACAGGATTCAGAAGGGAAATAACAGAGAACCTGGTGACTGTTGCGAATCTCAGGAGCAAGTTACCAGGCTGCACTGGAGGAGCAGCAGCCTGGGCAAAGGACCTGGAGGCCCCTGCTCTGTGTAGCACTGTGGCCCCTGGATTCTTCATCTGTAACAGAGGGGCTGAAGAAGGTCTTTTTTGGAACTTCCCAGTTTTTAACATTCTTTCTCTTTATAGACGTTTCTTAAAGGTGAAATTCTAAATAGTCTCAAAAAACAAATAAATGTAAAGAATATTATACAGTCCTTTAGAAAAATAAACAAACAATATAGCCACTGAACAATATAGCCAAACTGTCCAGGCCAAACACTGACTAGCTGCTGCAGAGGCTTCACTTACACCTTAGGGATTAAGGTTAGTGTTAATTTTCAGGCCTCTGTGAAAGCTGCAATAGTTTATGCCACAGGTCTTTAAATGACATTATGCATAGTTAATCATCTACACAGTTAACATGTACATAACCTCGCTTCTCAGAAACAAAATCTTTCCTCCTGCTTTTTGTGTGTGAGTCCAGGCACCGCACATAAAGAACCCCAGGCTGCCGTGGGTCTAAGCTGCCAGCCCAGTGTATCTGAAGGGAGGTTGACTCCTTAGGACTCAGCAGACAAATCCACTAATGACAAGATTCTGCTTCATGATACAGAATGAGTGTAACTCTGGCCACAACGAGAAAACTACTGGCAGATTCAGGAATCATAACTATTTGTCAGTTTAGAAAGACCTGTTTCAGCTCACAAGTAGAACTGTTCAGGGCCACAGTGGAAATTAAAACTTTTTTTTCACTTACTTCTAGAATCTTCACAGCCTTGAAAACAGAAAAACAATAAGTAAGGCTCTAACCTAGAGGGTGACAGAAAAAACACTGTTCTATCCCTCTCACGTAGGTATTAGTGAACCCATTCATAAATGCTAAACTGAACTAGAAAGTACAGGGCTTCCCTGGTGGCGCAGTGGTTGAGAGTCTGCCTGCCGATGCAGGGGACACGGGTTCGTGCCCCGGTCCCGGAAGATCCCACATGCCACGGAGCGACTGGGCCCGTGAGCCGTGACCACTGAGCCTGCGCGTCCGGAGCCTGTGCTCCGCAACGGGAGAGGCCACAACAGTGGGAGGCCCGCGTACCGCCAAAAAAAAAAAAGTACATGTGAAAAGTCAGCTATGGGTCAATTTTAACCAGATTCCTTCAAACAGTTCATTTTTTTTTAAATAAATAAACAAAAACAACCTCAAGATCAGTTGCATCAGTATTAAGGGAAAAACATTTACAGAAAGTGCTTTAATACCTACTCAGTAGAATTTAGGTGCAGAAATGACTGCTTCCAATCCACGGGGCTCAACAACCTTAACCTTGGTGATTTCTGAAGAGTAATTTTAAGGCTGTGTAAACAATAGCACACATATGCTTTTTTTGGTTGCAACGATAAAGTAATGGAACAAAGAAAATCAAAGAGGCATACACCAAAGCATGTGAGATTACTGAGTTGGGAAAATTTCTGAGTGACTGCTCTTTTATCTAGAAACCTCAAAGAACAAAGCTAGGGCTTCCCTGGTGGCGCAGTGGTTGAGAGTCCGCCTGCCGATGCGGGGGGCACGGGTTCGTGCCCTGGTCTGGGAGGATCCCACATGCCACGGAGCGGCTGGGCCCATGAGCCATGGCCGCTGAGCCTGTGTGTCTGGAGCCTGTGCTCCGCAGCGGGAGAGGCCACAACAGTGAGAGGCCCGCGTACCGCAAAAAAAAAAAAAAAAAAAAAAAAAAGAACAAAGCTAGTGACTAAAAAATAAGCAAAAAGGCTCTGGGCAACCACAGTAGTACCCCTCCAGCAATGTCCCTGGAGAACCTCGAAGCCCTCACCCTGAACCTTAGCTGTCTGGCTTCCTCACAGTTCTGGATTTCCCAGTCAAACAACAGGTCTGAAAGAACAAATGAGAGAGACTGTGTGATTTTAACACAGAGCAGTGGCGCAAGAGAGCCTCACTGTAGAAGACTCCAAAACTTGGCAAACTATTGGGTTGGCCAAAAAGTGCCTTTGGTTTTTAAGTACACATAAAAGACACATTTTTCTTTTTCACCAAGAACTTTATTGAACAACATAGTCACCCTTCTGTTCCACTACCTTCTGTCATTTTTCAGGCAACTTCATAATTCCATCTTCCCAAGACGTTTTATCTTTTTGAGCAAAGAAGTGTTCCAGGTGCCTTTTACAGTCTTCCAGGGAACTGACATTTTTTGTAAAGACCGGAATAAGTGGAAATCCGAAGGTGCAATGTCCGGTGAATACGGCGGCTGAATCCGAACTTCCCAGCCAAGGTGTAACAGTTTTTGCCTGGTCATCAAAGAAACACAAGGTCTTGTGTTATCCTGATGGAAGAGTATGTGTTTTCCGTTGACTAATTCTGGAAGCTTTCGTCAAGTGCTGCTTTCAGTTGGTCTAGCTGGGAGCAAGACTTGTTGGAATTAATCGTTTGGTTTTCTGGAAGGAGCTCATAATAGAGGACTCCCTTCCAATCCCACCATATACACATCACCTTCTTTGCATGAAGACCAGCCTTTGGTGTGGTTGGTGGTGGTGGTTCATTTTGCTTGCCCCACAATCTCTTCCATTCCACATTACTGCACAGTATCCACTTTTCATTGCCCATCACAATTTGTTTTAAAAACGGAACATTTTCATTACATTTAGGTAGAGAATGGCATGCGGAAATATGGTCAAGAAGGTTTTTCTCGCTTAACTTACGTGGAATCCAAACATCAAAGTGATTAACATAATCAAGCTGGTGCAAATGACGTTCAACGCTTGATTTTGAGTATGTCGGCTATCTCCCACGTTGCAGAACATTGATTATTCTCAATTAACGTCTTGATTTGATCGCTATCAACTTCAACTGGTCTACCTGACCACTGGGTATCGTCCAGCAAGAAATCTCCAGCACGAAACTTTGCAAACCACTTTTGACACGTTCGATCAGTCACAGCACCTTCTCCATACACTGCACAAATCATTTTTTGCGTTTGGTTTGCGTTTTTTACCTTTCTTGAAATAATAAAGAATAATATGCCAAAAATGTTGTTTTCTTCCATCTTCAATACTAAAATGGCTACACAAAAATCCACCAATTTTGATAAGTCTTTCTTTAAATGCACACTAATATGACAGCTATCACATACGATCTAACAAAATTGTTTTGAATGAAGTTAAAGACAACTAAGTGCTACTAGAGTCATCTTACGGAAAAAACCAAATGAACGTTTTGGCCAACCCAACATTATGCAAACCAAAGATGTGAAACTCTCCACAGTCGCACACGATTTTGTGTGATGGCCACCAATAATGACGACTCGGAGGCATCAAGTAAAGGTAGACTTGATTTGAGACACATGAAAACTTACACCTCATTCGTGACATGGGCGGGGGTGCAGAATGGAGGAAAGTTAAGAGCCAACTTTCCCCAAAATCCCTGAATAAGTAGTAATTCAAAGTACTTGAGTAAGCTGGAATACACCACCCAACCAATACTATGGGCAGGGAGAAGGCGGGCCAAGCAACAGACAGGGCAGCAAGAAGGGCAAGGGTGGGCAGTCGGTGTAGTGATTTAATAAGAAGCCCAGAAAGTGACCGGCTATGGGGGAATAATCCGTCTCCTGGAGAAGAGAGCTGGTCGGGGCAGCGCTGCAAGACAGGAAATAGAACAGACGGCAGAGACTTAAAAGAGCAATAGCTTCAAAGGTAGCCAGGGCTGACCCCAGGCCACCTCAGAGATCGGACCTACAAGCAGCAGGAGACCTTGCCCCCGAGGGGCCTTGAGGGGCAGGTGCCCTCTGACTCGACTGGGGCAGGCTGGGTCCATCTAGGGCGGAGCCAAGGAAGAAATACTCAGCAACCTGACAGGTCAGAATAAATCAGTCAATATGGTGGTTATACATGACAATTCTGTTATTTAAATAAATGTTCTTTGTACCAAGAAAGCCAAATACACTATACTTTATGCCAATACAAATATGACAGTATTTTATAAATCAAATGTCCTCAAATGTTACAGAAATATCACAGTCACTACTAGAATATTTTTATACTCTCAATATTATAAAGTCCACAATCTAAATAAATTGTGATAGAAAAGGAAAGGAAGTAAAAATAAACTATTACAAAAAATTAAAAATAAGTACTATAATTTATTTCAGTGACATTTTGTGTAACAGTAAAGTCCAACTGTGGCAGGCTACAAAATGACCACCAGAAGATATCCACATCAAATCCCTGGAACATGTGATTGTGACCGTATTTGAAAAAAGGGTCTTTACAGATGTGACGGTGATTAAGTTAAGGATTTTAAGATGAGGAGACAATTCTAGATGACCCAGGCGGGCCCTATACCCAGTGACCAGCATCCTTATGAAAGAGAGGCAGTGGGAAACACGGAACAGAGAAGACACAGACACAAAGAGAAGATGGCAATGGGAAGACAAGCAGAGAAAGATGTGGCCATAAAGGAGGAGAGCGAGGAGAGCTACTCAGTGCTGAAAGAGGCAAAGAATGATTCTCCCCCTGTGGAGATAGAGGGAACATGGCCCCACTGACATGTTGGTTTCTAACGTCTGGCCTCCAGAACTAGGAAAGAATAAAACCTGTTGTTTTAAGTCGCCAAGTTTGTGGTAATTTGTTACAGCAGCCACAGGAAACTAATACACCGACCTTCAAACTTTGGGGGTAAAAAAATTTATCTAGGAGAGCTATAAAAAAAAAAAAAGTATTCTGAAGTATACTTCAAACTAGTATAAGAAACACACATACTAGGACAAATATGAATTTTAATATTCTACAGTACCTTTAAGAAGTTTTGCTCACATGTGAGCCTTTTCAAAACTCACGGGCCCACGTTGTTCTAAGATTTCAACACTTACTTAGATTTCAACACCTTCAGCAATGCGCTCCCATTAGGGTTTTGCAAAGAGCAGGGACTCCGACACGTTTATTACTGAACAAATGAATGAATGATTTTATTAAAGCCTCTTCTTCGATGTAAAAAGGCTAAGGGCTTTTATCCCGACTTGCTAAATACTTATTACGTTAGCATTAATGCTTAATATAGATTCACAGATGTTAAAATTCCAACTGATTGATGTTAAGTAGACAGTTTTCAAAACACCACGTAAACCTCAAAATATTTTACCAGTATTTAGCTTGGAAAAAACTCTTATGAGAAAGAAATTCCTTAAATTAGCAAAGGAACTTTCTAACTTCTGCCAAACAAAAGTAAAAGCTGAATCACTCATCCGTCCCTGCTGAGAGCCTAGGAGGAAGGATGGAGGTACACAGCCAGGCTGCAGCATGAAGGGCTTTTAACTTGCTGAATGGCAAATCCCCCAAACTGCAGATTCAATGGACATTTCAAGGGGACTGTTGTAAGGCACTGGCCTCAATTCTAGACCACCCTCAAGTTTAAACTATTACGTGCATATAAATATGACAGAGTGCGGCTATTAATCTGCAGGTGATAACCGTACTTTTCTCACAGAACTCTTATAAAGATGAAATAAATTCATTCATAAAAAGCACTTAAACTTTTGCCTAACATATAAGCACTCAACCAACAAATACATTTAAATTGTGTTACGATTATTAATATTGTTGTTATTAATGACATCAGGCAACTGACCAATAGTTGATACCTAATAAAATGAAAATAACAGTGATAAATTTAAAGTCCCCTGCCTGGCTGAAAATTCAGTCAAAAAGCCGAGAGCGGGAGATAAATGGCTTAGGAAAGGCAAAAATGCGAAGAAAAATGAAACAAAACAGGACAAAGACAAAACACAAGAAAAAAATGAATGTGATGTGCACATTCATGAAGGCTTGGACTGCACTGAGGTGAGCTTTTGGGACAACTGAAGTTAACTCCTTGACACCATATGCTGATCAAATCTGACAAGCGTTGCTTTAGTGCAGGTGTCGCATTTTAAGACATACAGATAGACAGAGCTGACCAGGAAGAGAAATAAAATGGTTATACATAAAAATGGTTACACACACACACACACACACACACACACACACACATAAAAACTACACCATGGATTAAAGTTGGAAACATTACCCTCAGTGAAAGAAACCAGTTACAAAAGACCACATATTGCACAATTCCACTTAAATGAAATGTTCACAACAGGGGAATCCATAAGACATGGAAGGCAGAATATAATAATAATATAGTAATGGCTGCCTGGGTGGGGTGAGGAGAGATGGGGAGTGACTAATGAGCACAGGTTTCCCTGGGGGGTGAAATGTTCAAAAATTGATCATGGTGGTAGTTAACACAAATCTGAATATACTGAAAGCCATTAAATTGTACACTTTAAATATGTGAAATATATAGTACATGAATTATATTTCAATAAAACTATTATATTAAAAAGAGATAAAAGAAAGAAATGGCTAACGAAACTTGTGAGTGGTTCACACTGAAAAGCAAAGTGGGGCCACAATTGTGATGAGCTGAATCAGGAACACAACAGACCAGAAGAACTTACAGCCAGACTTCTGTGTTAAAAAAATTATCAAAAATAAAATCACTACTACAATAAGTAATGAAGATGCCATTCCCAGAGGCTGATAATGTAAGTGGCCTTTATCTCCTCACCCCCCCCTTAGAACCTTTGATAATGCTCTCTGTTATATTTAGGGGAAAGAACAGAGGCATAAAGTCAACTTTAAGTAAAAGCTACAGATTCTCTAAAAAGGAATAAAATATGAAAGTATTAAATTTAAAAAGTCATCTTCAGGGCTTCCCTGGTGGCGCACTGGTTGAGAGTCCGCCTGCCGATGCAGGGGACATGGGTTCGTGCCCCGGTCCGGGAAGATCCCACATGCCGCGAAGTGGCTGGGCCCGTGAGCCATGGCCGCTGAGCCTGCGCGTCCCGAGCCTGTGCTCCGCGGCGGGAGAGGCCACAACAGTGAGAGGCCCGCGTACCGCAAAAAAAAAAAAAAAAAAAGTTATCTTCAAACAAGATAAAATGAATTAAGTCATATAATTTGTGTGAGCAGTGTTGTTTCGTGTAACTTTTGAACAGAAGTGAATGTCTGAAGTTCTCAGCCCAAAGGGAACCACATGGGTAAATTTCTAAAACAAAAAATTTTCAGAACAAAAGTTCAAAATATTTCTAATTGGTCAAAGCACAATAAATAAAAACTCAAATTTGTCTATTATTATGCTGATAATCAGTTGAAAAGGTCATGGTTACACCAGAAAACTTCACTACGTGGTCTCTTTCAGCAATTTCACTTCTACTATCATTAAGAATATAATATGAGGTAGAGTCCAATATCCTGTTACAACATAAATAAAACCCTAGCAAAGGTGCTTGTCAAGACTGATTTAAATAAGGTGTTCTTGTAATTACTGGATTTCCATCAAAAGAAATCATATAGCACTATCAACTATTACTCTTTCCAACCAAAATCCTGAGATAAAAAAACCACCACCCTACAACCAATTAATGGGGACTAATCTAATGGAGAAATAGTAAAAAGAGAAGAATTTAAGCAAAGGGTGTGAGTGTGGAATGAATTTCAGAAGAATCCTGATCATATACCTTAGGCAAAGTATTAAAAAAGGGCCTCCTGGCAATGTCTTATTTGGGAGCTGGAACAGACTCAACATTCATTAAAGTCCGAAGCACTGCAAAGCTAATCCAGGGCCAGATGCTTTAGTGAAGTCCATTTACAAGGAACAAATAGAAGATCTCTGACAGAAATTCTATAGACTTAATTTTTTAGAATGAAAGAGAGGAAGATGAAAATGATCCTTAGAGCAGGCTTATCTGCATACTCTGCTACGCCAACTCTACAACAACAGGTTCTGCGTGATCAAATGTGATGTGGACTTGGACCCGATTTATGTATTCCATCAATTCAACAAATATTTAGTCCTCTCTACCCTGTACCAGGCATCGGCTATAGCGCAGAAAACAAAGATGATTAATACTCAGTGGTTAACAAATAGTGATATTTATAGATCAGAGATAAAAACTAACGATTAAGCTACTGGAGGCCTTTCATCCTTTGTTGAAGGAGATGTGGGTGTGCATAAATAAGTAAGCAAACACATATACACTCTCTTGAATATGTAAAAAGCTTAATCCAAACGTCTAACAGCCATCCATATTTCAGGGAACAAAACTGTCCAGGCAAAGGTGAAATCTTTGCTGCATGATTATAAATTTTACTTATACATAGTGAAAATGTATATGTTTAGTGTTAGCAAGAGAAGGTAAACATAAGAATGCAAATAAGTTTCTGAGAAAGAGAAGTCAAAGAATTTGAACTTTATTTAGAAAATGGGAAAGATACCTGAGCTCAAATAATAAAATCCAGTACCAATTTAGGAAAAATAAGTCAGCATGATATTTTCCAGAAAACCCTAGTCTCAAACTAAAGGGCTCTGGGGCCGTTTCCAAGCATAAATATAAAGGTCTATTTTATAAAAGGCCAAATAAATGTACGCCTTTAAAGATGGCTGAATAAATTCCATTAGAATAATATGGGCCATTTATATGTTACATAGCAATTATGCTTAAAATTTACATATATGCTAAACGTGTACAATAAGCCTAATTAAAATTTCATTTGGAGAAGCATATACCTGGTACAGCACACACAGAAACATTTCTATGTAAGATATTCCAGAGATCGCACCATTGCTTTGTCATATTTTAATATGTTATTTAATATATGTATACCATAAATTTATGAATAAAACAATTTTGCATTCACAGGTATTCACAATTTAAAATAGTAAAATATAATAAAACTATCTTTGCTGACGCACATTAAGGAGTAGGCCTGTGGTTACTAAGAATACCCTCCTCTTGGGGCTTCCCTGGTGGCGCAGTGGTTGAGAGTCCACCTGCCAATGCAGGTGGGTTTGTGCCCCAGTCCGGGAAGATCCCACATGCCGCGGAGCGGCTGGGCCCGTGAGCCATGGCCGCTGAGCTTGCACGTCTGGAGCCTGTGCTCCGCAACGGGAGAGACCACAGCAGTGAGAGACCCGCGTACCGCAAAAAAAAAAAAAAAAAAAAAAGAATACCCTCCTCTTGCAATAAGAGAGGCCAACACGTTTATTACATCTTCTTCCTCTCTATCAGTATAAAACTGTTTTTTATGTAAGAAGTAAAAAGATAAGAAATACATTTTAACATGAATGAGTACACAAAGAACTGTTTACCTAACTAGTCTGCAAGTCTACTGCTGAATCAAAAGTATCATCATGTGGCCATGAAAGTAAGATATTTATATATTAACTACTTCTGTGATTCTCCAATGACAGCTCTGCTATTAAAACTGTATGTAGCTCAAGTTTTATACAACCTGAGAATCATCTGCACTACATTAAAATGGACTAAACACTCCAAACAAAAGGTAGAGCTTGCCTACCTTTTGTAGGCAAAAGACTGGATAAAAAAGCAAGAAACAACTGAAAAGCTTAAAGTACACAAGAGAGGTACTTTAAATAAAAGTAAAAATCAGGATTCAAAGTAAGAAGCTGGAAGAAGATATACCACATGCAGACAACAGGCATAAGAAAGCCAGAGTAGCTGTACTAATTTTAGACAAAACTGAGTTCATGACAAAAGAGTACTACTAGACACAAAAAGGGTTACACCAAAAATGTTAAAGGGTCACTACAGTGAGAAAGATAAAGACACAATTTCCATACATATGAAGCAAAAACTAACAGAATTAAAAGGAGAAATAACCAAATTCACAAGACTTTAACACACCTTTCTGAGTAACTGACAATACAACTAGATAGGACAGAGAAGATCTGAATGATAATATAAACCACCTCAAAGAAACTGACAATAATAAAACAGTACACCTAACAACTGCAGAACATAAGTTCATTACGATTGTACATGGAACATTCACCAAGGTAAATCACACGCTGAGCCAAGAAACAAGTCTCAGATTTCAAAAGATTGAAATCTTACTGCTACTCTGACCACAGCAGAGCTAAATTAGAAATCAATAACATTCCAAAAGCGGGGTGGGAAGGAGGTGGGGGGGAGAGAGAGGGTGGGGAGAGAGGGGTGGCAGGGAGAGAGGGGTGGCGGGGAGAGAGAAATCCCAAGTCCCTGGTGATTAAACAATTTAATTCCAAACAATCCATGGGTAAAAGAAGAAATCACACATAAAATTTTTAACAAAATGGTAACAGAATGTTCCATTCTAATTACAAATTAGAATCTGTGATAAAATCAGTTATCTAAGATCCCATTTTAGGAAGCTAGGGGGAAAAGTAATCAAATTAACCCAAAATAAGTAGAAAAGAAATAATAAAAATAAGATTGGGAGATCAGACAGAGAAAAATCAATGAAACCAAATGCTACCTATCTGAAAAGATCAATAATATTGATAACCTTCTATTTTAGCATGATTAAGAGGAAACAAATTAGCAATATTAAGAATTCAAAGTCAAAATTACAGATTCCTATAGACATTAAAAAGATACTACAGGGCTTCCCTGGTGGTGCAGTGGTTGAGAGTCCGCCTGCCAATGCACGGGACACGGGTTCGTGCCCCGGTCCGGGAAGATGCCACGGAGCGGCTGGGCCCGTGAGCCATGGCCGCTGAGCCTGCGCGTCCGGAGCCTGTGCTCCGCAACGGGAGAGGCCACAACAGTGAGAGGTCCATGTACCGCAAAAAAAAAAAGATACTACAGAAATAATTCGTAATTTATACCAACAAATTTGATATCCCAGATGAAATAAAACATTTAGAGATCAACAGATTACTAGTGACACAAAACAAAATATAAAATCTGAATAGGCCTATGTCTATCTGTACTTTTGTAACAGAGAAGAACAAACCTGACTCCATATCATACCTACACCTTTAGCTCTTAACACTTGGGCTCTGTTACCTATGCTGAGTCATGCTGGCTCTTCACCTTTGTAAAAGAATGTTGCCTACGGCCTGAAATATATATGATAGCCCATTCTCAAGGCTCTGACCCTTAAAGGTATAACATTTTCCCACTCATATAGAGGTAAAAAGTTTCAGAACAGAAAATGACAACTGTATTGTTGGAGGCTTATAAGAACATTGTGACGAGATCTATGTGGGACAGCTGCAAGAACAAAGGATTCTGGCACCAGGAAGTCTGCAACAAGCAGCCACCCCCCTCCCTTTTGGTATAAAAGAAGCCTGAATTCTAACTCAGGTGAGGCGGTTCTCTGGGACACAGTCCGCATCTTCTTGGTCTGCCACCTTCCGGAATAAAGTCACTATTCCTCTCTCGATTTATTGGCCTGTTGTGTGGTGAGCAGTACGAACCTGGTTTCAGTAACAATCGTTAAGTTTCCATTAAAAAAAAATTTAGTCCCAGACGGCTTCACTGTCAATTCTATCAAACATTTAACAAAGAAAAAAGATCAATGCTTTATAAGAGAAAAACAGAGTAGGAGGAAATAGTTCCCAACTAATTTCTGAAGTGAGTATTACTCTGATATCAAAACCAGACAAAGATATTACAAAGAAAGAAGACTACAGCTCACTATCCCTCATGAACACAAATGTAAAAGTTTTTAACAAAATAATAGCAAACTGAATCCAATAGTACAGAATGCCCAAGCAGGATTTAATCTAGGAATGCACAGTTGGTTTAACATCTGAAATGAATAAATATAATTCACCATACTAACAAATAAAGTATATAGCAACCATATGATCATTTCATTAGATACAAAAGAAAAAAAACAGCATCTGACAAAATTCAATGGCCATTCATGGTAAAAACCTCAACAAACTTAGAAATAAAAGGGAACATTCTCGGCTTGATTAAACAACAACAAAAATCCTACATTGTACTTAACACTGAACGACTGAATGTTTTTTCCTTAAGATGAGAAAGAAAGCAAAGATGTCCGTTCTCATCATTTCTATTCAGTACTGTACTGGAGGTTCAAGCAAGTGCAAGAAAGCACAGAAGAGAAATAAAACACATAAATCAGAAAGAGGTAAAGCTATCTTTATTTGCAGATGACATGACCGTGCACACAGAAAATCCTAAGGAACCAACCACAAAGCTACTAGTGTTGACCATGTATTCTTTGTATAAAATAATACAAGGTAAAGTCATAAAAACTGATTGTACGTCTATCCTAACAATGAACATGTAGACAATGAAATTTAAAAATACTATTTTATTAACAATAGAATCTTCAAACAATAATTACTTAAGGGATAAATTTTACAAAATATGTACAAAACTTGTACAGTGAAAACTGCAAAGTCTTACTCAAAAAAATTAAAGAAACCTTTTTTAAAAAGGGAGAGATACTATATCGTGTTCATGGATTCGAAGATTCAGATTGTTAAGATGTCAGGTCTTCCTAAATAGATCCACAGATTCAATGCAATCTCAATCAAAATTCCATCAAAGCCTTTTTTAAAATAGAAACTGACAAGCTGATTTTGAAATTTATATGGAAATGCAAATGACCTAAAAGAGCCAAAGCAACCTTGAAAACAAGTACAAAATAGAAAGACTTATATCATCTGAGTTCCTATAAAGCTATAGTATTCAAAATACTGAAGTACTGGTAAAAAAAAAAAATAGATACAATATTAGATCAGTTAAACATAATAGAATATTAAAAAAAAAACCAAACATATACAATCAGTGCTTGTTCAATAAAGGCATCAAGGCAATTCAATGAGAAAAGACTATTTTCAACAAATGTGGCTCCAACAGCTGGCATCTGTGTAGGAAAGAATGAACTTTCACGTCTACCTTGCATCACATGCAAAATTAATTTGAAATGAACAACAGGTCTAAATGTAAGAACTAAAACTTCAAGAAGAAAGCATAGAAACAATCTTTGTAATCATGGGATGATCAAAGAAACTTTCATAAAAGGAAAAAGATACATCAGACTTCAGCAAAATTAAGTTATTTTACCCTTAGAAACACACCATTATAAAGAAAAAAAAAGTCATAGTATGGGAGAAAATATTTACAATACATGTATCAAGGCACTTGTATTTGCAGTATAAATTCTTACAAATAAATCATACTAAAGGCCAAATAATTCAATTTTTTAAATTAGGCAAAAGTTACTTCACAAAAGAAGATATACAAATGGGCTTTAAGACATGAAAAGATGCTCAACATTACCAACAGTCAGGAAATTTAAATGAAAACCTCAATGACATATCACTCCACATCCATTAGAATGGCTAAAAATTTTAAAGATCGAAAACATCAAGTCTCATGGAGGATGTTGAAGAACTGAAATTCTAACACACTACTGATGGGAATGTAAAATGGTACAGCCACTGTGGAAACCTGTTCGACAGTTTCTTAAAAAGCTACCTGCATATATACATTCCTGCAACTTCACTGCTAGGTATTTACTCAAGAGAAATGAAAATATATGTTCTACAGAAAGGCTTGCATAACAAGGTTCATAATGGCCAAAAGCTTGGAAAAAAAAAAATGTCCATCACCAGGTGAATGGATAAAATATTATGAATATCCATACACTGGAATACTGCTCAGCAATAAAAAGGAATGCGCTATTGATAATGTAACATAAATCTACTGTAATATTACTATGCTGAAAGAATCCAGACCCCAAGTATTACATACAAAATTATTCTATTCACGCAACATTCTAGAAAATGCAACTAATCTATAATGAGAGAAAACATATCAGTGGTTATCTGAGACTGGAAGCAGCAAAGGATTATAAAAGGGCATGAGGCAACTTTTGCAGATGCTGGAAATGATTTCTATCTTGAACACTGTAGTAGTTTCATTGGCACACACATCTACAAAAGCTCATCAAATTGTATACTTTAAATCAGAGCAATTTATTATACAGAAATTACACCCCAATAAGTTTTTTTAAATACACACTAAAACTCTCATTTGCGAATAATGAAGAAAAAAGTCAAAACAAGTAATCCTGAAGACCTTATATTTTAAAACAGGTACATACAGTTGTCAAAAAGAACTAACAGTTTAAAAATGTTTTATTAGTGACTACAGTTTTAAACATTAAACTATTTATTTAAATGCATTTTAATTCGAATAGTCCTACTGGGATATTAAACATACTCTAATGTAGCCGTACTGCAGACTCCGTATACTTTAAATTTCCACATTGTACTGGGAAACAGAATAAACCTGTGTCTATTTCCTAAGCTGATAAATGCCTAACCTTGTTTTGACTCTATGCTACACTCTAAGAAACAACAAATACTTCTCACGTGACAATGCATTTACCTTTTTATTACTTAACGTAATTCAAAACCCCCTTACTCCAAGGAAGTCAAAATAAACATTAACTTCTCTCAAGATTTTTCCAATCACTCCACTTCTCATTAAAGAAAGAGCCTACAGTTTCTGTGAGCCAGTACAACAATGAAGTTTAAAAATTAAAACAGCCACTAGAAGTTTCTTTTCATCACAAAATGAGCACACAACGCAGTCTTTTGATGGCTAAATGCACTTGTACTGCATAACCCGACACCTGAGCCATCTTGGGCTCACCTAGGCAGGAAGATTTTCAAATGATGAGAAGGTACCTTCTCAGAAACAAAAACCCATAAAGCCAAAACCCTCTGGCAATGCTGAAGAAAACTTCAGAAGGAACTTGCTACAAAGGATCACAGGCAAAAATAACCCGAATTATTTCTGTACAGAAGTATGTTCCACAGAATCCTTAGAGGGGCTGGAATAAGAATAAATTAGATAAATTCAGGAAAGTGCCAAAAACAGACATTTAATTAAATATGGCAACATCTTTGTTATTCAAAATTCAACTGATCAGCAGAGTCATGAAAGGAGAATTTTTTTCATAAAGCTTTTATACAAAAACCCAACAGAAAACAAACTCATATCAAAGAGTTACTTTAAATATACACACATTTTTTAGGGTATTCTGAATTCACAGACATACATCTGCCATAGCCACTGTTTGCAGTATCATCAATCTCTGGGTCTCAGTTTTCTCATCTGTAAAAATAATCTCAAATAATCTCAAAGCCCTTCTGGCTCTATCACTATATGTTCAGAATAAGGATTCCTTATAACAACAAAAATTCAAAGCATCAAATAGGTGAGAAAGTAAATGGGAATATGAAAAATCATTCACTTATTTAGAACATGGCAGCAAGATGAATCAACCTCCAACATATGAGACTATTACAACGTTATGTGATACTCAAGAAACACAACTAGACCAGGAATAAAAATCAACTATGTCATTCAGATATCTACATGTTTCCCTGAAAGCAAGAAAGATCCCTAAATTGGGATCTGTTATCAATTTTCTGCATTGCTGGCATTCAAACAAGTCATGTGGTCTTTCTACGCCTCGTATTCTTATCTATCTAGAGATGGGAAGAGATGATTTTGAAAGTCCCTTCCAACTACAGTGACCTCTCAAGAAAAAGACAGACAAAAAGGGCGCTCACATTATACTTAGTGAACCGTCAGAAGAGCTGCTCAGCCTCATGCTCAATACCCTATGTAAGTATGCATAACCCTGCAGACTACTAACGGATCAGAGATCCATAAAAATTCATCATTACTTCAGATCTGATGATTTCACATTAGTAAACACCCAGAAGAGGAGTTATTTCAAGGAACTTTAAGATACATTAATTTTCCTGTACAGCCCTGTAGGATATGCTCCAAGGTCAAAAAGGAGTGCCCCCCCAAAAAGAGTGAGCAGGTTTCAGGAATCCTACTGTTGTAGCCGTTCGAGTCTTGTTATTCTGAGCTGCTATGGAGTCACAGGATTAAAGCAGACGAGTGTCTGTGCAGGATGTCACGCAACCAACTCAGCACCATTACGCTCGTGTGCTATGTTTTACTTTAGATTTTTTTAAGGATTGTTTTTTTTTAAAACTTAATTTTGTTTTATAATCATGTGAAATATATACATGGTTCCAAAGCCAAATCTATAAAAACCAAATCTGTTCAAAGAAGTCAAGCTTTCTCTCTGATCCTCCAGCCCTTCCGAATACATTGAGGGGAAAAGCGTGACCTCTGGATTCACATCTTGAGGGTATGACCTTGGATCGTGACTTAACTGCTCTCAACTTCTTTCCTGTGTCCACATGGTGGTAATAATGGTGCTGGGAGGATTCAGTAAGACCACTCTGCCTAGTCCTCGGCTTTGGTGAGGTCTCAGTGAAGATTAACCACTAGCATGAGGCTCTCAGCAGAGGCTCGCCACAATCCTGAAGCACAGACGCAGATCAGGAGGTGAATCTGGAGGTGCCGGATCGCTGGCCAAGGCCATGGAGCCCTACCACCAGGACCACGACTCCAGTCTTTCAATCCCAGCAGCAGACCACAGTACTTACTCCTCAGATGCCAGGCCCCTTCATGTTCCATGATCATCACATATTCCCTATGCCAGCACAGGAGAAAAACGAACTTTCTTCCCACCCAGGGCAACTTCAAAGGACTCACTGTGTTCAGTGCGTTGAGGGTGGTGTCATCCCGCGAGGCCGCAACGCAGCCATCTTCCGTGGAGCCTCCGTCACACATCCCTGCAAAGGCCGCCATGCTCCTGGGAAGACGGGAAGGGAAAACGGCAGTACGGACATTTCAACCCTCAGTTTCCAGAGCACATCTTCAGCCCAGACCAAATTCCACTACTACATGCATGAGTCCTCAGCCTTGCTTCTGCTCTTGTTTAAAAAAAAAAATTTGAAGTTCCTCTGCAGTTCACCCAGATATATTCTCCAGAAAATATCTAAAATTAAATCCGCTGAAACTTTACTTCATTCCTTTCATACTCTACATCAACTACTTCTAAGCAAATTGAAAGTGGAAAAGAGGTGAAAAGGACTCTTAGTAGTCACCCCTCCCCTGAAGCCTCCATCCCCACGGCAGCCTCCAAGCTACACTGCTGACCACAGAACAGCCAGAGCTAATATCCCATCACCACCCTGTTTCAGCATTTCTGTTGCATGTTGTTGACACTACAGTGAGTGAGTCCCAGAAACCCCTGCAGACAAAGGAAGGCTCTGCCTGCACTAGGATGTGTCTGGGACAGACTTCAACTTCTCATTTTGCAGTCTCGGCATTTTTAGGTTAGCAAGTACTCATATAGGTAAGCCCCCAAAACATGAAGTTTAGGTTAGGTACCAATGAACAGCCACAGGGTAAAGAAACCTGTAAAGGGATTTTAAGGTAAGCTGAATGAGCCAATTACTCAGCTGTATTAAGAGGTGTTGATAATTGCATGCATGGCTTAAGATGTTTTCCTTCTGAAGACTTCTAAAATCTAATGTGGGGCAAACACCGAGGAGAAAAAAGTGATTTTACCATGGTAAGCTATGTTTCTCTGGTAACAAGGATCAGGGCTCTGATTACAGACAGTATAACAAAACATGAAGTCAGAATGCCCAATATATAAATAGAATTTCAGGGGAAAGGAGAACGTTTGTTGTCCACTAATCAATTCACAAAGCAGAATGGTGTGGATTCCTTTTACCTTGCTGCCCTCAAGTACATAAGGAGGTCACAGTCATTAACTCCAGGCATCCAGACCAGTTCCTCATGTTGGGTCACAGTGTCACCATCGGGAGAAGGGAATGGTTGCAAATCGGGAAGTTTGGCCTGTAAGACAGGGACGAACAAGTCACAATCAAGGCACACTTGAGAGCTGCCTGTGCAGGCAGGCCTTGGGGACAGATGCAGTAGCTTAGTAAGCCTCTTTCTTTTGGCAGCGCTGAAATAACAGGAAAATCATGAGTCACTGAGGCTGGCCTATCACACATTTCAGGATCATTTCACCACAGAAGATTTCACAATGGACTGCTCGATCTCTACTTAAGGAGAAGCAAACAGTGTCAAACTAAACCAGTGCCAGTATGGTCCTCAAAGGGAGAAAGAAATGGGCACGTGTGAATAAAAGAAATGATAAAACAAAAAAATGTTTCGGGAAATAAGAGCTGCTTGATAAAGAAGGCAGAGCCACACACATTTCCAATATAATAATATGTTGACAAAGAGATATATACAAATAGTGGAACCTCACCTAAGGACAGGTGCTAAAAAAAGAACTGAACTACCCTACTAAACTAATGCTGCTTTCCAGAGAGTCAGTATCGATGAGTCAGGGTGAACATCCAAAAGAGCCATCACGGTAACATTAAAAACACAGCTGAAGGGACTTCCCTGGTGGCGCAGTGGTTAACAATCCGCCTGCCAACGCAGGGGACATGGGTTCGAGTCCTGGTCCGGGAAGATCCTACATGCCGCAGAGCAACTAAGCCCATGTGCCACAACTACTGAGCCCACGTGCCCTAGAGCCCGTGCTCTGCAACAAGAGAAGCCACCGCAATGAGAAGCCTGCACACCGCTATGAAGAGTAGTCCCCACTCGTGCAGTCCCCACAACTAGAGAAAGCCCGTGCACAGCAATGAAGACCCAACACAGCCATAAATTATTAATTAATTAATTTACTTATTTAAAAAACATAGCTGAACTAAAATGATGGTGATGGAAATTAGATGAGCAGTGCTTTCAGGAGGAGAGGACTTCTTGAGAAGGGCAGGAAGGAACTTTCTGGGATGACACATGTTCTGTGCCTTGCTATGAATTGTCACAGCAGACTGAACAGTATACACAAGATATCAACAGGTCACTGTACATAAGGTACACCTCAATTAACAATTTTTTTGAAGGATTTGAACAACAGTGCTCAACAACCAAGATTCTAAGTCAATTCTGCTAGAGATTCAAACACCTCCAGCATTTTCTCATCCTCCACTGCTGGGGCAGAGAAAGTGTAAATGGGTGCTGTGACTACTCAGAGGCCTAAGAAAAGTCAACCATCTGCAAAACACACATGTTCTTATTCTCTCAAATTACGAACAAGGTCACATTAGTCTAATATTTTAAATTAAAAGCTCCAGTGTCCACAGAACCTAGGCAGAAACTGTAAATGAATGAAGCAGGCAGAGTGTGCAGCCAATGGAAATAAAACGAGGGCCTCATGTTCCACTTTCAATGTTCTACTGTCCACAGTAAACAGAACACTACATCCCAATTCCGACTAGCCACATTTCAAGTGCTCAATGCCACATGTGACAGCGGCTCCCAAACTGGGCATGCAGGCATTAGGTACCAAGAAGTGAAGGGAATCAGGGTGAAATGAAGAGAGAGCGTCCCCATCTGGGGAATGCTGCTGTGCAGGAATGAGAACCTCTGTTTGCACATCCTCCAGTTTTTTTCCAAAGTCCAGAAATCTTGACTTCAATGTGAAAGCTCATGGTTTTAAATGTTGGCTCTTCAAGTTTTAAAAACAACTGTGTGGCAAAACACAGTATTAGTAGGCCACGCGGCTGGCAGGCTACGGGTTCGCAATTTCTGCTTCACAGGCTACCTCTGAGGCCTCTTGCTGTGTATCAAGTGCTGACCTCCCCCAAACAACGATGCTCTTCCCTAATTCAGTACTGACATGTTTCACATTTAAGTGGGGGTCACAATTAGTTCTGCTTAATAAACAGTGATGGCATGGGAATAAAATTAAAACACAATAGCTACTCATATCAAAAGGTCTTTGACATTTGTACTGAGCTGTTTCCCCTGCACCAAGTACAGTAGCTGGTGTAGCAGCTCTCCAATAGTTGTTTGTTAATTAAAAAATACTATTGCTGGGTCTTCCCTGGTGGTGCAGTGGGGTTAAGAATCTGCCTGCCAATGCAGGGGACAGGGGTTCGAGCCCTGGTCAGGGAAGATCCCACATGCTGCGGAGCAACTAATCCCATGCACCACAACTTCTGAGCCTGCGCTCTAGAGCCCGCGAGCCACAACTACTGAGCCCATGCTCCACAACTACTGAAGCCTGCGCGCCTAGAGCCCATGCTCCACAACGAGAAGCCACCGCAATAGGAAGCCTGCGCGCTGCAACGAAGAATAGCCCCCGCTCGCCGCAACTAGAGAAAGCCCGCGCGCAGCAACAAAAACCCAACACAGCCAACCAGCCTGCCAGCCAGCCAGCAATAAATAAATAAATAAATATTTTATTTATTTATTTAAAATACTATTGCTGTGGGGAAGGACCAATCCCCTAGAGAAAAAATGGACTAGAAATACAATTAGCTTACAGAAAAGGAAATGAGAATGGCTCTTACTCATAGGAAAAGATGGTCGACTTTGCTGATAAGAGACATGCCAATTAATGACAGCGAGAGACCATTTCCGATCTATCAGATTGACATAAATGCCAAAGTGTGACAATACACAAGGCTGCATGTTTGCACTCATGTAAGTCGCTAGTACGAGAAAGCAAAATGGTACAATCTCTACAGAGGGGAACTCTGTAATATCCTAAGAATTACATGTGCCCTCTAAGCCAGCCATCGCCCTTCTGGGGATAATATAATATCCCAAAGATAAGCTGGCAAAATAAAAATCTTTATGCATAAGCTATTCATCACATTATTACTTGTAACAGCAAATGACTGGAAACAGTGCAAACGCCCAACAATGGGGGCTGGAAGAATAAACTGCTCCACCTATGCAGTGGGGTCCCAGGAAGTGGCAGAAGAAAACGAGAAGGAGCTCTACCTATTGCTATGGAGGGAACACAGGAGATACTGTCAGAAGGTCAAAGAAAGGTGGTGAAGGTGTTTTTATTATGCTACCACTATCTAAGAACATGGGGCTGGGGGAATAAAAATAAGAGTGATAGATCAAAACCTTCAATTAAAAACACTAAACAATTATCCATCAGGGAGGGAGGGAGCACGTGGAGGGGACAGGGCAAGAAGGTGAACTTTCTGAGCACACTTCATTTGCACGTTTGATTTGGAGCCTTGTATTTTACATAATTATAAAAACAAAATTAAGTTTAAAGAACAACAATCCCTTAAAAACTCTAAAGCAAAATCAAATAAATCCACCTAGCTATGTTTTGTGTTTGTTCCTCTCTAGGAATCATTTCAGGTAACTTTAAAACATACTAATTTGCCTATATAGACTTAGTGGGATATATTCTAAGGCCAAAAAAAAAAATCTATAAAGCTGTTTCCAATAATCATATTGTTTGTAGCAGTGCAAGTACTGTTATTCTGAGCTGCTATATATGTATTATGGGATTGAAGCAAATGAATAATTATTTTGGTGTCATTTAAAACTTGGTTTTGAGACATGGGGAAAAGATACAGATACGGATGAAAGAAAATTTCATCTATAAGGATTAAATATAAGGCCTGTTCTGAATTTGAATTAGAAGCATCAGAAAGAAACCACGATACGTTTTATCATTAAAAAAGCGCGGGGGGGGGGGGAAGCATATTTCCTAATCTGTTCCCTGAAGAGGCCTGGAAACAGTAACTAACACAGTAATAATGACTGGGCAGCAGCCACTCAAAAAATGTCACTTTCCTCGAAAACAATGAGGACTCATTAGAAAAATTTAGTTCTAGACCTAGGGCAGGGAACATACATAATGAGACATTAAAATCATGTCATACTACATATATACACTACCAAACGTAAGGTAGATAGCTAGTGGGAAGCAGCCGCATAGCACAGGGAGATCAGCTCGGTGCTTTGTGACTGCCTGGAGGGGTGGGATAGGGAGGGTGGGAGGGAGGGAGACGCAAGAGGGAAGAGATATGGGAACATATGTATATGTATAACTGATTCACTTTGTTATAAAGCAGAAACTAACACACCATTGTAAAGCAATTATACTCCAGTAAAAAAACAAACAAAACAAAAAAAATCATGTCATACTAGATAAAATACTCTACCAAAGACCACAGGGGTCGAGTTAAAAGGACACAGAAGACAGCAGGAAGAGGCGCCTACTAGCCCACGAATGGATAATTTAATCATCAGTAAGAGTAACAGCAATTGGTTAGCAGATAAGTAATTTTTTTTAAAGGGAGTTTTTTATTTTTTTCTTTAATAAATTTATTTATGTATTTATGGCTGCGTTGGGTCTTTGTTGCTGCGTGCAGGCTTTTCTCTCGTTGCGGCGAGTGGGGGCTACTCTTCATTTCGGTGTGCAGGCTTCTCATCGCTTCTCTTTTTGTGGAGCATGGGCTCTAGGCCCACGGGCTTCAGTAGTTGTGGCATGCAGGCTCAGTAGTTGTGGCTCGTGGGCTCTAGAGCGCAGGCTCAGCAGTTGTGGCGCACTGGCTTACTTGCTCTGCGGCATGTGGGATCTTCCCGGACCAGGGTTCAAACCCGTGTCCCCTGCACTGGCAGGCAGATTCTTAACCACCGTGCCACCAGGGAAGCCCAGGTAAGTAATTTTAAATCCACTGATGACTACTGGAAGATGTTGGGGAACCAACCAGTAAAAAGAGGGAAAGAGTCAAGCATTTATCCTGCCTTTCCTATGTGTTTCAGGGAAACAAAAGTTGACAAGGGGACAGTTGGTCAGCTAATAAAAGAAGGAATGGAGAGTCATGGACATATACACACTAACAAACGTAGTAAGGTAGATAGATAGTTGGAAGCAGCCGCATGGCACAGGGATATTGGCTTGGTGCTTTGTGACAGCCTGGAGGGGTGGGATAGGGAGGGTGGGAGGGAGGGAGACGCAAGAGGGAGGAGATATGGGAACATATGTATATGTATAACTGATTCACTTTGTTATAAAGCAGAAACTAACACACCATTGTAAAGCAATTATACCCCAATAAAGATGTTAAAAAAAAAATAAAAAAAAATAAAAGAAGGAATGATAGGATTAGAGTATCAGCATTTTAAAGGGTAGATCTAAGTAACAGGTCCAATTAGACAGTGAATCTAAGTAACAAGCAATGGCTGAAAACCATCATTAAGAGACACACATGTGCCTGATAGACTATATAGCACCACCCAAAAGTATTCTTGCCAGGGGCAGGGTACCGAACTAGAATGTGATTAAACCTCTAGATTTAATCCTGGGATGGGTGGACGGATGGAGGGAGGGAGGGAGGGAGGGAGACACTTAGGGAAATCTAGATATAGCAGACACCTGAATATTAAGAAACTGCTGGGCTTCCCTGGTGGCACAGTGGTTGAGAGTCTGCCTGCCGATGCAGGGGACGTGGGTTCGTACCCCGGTCCAGGAAGATCCCACATGCCGCGGATCGGCTGGGCCCGTAAGCCATGGCTGCTGAGCCTGCGCGTCCGGAGCCTGTGCTCCGCAATGGGAGAGGCCACAACAGTGAGAGGCCCGCGTACAGCAAAAAAAAAAAAAAGTTACAATGAAAGTAGGCAGTGACCAAATGTTCATCGAGAGATGAACAGACATATATACAATGAATAATTCAGCCTTAAAAGGAAATTAAATTCTGATACATGCTACAATATGGGAGCACCTTGAAGATATTATGGTAAGAAAATAAGCCATACACAGAAGGGCAAATACTGGGTCATTCCACTGAGTTGTCAAATTCATGGATACAGAAAGTAGAAGGGAGGCTGCAAGGGAATGAGGGGAGAGGATAATGAGTAGTGACTGTTTAATGGACACCGCGTTTCAGACTGGGAAGATGAAAAGGTTCTGCAGGTGGATGCTAGTGATGGTTGCACAACAATATGAATGTACTTAAGGTCACTGAACTATTCACTTAAAAATGGTCAGAATGGTGCATTTTATATTACATATATATATATATATATATACACACACACACACACTTTTTTTTTTTTTTTTGGCGGTACGCGGGCCTCTCACTGCTCATTGCGGAGCACAGGCTCCGGACGCGAAGGCTCAGCGGCCATGGCTCACGGGCCCAGCTGCTCCGCGGCATGTGGGATCTTCCCGGACCGGGGCACGAACCCGTGTCCCCTGTATCAGCAGGCAGACTCTCAACCACTGCGCCACCAAGGAAGCCCCTATATTACATATATTTTACCACAATTTTTAAAATGAATGTGGTGATCTTAAAAAAATAAATCTCTGCATTTATATAAAATTCCAAACAGCATAACAGTTCTAAGCTGCTGCTCAACAGAATAAAGGGCCAGTTGAATAATAAGAAATAAAAACCTATTAAAGAAGCTACTAAAGTTTGCTTTACCTGATGGCTAGGACCAACACGAATTTCTCCCTGGGTACTGTTCAGCCTCCTGTCATGAAAAGAGCAGATCAGGTTAGCATAATATAGTTTTGACATGAACATGCACACGTTCTTCAAGGAAAACAACTCACTTGAAGTAAGTGAGGGATAACTCAGGAAGAATTAGCTTCCCCACTGTTGCTAATGCCGCCCTGTACATGTGTGCTCCCCTAACCCCACACGCATCTCTAAAACCGTTTCTTCTAGAAACCCCTCTACTGTAACTCCCTGTCTTGAGTATCTATACCATCGTTCTTTCACCCTGCAGAGAGATGAACATTCCTACAGTACAATCCCAATACATGTTTCTTCTTTTCAAAATATTTCAGGGTGCCCTACGATAAACCTTATTAAAATATAGACAAGATAGCTTATGATTCCTAGCACACACACTGGCTCATGCATTCATTCATTCAACAAATATTTATTAAGTACCAACTGCAAGCCAGGAACTGCCCTAAGTGTTGGGGATAAAGCAATGAAGGAAAAAAAAAAAAAAACAATATTCCTGCCTTACTGGAACTTTTATTCTAATTTGGGTAAAAAAAAAAAAAAAAGAAACAAATAATAGGTCAGATGATGAAAAGGGTCAAGGAATTAAAGGGGTGGTAAATGATGAACTTTTACAGTTCTTTATACAGGATAGTCAGAAAAGGCCTTATTAATAAAGTGAAATTGAGCAGAGATGTAAAGCGTGTGGGGGCATGAGCCCAGCAGGTCCAGGAGGTGAAAGACCCATCTCATTTCCGTGTCATTCTTACTGCACTTGCTATGCTCACTCTCCCTCGCTCCAAATCCAAACCAACCAGGGTCCTTCTAAAAACCACCATTTCACTGAAACCTTTCTTGATTTCCTCCCCATGTCACCTCACACACCCCCAAAAGTGTGGGGTATCTTTTCCCTTTCACTCCTTCAGGAAATATTCATCGAAGGTCTTTGCATCCTGGGCCTTGCACAGGGCATGCAGCGGGTACACAGTGGTGGACAAAGAAACGCAGACCTCGGCCTCCCAGAGCTCAGTGCCCAGAGCTCCCTGTTACCCTCGATGACCATCATGACCATCTGTTGACCCTCTTAGGAAAACGCTTTCCGTGCCCAGTGACAAGGCCTTACTGCGCTGTACAGTCACCTGTGAATTTTCACTAGCGCTGAAGAGTAGGCTTTTCCATGGTGAGAGCTGTTCTATGATTATCTGTCGACCTGGACCGAGCTGAAGAGCATAATAAGGCAGCCAAGACCAAAGAGGAAGCACAGACTCTTATTCTTCTCCCATGGATCTGATACCCCCACCATTAGCTTTGAAGCTGTTAAAATGAATTCTGGAAAACAATTATTTCCTTCAGGTCCAGCACTTTCTTCTTTTAATCCGACCATTTTTCTCGCGAAGAGTCTTATTTTGGCAAAGTGGGCAGCAGATATGACAAAGGAAGAGAGAAGACTAACAAAAAGAAAATGGTCTAAGCCTTAAGGAGCTTACAGTCCATCTACCTGGGAAGGTAGCAGCCATGTCCCAAACACCACATCTGGTCCAATCGCTCCACTCATAAGCCCAATACATTTCAGGAGACACAGAGTAAAAATGCTAAGGGAAGTGATCAAAATTAGGCGGGCTTCAAGAGGAGACAGTCCATGAAGAGGTTAAGTTCCAGAGAGACCCCTGAAGGACATGAGGGGCACAACAGCAGGCAAGAGAGGGCTTCCCAAGTGGGACCAGAACCCCACCAAGGCGGGAAACTGAAAAAGAGGGGCTGTGGTGGGAGAAAAGCTCCTGTGAGGAGCGACCTTTAACTCACAAGCCACCCTGGTCTCGTGCGTAGGGAAATGGGTGTTGAAAGGCAGAGCTGACATTCCCATGAGTTTATGCAGGGATTAGGAGAAGCTGTTTTAGGAGGTATGCAGAGGAGTCACACAGGCCAGGAGGCTATTTTAATCTGAGCACTTCTTTAAAAAAAAACAAGCCGTCAGTGTTACCCACTATTTCCCTTCCAGCTCATGCCTTTCTGTTTCGTAACCAGCTATGAGCAAAACATAGCTGCCAAGCCTAGCTCTCTCCTTCATTTCTAAACACTCCCCAGATGCTTGCCTGCCTCCAAGGAGGTCTGGCCAAAATGCATCACCTCAGAAAGCTTCAGCCACAGCCCCGGCCAGCAACGTGTGCCCACAGCTCAACTTTCATGTTCTTCTACACGGTCTTCAAGCGGTTGGTTATGGAAGCATCTCCCCATCACTGCTACACACACTGCGAAGTCCTTGCTGATTCCAGGACAAACATTCCTGGTTCATTTTTATTTTAATTTTTTGCATGCGTTTTTGTTTTTTTTCTTTTAATATTTTAATTAACCAGTATTATCATATTTAGGTCAAAACTGTACCACAATAAACCCCCCAAACACCTTATTGAATAGAACTGCTTATATACCACTTATTTGTATAAAAACAGGATACTAGTAATTATTAATACTGCTAATAATGATACAAGTGAGACTAAAAAACGTGCTGGAGTATCTTAACAGCCAAGATTAGAAATCTGTTTCTCTCTTTTATGTCAATGAAGGGTACTTATTAATGAGTAGACTGAAAAGCACAAAATAAAACAAAGAACCTTTTAAAATTAAAAATCAATTTTTACAACAAAAGTATTCATCATATGCAATTTTTAAATATTAGGGTCTCCTAGCAAGAGATACAACGAAGTTAGTTTTGAGCAGGATTAAGATGCAAGGTAAGCAGACAATGGCATTAGCCGACCATATCCAGGTACTCCCAAATATAGAATAAATGGCAGAAATATTTTTTAGGTCTAAGAGAAAAGAGGTAGATAGCAATATACACCCTATTAGAGAAAACTGGATGCATCTGACAGAAAAACTGTCAGTATATGAACTAAAGATGAAAAGAAAAAGTAGCCTTCCTCCTGGGGAAGTGCCAGTATCCAGCTATATCTGGAATCCAAGGAACAATCTCAGCCCTCCCTTCTTCTGACAGCAGCCAAACTCTACATTCAAGGGTCCTCACCTGCCGCTTCCCAGCCCGAGTGCCCCTTCTGTGGTTCTCACCTCATGTTAGTGGGTGGCACTCTGCTATGACTAATTTGGACATCTACCTCCACCCACTCTGGGACTGGAGAGTACAGAAAGAGAGATTTAATTCACTTTTTATATCCCCCAGATCTAATACAGTACCTGTCTGGCATTATTACTCATTCAGGACAAATTGAAAATTCCTTGGTTACATGAATATTTCTAGACTGCTAGGATGCAAAACTTGATAAAAATCACCAAGAATTATTCTTTAAATGCAGTATCAACAGCTTATAGAAAACACTCTTAATGATGATACGCTGACTACTACATTTTTCCTTTTACTTAACACAGCAAATCTCAAACTTTTTGGTCTAACACCTTTATACTCTATTGAGTATCTCAGGGAAACTGTATTTTTGAGAGATTTCAAAATGTTTACTTATTTATTTATTTTAAAATAACAATAGGCTTAAATAACAATATTTAACAATCAAATATACTCTTACGAAAAATAATTGTATTTCCACAAAAAACAGTGAAAACAGAGGCAACGTTTTACATTTTTGCAAATCTCCTTAGGATCAGACTCCGTAGAAGACAGCTGGATTCTCACATCTGCTTCTCTACACTCAATATGTTACAGTACATTCTTTTGGTTACAGTACATGAAAAAAAAATCGAACCTCACACAGATATATAACTGGGAAAGGGAAGATTATGTGAATAGTCTTTTTGATAACTATGGATATGCTTTTTGATACTACACCAAAACCCAACATGTGATTGTTTCTTAAAGGTCTTTTGCACAATGTTAACCTAAAATCTTATCAATGACCTTTTGGATTCTTGTACATTAAAATCTGTTGGTCTGTCTTGGCCTTTGAATGGATCTTCCACCCATGATTTTGTCATGCATTGGTTAGATGGAAAATATTCACTCACTAAGTTTTGCAGATCTTCCAAATATTAACACAGTTAACTATACAATTTAAAAAACATAATCACATTCATTAATATCACCACACATCTCACAACAAGAGCCTGTGTACGTACAGAAGCTGTCAAACTCAGAGTGGTGGGTACGAGTTTTTCAAAATTCTAATTATTTACTTGAAAGCTCCAATCTTGCATTGGCAAAATACTATCAGCTGGTTTGCCTTGAAATGGCAGGCTCACTGCGTTCGTTCATTTTCAAGAAAATGTCCACCGATTACCCAAGTGAGTGAACACAGTTTATCAGTTATTCTCTCAGATAAAAATGGTGTTCCATGAAAGAAGCAGCTAGTTAAGCTTCTAACTCCAACAAACAATGCGTGTCCTTTGGTGTGCACCAGAAGTCTTCCATGGTGCTTCCCGTTTCATCATAACAAATACTGCAAAGACAGGAACTCAAGGGTCGGGATCTGATGAAATTAATAATGGGGCCCACAAACCAGCTGTGAGAAGCACTGATTATTATACATTAAGAACTTCAGAAAATACTGGAGGCTAACTAACTAGGAGGATTGACTTGTTTCCTGTTTTGTAATACTTGCTCCCCTGTTCGTTTACATACATTTCTTCCTCACTCCAGCCCATCAATGTGAAATATTATATTTGTGTTGAAGAAACGAGACATTTACGCATGTAACCTGCTTAAGAACTACGACGCTGTTACACAGAGAAGTCCACACGAAGAGAATGGACGCTGATTGCATCCATATTAATGGAAAACAAAGTAAAGTCTGGAGCCACTTTCTGAAGTCATGGAGACTGGGATTAACTCGGGGGTCACTGTCCAATAAACGGTCACTGGAATAAATTCTAAAAAACATACTGGAGGCTCAAATTCAAAAGGTCCCTAATCTAGAAAACGCCAGGTTAATCCTTCAATTAGTAACAATAGCTAACGTGTTAAGTACTTTCTATCTGTTCTGGGCGCTCTTACAGTATTATCTCATTTCTATGTACTAATTCATTTAATTCATATTTGGATATTAATCAGAGCACTAGCAGTGTTATTCACAGAAATTCAGATCTTATTCTATCTTGTGTTTAAAACATAGTTACTAAGAAGGTTTCTGCTTGATGTACAGCATTACCTAATTAACACAGCAGGTCTGGGCAAAACCAGGGTAGCCTTCAATTAAAGAAGGAAAATCAAGACCAAGGACAGTGTAAATCCCAGCAAGGTCAGATAAAGGATACTACATATGCAATAAGAAACCAAAGATGGAAGTCATATCCCAGGATGGTGCAAGACACATCTATGCACACCTTCATCCTTGCCTCAGGGTTTTTACCTATATTACCTTAAATTTAGGTATCACATACTTGTATGACAAACAGAAGCAAAATAATACTAGTTATCACTTATGAAGCGCTCTCTATACATTATTTCATTCTTCCATGACAACTCTACGAGGCAACGGCTCCACTTAACAGATAATAATAACAGGAGTAACTGCAACATCAATAAAGAAGCTAACATGTACGTTGAACATTAACTATGTAGCAGGCATTTCGAGCGAAGCAAACTCCACACACTGTCTTACCTGACCTTAAGGATGACCCTGTAAAGTAGGTGCTATTATTACCTGTACAGATAAGGAAACTGAAGCTAAGAGAGTTTATGAAATTACCCAAGATTACACAGCTAACAGGTTGGAAAAAGCAGGATTCAAACTCAAGTTTAGTTAACTCCAAAGTCAGAGCTCCCAGCCACACTCCATATGGCAGAGTGATTTTACTGAACCAAAATTACACAACTAATTATAAACAGAACCACTATGAGAAGCCATATCCTTTTCCTTAATTCACTTCTTTGTTCGTTTCAAGCATCAAAAGTAAGACAAAATAATCAAAAAGTGTTTTTTTTAAAGTTTGAAAATCATGTTAAAAGAGAAAACCCATCAAAGTTAAAGGTCAACTTATATAACATTGTCAAAATGGCAAAATTATAAAGATGGTTGCCAGGCATTAGGAATGGTGGGGGGAGAAGGGAGGGAATAGAATCTTTGTGATGATGGAATAGATCTGCAAAGCTACACATGAAATAAAATGTCACAGAGCTATTCACACACTATACTAATGTCCCCCAAGTCTGGATTCTGATGTTACACTGGAGTTCTATACCATACCTCCTAGGAGTAGGTGAGTGAGTGAAAGGTACATGGGAACACTCTGTAGGATCTTGCAACTTCCTATGAATCTAAAAAATTACAAGTTGTTTAAAGTCAAAAGAAGAGGTTAATTGAGTGATGTATTACAGATAGACTAGGGGTAAGAAAGAAAACCAGACATGAGAAAAGTTGAATAAATAACAGATTCCCTCAAAATACACTGTAGACAGGTGAATAAGTAGCTGAAGAAAGAACGCCACAGTTAGTAAGCTACGAGATTCAATGAATTAAGTCACACATTCCTTTTTTTCTCTGTATTTCCTAGGGATCTCTGGAGTGGGATCATCCTTTTTGAGACATCCTTAGCTGTGATGCATACTACCAAAAAACAAAAAAAACTCACCATCCTCACAACCAAGAAGGAAGAATTTCTCTGTGCCCTTAATGTAAATAATATACATATTTCGAAACAGCTGAGTTTAATCCCCATTATTCTACAAATCTTTGCTTTGGAATATGAAAAAATAGTCCCAGAAGCCAAATTACAACAATGATGGTAAGCCACTGTGTTTATTCCTTGAGTTAAAAAAAAATAGAAAGAAATTCATTGTATATGAAATCTAATACAAAAGAAACCAATGTAACAAAGCAGTATCCATGGCAACTACAACTTAATATTTCAGTCCTCTTCAGCTGCAGTGGATTAAATAAAATGACAAGATGTTCCCTTTGAAAAGTAACCCGTTACCAAGGAAACGTTTTAGTCTAAGAAGTAAACAGGGAATGGACAGAAAGGAGCAGGGAGCCTGCAAGTGAATATCAGAAAGGGAGCAGCATCTATGCAAAGAAGATGAGGCGGCAGCTGGCCAGACGAGGAAGCTTCTGGAGAAGAGCGAGTCGGCTGGAGACAGGGGCCGCCCGGCAGAACCACTCGTTCCCCCCAAGAGAGGGGGCGGTGTGAGGAAGGCACGGGTCTGTGAATGTTCGCTTAAGACCCCCAAGTATCTTTATGTGATCACGGTGACTGCTTACGACAAGAACCTGCATCTACAGGGAAAGAAGAGGGACAAGGACATGCGGTCCTGGGGAGAAGACACAAGGGGGTAGAACAGAGGTCTTGTACAGGCAGCCGGCGTGGCTACTTCCCATCACAATCCACACCCAGAACGTAAAGGCAGGGTGGCCTCTGGCCCATTCCCCAAAGGCTGGGACCAGTAACTCTCGAGTCAGACCCTGCCCCTGTGGCTGCTGCCATGGGTGAATGAAATCACATGCAATCTCTCTTCACCTGTCCTTCAGATCGCAAGGCTCGATGGCAGATCCTTCTTATCTTTTCCATAGGGTGGCAAGTTAAGCAGGAAGACGGACAGAGATCAACAGAAAGAAGATTCTAGAAACTCTGTTTACTAGCTCATTCAGAAGTGACCACAGAAATAACAGACTGGGGGTCCAGAATGAAATACACCAAAGTTTAGGAAAATCAAAAGGCAATTTACCAGAATCACTTCTGTTTACAAGGGTGGTGGGCAGGAGTGAAAGTCAGACTGACAACAAGGAAACCCAGAATGGTAGGCTGGGTTTCTCAGATTTCTCCAGCATGGACAGGTATTTCTAAAACAGTCTTTTCAGTAAGTCTGAAATTTCCTTGAAGTCTGACATAGCTTCTTAAAAATCCAAGTAAATTTTATATTCTACTCCATAACATATTCCCATTCATTTTAAGGTAGAAAAAATTTCCCTAAATCTGAGTAAAATCACTGTGCTCTGCCTATCCTCAGGACGTCCCACGATTTGGGCACCCTGCCGCAGCCGGGAGCGAGAACTTGATATACACACCTGAGTCTAGATGCTCAGTTGCCTGGGGGAGAGCACAGACTTCAGAGTCAAAGGAACCTGTATTAAAATGTCAGTAGCAAGGTTCTGTCAGCTCTGAGTGTGATCTTGAGGACTCAATTCAACCTCTCTGAGCCCATCTATGAAATCAAGTTCATAATGGCTACTTTGCAAGACAGCTATAAAAATAAAAGATGATCTATGGAAAGCAAGGCACAGTGCCTGTCACACAGTAGTCATCACTATTATTAGCTCCAAGCACTGCCAGGAGCGAGAACAGGAAGTAATTCCTCTGTTATGAGTTCCCAAAACACCACCTACCTCTCCTTCAGCCTCTTGTCACAGGCATGATTTTATATTTAATTTGTGTAATTATTTCTGTCCATGGCTATCCTGACCAAAAGCACCCTGTGGGCAGGAACCAAGTCTGATATTAGCTCACCACTACTTCCCAGAGCCCCCTGGCACTCACTAAAGATATTTTAAATGAGTAAATGACTCCAATATTTTAACTCATCTACCATTTTGCCATAAATAACAACTAAGTGCTTTACTGAAAAGTCAAGTCACCTGTGACAGAAGGCTACCCGCCCCCACGCCCCACCCCGCAAAGCAAATTCATCTGAAACAAGCTTGATAAACTGCCCAGAAGAACAAAACTCAGGATTCATTCAAAGTAAAAGAAAAAGATAACCAGTCAACATGTGGAAGAGTTAACATTCCAAATTCATACACAAATGCAAAGGTCAGGACAGGAATTCATTAAATTCCAGAATCATAATATTCTAAATTTTCTCTGACGGAAGGTTCCTCAGAGGCCATCTGATCCCAGCCTTCTAGCTTAACAGAAGAAACCAAGGCCGAGGAGATAAAGGTGCTCTTTCAAGGGGTCACAGTGAGTTAATCATAAAGGATCTCGAGCCTCTCTCCTTTCAGTAGAGTCCCCCTAAAGATAATGCAGAGTCCAGAACCAAGAATTTAGGCACTAGCTAAGGAGTAAGAAAAATTTCCAGGCTGACACTAGGAGTCAGTAAATATGGCCTCTATACAATAATATGCAGCATCAGAAAATAACTGGTAAAACATTTTTTTTAAATAATACATGGGAAAGGATCTAGTTTCAAAGCACTACGATGACCTCGTTCCACTGCCTGAAGTTCTTCTTTGCCTGATCTCCCCCACCCCCATCATGTAGTAACATGCAGCACATCTGCCCAGGGCACACAACTCCATCCCACCTCAGGCTCCTCATGGCTTTTACTGTCATCACCTGCTGCAAAGAAGAAAACAGCTGTAAGGACCATACCCAACACACACACACACACACACACACACACGACAGTTTAGGAAACAAATTTATTTTTAAAATCCCACCTCAGTTTATAAAGCAGCAGTATTCACAGGTTAAGCCAATTTCCCGACCAAAAATGTTGCTGGCTTTCCGTACATGGATATCAAACTTCATAATACACAGGAATGGAGTGTCCCCAGAAAAACAGGGGCTTTGGACCAAGCAAGTATGTCTATGATGCACATCTAAACGTCTCTTTGTTCCCACTGGGAAGTCTCTGGGAAATGCTTTTTTTAAAAAAAAGGACCATCACAACAGGATAGAAAGCCCAGAGATAAACCCACCTATGCGTTTATTAGCACCTACAGGACCATTAGCACCTATGGTCAACTAATCTATGACAAAGGAGGCAAGGATATCCAACGGAGAAAAGACAGTCTCTTCAATAAGTGGTGCTGGGAAAGCTGGACAGCTACATGTAAAAGAATGAAATTAGAACACTCTCTAACACCATACACAAAAATAAACTCAAAGTGGATTAGAGACCTAAATGTAAGACCCGACACTATAAAACTCTTAGAGGAAAACAATAGGAAGAACACGCTATGACAAAAATGCAAGATCTTTTTTGACCCACCTCCTAGAGTAATGGAAATAAAAACAAAAATAAACAAATGGGACCTAATGAAACTTAAAGGCTTTTGCACAGCAAAGGAGACTATAAACAAGACAAAAAGACAACCCTCAGAAGGGGAGAAAATATTTGCAAACGAATCAACAGACAAAGGATTAATCTCCAAAATATACAAGCAGCTCTTGCAGCTCAATATCAGAAAAACAAACAAACCCAATCCAAAAATGGGCAGAAGACCTAAACAGACATTTCTCCAAAGAAGACATACAGATGGCCAACAAACCCATGAAAGGATGCTCAACATCACTAATCATTAGAGAAATGCAAATCAAAACTACAATGCGGTATCACCTCACACCGGTCATAACGGCCAGCATCAAAAAGTCTACAAACAATAAATGCTGGAGAGGGTGTGGAGAAAAGGGAACCCTCTTGCACTGTTGGTGGGAATGTGAATTGATACAGCCACTATGGAGAACAGTATGGAGGTTCCTTAAAAAACTAAAAATAGAAGTACCATATGACCCAGCAATCCCACTACTCAGCATATATCCACAGAAAACCACAATTCAAAAAAAACATGCACCCCAATGTTCACTGCAGCACTATTTGCAATAGCCAGGTCATGGAAGCAACCTAAATGCCCATCGACAGACGAAGGGATAAAGAAGATGTGGTACATATATACAATGGAATATTACTCAGCCATAAAAAGGAACGAAATTGGGTCATTTGTAGAGACGTGGATGGATCTAGAGACTGTCATACAGAGTGAAGTAAGTCAGAAAGAGAAAAACAAATATCGTATATTAACGCATATATGTGGAACCTAGAAAAATGGTACAGATGAACCCGTTTGCAGGGCAGAAATTGAGACACAGATGTAGAGAACAAACGTATAGACACCAAGGGAGGAAAGTGGCGGGGGTGGGATGAATTGGGAGATTGGGATTGAGATGTACACACTAATATGTATAAAACGGATAACTAATAAGAACCTGCTGTATAAATAAGTAAATAAAATCAAATTTTTAAAAAAAGGGCCATCACCTTATTCCTATTCACAGTGGTGGTGTGAATATGGGGAGCGGTCAGGAGGGGAACGGGGAGGAGGCAGCAACGGTGGTGGCAGCTGTGGTAGCAACACAAGCATTAACATACACATACTCATCCCACTGTATCAGACACATACTCATCCCACTGTATTAGAGAGACTGGCAAGAAAAGAACAACATTTAATGCTGCATACACCAAATGTTACACGATATGGAAGTAAAGCTTTTTAAAAAACTTTAAGAACTGTAAAGAAAAATATAAACACCCAAAAAGCATAAGAAGAATGCTGGTCAAACATACTGGCCACTAATTTAATTACCATAATTCCTAACACAGTTCCTAAGATTGTCTTAGATGAACAGGTTGACCAAAAAATAGAGATGTTGTTAAGATAACTACACCTACATAAGACTGTAGACTTGGACTTTGAATTCATAACAGTAATACACTGATAAACTATGTGCCAGGCACTTTCATATCATTCTCTTCCAATCTTTCTAACAACTGTGAGAAATATTCACCCCCATATGACCCATGAGAAAACAGAGGTTCAGAGAAAGGAAGGAACTTATCCAACATCACAGCTTGTCCAATGTCACTTATTAAGTAGAATTTGAACCATATCATCTAGCTCCAAATCTAGTTTTCTCTCTTACCACAGATGCCACTCGTTTAATTCAACATATTTATGCCAGAGGCCCATTGGTCAGACACTCTCCTGGGAACTGAGCGCATGGTCTGTGCTCCAGAGGCTTGAAGTCCACTAAGGAAGACAATCAATCAAATCGTCACAAATAAAGCACAGTTCAAAGAACTCTGATAGGAGGTCTAAGTATCCCAACTAAATTCAAATGAACTGTTTTAGCTTAGATCCAAAGTATCACAGAGCATACATGTAAGAGACTAGATTCGTTTTCTTTCAGATTTGCTTTAAACAAATGTTCAACGACTTGTCACCCACCCTGTCAGAAACTGCTCAACACAGATGGCCGTCAGCTTGGGAGGAGGTGCACAAATAATTTCAAATCTCCCCCTACCCCGTATTTTCTATTTCCTCTTTTGTTTTGTCAGATTGTTGTTTCACAGCTTTAGAATGAACGTCTTTCTGGTGGAAGGACGACTTAGTCCAGTAATGACCAAAAATTAAAACAAAAGCTGAAAACGAATTCAGAAGGAAGAAGGATCAGGACCAATGAACAACCGAAGAATCACAGACATGGTGAATATCAGGTTGTAGGTGTATCAGTGTGTTTCAGTTAATTCTTAAGCTAACACACCAGACAAGAGTCTAGGAAGTGGTCAACAGCAGGGGTACGTTATGAGTGGATTCCCAGACTCTGCAAAATTTATGTTGACAGAGGAACACTTTAAATGTAAGGGTCAACCTCAGATTCTGACTCAAGATGCTGGTGTAACGACAAGAAAAGCTAATAACAGGATAATATTTGGGGGAGCTCTTACTTTTGCATTCTTTTGGAAACACACACTGTCTCTCTTCACCAGCATTTCCTGATACTCTTGAAGCCCAGCAGGAGGGGAACAAGAAGCCACAATGAAGCTAATCATCCTCTTTCCGATGTCCATGCCACCCGGGCCCTAGACAACATCCCCAAACAAGGGAACGACTTCCTGTGCGCTGCGCCTTTACCTCTACCACCACCAGACAAGCCTGGAAGCCTCAGAGCGGAAGGCGGCTGGGCAGCAAATAACCTTCCAAAAATATTTTCCTAAAACGGGAAAATGTAGTACAAATGCATGGCACGTAAGATAAAGCTCTAGTGACTCACTTTAGTGGATCTGAAACATAGGAACTGGGCTCTTAACAACAAAGGGTCCCCACAGACCCCGGTGGCAACTACAAGTCCTCGCCGTCCAATCAGGTGGCTGCAGGCGAGCTCCACAGACCACCAGCCAGCCAAGCGGGAGGACTCGGCCAGAGTTGATTCAGCCACCGGTACAGCCTCCTGTTCACATCTGATTTGCCAAATGTAAAAAAAGTTTAAGAAGAATTAAAGATTCTACAACAGAAAGGCAGTTCCACAACTGTTTTCCTAACAAGTATTCCCGACTCAAACGGTGGGCTTCTGAAACGAGGCAGAAACTTGAGTCCTGCAGGCCTCCCATCAAGGGCTGCGGCATCCAGCTCCTGCAGTCTAGAGAAAGGGTGACCTCACACTCACAGGAGACGAGCCAGAAGGAAGAGTAAAGGTGCTTCTAAGTGAAGTGAAAGATGGCAAGTTCCAGCAGCAGTGTTACGTGGCGTGGGGAAAAGTAAAAGTGCTTATCTGCCCCAAACTCCCGAAGGCAATGTTCAAATAAATGTGACCAAAAGGGGAGGACAGCCCTCACAGAAATGGAAAAGAGAATTAAAAATCGTAGGTAATAAGTGCAATAACCCTAAATTATCCCCGTATAATTCACCTCCTTAATCACAATCCCCAAATCGAACCTTCCAGAAGCCAGATTATACTTCAGTAACATTTTCGGTGGCTATAATTCATCGTTAGCCTTCCTAAACTTTCCGCCAAAATCAGGGGCCTCCTCGAACAGGAGTTAACCATGCCCAGCTCCGTATTCATATACAACGAAGGGCTCACATGAAGAATTTCTCCCTCTATCATGAGCGTACAGTAAATTTCTTCCCTATCCTCTGAGAGTTTCTCACTTGCACATTCTTCTATATTGTATGCTTCCTTTCATCCTCACAAAGACACAAAACTTAAGCGTCACTTCAAAATTTTTTCCAACTTCTATCAGATGAAAAAAGGGGAGAGGAAACAAAAAGGGACAATTAATATAATTCAAAAACTTCTCTTAATATCTACTTGGGGAAGAATTCAACTTGTCCTAAATCTGCATATTATGATTGGCTCCCTAAGTTAACTATGTTGAGAGCCATCTGTCTGAGCCCAGTCTGCAAACAGGACACACAAAAAGCATAACTGCCCCTCACAGAAAAGACTGGTGTCCGGTCCCATCAAGCAGTGGGCACAAAACCTGGCCTTGTAGACGCCTCCACCTTCTCAGGCATCAACTCCTCCTGTCACTCCTCTCCTGCAGAACTCGCAAGTCACACAACAAAATACACATACACAACAAATGGCACCTTTTGCTAAAACAAACAGAACGAACAAAAAAACCTGAAACCTCAACTTCTAACACAAATGTCATGGCGAACAATTTTTCGTTTTTAATTGCCAAGAAATCTTCCATAAGCTCCAAAAGACAGGATGGACTTGGAAGCAATAGAAAATGATGTGACATAACCTTTCATTTCTTAAAAAATCCATTTTAAGGTGATATTGTTGCAACCATAATCCATAACTGTTCCCTGCATAGGTCAAGACGTATGCACTATTTCAGGCTTCAGAAAAAGATCACAAGAATTATAATTTGCTCTGGCAAACAGGCTCTCAATCAAAACAAGTTCCACCCACCTTCAAAGCAACCAATAGCTGCCCACCTACCACCCTTCCTAAATCGTCCAAACAGAGCCGCTCGGGGGCCCAGGCATCCCGACCAGCCCCACGCAGCCCGGCAGCCTACAGGTTTGCTCTGCAGGTGTCTGAAGGCAAACAGGCTCGGCACCCGGCACCCAGAAAGACTCGGGCTGAAACTGCACCCGGAGAGGAAGAGGTGAGGGAAAGGGGAAGAGGACAGGGACCAGAGGGACCACGACGCTCTGCGTTTGCTTAATGCATCTCTGAGTATACCCCGTTCCATTCTCAGCTCTGATCTCACGCTTTGCACCACCACCTACACGGCCAGCCAGGGCTGAATTCAAGGCTCGCAGGAACATGCACTATGAATGATGAAATGATTCATGAACATCCTCAGAAGTGAGAGAGCGCAGCAAAACCATCACACTCTTTCAGTGAGGCCGGAGGAAGACAGCCTACCTGCAGGGGCTGAATGCATGGTCCATGCCTAACAGAGGCCCTGGTGAGTGTAGCTGCGCCCTGCGCCTCCGCTTACTGTGCAAACTCTGCCCTTTCTACTCTAGCAACTCAAAATGGAGGCACATGCGGTCTGAGAGACCTCGCAGAGCTCGCACTGAGCTTGTGCTGTGACCTAAGCCTTCACGCAGGACGCAGAAACTCCCCCTCACACTGACAGGACTGAGCATGTGCTGTGACCCTCCCTCATCCATACACTGTCTCTCAACGCAATCAATCTCAACCCTGCTGTTTCCGTAAATAAAGCCCAGCCAACAGACGAGGCAGCTTCTCCCCGCATACCAAGCTAGTGTGCAGGGAAGTGGGGCTGCAGAAAGGGGATCCCAGACGGCCAACATTAGGGAACTCGCAGGCCGAGCCACTGAGAGGCTGCAGACAGATGCCCTGCTCTGTCAAGACAACAGCAAGTTCTGTTTTGTCTTTTTAAAAAATAAATAAATAAATTATGTTTTAAACAGAGAGATCATCAAGAAGGAACAGAATGAAAAAACACAGATATGCATGACTATACACAGGATTAGCGAACAGGAATACTGCAGTCTATTTAAAAACACAGCAGTAGCTACCTAAGGGAAGCAACCCCACAAATTTCTTTTTGAAAACTTTAAACATTTGGAAAAAGGTCACACGAACAATCCTGGCAAAGTTATGGAGTACTGGGTATCACTGCAGCCACAAACACAGTGCGGATGATGTAGCAAGCAGAGTGTCTAAAGAATACTGGATTTCAGGCAAAGAGCTTAATCTCCCTTCGATAAGAAGCTCTAAAATCACTTAAATAATAAATAAAAACATCTCCTAAAGAGATACTAACCCAATCAGAGGTGTATAGCATAAGGAATGCACTCCTAGCAATAAAAAGGGCATGAAAGTTCAAATCAAGAGGCCAAAGAACAAGCACCCTGCCAACAAATACCCAAGCACCCAAAACAAATCTCAGTTTAGGCCTCTTGATTCAGAACTCTAGGCAATTCTCTGTAACACTGTCCATGAAGCTAAATTCATTTAAAAATTTAATCGGAAGCAATTTCCAAAGCCACATTAGCAAGACCACACCATCCGAGTCATCTGAGCACTACAAACTGTTCATACTGCCCAAGCACCAGCCAACACATTTCCTGTTAAAATCCTTAAAAACACATTTTATGCTCTCTCCCCCAACCTCCACCTCCACCAAAAGGCAAGCTGGTCTGTCAGCCATATAAGAAATCCTAGTTATGGATGTGTATGTGGGCTTAGTTTCCATTTGCAAACCAAGAAATGATTCTGTATAGTTATAATTTAAAAAGAAAAGAAAGACCATGAAACTCCCCCAAATTTACAAAGGACAAGAGAGGGTAGGAAAGAGCAGTGCCAATTCTGTTTCCCACAAATGTAACGGAATGAGAAGAAATTAAAACCTGCTTAGAAGGATACTCAGCGTCCTCAAGATTCCTAAAGTAAACGCAGGACCTATTCCACTTCCTTGGAGCCCGGTTATGCTTTCAGATCAACCAAATTGAGACTATGATTAAATAAAAAACTCTCATCATGCTAAAAAATGTAATTTACACAAGAAATGCCAAATACACTTAAACAGGTTTCACCTTTGACCCAGCACATGAAGCAAGCGTCATGTGGCTGGAATATCATCTTCCCGGCTGGTGCGTAAGACAACACGTCCCCAAAAGTGTGTGACTAGAAACAGCCCAGAGAAAAAGACTTTCTAAAAACAAGAGCAACTGAACTAGAACATAGCAGCAAATAGCATGAATATGACCACCAAACTGCTTCCTTCAAAAGTGCATTAAAAAAAAAAAAAAAACACCAGAAGCGAGATGACGAAGGGAGGGTCATCATTTGGAAAGCATTGGAATGAGACGCACATGTGTGCCGCCGCTGTGGCTCTAAGGCCTACCACCTTAAGAAGTCCACCTGTGGCAAATGTGGCTCCCCTGCCACGTGAAAGAGAAAGTGTAGCGGGAGTGCTAAAGCTGAAAGACGAGACACCACCGGGACTGGTCGAATGAGGCACCTAAAAACTGTATACCGCAGATTCAGGCATGCATTCCATGAAGGAACAACACCTAAACCCAAGAGGGCAGCTGTTGCAACATCCAGCTCCTCTTAAGGATTTCAACAATTAGTCACACAAAAAATGTTCTGGTTTAAAAAAACAAAACAAAACAAAACAAAACCACCAAGCCCTTTCACACATAAATAGCTTACTTGGAGTACTCAGCATAAAATAATAATTTAATAAATTCATCTTTACTCTGAAAAACCACAGTAACTGTTCCATGGAGTACAGCATAAAACCGGTTATTGGGATAGCAAGTCAACAAATGGGGACTATAATCTCAGTCCCACAAAATGCCCTGAGTGACACTAAGGGCAAGTTACCAACAGCCTATGGCCTGTTCTCTGTGATACTGGATCCCAGTTGTGACCCCGGCCTACTGCAACACTCTCTTCATTGTCTTTGCTGACACTGTGTCCTCACAGCTGTCCTTTACATACCACTTGGACAGACACCCCTTCTCCCGTGACCCCTCAGCGGCAGCACACCCTGGAGCTCACTCCCAAGGCCTCTTCTCTTCCACGTGGAGAATGCATCCTCTCTAGCACAGCTCCAGCCAGCCCCTCTCTGGAGACGCCTCTTTCCTAGGAGCACCTTGGAAACCTCAGACAGCTCTGCTGTCCTCCTGCTGCACCTCAGCTCGCCGCACCCTTCTCTGGGGTGCCGCAACTCTCTTAAGAGATGTTAAGCTCCTTAGGGTCAAGGAGAGTATCAAAATCCCCTTTATTGGAACCCCCCCAACTCTCCTGTTTTGTGCTTCCAAAAAAAAATCGGATGCACCGAGAGCATAATGTCACTTACACATAATTTATACATAAAAGAATTACATAAGCTAAATCTAATCATGAGGAAACATCAAACAAACCAAACTGAATAATATTTGAAAATATACTCTTCAAAAATGTCAATATCATGGGGAAAAAAAACAAAAAAAAGGTTAGGAAACATATTATGAAAACAAAGAGAGGCAAAGGATATTAAAGCAATACAACAACTAAACACCAATGCATGATCATGGGGGGGAATTACTATGAAGGTCAGTATTAGAAAAACTGGCAAAACGTGAGTGTGGACTGTGTTAGACTACATGGTATTACATCGATGTTAACTCTCCTGATTTTGATAACCATACTATGGTTATGTAAGAGAATGTCCTTGTTCTTGGACATTTAAATATCTGGGAGAAAAGAAGCTTGATATCTGCAATCCATTCCTAAATGGTTCAGGAAAGGAAAATACTATAGAGAGGATAATTAAGCAAAGATGGCAAACACAGAAAATAATGGGCAAAAACAGAGATAATAAAGCAAATCTGTAATAAGGTTTAAAAGATAATTAAATAATACTACATAAACTAAAATCAATGCAAATAAAATAATAAAGCAAATATGGCAAAATGTAACAATTGGTGAAATGGATGGAAGATACACGAGAGTTCTATGTACTAACCTTGTAACTCTTTTTTAAGTTATGTACATGAAATTCCAACTAAAAAATTTTCAATACATGAAACAAAAAATATTTATACTAGCCTTCAATCATCAATCTTCATGGAATCTGGAGACCAGACACACCAGTGGCAATGAGTGACCTGCCTGCCCACCTGCTTCCATAGTGCTCAAATCCCCAAACTGAATCCACTTAAGAACCAGCTAGCTCTAAATTCAACCCAACCTCAGAGTATGCGATCCGCCCTCCTCCTCATCAGAGAACATCAAGGAGCTCTAAAACCTGAAAATTAAGTGAGCCAGTGTGCCACTTTTAACCATGCATTTCAATTCTAGAAACGGGCTCTGTTTCCCCAGACCAATCCTTGTCTTGAGCTGAGGACACCTTGGAACTTTACGCAGTACTTACAGGCCTCCAAGACCCAGGACTTCTTATTTCCACTGGTTGTCTTGAACACTAGATACTTCCTTACTGAACAACCTGCCTGGACCTCATTCCTGCCACCATGTTGCCCTAACTTGTCATTTGGCTGCCGGCAGGGATTTGCATGCAACTTGCACGTGGGTTGCCCTAGTGCTTCCTTCTGAGGCCTACTGCTAGGTCTCCCCAGAAGGCCGGTGATCCTGGTACATCTACATTGCCTCTGGATCCTAGACCTCCCTCTCTCCTCCAATTACTCCTTAGTGAACAACAAGTGAAGGGTTAAAACTTCCAAATACATTAAATGGGGGCTGAGCAGGTGAAATGCATATATTATACTAATAGATTCTTTCTAAAATTATAAAGGTTTATTATATAAAAGCCAACTGAATAATCACTCTGCCACTATAATACTTAATGTTTAGTGAGCAGAAAATTTATGTTTATCAAAGGTAAAGTAAGAGCTGCAACATGGAAATTTCCTGGATTTAATTTTGAAGTGTTTTCTACTCTCCAGAAATAGAAAAATGTTTTATTTACTAACAAGAAGTTATAACGGGGCTTCCCTGGTGGCGCAGTCTGCCGATGCAGGGGACTTAGGTTCGAGCCCTGGTCCGGGAAGATCCCACATGCCGTGGAGCAACTAAGCCCATGCACCACAACTACTGAGCCTGCGCTCTAGAGCCCATGTGCCACAACTACTGAGCCTGCGCTCTAGAGCCCGCGAGCCACAACTACTGAAGCATGCGTGCCTAGAGCCCATGCTCCACAACAAGAGAAGCCACTGCAATAAGAAGCCCACGCACCGCGATGAAGAGTAGCCCCTGCTCGCTGCAACTAGAGGAAGCTCGCGCGCAGCAATGAAGACCCAATGCAGCCAAAAATAAATAAATAAAATAAATAATTTTTAAAAAAAGAAGTTATAAAACAAAATTAGCAATGAAATGTTAACATTCAGGAAACTCTAGAGAAAAACACTCACTGGAAAAAAGATATTCTATTTGACTTTTAATTAGTACTAACTTCCCTTCGAGAGAAAAGGTTTCAGAAACAGCTTATTTAAACGTTACTTTGAAATTGTCCCTGGTGTGTGCAAATGGAACTGAGCTTTATATTTATAATGATCTTATATCCAGTAAGCATGCTGATTTATCTTACCAGTTCTAACCATTTGTTCACATATTTTCTCAGATTTTCTATGGTAAAAATTATTGCACCACCTTTAATAAAGGTTCATTTCTTCATTCCCGATCCTCATATATTTTCATGTCTTAATGGTCATGGGAACCTTTCTATTGTCTCTGATTTTACAGAGAGTATTTCCAACACTCTGCCTTTAAGTACGGTGTTTGCTGCAGGTTTTCAGTAAGTATTCGTCAGAATAAGGAAGCTGCACCCTACAGTTAACTTGCTAAGAACCTCCCACCCTGCAAGTACTGAATGGGTGTTGAATTTTATCAAGTGCTTTTTCTACATCAAGATGACTGTATATACTTTCTTCTTCAATATGTTAAAAAATGGTAAAATGTTAACAGATAAATTACTATTAAACCATTCATGTATTCTATAAACCCAACTTGAACAAGTATATTTTTAATGCTTTGCCAGATTCCATTTCCCAATATTTTATTTAAACATTTTAAATGCATGTTCGTAAGTAAAACTGACCTATAAATCTTACTTTTCAATCTGGTTTTGGAATAAAGGTTTTACTTGCCTCATAAAATAACTTGGGGAACCTACACCTTCTTTCTCTGTTTTCTAGAACGGTGGTAGAATTCACCTGTAAAGCGTGAGTCTGGTTTTTTTCTTTTTGTTCTAATGAGAAGAAAAGGAAAAGTCCTGTACAAATTATGGAAACTGCCTTTAAAGGGAGAAGGCATGCTTCTTTTACCCACTTCCTCTTTCTTCCAGCCTTCAATCTGGATGTTGCGGCTACCATTCCATCACCTCCTTGAGCACAAGGTCACGGCTGAAGTTAAGGGTACAGAGGTGGCCCCTGGTATCTGCAGAGCCCAATACCAGCCTAGGACTGCTTCCTTTGAAACTTTGCTTATATGAGAGAGAAATGAAAGTTCTATTTTGTTCAAGCCTATTATATCGTCTCTTCCTGACAGTTCTAGCACTGAAGTTCTTAAATGTGTATCTTACCATTTATTTTATCTGATTCAAGTTGAAGACACATAGTTTCCTCCAACATTTTGTGATTTTTGACAGTGAGCTCAGCATTCAAAGATATTTTACCTGTATATACCCTACAGGTTCTTCAATGAGAGTGTGTCCTTCCTCCAAAATTGTACATGTTTCTGTCAGGTGTCCAGGGCAGCTCACTGGCACAAGACCTTCTTTTTTTTTCCTTTTCTGCGGTACGCGGGCCTCTCACTGTTGTGGCCTCTCCCGTTGCGGAGCACAGGCTCTGGACGCGCAGGCTCAGTGGCCATGGCTCATGGGCCCAGCCGCTCCGCGGCATGTGGGATCTTCCCGGACCGGGGCACGAACCCGTGTCCCCTGCATCAGCAGGCGGACTCTCAACCGCTGCGCCACCAGGGAAGCCCGAAACCACTTTTTATATTATATTCTCATCCTGGAGTTCTTGTATTTTTCTTCTTTTATGTATAATAAATTTATTTATTTGTTTGTTTGCTTGTTTTTGACAGCATCAGGTCTTCGCTGCTGCGCGCGGGCTTTCTCTGGTTGTGGCGAGCGGGGGCTACTCTTCATTGCGGTGTTCGGGCTTCTCACTGCGGTGGCTTCTCTTGTTGCGGAGCACGGGCTCTAGAGCACAGGCTCAGTAGTTGTGGCTCGCGGGCTTTAGAGCGCAGGCTCAGTAGCTGTGGCACATGCACTTAGTTGCTCCGCGGCATGTGGGATCTTCCCGGACCAGGGCTTGAACCCGTGTCGCCTGCATTGGCAGGCGGATTCTTAACCACTGCGCCACCAGGGAAGTCCGTCTCGTATTTTTCAAGAGTACAAATTCAAGCCCCAATTGTCTTGGGGGCAAGGCCCAAAGTTATGAGTTATAAGGGGAGTTCTCCTTCTATTCCTCCTCTTCCTTTTTTGGTCTGGAGTACCAAACACAGACAGGTTTCCCTGTCATCTCCTTCTAGTTCCAGATATGTTACCTAGTTCACCCTTCCACCAAAAGAATAGGCCTTCGATGGTCCTAACTTTATACAGGCTCTCAGCTCCAACTCCCTAAATCCTTGAGATCAGGACCCCATCTCCTGTACCTGGTGCGTGTTAAAACCAAAGACACCATGTGAAGAAGATGAGCAAATGGCCCGACCCCTCTCACCGCAGGCTGCTGAACTTTTCAGTTTCTCTTAATTCTTGCGAGCTCAGCTCTGCATTTAAAAGATTTGTTGTATTTTATTCAGTATTTGTATATGTTTACTGGCAAACGGTTTTTGGAATTATCAAATCTGGGTTTTGGTCCTATTTTACTAAAGTTCTTTCACCTTCAGTCAGCTGTGTTTCCAAATATACACGTATTCTCATCCCAACCGTCTCCAGTACCTGCCATCACAGGTAAATGTTCTGAGAGTGCAAATGTGATGACAGAGGAAAAGTGAACAAGAAAATGTTCGTATCCAGCTCTAGCTTCTCACCCCCAAAAGCTATACAGACAATGAGTTGTGATGAGTAGAAAAGTTGACTTCACTAAAACAGAAGTGAATTTTGAAATGTCTCAAATCCAAATTAACTGAGATAAGGGAGATCTAGATTGTCACTTTACAGCCGAAGTATAAATATCTATGTTGAAAAAAGATGGTCACAATGTTATTTGACCATGTTATTTAAATAATGGAAAACCCATAGATGTTCAATAATATGAGGACAGATAAATTATGAGACATCCATATGATGGTGTATACAGGGTGCTCATTACAAATGTTTGTAAAACGTTTAATGACGTGGTACTATGTTCAAAACAGAAGATGATGAACGAATAGAGGAATGCGTGATTATTTGTAAATTATGTATAAACAATATTTTAATTATAATCTTAAAACATACACATATACCTATACAGGTGCACAAAGATGTATATTCAAGGAAAAACACAAATATAGGTTATAGAATTATTATAACAGTTTGCTTCTTTAATTTTTGAATTTGTCATTATTTTCTGGTAAGCACGTGTTTTTCTCTTCATTAGAAAGACTAAAAGTTATTTTCTAACACAGCCAGAAGAAAATACGCTGTATATGAATCAATCTACGATGAAATCATAGAAGTTAAGAGCACAAGGTTTTGAGTCAAACAGGGCTGGGATTTCCTGTTTACTAACCTTAGGCAGCTGTTTAATATAATATCGATTTTCCTTTTCCTCATTTATAAAATAAAGATAATACCAACTTCAATGAGCTTTTACGGGAATTAAAAACTAAACAATCCAGGACAGAGTGAGCATTCACTTCATGGTAGTAGTAGTTGTTATCGCATACGTCTTGAACAGATGATGTTATAAATTTGATTCCTTGAGGTGGCACTAAGAAATATCAACAGATAAACCTACTAAAAATACAGCTTAAGATGTCAAAACCCATCCATGTGTGAGAGAGAGCAGAGTCTGGGATAGGAAATTGGAAGTAAAGATATTAAGGACAATGAGATGAGGTTTCCTACTGTTAAAGGTGAGAATTACAAATAAGGAAAAAGGGAAAAAAAACTTGCAGGAACCTTGTATTATTGGATTAGAGTTGGAAAATTTGGTGTGAACTCATGGATACACATACACACAGATATGGAAGTAGATGTAAAAGTGTGCATTACCTCCCTTCCCCTCAGCCCCCAAGCTCTGTTCATGCAGAAGGCCTGAGAACAGTGATACAAAGTAATGAGCATACCGAGCATCACATCTGGGTTCCTAAGTATCATTCTCCAAAATTTGGCACAATCTGACCTCAAAATGGTAGTAACAGATTATGAACAACTGGATAAAACTGGCAGCCATTAGTCCACCCTGCCATGGATACATGAATAATTCGAAGTCTGATGAGGAAGAAAGCACCTACAGGGTCTCAAAACAACCACCTACAGAATGGTCACTAAGGGACGTGTGGACACGGGTGGGGGTGGGGCGATGCACTGGGAGACTGGGAGTGGCGTATGTGCACGACCAGGTGTAAAACGGATAGCTGGTGGGAACCTGCCGTACAGCACAGGGAGCTCAGCTCGGTGCTCTGTGGTGGCCTAGATGGGGTATATATACCTACATGTATATATATAGCTGATTCACTCTGCTGTACAGCAGCGACTAACACAGCATTGTAAAGCAACTATAACCCGATTTAAAAAAAAAATTATAAAAGGAAAAAGAGAAATTGTACAATCGCAAAGCCTGGCAGACACCACCTTATTCAATGTATCACCGTGAACATTACCAGCAGTGGGACAAACGAGAATTGTGTAGCACCTAACGGATGCAGGAAAAAGAACACATGACTTTTGTACTGTCCCTGTCAAAGATAGACGATATAAATGCAATGATAAGAAAACATCATAAATGCAAACTGAGGGACAGTCTACAAAATAATTAGCCTATATAATCTTCCAAAGTACCAATGTCATGAAGTGAAGGAAAGACTGAGAAACTCTTCCAGATTGAAGGAGACTAAACACACATATGACAACCAAATACATAATGCTGAACTGGATTCCTTTTGCTATAGCCTTTTGTTATAAAACTTGAGTGGGGTCTGAGAATTCCAGGGCAATAATATTTACTTGGTAATTTCCTGATTTTGAAGGCTATATTGTGGTTATGCAAGAAAAATGCCCCTGTTCACAGGAAATACACGAAGTATTAGAGTGTGATATAGCCTCATGGTGACAACTTATTTTCAAATGGTTCAGTTAAGCAAAGATCTTCTAGTGCACTGGCAACTGTTCTGTATGGTCAAGACTGTTTCAAAACGAAGTAAAGAAAGATGAATCATACAAGTAAAACACTCAGCACAGTGCCAGGTGCACAGTGCTCACTAACTATAGCTATTATCAGTAACATTATTGCCACTGTAATGGGGGAGATTATATATATAAATTCTTGCAAGTGCCTCGGTTTATGATTACTTCTAAATATAAGGATAATAATACTTAAGCCTCGATATTGCTTTTAAAAAAAAAAAAAACCTGCTTCCTGGAAGAAGAAGAAAAGCAGAGAGGGCACAGGTGAATTCAGGTGATCACAGGTGACCAGGGACATTCTCTCCTGGGTAAGACAGAAGATGAGATCTGAGCCCTCAACTTGTTTTCCACCTGATTAAACAAGAGAAGGCTCATGTTCAAGAAGCAAAGAACCAAGAATATAATCAGATTTTTCATGCTGCAGACCAAGCCTCTGATGAGACCACTGACACTTACATAAAACTAGCATTAGAGCGCGGGATTGCTCCGCGACCACCTATACACAGAATACTACATTCTATTTTACTTTTTTGGCCACATTGGGTCTTCGTTGCTGCACACAGGCTTTCTCTAGTTGCGGCGAGCGGAAGCTACTCTTCATTGCAGTGTGCGGGCTTCTCACTGCAGTGGCTTCTCTTGTTGTGGAGCATGGGCTCTAGGCACGCAGGCTTCAGTAGTTGTGGCTCGTGGGCTCAGTAGTTGTGGCCCACGGGCTTAGCTGCTCCGCAGCATGTGGGATCTTCCCGGACCAGGGCTCGAGCCCGTGTCCCCCTGCCTTAGCAGGCGGATTCTTAACCACTGCGCCCATTAGGGACCCAAGGAACTCTTATTTAGCAAAGGGAAACAAAGGGACTGGTTCCTGGTAAAATTCACTCTTAATAATTTAAAAATAAAGGCACCTCCTCTCAAGTAGCCACTCTGCAAACTTGTCCTTACTGGGACTCCATTCACTATTACTTCCTTCCCCTCCTAACTCACTGGCCTGAGGCAGAAAGGTAAGGAGAACTTTCCTAAGAAATGAAAGGTATAGACTCAGAAAAGGTCAAAGCACAATAAAAAAGGCACTGGCTAATAGGCCGAACCTGCAGAGGTGGAGGGATGGGAAGATGGGGAAAGGACAACCAAAAACTCAGTAAACCCTCCACGCTACAAAGAGGACAGGCTCGTTTGCTATAAAAAGCCCAAACCTCTTTCTCAATAAAAATTTTTTTTTCAATTTTGGTTCTCAAATTTTCAATAAAATATCCTGACTGTAGAAATGTATTATTTCCCATCAACACTACTCACGTATTTATTTTAATTGTTGAGTCAGTTTCATCATGGTCAGTGAAGAAATTTACCCTACATTTTTAGCAACCGTATATATTCAAGGAACTTTAATAATTGATATTCCAAGCAGAGGCAAGAATCCCCAGTGCTCAGACCTCCACATGTCAGCAGAAACAACCAGATGGTTAATGATCTACCTGGTAGAATCAAGACATCTTGGGAAGTAGTTCATATTTTGCTTTTGGATTTAACAGTTTACGGAGTTTAAAAAAAAAAAAAAGATACTTCTCAATCTCTTCTTCAAAAGAAAATTTATAATTATTTTTGCAATTCCCGAAAAGGAACAAAAAACATGACAGTTTACAAAAGCTACCCTGTTTTTGTTTCCCCATTTTTATTAAAGAGGAAAACACAGTCCAGGAAGTACAACCTTTACCCATGGACACAAAGATGAAGTGGGAGCACAGAATCAGAACCCAGGCTGCCTGCGTCCAAAAGGGGAGATCCTTCCATGCTGTTGGTCTTAAAAGGATCAAGCAGTCAGATTAAATGGCCATGAGGTACTAGACAAATAAAAAAGCAACAAGGAGAATAAAAGGACAGATGTAACCGGTCTCTATGCTCAGCTCTTTTTACAAGCTAGAACCAACCTACCTTATTTATTTATTGTTTTGAACCAACCTACTTTAGTTCAACGAAGTATGCTGGTGTTTTGGTCAAGTTCATGTATAAGGATTACTGGCTTTATGTACTAAGACCTCTGAGCTGAAATTTATTGACTTTAAAGTTTCTCACTAGATTTTGGATCATACCCTTCAAAGAAAATGAGAACATGATGACATTATGTTCAGAGTATGCTGACTGCAGAAGTAAATTTGGAGTGAATCTTATTTATTGAGCAACAGTGAACACTCCCTGAGTGCAGAAACGTCAAAACAAATTCCCAAAGCAAAGCCCAATTACCAAAGGTTCAAGCCCTCTCTCACCTACCAGCCCCCCGTAGCCTGAATTCTACCTGAAGCTAGAAACATCTGCCCCCACATTTTTTGCCCAAGTTTTGCTCCTTAAATGTCGTGGGTAGCAGGAACACAGCGTTACAACCCCTAAGCTAAGATCCTTAGGACCAGAAGATTTTCAGAATTGAGAAATTTTTGGATTTAGAAGGTACTACAGGGAATATACCAGGGTAATGCCACAGCAGTGTCTGAGCAATAATCCCTATTCTATCACATCGGTACCTTTGTAGTAAAAGCTGTGCAAATCCACACAAAGTGAACTGAATAAAGAATACAAAAAGTCTCACATCAGTTCAGGTCAAGTTTGGCCTCAGGGTCAAATGAATTTCAGCACCCAACTTAGCATAAAGATGTTTTGATCCTCAGAGCTTTCAGATTTCAGAATTGAAAATAAGAGATTATGAACCTGTATTATTGTGGATGCTTTACTTATAGTAATGATCAGTACTCTGAGTAGAAAAAAATAATTAATGAAATATAAATTTATACCTAATAACACCGAAGTAATTCTATGCCGACTACAAGAAATCCACCCTCTCCAAATTTTAAAGGCAATGGACCAAAGAATTCATAAAAGTCTGTTCCCCACTAGCTCGCCAACCAAACCAGAAAGTTCTGGACAACCAGGTCCCTGATAAGGCACGATATTCAGAAATATAATAAATAAGTAGGTGGGGGGGGGGAGGTAGCCAGATATTGGGGTTTTAAAAGGATCTGTGATAAATGTGAGAGGAAAAAAAACCCCAATCATTCAGTGCCAGCTAAGATGCTAAAAAAATTATGGAAAATTACATAAGTCAACTTTTAACTACTATCAGAAAATTTGCTATGAGAAACAACTCTATCTTAAACTTCAGTTTTAATTGCTCAGTTAGAGTTCACACGTTATTTAAGGGGAGGGGAACAGTCGTCAAAGTCTGGAGTCACAGAATCACCATTCGTTAACTTCCAGTGGTCTTACTGATCAAGGCGCCATCTCACGAGATTATTAGAACGGTCTGACATTCCTCCCCAGATGACTCAGGGCAAAACAAGTCAGCACACAGCACCACACAGCCACAGTTACATGCTAGTCTCACTCATCTAAAATGAGGGAGACCAGCTCATCACACTGCCCCATCCCTCACAGACCTGAAACAAAGACAGAAACAGAGGTAAGTTCTGCAAGGGCATGCACCCCAAGCATTCGAAGGACTGGGCTGTGCATAAGCCAGGTGGAGGAAACAGTTTTCTATACTCTGTTAAATCACATACACAGTGTTGATAATTTGGGCAGCTATGGGAAGTGTGCACCAAACCCCAAACTTCAGAGGTAGAAAGTAGTGCTCATGGTGAAGCCAGTGAGCTTGGGCCACACTGGCTTCATCACTGCAAATTTTCACGCTCACTCTGTGAGAAGGTTGAGACCTGCCACAGACTTATCACTAATAAGCAGACATTCAAATATTTGTTCACTTCAATTCATCCAACAACCCCCAAGCACTTCCACTATGCCAAGCACAAGCTGGACTCGGGGAACAGAGCCACAGAAATGAACAAACGGGACTAAGGTCAAAGCACTAAAGAAGTGCTTCAGGATGCAGATCCTGTAAACACGCTGCTACAGGTATGTCTCTGTGTTGCTTTTTCGGGTGAGATAAGTAATAATATATTCCTCTATCGCATGCCTAACCAATAGTTTAAAACAAAACTGATGGGAAGTATCACTCTGAATGACTACCAGTAACATACAATAAAAAATGAGACAAGAACCTGTGTGAGTCTCCAGCTTACACAGATAAGTTACATATCACTTTAAATGAACATTCAGCAAAAACAGGTGTATAACCAAAACTAGTGAAAAGTAAACCTGCTTGGCTATTATGAACCCAAGAGCTAAACACTTAAAACTCAAAAGCTATTTGGTCAATTCCCTGAAACAATCTAACTTGTGCAATATGACAGCCATCTATCAAATAGTTAAATAAATACGGCATCACTGAAATAACAGGCTACTGTGTATCCAGACAGAAATCCAACTCTGAGTGTCCAACACTTCACTTGGGCAACAGGAAGACATGTCCAGGCAGTCAATAAATGCATATGTAATATAAACATTTCACAATATAAGATGCTTTTGAAATATTACCATTGATCAGCTTCTTTGCCATTGGAATAGGGCATACTTTTGAAAATGAAAACAAAAGCTCAAAGTCACTGCTTTTTAAAGAAAAAAAGGTAAGCAAAAAAGGTGAGCATAGTTGTTGTCTAGTATATATATGGAGAGAGACACATGTATATGTCCCAATAGAGCTTTATGCAGCCTCTTACAACCACAACAAAGAATATGTTGCCTTTTATTGACCCTAGTTTGACGGTCTGAACAGCAACATTCTAAATTTTACATATAATTTCTCAGCATCCTCCATGAAGAGGTTTTCACTCAAGCGGTACCCATCTGCCAATTATACTTAATGTACTTCTTTCTACTAACTTCCTTGAGCCAAGCATCTTTTATTTCTTTCTCAGTCCTTATAGTTTTAGATTATGTCCTGACTGTCCTGTGCACAGACTACCTGATCGCCTAATAACCTTCTCTGTTTTTTCAAATCCTTAATAAAACAGTCACATGATTGATACAAGATAAATATGAACACATATACTCTTACAGAAGTTCTTCCATGGGCTGAGTTAAAACTACAGCCTATCAGAGACATAAACAAAGAATTCTTTCTGTTAAATTATTTTGACTCTATTGCTTTTCATTTAAAAAATAATAATTCTACCTGTGATATAGATCTTACCAAGACAGTTGAGAACTGGATGTGTCCATCTCATACCAGCAGTCTTACTAGAGGTATTTCAGTGAGTGCTCCTGGGGTTTTATTAAGTGAACAAATTACTAATCAACGAACTTTCCATAATGTCCTAGGTGTTTTCAGTAAGGTATGGAAGGCTTGACTGAATGGGCATGAGGGTACAATTCATAATAAGTTCAAAACACACACCAACTAAACACCTGTCTTTTCTTGCCCTCTCCAAACCCAAATTGTCTTACTTTTCCTTTTCTTAACAACAACAAAAAAGCAAACAATAAGCTGCTAAAGACACCAAAGACATTAAGTACTACAACTCCTCCCAAAGAGGTTTATTTACTACAGGACTTTGTGTCTTTTTTTCCATCTTATCAGTATATGCCCAGAAGTATACACAGACATACCCAGGCACGTGAAAAAAGCCAACGTTCTCACGGAGTGGGACCCAGTGACTCACTTACCTCGTCTCAGGGTTGTAGCCTAATATGTAGAAAAATGAATCCACTCGGGCTTTAAACTCTCTAGCAGCAAATATGTCAGAAAAATGGGAGATGTTGCACTTCCCTCTGAAAATAAATGAACAAAAAATGTTAGTAATGTCCTCAACAGCTCTGCAAACCATAATACTACTAGGAAAGCAGAGGTGGGGGAAGATGTAACTAATCCATGGTATTCTAAGAACACGTAGAACATGGCTACAGACTGTTTAAGTATCTGTTCAGAAACACAGGAGTTCACCCCCCAAAATAAGAAAATGGCCAATATTATATTTTTTTGTTTCATGACTGCTTTAACCTACAACTTAACTGCTTTTATCTCAGCCTTTTAGTCTTAGAATAAAATTAATCAAACCACAAAGACAAATTGAGGGCAGGATTGTGATGAAAAGATATTAAACTAGAAATGATGGGCAAAAATTTAAACCACAGTTACATTACTTTACCAAAAAAAAAAAAAATCCATCTAAAGTCTCTGTAAATCATCAAAGCAAAATGGGCCTTTTCTTCCTGCTACCTTACGAAAAGGAGAATGTGTAACTGTTAAATATTTTTCTTCTGAGTGTGGAAGAAATAAACTGTCTTGGAAATTAAAACCTAGAGAAATTTTAATTTTAAATATATAGATGGGTTCTAATATACAAACACACACTTCCCAAATTTTCAGGTAACATTAACTGACTAAGCTGGAAAATGCTTTCCCATGGAAATACTAGAGCAGTAAGATTTCCAGGTTCATCTACTAACAAAAGTTAAACCACAATATAGCTGAAAACTCTACAATACTACACAACTCCTTAAGCAGCGTTTCCACGCACCAAATATAAATGTCATTTACATTATACCATGCAGTAGGACCCACCATCCCACTACACACACCTACATACATACAGGAGTGCTGAGAGAAATTCCAGGGTTCCAAAGAAGGCAGGGAGGTTTTCAGAATTTCAACTCCCTCAGCAGTTACAGGAAGCAACTTTAACATCAACTGGAAGCCAAAGGCTATGATTAGAGTAGATGGAATTGGAGGATCAAAGGCACATCAACAGAACCTGCAAGATGCTTCCAGGGATGTGACCTCCCACTGCGTGAGCAGGCATTCCATTCCCAGAAGGACTCCACGAGCTGGCACGTCAACAACACACACATGTGCTAATCGCCAAGGTGTTAGTGAAAGAAACTGAGGGATATCAACATGGGGATGGACATTCATTCACTTCCTAACAAATTAAAAAGCAATTAAATATCCTCCTTTCCCACAGGGCTTAAGTAATCTGCGACCAAAGCCTCAGTACTGGGCAGAAGATAAGATGAGCTGAGACAATCTCCATTTTAAAAATTAAACAAAAATACTACTGATTTCTTCAAGTTCCTTTGGATACTACTGATTAGAAGATAATGGAGGGTTATTGAGCACTTAAAATATGGCTGGTATAAGTGAAGAGAAATGAATTTTAAATTTTATTTAATCTCAATTAATGTATATTTAAATAGCCACATGTAGCCAGTGGCTACCATCTCAAACAGCACAGATTTATATAACATTTCCATCATCGTGGCAAGTTCTGTTGGAAGCACTGATTTGTAGGTAACACGATACAATTAAAGGAAAAAATGGACTAGGTATCAACTCTCCAGGCCCAGGACCTATGCTTCTAGTATTTAACTGGAACTAAAATGAGCTCCTGGAAAAGGATAGGCAGGTAAGACAACTTTTTAGATGAACAATGCACTCGCTCTGCAACTAATCACCCATCTATCAGAAATGATTCATCCCTGAAGCCTAGAAGAAATAAGTAAGTCCCTTTATCAGTTAACCAGAGATAAGTACATCTATTATACCTATCTCATAAAAATATTACGAAGATCAAATGAGAAGTCTATGAAACGTTGTACACTGCTCCGCGCTGTGCAAAATCAATTACTTCATCGTTGTCCATTACTAAAGGAAAGCAATTCTTCCTTTATTATTCTTGGTTATTACTCAAATTTAAGTTTATCCTTAAACTTGAATAATTAATTAATTAAACACATAGAAACTCCTCTAACCCACAATTCTAAACACAAGCATTGGAAATCAGTTATGTTTAAGACAAGGTTTCCCAGTCTCAGCACTACTGGCATTTTAGACATCAATCCTTCGTTGTTGGCAGCTATCCTGTATTTAGCAGCATCCCTGGCCTCTACCGCAGAGCACCCACACACATCATTGTGACCATCAAAAACACTGCCAAAATGTTCCCAGGGAAGGGCAACACAACTGGCTTAGGGAAAATCCAAAGCAGTAGGAAGAGAAGGCTATCATATGATAAACTACTATGAAGCTGTAATAAACGGGATTTTATCTACCACTGTGTCCTCTATTTGCTTCCCGTTTGGTTATGTGAAGGGTATTGATCTTTGTATGTTAATTTTATATCCTGCTACTCAACAAAATTTTTTAGCATTTGATAGAGCTTAATCACTGATTCTCTGAGGTCTTCCCAACATGCTAACTTTATTTGCAAATACACAGTTTCACTTTTTCTTTACCCTTTCTTAAGCCTCTAAGTTGCACCTCTAATACAATAAAAATGTGGAAAGTAGTGGAAATAAAGGACATCCTCACCTTGTTCCTGACCTTAGTGGAAAAGCCTCCCAGGTGTTCCCATTAAATAGCTTTAGAATAACCGTATCATAATCATCGCTTAGGAGACAGGTTTCTTCCTTAGACTTATTAACATGCTATTAGATGTTAACAGAGTCTTGAATAGTAAACCTACCTTGCATGCCTGGAATAAATCCCAGTTGGCCATAAGGTTTTTTTTTTTTTTTTGCGTTACGCGGGCCTCTCACTGTTGTGGCCTCTCCCGCTGCGGAGCACAGGCTCCGGACGCGCAGGCTCAGCGGCCATGGCTCACGAGCCCAGCCGCTCCGCGGTATGTGGGATCTTCCCAAACCGGGACACGAACCCGTGTCCCCTGCATTGGCAGGCGGACTCTCAACCACTGCGCCACCAGGGAAGCCCCATAAGGTATTTTTGAATAAAATACTAGAATTTCTTAAAGCATTTGATTAATTAGATCTAATGTTTTTCCCCATTAATTTCTGCTTCTATCATTATTATTTCCTTCACTGTGCTTTTGTTGTTGTTCATAACTGCTTTATTCATACTAGCCTAAATACAAACCAAATGTCCATCAACAAAGAAACGGGTAAACAAAGTATTGTATAATTTACAATGAGATTACTACACAACAACATATAGAAAAGAGCTACTGATACATAACCCATCAAGAAAAATCTCAAAAATTAAATGTTGAGTAAAAGAAGCCAGACACAAAAAAACTACATACTGTATGATTCCATTTATATGAAGTTCTAGAACAGCAAAAAGGAATTTATGGTAGGAGAAATCAGAATAGTGGTTGTTTCTGGGTGGGAAGTTTAGAGAGAACAGGAGCTGAAGGGAACTTTCTGGGATGATAAGAATATCCCATGCCTTGTTTAGTGTCAAACAAATTTGCCAAAATTTATGGAAATGTAAACTTAAAATCTGAATTTTTCTGTATATTAAAAAAAAAAAAAAAAAGCACTGGGAGAAAATAAAACACCAGTCACTAGCATATAGCTGTGGCTCTTGGAAGTGTCTATCCCTGCCGGGTAAGGGGCCCGCAGTAGCAAAGCAGAGTGGAAGACAGGGCTGACAGGGGCCGGGAGGCTGACCGTGGCTGGTTCTGACTGGCTGCCATCCGTTCTGAAATATTCTTCATATCGCCTCTTGCTGAAGAGTAGTGCTTACACTTTAAAGTAAAAGTGTGTACATGTGTACCATTTTAAGCACTCAGTGTCTTTCTCCAGGGCTCTCTTTTCACCATGCTCTTGCTCAAAACAGTATATTATTTGACAGTTTGTGAAATGGAGGCAGAGAGACTGTTAAGAGAAAACTGCAATCATGTCCACCTTGCTGAAACAGCTGCTTTCCCAGCTTCCTCAGGTTCTGCATTCCCCATATCTTCACTGTTACCAGAAATAAGACTAAAGACAGGGAAGCACCATGTCTTAGGGTCCTTTTATTCAGCAGTAACAAGGGCTCCCTGGAAAAGACTTGTTCAAGTAGTGCTTTGCTGTGACGCCCCCCAGTTACGCCCTGGGCACTGCACCATCTAGAGTCCTGTGCCTGGTGGGAGAAGGCCATCTGAAGGGGATGAAAAAGAGGAGAGAACCTCCTCAGGCAAGCAGAGAAATACAAATGGAAACTGTGGCCAGAAATTCATTCCCTTAAACTGTACCCATAATTGAGCGAGTCTTCATACACCCCCAGACATATGCGAACCTCAAAGAAACTCGTGAAGAGGTACACAAGCTCACAAAGACTGCTTACAGTAGCTTGTCTGTTTACAGCTATTACTGTCACTCTTACCCGGAAATAAGGGGAAAAAAGATTTTGAGACAGGTCAGCATCGTGTCTATTGTAAGCCATTTGATTAATGACAGGCATAGTACCTTTTCTTTTTTAAGTTTCTTTTCTATTTCTAGTTCTTGTTTCTCTCGCCCTCCTGTGGGTTATCTGAACATTTTTTTAGGATTTCATCTTGATTTATTTATGGTATTCCGAGTGTTATCACTCCACATAGTTTTCTAGCGACTGCTCTAAGTATAACAATATACAACATTACTTCCACTGAAGCCCCTCTGCCTCTCCACTTTTAAATTTAATTTTCTTAAATGTTTGAGGAAAATTCTTAAACACTCCTCAAAGACACAAAAGTAAATACAAACAAATGGGAAAACACCTGGATAGGAAAACTCAACATAGCATTTCTCCAAACTTGATCTATAAATTCAAGGCAATCCTAATACAAACACCAGCTAGCTATTTTATGGAATAAAACAAGTTCTACTAATATTCATGTGGAAAAATCAAATAACTAAAAAGGGGGGGAGCTAGCCCTATCAGACATTAAAACATACTATAAAGCCTCTATAATTAAGAGTGTAGTGCTAGCACATATCTAGACAATAGGAAATAGAATATCAAGTCCAGAATACATATGGAAAGTAATATATGACAAAGGTGGCATCTCAAACCACTGAGGTAAAGACAGTAAATGGTACTGGGGCAGCTGGGTAGAATTTATCTTTAAAAAGTGGTGTAGGGCAAGGCTTTCTAACTATGACTCAAAGTCCTGAGGGAATACTTGCAACAGGCATATTAAGAACTTTTAAAAAGTGAGAGACAAAAAGACAACAACCCAACAGAAAAGACATGAACAGACAATTCACAAAAATATAGACAAAAATATGCTCAAACTCACTCATTGACAACCTACATGCATATACACAAGATAGCAGGTGAAGAAACCACAGTACACCCACAAAACAGAGTACTACACAGCTATGAAGGAGAATGAGCTCTGAGGAGCAACTTCCAGAACATACCGCTAAGTGAAAAAAAGCAAAGCACAAAAGACTATCTATAGTATGCTACCCCTCACATAAGAAAGAAGAAGTTATAAGAAAATAGACATGTATTTGCTCATTTGTGAAAAGAAAATGCAAGAAGGATAAATTAAGAAGTAAAAGCATCAGTCATCTATAGCAGGTAGGGGGGCTGAAGACTGTATCTTCTTATAGCTCTGACCCTGTGAGCCACAGCAATAGTTCACAAACCCTTCCTTACCCAGAAAATAAACAGACAGTCCAAATCAACCAAGAGGAACCAAAAATAGAATGCAAAGTCTAAAGAATGAACCCAGCTATATTACAAATGAGTAACACAACCACACCTAAGGAGCTACGAAAAACGAAAAACAGAACTGACCTGAGCAACTGTAGAAAACAGGCTCTTGCCTATATACTATACATAAGACTAAAGACAAAAATGTAGTCAGTAAACGTGCTTCTCACAGGCACATGGGTTACAAATTCTGAAACTAAGTTATGTGTACCATAGAATTGGATAAAAATAAGCAAATGAAAATATATTTTAGGGCCTCCCTGGTGGCGCAGTGGTTGAGAGTCCGCCTGCCGATGCAGGGGACACGGGTTCGTGCCCCGGTCCGGGAAGATCCCACATGCCGCGGAGCGGCTGGGCCCGTAATCCATGGCCACTGAGCCTGTGCGTCCAGAGCCTGTGCTCCGCAACGGGAGAGGCCACAACAGTGAGAGGCCCGCATACCGTAAAAAAAAAAAAAAAAATATATATATATATATATATTTTAAACAATAAGAACTGAGTTTTTCACTGTTGAAGAAAGAAGTTACCAGTAAAGAAAAGGGGAGGGGTACAACGAATCTCGTGGTTCTGCTCTGGGCCACGTGAGGACACAGGGAGAAGCCAGCGGTCTGCACACCAGAACTCTGGCACCCTGATCTCGGACTTCTAGCCCCCAGAACTCTGAGAAAGAAATTTCTGTTGTTTATAAGCCACCCAGGCTATGGTCTTTTGCTTCCAGCAGCTGTAACAAAGTAAGGTATCCGTGAAATTCAAATAGGGTCTTTAGTTCAATGGTATTGTTCTAATGCTATTTCTTGTTCCTGACAACTGTACCGAAGTTACATAAGATGCTCACACAAATGAAGACTGGGAGATGGATACATGGAAACTCAGTACCTACAACTTTTCTATGTGCCCAAAAGTAGCTCCGAACAGAAGAATTTTTAAAAGACTATGACGTATTCAAGGGCAGAGAGAGCGTGTTACTCAGTTAGGTGCTCCCAGCACCTCCACAGCCCTTCCCCTAGGATGAGCAGCTCAATAATGTGTTAAATGATGAATGAATAAAGAAATAAGGGACTGACAAGTTATGGTGTCTAATGAAGTACTAAGCATGTACAGACAAAACAATAAAAATGCCGTAGGCCAGAGTTATTTCACATATAAAAAGAACTGTAGACTAAAGCCAGGAAATGAATCTTAAGTTGCAAAACTAAGAGCTCTGAGACTTCACGAAACCCCTTAGGGAACTTGCAGAAACTAAAGGAACTTTGTTAAGTTCTGAGGAATGGTTGGGGAATTGTACCAAGACGTAATTAATCTGTTTCAATCACTACACATATGTGACGCTAGCTTCCCGTAACAAAGGAAGGAGATAAATTGATTTGGAATGGAAAAAGGGCAATTAGAAGCCCTAAAGACCTAGTTTAGGATTTCTTGGCCCTGGGCTTCTGGTAAATTCACTCTAGAACATACTCCTATTAATATGAATTCCTAGGTGAAATGATACCTTGTAACCTGTAACCTACCTTGGGTATTTTTTCCCCCAATAGGAAGCAGATAATCAGAAGGCTGGAAAGTAGCCCTCAAGCCGACGGAAGCGTTAGGATCTCCTGTCTGCCCTGCACAGTCAATGCTTGAGAACTCACTGTTACAGCTGCACAGTAAGCCCAAAAGTGTTGTCCAGGCCACATGTTCAGAGTCCAATCACAAAGCAATCGCTCTTGATCCTTCGATCATCAATAAAGTATTATCCTTAGGGTAAAAATACTATCATGGCAAACAAATTGCAAGCTACACACTAATCTGCTCATTCTCAGAGCATCTACAAATGGCTCCGAGCTGAACACTCCTCCCCATGCCTCAAGTGCTGAGTATCCAAACAATCCACCCTAGAGGCCACAGAGAAATAAAATAAGTGGATGCTACGTCACTGTACCACCAATAACTTAATACAGAATTATACTGAATTTCACTTTTCCTTTTTTTCCTTTTATGCTTTTAAGAAACCAATTCAGATTCATGAGCACTACTCATACTACTGAGTGTGAGATACTCTCTCTGCAAGAGGCTTTTTCATGCTCTGTACCTTACTGGATATAAAACCAGTTCTGGGTTCTGTCACTTAATCATGTGACTTTAAATAAATTTGTTAAAAAGGTGGCACAAAGGTTAACAAACTTGACCTTGGTCACAAAACTATGTGGTAAAGCCAGGATTCAAACTGAAGTCTTCCAATTTCAATCTGGAGCTTTTTCTTTTATACCAGCGTCAGCCAAAAATACTTAACCTGGGAACAAGGACAACTCAAAAATACTCCACTCAAGATACTAACACAGTATTACTATATGGTTACTGATAAACGTAACGAAGAAAAGAAAATAAACAGCTGTAGAAGCTTAGCTTGAAAGGCAGGAATGAGGGGCAGCCAAAGCAAGAATTCAAAAACAGCAGCAGAGCAGTAATGCTGGACCCTCAACACAGACATCTACAACCGTGAAGATGCCACCATCTCTTCTCGGAATAAATTTGGTTTGGGTAGGGAAATGCTACAGTCTCAATTTACACAGAGAGGCTGCCGAGGAGTTCTGTTTTCCTTTTGATTCATGATGCCTAAAGGACAAAGCTCTCTCTTCCTTTATAGCCCAACCCTAGCACCGGCTTGAAAGAGAAAGTTATACACCGGTCTCCTCCTGAGTGAATGGAATGGCAAGAGCCCCTCGGAGTGCTGTGAGCCGACAGAATCCACACCGCTGAGCACTTTGATCTCTGAGAGGAATGGTGCTAAGCACTAACACTGTCTTCTTCTTTCTTTTTTGTCCTCCATGTTTTTTTCAGTACATTCATTTGATCCTCTTTCATGTGCCTACGGCCTATTTTATTTGTCCTCTTTCAAAACTGAACTTATTTTTGGCAGTACGACTTTATATCTGTGGAGAAAGAAAAAAATTCTTTCTTGGATAAATGGTGAAGGAAAAAGTGGGAAGAAAAATGAAAGCCTAACCCCCACCCCCATACTTTAAAATTAAAGTAATCTTGCTTTAGTGAAGAGGAAAGGAATAAATAGAGATTCCGGGGGGCACGGCTACTCAACTCTGCTTTTATCAGAGATGATCTTACAGTGAGCACTCTGAGAACCAGGCGAGATTACTAAGCAACAGCAAGAACCCCCCAGATGAGCCCCAGATGCAAGCAAACGTCAACACACCCATAAGGATTACTGAGCAGCTACTAGGCCAGACCACCAGTAACCATGTGGTCACATTCATCTGGTGTCTTTGAAAAAAACCCAACTGTCAAGTCACAGAAGAGATGCTCTATTTGAAGCCAACAAAGTCAAATTTAAGATGACAGCTTTATAAAATCACTGTATGACCACTTTAAAGAAAATACCACAGGAGAAAAAAACTAATCAATAAGGGTTCTGGTCACATACACAGGAAAGGAAGATCACCACTTTAGCACTCCAGCTCTTTGGTGGTCAGTGAAGAGACAGTAACCTGTACAGTTACAGAAGACACCTGACTGTAAACCTAGCGAAAGTAAATTCATCCGGGTCCAGCTAGAATTACCTGGGACAACCCATTCTAAAAATGCTATAGTATAAAATGACTCTACAAACCGAAACAGTCTCTGATCAATATTCAAATATATTCACTTTAAGCAAATATATCAAAATCTGTTGAATGACCAGAGTTACATATCTCACGTATTTACTTAACTTCAACTCTAAATTGCTTAAAAATCATTCATCTCAATCAATGAAATAAGATGGGGGGCGGGGGAGCATGCAAAGCGGATAAGAAATAATCCCAGGACCAAGTCAATTGTCTTAGCTAATAATTTAATGGTTCCATCAATCTATCCAACCTTCCGTTAACTTGCTTTGTTGAGCATGCAAGTTTAAGATTGGAAAGCCACCGCCAAGAAGACACGAAAAGCTTGGGGGAATTTTGTTAGAAGTTTATAAAACACTGCATGAATTCTCTAAATGTATCTGAAGTCCTGTAGGAAGCCAAATCTAACCACATACACGCCCTCCCTTACAGCGGGGCCTGGCAGACTGCAGTCTGCAACAAGCCAAATCTGGCCCGCCACCTGCTCTTGTACAGCCTGAGAACTAAGAATGGTTTTTCCATTTTTAAATGGCTAAAAAATAAATCAAAAGAAGAGTCATATCTCCTGACGTGTGGAAATTAAATGAAATTCAAATTTCAGTGTCCTCAAGTAAAGTTCCATTGGCGCACTGCCACCTCATTTATTTACATGTTGCTTGTGGCTTTTGTACTACAATGGCTGAGCTGAATAGTTGCAACAGAGACCGTGAAAAATTATCTGGCCTAAAAAGTTTGCCAAAACCTGCCCTATATTAAAAGTTGCTACTAATTTGCCTTCAAATAACTGGCTTTAGCTATGTAGCTTTGCACAAGAGACTCCAGATGGTTTTACTGAATACCATCTGAGCAATATAATAGAGAAATTACTGTATCTCATTGTAGTTAAGCTAAAAGCCAGCAAATCCCTATGACTCCCCCCCCCCCACCCGCCGCTGCGTTGGGTCTACGTTGCTGCACATAGGCTTTCTCTAGTTGTGGCGAGCGGGGGCTACTCTTCCTTGCAGTGCACGGGCTTCTCAATGTGGTGGCTTCTCTTGTTGCGGAGCAGGGCTCTAAGGCATGCAGGCTTCAGAAGTTGTGGCACACGGGCTCAGGAGCTGTGGCTCGCGGGTTCTAGAGAGCAGGCTCAGTAGTTGTGGTGCGTGCACAGGCTTAGTTGCTGCATGGCATGTGGGATCTTCCGGGACCAGGGCTCGAACCAGTGTCCCCTGCATTGGCAGGCGGATTCTTAACCACTGCGCCACCAGGGAAGTCCCCCTATGACTTTTTTTTAAACCATGTTCTTTAACAGAGAAAGTGGTTCTTTCACCATTTTGTTATTTTCAGTGGGGAAAAAGGTATAATAAAATCACTTGTCCTTACTTCCTTTACCACCTAAGAAGTCCCAATTCTTCCCCTCATAAACAAAATATACCAGAGTAAATAGGTTACCTTTTTCTTGAAAGGGACAGAAACTACCAGAGGGTGTGAAGCAGAGGCTCACGGTCACTGTTTGGCATTATTACCTAAGGCATTAAGGCTAGCAGCAATGTTGCCTCAGAATAAAACCTTCTGTGTGTTTTCCCTGCCCCCAAGCTTTCAGTAGTAAACCCTTCATACACACAGAAATTTAGACGTTTACAGGGCAACGACAATTCCTGTGAACTCTGCCTAGATTCTCCTACAGTCACATGCCGCCGCAGTTGTTTCATCCATTTTTTTAACTCTATCTTGGCAGTGACTGAATCTTCAGGAAATAATCTGTATAACACCCCACCCTAAATACTTTAGCAACGAATTTTCAAGGAAATAAAATACAAAACTCTAGAGAGGTTTTAAAAGAAAAAAGTGGTTTTTCCCTCTCACACAGGTTAGTGAAGACAGAGGCAACCTCTGAGACCCCAACAAGCCACAAAGTTAACACCAGAGTGTCAGCTTGCTGAGACCACAGGGGCAGTGTGATTGATATTACGATTACCAGATGAGATCCAGGCAGCTTAGACTCTCTACCTACAGTGGCCTATGACTTCTCCTTCACAGAAGGACCACACATCTCTGGCGCTTACCTAAGGGCAGCAGCGTGGTAAGTGTCAACGTAGTCAGAAATGAAGAGCTCTCGGTTCTTGATAACTGGGTCTGTTATGACAAGTTCTCTTCCAGAGTCTGTCACACACACACACACACAAAAAGTTAATTAGGAGGATATTATAATTGAGTTTCCAGAAAGGATTAGGAAAATTTCACAAAATTTTTCTTTCAGGATCACTTCCCACTATAAAAAGCACAGTAAATAACCAGGCCTGTCAGCAAAACAGAGAAGAGGAATAACATACAGCAGGAATAACAGGAGCAAGCGTCCTGTGGGATGTGTTTCTGCCCTTTATTAAGTCCCCACAGTTTGCTGAAATGTATTCAGCAGAAAATGAAAAAAGAAGGAAAAAGAAAACAACTATCACATTTTAGCAACTTGTAAACTACTAAAATTTTCAGTGATCCTGTGCATCTGGTATTTTATTGCTAAATATTCAGGATGGAGTGAAATCACACTGTTTCAAGTTGAAAAGAATAACCAAGTTATTATTTTTAATAAAGAACCATCATTTAACTGTTTTAACAGAAATTTAATAGTTTCAAAAAATGAAAAAACTGGTAAAATGTAAAAGAACATTATTCTTCAAAACTGTTTTCACATTACTGCATTCATAGGCCTGACTTCTAATGTGAACTTTATTAATTAAAACAAAAAAGAAAAAGAAAGAAAGAAAGAAAACTGTTTTTGACTACTGGTTTGTTGACTCAAAACCTGTCACCAAAGGCAGTGTGAAGGAGTGAGACAAGCACAGTCATCTGGGCCAGAGAGAGCTGGATCACTGCCCCGGGGTCTCCACTCAGAAGACAAATAGCCTTGGCAACTCCTTTAGCATCTCTAAGCCTCGATTTCCTGTTCTGGAAGTGGGGAGTGACAACCCCCGAACTCATATAATTAATGGGTAACAAATGTGAATCAGCTAGAATGAGGCCTAGCACCTCAAAAAAAAATCAATAAAAAGAAGCTATTAGACATCTGAACAAACGTAATATACACTTTATGTACATATCTCATGTGTCAATAAAGTTATTGGGTAGAAACTACAATGCCAGAGGAAGAAAAAATTAAAAGATGCTCTGAACTACCTTCCTATTGTTCTAAAAGTCAATACTCAAGCTAAATTTCAAAATATTCAGGAAAGCTTTGCTTTGAAAACTGAAGTTCACAACCCTGAAGTTCAACAATACAGATCATTAAAAAGAAACAAAATACAATTCTATAGGGTTTTCAGTGTCATTAGTTCAGCATTAGGTGAGAAAAAGGAATAAAAAGATGAAGCTACTTTTATTTCCAAAGAAGATCTATCACTACTCCTAGTTTAAGGGAAAGATGCTACTAGCACATGATCAGGTTGTTTCTCTTTTAAGGCAGAAATAGTGAAAGAACTCAGCAAAAAAAAAGAACATTCCAGTAATGTCTATTGATAAAAAGCTTTTTCAGTGAAAACTTTTCATAGTGGTTATCTCCATTTAATGAATGTTTTTACAAAGAACTTTGCCCAAAGCTAAGAAAGTGTAAGAATCAAACCAGAAGGACATATTTACCATTTTCATTATGTCGATCCTGAACCAAATGCTGATACACAGAATCTGGAACTTCAGATTGACGGTAGTACCATTTGACGTTCATGAGTAGGTGGTCCCTCTTACTCTGAAAAGGAAAATCTAACAGCATTAGGAACAGGATTTCGGGTGCCCACAGGTGCATACCATACCCATGATCAAAAGCCCCGGAAACAGGTGGACAGGCAGAGAAGGAGACACACAATTACTACCAGGACCACAAAAATACATTAGTCAATTATGAGGTCAATTTTCATTTTTTGAAAAATCCCAGCCACAACACCCCTCTGACTCTATCCCTCAAAGTTGCTTATTTCAGGAAACAAAGGAAACCAAAGTTGAATCTATAAATCTCCCCAGTTTGATTAACTAATTCATTCGACACATTTTTTATTTAGCATTAACTACTCAGTACACCACATGAATACATCCTTCCATCTGAAGCTTCGGTTGTGTTGGCAGATATTTAGAAACTGTTTCAGCACACTGTCAAGGCCATTAAGGGCAATGAGTTTTCCCTGCTACTTTACTGCCACTTATGCTCTATGGCAAACTAACACAGCAAACTATGGGTGGTGAGGAAGGTACTATGAGTCCATGGAGCAGGGATCCTGTCTCATTTATCTCTGAATTTCCCAAGAAGAGAACACCTTGGACATGGATATGAATAATAGCGTTCTATGATGGTCAGGGTCCCATAAATGTTTGTGAGACACTTAACCATCTTATCCCTAAAAGTTAATTTTGTTCCTAGTTCATTCGAAGAATAAAGAATCAAATACTGCCTTTCCATTTGAAGGCTGTGGGGCTAGGGCTTGAGGGGACCATCTCTGTGTACCTGGTCATGAAGCATCTCAATGTGGCAGTGCACTAAGGCTTCCCGGGGCCTCAGAAAATACTTTCCGACCCAGCTGAGGGCCGTAAGGGACTTCCCCAAGGTGAGTGCAATACCACTCCTCTTAGCAGCTTCTACTTTCTCATCACAAGTCAGTGGGTCAGAAATGCACGAGAGCTAAAATTCGAGCAACACCTCACGTTTATACGGGAGATGGCCAAATCCTAAAGTATGTCAAAGGAGCCTTCTCTAATGAAGTAAGATGCTTGATGCTTACATGAGAGGTTGCACAAAGCCTTCACTAAAAGACCAGGAAGGCTCAAAAATATTTTTGCTAAAATATGTAAGCCATTCAAAGAACCAGAAAGAAAGCAACTGCCAAAGGTCTTGACTGAACTCAGACGTGAAGAAGCGCTATTCCCAAGTGAGTTCCATACACGCTAAGGTCCTTACTTCTGCAATGAACTGTGTCAAATATAGGGCATCATTACTGGTTTGAATAAAAGAGACTGCATACAAAGAATAATCCTACAAAATGGGTACTTCTTAGTTTTTATCAATTTTTCACTTTTATATTCTACACTGTTTATACTGAGGGTGGGAAAAAGAGGACAAATCAGTACGCTGCATAAAAAGAATACACTTTATATATAGTATAGGGGTTTACAGACAGAGCAATTACTTCCGGCAAGGGATTATGGAGGAAGGAACATCTGACCTGGGAAAAAATGGGAAATATTTCAATGAAATTTTTTCTAGGCAAAGGAGGAGACCTGAGAAATACACAAAGATAGAGAAAGTTCAAGACATATATAAGACACATGCAAGTGGTCCATCTGCATGCAGCACAGGAAAACATTCTGCATGATGGTGAGGGGAACCTGAATCCTAGCTGGAGTTTGGCCTTTAGTGGTTTTTTAACTCTCTGGGACAAATGGGGTCTTCTATCTGCACTGCTGACCAAAGCCACAGGCACTGAGGTGCAAAACCCCAGGCCAGGCCGAGGGAGAGCAGCTAAAGGGCTCTAGTATCTTCCTGAGGCAGGATGATAAAGAGCGCACTCATCAGGGAAAGAAGGAGACACACCAGGGGAGGGGCAGGGCCTGTTTGGCAGTACTCAGGGATAAACCCGGTTAAGTAAATACACTGTCCAATACAGGGCTTCTCAACCTAAAAACTACTGACATTTGGTGCAGGCAAGTCTGTTGCGGGGGCCTACCCAGCGCACTGTTAGATGCGCAGCAGCATCCCTGGCCTTCAACCACTAATGCCAGCAACTCTCCTCCCTCATCGTGACAACCAAAGACGTCTTCAAATACCGCCAAACGTCCCCTTCGGGTGCAAAACGCTCCCAGGTGAAGCCCAATGGTCTGACAGTTTCCTTTTTAAGGAAAGCTAAGCCAGAATGGTAAGACTAAACTCTAATTCAAGCACTACTGGGCTGGGCTGGTAAGTACAGGAAAGTCGGTCATGGTTCAAATCCCAACTCCATCACCTCCCTGTTACATGACTCTGAGCACATTACTAAGATTCTCTGAGTCTACCCTTTTCTGTAAAACAGGATTATCGAAACCTACCTAAAAGGACTCATGAAAAAACTGAAAAGATGGAAAAGCATCTGTAACTGAGCAGGAACTCAAGAGACTATTGCTTTCTGTTAGTAGGTGACTAACCAGTGTTTCACGGAAAACTTCAAGAACTTTGCTAAGAATTGTAGGAGTGATATCTTCTCCAGAATATGGTTTCTTTCAGGAGATGACAGTGATGTCTAGTCACTGAGCTACTAATGGATGCTTCAACACTCACAGCACAAAGGAATTCAGATCTGCTAGCACTCCTAGCAACAGTGTTCTAAAATTTATACTTTTACGTACTTCTGTAACACACCTAAGATGTATGAATACCAAATGACCAGACGAAGATACTATGAAAAAAGAAAATTACAGGCCAATATCTTTGACTCATAGAGATGCAGAAATTCTCAACAAAGTATTAGCCAGCCAAATCCAACAACACATAAAAAAGATCATACACCAGGACCGAGCTGGATTCATCCCAAGTTCACAAAGATGGCTCAACATACGCAAATCAATCAATGTGATACACCACATTAACAAAAGAAAAGAGGAAAATCACGTGATCATCTCAACAGATGCAGAAAAAGCGTAAGATGTGTGAAAATGTGAAGGGCAACAGAAATAACCTTTAAAGGTACCATAATCACACAATGTCTATTTTTCAGAACCAAGCCAGTGATTCAGGTGACGTTTTGAGGTGTAATACCTATGTTATCTTCTGACCCAGGCACACTTAATGATTCCACCCACACAAAATTACCACTCTAGTTGGTTTGTACCTAGATTTACCACTCCTAAGCCTTTACAAAGGGAGTTGAAAGCCTACTGGATTTCCTAATGCAATACTACCCAACAACCAGGGAGTGGCGGCATTGTCTTTAAAAAAAAAAAAAAAAAGCCTCCAGATTCTGAATCCCACACATGGCAAAGGCAGGCAGGCTCAATGTAAACAAAAGTTCTGAACGAATGTAAGTAGCTCTAATGGACACAATCTTCCCAAATAGGCCAGGAATTTAGGTAAAGATTAAACGTCTATAAAGGGAGGCACCGTGTTGTTTCAGAGGCACTAGCTTAAAATCAGGTAATCTAGGATTTTGGTACTGTCCACAATCACTAGTTAGCTGGGGGTGACCTTAGTGAAGTCACCCAGCCGTCTGACAAAGTGAGGGACAGAACAAGATGATTTCTATGGTTTGGTTCCATCTTACATGCCTATGTTTAGATTTCTTCCCCAGACTTAACCAAGTAGATAAAATAGGATTGGGAGAGCACCCTTATGTTTTCTCTGTATCACACAATGGCATTAGCTCACATTACCATCCTAAGGAGTTTCAGGAACTAAAACGTCATCTTCCACGGAAGCTGCCTACTACGCGCTAAGGAACAGCACAAGGGAGCAGAGGGCACCCCCTCTCCCGGTACTCGCTCCCTCAGCCGTCAATCATGGGAAATCTTCATCTTCTTTACACTTTTCACTAGGCTAAGAATTCTGCTCAAAATCACAGAAAATTAAACGCAGACATGAACTTAGAGATCATCTGATTCAACCCAAACCATCTGGGTTTGGGGCCAATTACCTCACCAAGCCTCAATTTTCTCATATATAAAATGAGGAAAAATAATAGTCTATATATACCTCGTTAGGTCATGAGGATTAAATAAATGAATATTAAGTAGAGTGGACTGGCTCTCAATAAATGCTGGATAGTACTATCACTGTTTTACAGATGAAGAGAGGAGTTAAGCTGTATCAAGAGGCTGGTTATAAATTCTGCTTTTCTCAGATCCAAAATTATGCTCATAATAGCAATACAAAAGTAAATCCAGTAGCAAATTAGAGGGAAAGTTTCTTCACTTTTGCAACAATTCAAGAAGCATGTCAAGTATTTCTAACAAATATGCCTCATTATTGACTAGTGATATAATTGGACAACTGCATAATGGTCAAAGTGGTTATAAATGACACATTTTAAACACAATGCTGAATGAAGAAGGAAGCGGTGAAAAGCTTCCCATGTGAAGGCATCCTGGGGTATATTTCTGAACACAGAGAAGAGCCCACTGGGAAGTAAATATTTCCCACCATTTTTTCTTTAAGGAGAGAGAGATTGATCTGACTGCGTCCAGGTGGTAAGATGCACCAGCATTAAGAGAAAACCACCAAACCAATCTGCTTACAGTAAGGTTTCACAGGCCCTGTGCAAAAAAGGAGAGGAGCTGATTCTGGGTTGAATTATGGATTTGTCCATATCCCTGGCCCAGATTTCTTGAAATAAGGGATGAATGTAAATTTAGGGAAATAAAGAGTTTAACAGAGGACAAATCCCATCACCACCTGGGTTTAGAAAAGACAGCTTAATGGTAGGTGTTCAGCAGCAGAATAGGGAGGATTTCCAGATATTTGCATGTCAGGCAATAGGTTGAGAATTAATGAGTTAAAAAGTCAAAACTGAAATTAAACATTGAGAAATAAGATAACTGAGAAAGGCAGACTAGAGGGAAAGGGAGGCAACAGAGACCAGAAAGGAAAACAGGAGGCTGCTGCTGAGGGACACCGGTTCACTCCGTCAAGAGCGCACACCTCAACTACCCCAAGTACAAATACACAAGATCCAAGGCCGAGAAGTCAATTTCCCTTCCCAGAGATCTTTCATGATTATTAATATGGTACTTTCATTGATTTTAAATAGCCAATCTGTGTCCTTCCTAGGACCAGTCTTAATTATCTTCCTCTGGGGAAACATTTTTACACAATATAAAAAAATAAAAGAAGTGCAGGGGTGCGGAGGTGGTGGTGGTGAGGATAGGAGTTCATTAATGACCAAGTAGACAAGTGCAGAGATCACCTTTTCAATGGTCTTTATTCCCAACCAGAATGAGAACAACAGTAATTGTATACTCAACCTGCATTTCAGAAGAAGGACCTTCTCTGCTCTATCAATCACCTACCAGGCCTTGCCAGATTATCAGGGCTCCCAAAGCCCTCCAAACAGGTCATTCTAGTCCCCCCACTGTTATTAAATGTGACAGAAGGATCAGGGCCAAAGACAACCCAACTAGGATATGAAGGTGGATATCATCACATGAACAATTTTGCAAAGTCAAAATAATCTGCTAGAGATAACACAGAACTTCCTTCACATTCTTAACTGCTTAGTTCTTGGGAGCGCACATTTCAAATAATGGAAGATCTAGATTCAGAGTCAGGTGAGATCAGACCAAAATTCTTGTTTTATAAAGCCAAAATGGCCAGTCAGGTTTTTCCAGAAATTTGGGAAATAGAAATAGCTAACATTTGTATATGGCTTAAGAAGATTCCCTTTGGAGAAACAAAATGGTGAAAATAAGGTGAAGAGTTACCCTTCCAGGGTGCTGCACGGCTGTTTTGAAGTTGTATTTCAACCCTGCTGAGTCTACCTCCACCAACAGGGTGATGCCTGTTGGGAAGATCACCCTCAAAAAGACCTTGGGGACACAGTCTTAGTGGCTTCAACCATTCCTGACTCTGGGGGAGGGGATTAGGGACAGACAGTAGGGTCTAAGATCACCAGTCTTCAAAGGCCAAGTATGACTCCAGGCATATGCACAGGGGAATCAATCTAAAGATAAGCTTTCGGCACTTCCCTGGTGGCACAGTGGTTAAGAATCCGCCCGCCAATGCAGGGGACACGGGCTCAAGCCCTGGTCTGGGAAGATCCCACATGCCACGGAGCAACTAAGCCCGTGTACCACAACTACTGAGCCTGCACTCTAGAGCCCGCGAGCCACAACTACTGAGCCCGCCTGCCTAGAGTCCGTGCTCCACAACAAGAGAAGCCACTGCAGTAAGAAGCTCGCACACCACAACGAAGAGTAGACCCTGCTCACCGCAACTAAAGAAAGCCCGCGCGCAGCAATGAAGACCCAACGCAGACATAAATACATAGATAGATACATAGATAAATTTAAAAAATAAATATAAAGATAAGCTTTCTGTACCCGTCAGAAGATCGTCATTACTCAACTATGTGGATGAACATGAGGACTAAGATGAAATCAGGCAGGAAATATCTTGTAATATTATTTCAAACCACTACGCTACTCCTAACATAAGACACTAACCGTGTAACATTTTCTATATCTATATATTTATATCTAAATAGTTTTATAGCCATTACAGCTCAAAAGGCCATCAAAGAGTTATAGGAATACATAAGTGCCATCAGGGCTCAGGCCATCAAGGTCCACCCATCTCAGAGTTCTGCTCTCACACGGGTACCAGGAGGTTAAGCGAAGGGCTGCAACACTGACTGCAGAGTCTTGTTCTCAAAGAAGAAAGGGCTCTGAGTATCTCCTACAAATAATCACACTATCATGTACAAATCTCCCTAATATACTGAGACATTAACTAAACATTTTGTTTCCTTTTATTTGAGAGGGTATAGTAAGGGCAAGTATACTTCTTACTGACATCGACTAAACAAAGTATCCACATTTGTTTTGTCCTAAAATGCCCTTTTCTTCCACCTTCCTCAGGTATGTGCACTGCCCAATGGTGACTGAACTGATCTGTGAAAGAACTATGACTGTAGCACATCTCCCTTATGGGAGCCACAACACTTGAGCTTCCAGCACAGAAACTTGTTTAGTGGTGTGATGGTTAACTTTATGTGTCAACTTGACTGTGCTAAGGGATGCCCAGACAGCTAGCTGGTAAAACGTTATTTCTGTGTGTGCCCACGTGGGTGTTTCTGGGAGAGGTCAGACTTTGACTCAGTAGACTGAGTAAAGAGATCTGCCCTCCCCAATGTGGGCGAGCATGACCCAATATCTTGGGGGCCCAAACGGAACAAAATGAAGAAGGAAGAGCAAATTTCTTCTCTCTTCTGGAGCTCGACATCCATTTTTCCCTGCCATCAGCCATCAGAGCTCCTCTTCTTGTGCCTTCAGACTCTGTGACTTAACACCAGCAGCCCCCCTGGTTCTCAGGCCTTCAACATGAATTTAATTATACCACATGCTTCCTGCTTCTCCAGCTTGCAGACAGCAAGTTATACATATACTAAGGGACTTTCGACCTCCAAAACCTCATGAGACAACTCCTATAGTATATATACATATATCTATCTCTCCTATTGGGTCTGTTTCTCTGGAGAACTCTGACTAATACAAGTGGCTACTTATCATGTACTGATTGGCATTTGCAAATGGACATCACCTGGAACTACACAGGGGTCTACTCAGAACTAGCATAATGAATAAAATAGATAAAAATAGATGAAAGAAACAAGCAAACCATATCCATTTGATTAAGGTGCTTACTGCTGTTAGGCCCTAGAATCAAGGTTGTTACAAGCTCATTTTCCAAACCGGTGGCACTCAATCCAAAAGACTGTTTTCAAGAGATTGCATCAGCATCTGGGTCTGTGCAAGAGGATTTAAATCATCTGGAATCCGATGGTGAAGCAAGAAGGTGGAACTCTGGGAGGGCAGATGACTTTTTACAATGTTTACAACCAAGATGTGCAAATAACTGGTTATATCCAAATCCCCAGAAAGATGATGCTACTAAAAATGTGCTGACACACAGGCTCCAATGATCAGAAATAATTTTCAAAATCACTGTTTCTTAATGATGTCTTGTCTATTAATGGTAGGACCAAAAAGGTGCATGAAAACAAAATTCCCTCTCAACTGCTAACCAGGGAGTCAAAACTCAATAAGACAATTTCTATCGGGGATTACATTACGGATGAACAATGAAATTTTCAGACAATGGATTCCTGTATTTGCAGTGGCGAGGCCAAAACTGAGTACAGGGGTAGCCCTGGGAAAATTCGTACTTCTTGGCCTCATAAGATAGGGAGACAGGGTCACTAGGTAACCTCTGCTGTCCTTGTCTTCTTAAACTGAATAACAAGTTTATGTCACACACACATAGATAAGCCACAGTTAAAGGGGGACTTAGCATATGGGGACATATGCGGACATATATAACAAACAAAAAGATATTCCTATAATTTCCCACATGAATCGTGTTGATGTACACCTGACAAAAATACTAAATGTCAGATTCAGGATTTAAAGGGTCCCAAAATTCAGGCTGAAGGGTAAGCTAGAAAGATGGAATTTCACAGACCGATTAAGTCCCTATACTTGGATCCCAAAAATCTGCAGCCCAAACCCAAAATAAACCCCTTCCTAAAAGCCAGTATTCTTTCCAGCAATCATGATTACACCAGATAAATCTATAACCACAAATTTTCTATTTGGCCCAAAAGATTTCCCCCATAACAGAAAATAGCTGTTTATAGGCCGCACCATAAGAAATCGCCCCATTCCTCGTAATCCCTACTAAATGTCATTAAACGTTCCACTGAATTTCTTTCTTAAAAAATCAAGCCCAAATACTACAAAGTTTAACATGTTTGCAATACGCTGGTTGTTGTTTGGTGATGGCAGCAGCGACTTTACTCATTCTGGGGGAGTTAATTACTTCTTGTACATGACATAGAAAAGTTACAGAACTCTATCACAAATTAATGATGGGGCAGGAGTGAAAAGCAAGTTAAAGAAGGGGCGGGCAGAAACTGGGCTGTAGTCTTCCAAAATTCTCTAGAAATTTCACAAATTTACTATGACATTATTTTAGAAATAAAAATTACTAACTTATGATTGAAGATACATAACACAGATCTTACTATTAAAAACTGATGCTGAAATATCTTGAAAAGATTTCACTGAGTCAACGTGTGCTTTACAGAAGTGGTTCTCAGACTTCTTAGACTCAGACTCTCATCAAAATTATTGAGGAATTCCAAGAGCTTTTGTTTATGTGGGTCATATCTTATCAATGTTTACTATATTAGAAAATGAAAATAAAGAAAAATTTTAGACATTTTTAGTAACTCACTTAACAATAACCCCATTACATGCTAATGTAAATAATTACAACAAGCAACTATCCTTTTAAAACAAACTAAATTTAGGAAACCAGTAATAATTATGTTTTTACAAATTTCTCTGATACTTGGCTTAAGGAAACAGATTCTCATATCTGATTCTGCTTCAATCCGTTAAGATGTATCACACATCATTTAGCCTTTGTAAAGCCCCACGGTACACTCATGAGAGAATGAAGAGTGCAAAAGGCAAATGATGTCTTGGTATAATCATGAAAGCAGTCTGGCCCTGCAGACCCACGGACCATAGGTGAGAAGAGCTGCTCTATGCGATGAAGTGAACAAACTACACAACAGTCCCAGACGCCTCCCTCTCAGACTCTGGTAGCTTAAACAATTTTAGCAGGCTCCCCAAATGGAACCATGGCTAGAATGTTAGAGCACACATGTAGTTAGAAGTCAGAAACTATTAAAAAATAGAAGATTTTATTTTTATTTATACAATCAGACATTGTAATAGTGAGCAGGAAGTTAAACTCCTAAAGAAAATCTAGGTAAGAAGCCTCTTGTTTCAACTTAAGATATTTTTCTTTCTAAAATTTGAGCTCGTGATATTGAGAAATATCTTGATTCAAACAAGAATATAAATAGGGCTATACTAAAATGGTACACTTTAAAACAATGGTGAACCTATTAAGCCAAAAGCATGCAAGGAGAAAATAGGTAGTAACCTGGGTAACTTTTATTCAGCAATTTGCAATTCCAGGCAACTTTGTGGCCATTTCAACAATGGTGCTGCCTCCTACCTAAGAAAACTTGACAACATGAAACATCAACTTTTAAGAATAAAACAAACAAACAAACCAAAAAAAACCAACAAAAAAAACCAAACTTTTAGCTTATCATACTATACTGAATTATCATCTTTTATAAAGATGAACATACCTATTTTATGTGAATCCAGCATTTCCTCTCTTTGTAGGTGATAACCTTTTTGTATCAGTTTTCTGAATTAAACTGCAAAACATACAGCTAGAGTAACACCATAAAACACCTTTTAGAAGCACAAAGATTTTTAGAATTGAGCTTCTGTACTTTTAAGGAACACTAACATAGGTTCAGAAATTATTTAAATTTAAATAAAGTCAGCCTACAGAGTAAGAATCCAATTACAGCTAACAAACATTTTGAACTTGCCAATAAATAAATTCAAATAGTTTGGTTGAAAAGGGGAAAAGTCAGTAGGAACCCTAAAAATTCAGGTTTTCCTATTTCACTTTATATAGTCAGTTTTAGGTATCTTATTTATTCTTCTCTCCTTTTGACTTAAACCAAAATGAAGACTGTAACCTTTAATACCTGCTAGTCTATTTATACCTGTTCTATCTACAACCATTTTTCTAACACAAACATATGCCCTGACAGCTTATCTCAGTCCACATGCCAGACAACAAAGGCCCGCTGGCCTGCTGGAGAAGAAACGGAAAGCAGGAAATGAGAAGGCTGAGTTAATCCCAGATAATCGATCAGGGTGTTCAGTCAAGTATGAGCCAAGCTGAGGAAATGCTGCTTAAAAGAAAGGAAGAAAATCAAAGAGCATACGACCAGAGCCACGGTTCATTTTAAAATAGGTTAATTTTTGCCAAGAAGATTCCCCATCACGTTCAAGCACTAATACAACTTATATAAATGTTAGTAACTTCTGAAGGAGGACCGTTTTCTTTAAAATCCTTCATCCTGTATCCTTTTTCAGAAACGTTTCAATTTGGGGGTTTTGTTTTACTGTTTTGGTTTTGGTTCATCTATTTTTTCCTAAATCAGCTGTACTGAGGTATATTTTATACACAGTAAGATTGTGTTTGATAAATGTGCTGTATAACCACCACCACAATCAAGATCGGGGATACTTCCATTACCACAGAAAGACTCACTTCCTTTAGAATTGATGAAGCTGCTCTGCTGGAAAAGCTTTTGTGCCAGAGAATGCTAGAAAAACATTCTAATCTAAATTCCTTCCCCCATTTTAACACAAAGAGACGTTACTATGAGAGAAACAACTCTTGAGTCAGCTGTGATGCTTCTTTCTACCAGCTGATGCTGGAGAAGACCACTACAGACAACAACCCCACGTTCTTCAAAATCAAATAATTTGCTAGATAAAACTTCTGAGCTGAGACTTCAATGATCTCCTAAAAACCCCAGAATATGATAACAGTTACAGAGACAATAGTTATGAGAGTGAAAAAACTGTTTTCAAATTAGTTTTACAGTATAATTTCCTCAAATCATGTAATCCATATTTAATGAGCTTCCACCAGGTATCAGACCATTGTTCTGGAGCTACATACTGAGGACTCTGGAGAGGAAAAACACAGATAGTCCCAGTCTTGACAGAGCTAACATTCCAATAGAGGGACAGACCCTTTAGCAATCTCTCCACCCTTCCCAAAAACGGTCAGAGAATGGTTAAGTGCTTTAATAAAGCCACTGGCAATGAAATCCGCCACTTAGTAACCATACAATCCCAGGCAAGTAACATTTTGTATACTGTATTTAATCTCTTCAGGTACTGTCTTCCTTAAAACTAGCTGTCTTTTCAAAAGCACCTGAATTTGGCAGGGAAAAGTGTACTGCGCTTCATACAGACAGAGAAGGGGGGTTAGATCACCTTAATAAATCTATACACCATTTCCCCATCCACAGGGACAACACAGAAATCCAAGCCTCTGTCTCTCACTAAGGCTGAGCTTTTGTTCATGAAAACTCCAGAAGGTTTTGTGGTTTTTTTGACCTCCTTTACTTTTCTTTTATAAAATGTATTATGAAAAATTTCACAGGCATAAAGGTATAAACATAATATAACTAGGGGCCAAACATATTTTAAGAAATAAAACATAACCCAACCTGAAGAAACTGCCTATACACTCCTTCTAGACAGGTCTCTCTTACTTCCCCCCCGAGGTAAACACTATCTTGAATTTACTGTTGCTCATTCCCACGCAGTGCTTTATACTTTTACTTCATATGTACATACAGCTAAAACTATATAAGGTATCGTTTTGCAGTTTTTACCCTTTACATACATGATACCATACTCTGACTGCCTCTGCAATCTGCTTTGTTCATTCAGCATTATGCTTGCATGATTCATCCATGCCCTAGTCCATTCATTTTAAATGATACATATTATATCTATATACAATATGCCACAATTTGTCCAAACATTTCCTGCTGATCGATACTTGGGTCATTTCCAGTTTTTCACTACTACAGCCAAGGCTGCTACTATAAGCATTCTTATTTATGTATGTGCAAATTTGTCTTAGGTTTGTCTTTGAATGTTTGGCGCCATAGCTAAATATTCAAAATTAATAGGTAACATTGTTCATAATGTCCTCTGATATCAAAGCCTGTAGGATCTGTAGTGCTGTCCCTGTTTTATTCTCCGTATTAGTAACTTGCTGCCTTTTTTTCTTTCTCTTCTTCATCATCTGTACAGGAATTTAAGTTTCATTAGTCATTTCAAATGAGCAACTTCTGATATTATTAATTATCTTTAATGCACACTTCCTTATTAATTCATTAATTTGAGCTCTTATGTTCATTATTCCCTTCCTTTCCTTGGTTTAAGTTATTTTTCAATTTCTCAGCACAGATACTAAAACCATTGATTTTACTCTACCCTTCTTATTTTCATATATAAGGCTAAAAATCTACCTCTGAGCCTATGTTTAGCTACATCCAATAATTGTGATATGTCATAGTTTCATTAATCATTCACTGCAAAATATTTTCTAATTTCCAATGTGATTCCTTATTTGGCTCATAGACTATTTAGAAGTGCATCACTTTACTCCAAACATTTCTGGATATTCCAGGTAATCATTTTGCTTTTTTACTTCTAGCTTAATTCCACTCTGGTCAGAGAAGATGTTCTGTATGATTTCAATCCTCTAAAATATGTTAAGACCTGAATTAAGATCCAACATTGCCATTTCTGGTAAATGTCCCATATGTACCTGAAAAGAATATATATTCTTTGGTTGCCGGGCATAGTATTCTGTATGTATGACATTTAACTCAAAATTTTAAACTGTGCTGTTCAGTATTCTTACTGATTTATAATCTACTTGTTTGCTCAATTACTGAAGGGGATGTTTGAAAATCCTTCTAATTTTCCAAATAGTCACTAACAGTTTAGGATCAATTGCAGTATATCCATACAATGCATTATTACATAGCAATTAAAATGAATTACTGTAACACACAAAAACATGGATGCATCTCACAAACAATATGGTAAGCCAAAGAAACCAGACACAGATAAATATATACCACATGATACCCTTTACATATAAAGTTCAAAGGCAGGCAGAACTGATCTATGATGTCAGAGCTTAGTTATCATGGGGCTAACTAAGTAGTTAGTTATCATGGGGCTAGTGGCTAGGAGAGGGCATGAGGGTGGTTTCTGGAGTGCTTACAGCATTTTATTGCATGATATGAGTAAACGTTACAAAGAACTTACACATATATTATACATACCTATTACTATGTACAGTGGTATACTACGTACATAGTATGTACACCTTAATGATATCACGGGTTCACTTCCAGACCACCGCAATGAAGTGACCAGCGGCAATCAAGCAAGTCACATGAATTTTCTGTTTCCCAGCACACAGGGGCTTGAGCATCTGAGGATTTGGGTATCCACGGGGGGGTCCTGGACCAATCCTCTGAGGATACTGAGGGACCACTGTATAAACAGTCATACACGTTCTCAACTGCTTGTAGAAGAAAGCCACCTACTCCTTTGCCCTCCATACATGCCATACCATCCTTATTCAGAGACCACTTCACCTCAAAAATGCTCATAGTGTTGCTGATATGAAAAGGAATAGAGACTTTAAATATGAAATCTAGAGAGTCTCTAACTGAATACAAGATGTTCCACTCAATGCTACCTTGTAAAACCAGCCCTGAAATAAACAAAGAGTATGATCGACTCCTCTTCACCTGGTGATAGACCATCAAGGCTGTATACACACTTAAAAAGGGAAGAAGGTGTTATTAATAAGATATAACTGAAACCTCTCCTGAAAGAAAGCAATGAACACCATTTTCTGTAACCTTTTTTGTCTATGTTTGCTATTTCCACAAACTCCTCTTTGATTGCAGATTATGTGTTTCCTAGAAGACTACTTGGCAGCAAGCTGCTGACAAAGTATGGATGGCAGCCCTCCCTACACACAGCCTTATTAGCATTTCTATTGCTGCACTGCACACACTGGCATTATAAATCACACACACTCAGTGTCATGCACAGTAATCGAACAGTTACCTAACAACTAAGGGTATTACAAATGCACTGAACTAATATTTGAATATATGCTCTAATAATTAAATTCCATTACGGTTTTTACCTTTAAGCCTAAGGCAGCAACACAGAAATCGAGTGCCATCCACAACGCCCTCACATTTGCCACGAAATGTCACTTATATAGTTCACATCCAATTACTGAACACAACCAGCCAGAGCATCTATCACTTACATTAAAACAAGCAGAACCAGGCAGTAGGGTTGTCGGTAGCCATCACGTGGCTTAAATGGATTTCTCACCTTTCAAATATCAAGGGGTCCTCTTTCCCAGAACATCTCACTAAGGGGTTTGGCCTTTTAACAAAGAGAGCTACCCAAGTTGAAAGAAACATTCAAAAGGCAGGACATGTTGCAAAGCCCAGCTCAGAGCTGGAGACATCTGCCCCTTGTATTAAAATACAAAATAGTAAAAGATCCTTTATTGGAAAAGTAAATATACATAAAAAGGAAGCTTTTGTCAAGGCTACTAACAAAGAAGCAGAGTCATATTAATACCTACGGAGTCCTTGTTTGTGGCAGTGTCCAACTGAAATTAGGGAGCCGTCCTGGACGGAAGATCTATTAATCTCCTAGTTTTTAAGAACAGAGAAACCTTCCCTGAAGTCCTTACTTGGAGCCCAAATCTAAAGCAGTTACCAAGCTCAAGGCTGTGCTCATCTGTGTTGCTGTCTGCTATTCACGCACAGTCACCAGGATTAGTGCAAACTAAATTTCACAGATTCACAGAAAGACACATTAGAGCTCTCCACCGATCACCAATGATGACCTTTAAAACAAGGATCACGATTACTCCCCTAATTCTGTTAAGTCCAGAAAAGCTTTTATTGTCAAAAGAAAACATTAATAGCTGACTCTTAGCAATTACCACATAATACAGTCACCACTTTACCTATTAACAATATTACCATATTCTATAATTTGAGGGAGGCAATCGCTATAGAGGGAAATGCAGGAAATCATTTTCTAGCTCTACCAATGTTATGTCAGGTAGGCTAACAAGAGGAAGTGTCAGAGTTCTAATTGGCAGTAAATAATTATTGAGACATAAAATGAAACAATGCCCAAGAAAATTTAACATGATCATACAAAAGAGGAGACAGTGGAATCAACTGCCTGGGGAATTTACAGAGGCTACTGCCTCTTTGCATTTATGGAGAAATCAATACCTGGTAACTACACCTCAAATCAGGCTCTAGAACGATGGATCTTAACCTTTGCTAGGCCTTTTGTCTGTCAAGGAAATGCGCATGCCGTGCAAACAACTGCAGAAAATGTCTGAACGTTCACAGGCTCCCAGTTTAAGAACCACTACACTTAGCACCACACTGTAACATCTGTTTTTGTACTGTCTGTATCCCCACCCTTCAAATACACATATATGACGTGACTACCCCAAGCAACAAAACATTAAGTTGCCCTAAAGAGATAACTTACAATACAAAACGTGAAAACCTTCACCTGGCCCTCACGCAGTGAATAACAGGACACTCCTATGTACCAACTAAAGCCAGCTCCTCACCCTTCCACCCATTTGTTATAATACCTGAATAGGGAGGAAAAGCCTTCTGATGTTATCCTATCAATATGAGGTCCTAACCCTCTAAGCAAATCATCCTAAGAGTAGATTACCCCTAGGTAGTCCACTAACAAATGCTGGCTCTAACAAAGCTAGTTTTAAATAAAATAGTAACTAAAAATTAATGATAGTTTCTAAACAGCAGTACTGTTAGGTTTTCCAATTTTGTGCATTATGTGTAAACTTCTCAGTCTATGATATCACAAACTGAGATTTAGCTATTATGTAACAGAGGCAGAGGAATAAGGATTACTGTCTTGTATTAAAGCAGAAAACACCATGAATGTCTTCCTTGTCCCCTCTCCCTCAAGTGTCATAAACGGAGTCTAGTATATTTTTAGTTGATAAAGCCATGATGTTACAGCATGTAGTTTATACTTCGACATCTCTTTATATCACACAGATATGAAATAGCTAGAATTAGGTAAGAAAGGTGAAACACATTTAAAGAAGAATGTACCAAAGAATCATATCTTTATGAAGGTTCATAAAAATTACATTCAAAGCTCATCAAAACTGAAGCTTCTTACATAGCAGAAATCCACTGTCTCTTAAAAATCTGGCCACATTTATCCTGCATTTTTCCTGAGGAAGGCAAGATACAGAACAGTTCCTAACTCACAGCATTTCGAAAAAAACAGACACTGCCGTGACATTTTCTTGTAAATATATTTGAATGAACTCTTAAGAAAAATCTTTCCGTGATTTTTCCCACAAAGCAGTCCACAAAAATGTATGCTACATAAAGCATGAACTCAGAGCTTGCCATAAAAATAAAGTCTTCCCAATTAACTCTGGGAAAAACATAATATTATCTAGGTATAATATTCCCCTTCTTAGAAAAAGGACATATTCATAAAGTGGACTACGTGATAAATACATAAAAATTTAAGAATAAACTGCTCTTCATGCACAACTGGATTTTTATATAAAAAAATCAATAAAGTAGCTAGTATATGAAAAATAAGGCATAGAGGAATTCAAACTAGGTTGTACCTGCAGGAGCCGGCATCTTCCAGAGGCTGACTATAACAAAACAAGATAGAAGAGGCGAAAACTAACCAAATATAAATAGCAAAATGGAAGGACACTTCAAAAATTAACAAGATGATGTGAAGTAATTCGGCAAGATCTTCTCTTTGAAATTCATCATCCTAGCACGGGATGCTCTATAAACAGCCCCTTACAGAGGATAACGGTAGGCAAACTACTAGGAGCAGGTGTTCGATATTTTAAACATCTAGAAAAAAATTCATGAATAATAACCAAGGTGACAAAAAGTTCACAGCATAACCAGACAGCCTTTAGTTATATTTACCACGTAACTTGGGCCATTTGCTTTGGAATTCACCTCATGCAATACAGTGAAACCAGCTTGATACTGGCGAACAAAACCAAATGTGAAACCTCTAATTTAAGTTTTACTCTCATGTATTGTATAATAAAATTAAAATGCAATGCCAATAAAATTTGGATTAAATCCAAAAACTGCAGTTTTATGAAACAGCATTTGTAACATTTATACTTACCAAACTGTATAAAATGTTTTATAATCTGCACTCAATTTTAAAAAGTGAAATATAATTTCCATACAGCAAAATGCAGAGAACTTAGGTACACTGTTCAATTAGGGTTTTTTTAATAAATTTTTTTTAAATTTTTTCTTTTGAGGGGGCTGCATTGGGTCTTCATTGCAGTGCATGGGCTTCTCATTGCAGTGGCTTCTCTTGTTGTGAAGCACAGGCTCTAGGCACACAGGCTTCAGTAGTTGCAGCACGCAGACTCAGCAGTTGCAGCATGCGGGCCCCTAGAGCGCACGGGCTTCAGTAGTTGTGGCTCGCAGGCTCAGTAGTTGTGGCTCACAGGCCCCAGAGTGCAGGCTCAGTAGTGGTGGCACACGGGCTTAGTTGCTCCGAGGCATGTGGGATCTTCCCCGAGTAGGGATCGAACCCATGTCCCCAGCATTGGCAGGCATATTCTTAACCACTGTGCCACCAAGGAAGTCCCTCAATTGGTTTTTATGAAGATGTACATAGATCCCCTTATAACCCAAGTCCAAAACAGTTCTACTCTTCCAGAAGGTTCTCTCAAGCACATTCCCACTCAATCTCTACCCTACCTGTAGAAGCAACCACTAATCTGATTTCTATTATAGAGACCAGGATAGATCTATATATTTAAATTTTAAGAAACTGTCAAAGCTGTTTAAGGGGTTGTACTGTTTTCATTCCCACCAACAAAGTTGGAGAGTTCCTTGCCAGAGAGGCAACCTTGATAATCAGTTATCAGCCTTTTCCATTTAGCCATTCTAGTGGCTGTATAGTGGTATTTACTGTAGTTTTAACTTACATTTTCCTGATGACTAATGATATTGAGCACTTTTTCATGGGCTTATCCTCCAGTCATATATCCTCTTTCTTAAAGGGTCTCTATATTCAAGTCATTTTTAAAAACTGAGTTGCCTTATTATTAAGTTGTAGCAGTTCTGTTTGACGTTTTTCATGTATCCTGGATTCAATTCCTTTCTCAGATTTGTGTTGTAAACATCTTCTCACTGTCTGAGGCTTCCCCTATGAATATTAACAATGTCTCTTGATGAATTCCCTTTTTTTTTCTTTTATGGTTAATACCTTCCATCTCCTCTTTAAGAAATCTTTGCCTCCATCAAGGTTGTCAAGATACATAATTTTTACCTTATATTTAAGTCAATGATCCATCTCAAATTAATTCTTACGTATGGCGTCAGTTAGGGTTTTGTCTTTTGTTTTCGCCCTATGGATATTCAACTGTCCCAGCCTATTTGTTGAAAAGACTTTCCTCTTCCCATTGAAAATAGCTTGATAGTATATGTGTCGATTCATTTAAATCTGCATTCAAGAAATAAAAGTTACACCTTAGCCCTTGAGATCACTGGCATCTTGATCTCACTTTGTATGCTATCACCAATATTGGAAAGCATCACTTCCTCTTATTAACATACTTTATATTTACATAAAATCAATAGTAATGTTGATTGATGGTTATACTTTTTGAGGTTTTCCTGTTTGAATTATGCAACTATATTTTATAAATGTATACTTATTTAATATGTATGCATACAGACTGCATTGTTGTGACACTTGTAATGTCTAATGTTTATGTTTGTGAAATGTAAAAAAATCTCAGCTATAATTGTGTGCTGATATATTACCTCAGATAAATGTATAATCCAGAAATAAGCATACAAAACATCTCCTCAAATCTGCAACTCCAGTCACTAAACCAGTTGCTCCTTTTGCTCAAAATAAAATTTTTCTGGAAAGTTAATATGTTTTAAGTCACCTTGTAAGGGATAAACCAATAAGGAAAAACGCAAAGCTCTAACACATACATTTGGGGTGGGGGGATGGAAGTGGGAGGGGAACAGCATCCTCTCACCATCATTGGTGAGATTTCACAGGTCGATCTGAGCATCTATTTACGAAGACAGGACTTCAAGCTTCTCCCGGACTAGAAAAAATTTTAGAAGAAAACTGAGCATCTATGCCTCTGACATGGCCTAGACCACTAGGGGGAAACTCCATGGGGTTAGGGGACCAAACTCAGCTGGTAATTGATAAACTGTTCCTTCTTTCTTGTCTTCTGTACCTGTCCCTCCCCTCAGGGCTTATACAGAAACGGTGGCAGCCATGACAAACAGCAGGTCACACTGAGAACTCACGTGTTTGTGATCCTAGGCTTAGTAGAAAACCATTGCAATAAAAACTAAGATACCAGGAATTCTAGGAGGAGGGCAGCATAGTTTACAGATCTTCCTGACTCACCACCATAAAAACAGATCAACTAGAGAGTCAAACCAAACTCCCGCTGACAACAAAACAGAATGCAGAAACAAGGTATCTTCACAAATCCGCGAATGTAAGCAGGTGGGGGGCACAGACCACCAGCAACCGAAAGGCCTGTGCTTGTCAGCATTTGTAGGGGAGAAAACTGAAGGAACGCTGTACCTCTCACACGGAAGATCAGGAGGATCTCAAAGTCGTTACTGAGCATGGAGGTGGGCCAATGTGCTAACAGCAGCTTGCCACTGCGGGGGTTTTGTCCATGGGGATGCAAGTTAGTACAGGGAGACCAGAAAAGGCTAAGTAGTCTAACCACAGTGAACTCTAAAAACTCACCACAGCTCCCTTCCAGGAGAATGCCCCAAAACAAAGGAGAAACTACAGGGAATGGAGCACAGACCGAGCAGAACAGGAACAAGAGAGTAAAGGAAAAAGAAGGTTCAAATGAAAGTGAACGAAGGGAACAGAGTCAGGAACTCACAAAATGCAAGCACCATATTTTTAACATCACATAACAACGGAAGAGGGAGCTCCGTGAAGTTACAAGAAACTACTCTGAACCACACACACCTCCTTCTAAAAGTTCAAGAAAATCAAATGTGCATAAAAATAAGCAAAAGTACTGAGGTTAAACCTCATACAATGCTACTAATGGGGGGGGAATAAGGAGCAGGACAGTATCTCTACAAGGAAAGCACAGCAAAAAAAACACCTGCGCGCACACACACACAACCAAAACTGTAATGCACTGCTTCAAAACAAGCTAAAAGATATTATTAAATAAATGATACAAGACATTAGAAAGCAATACATATCAGACACAGGAAAACTCAGACGTGAAATGTCAGACAAAAATTATTTTAGAAATGAAGACTAAACCAGAAGGAATACAAGAGTGAATAAACACAGCTAGCAATGCCTTATGAGAAAGAGAAGGTGAAAAGAAGAAAATTTTAAAGTCAAAAAAGAAATAAAAAACAAAAAGGATTCAGGAGAAAGTGACAAATATTAAAGACAGACAAGGAACAACTAACATACAGACAGCAGAAGCTCCTGGAAAAGAAAACCAAATCTAAGGATAAGAACAAACACGAAAATCTAAGGGTAAGAACAAACACTGTAATTCAAGAATATTTTCCTGAAATGAAAAGCTTTGAAACTTCACACTTCAAGAGCACACCATATACTTAAGCACACTAATCCAGAAGATCCTGATTAAGACACATTCTTTCTACTAAAATTACTGAACTTTAAAGGAAAAAAAATTTCTTCAGGCATCTAGGAAAAAACAATATGTGAATTATAAAACAAAGATAATTAGAGTTTCAACAGACTTTGACAGCAGTGCTTTATGCCTGAAGAAAATGTTGTTGCATATTTAAGGCACTCAAGGAAAGAAAACATGTTATGGTGACCATAGTTAGTAATACTGTACTGCGCATCTGAAAGTTGCTGAGAGAGACCTTAGAAGTTCTCATCACAAGGGAAAAAGAATTCTGTAACTCTGTGCAGTGATAGCTGTTAACAAGACTTACTGTGGTGATCACTTCACAATACATTCAAATACCGAATCATTATGCTGAGAGTAATATGATGTTGTATATCAATTATACCTCAATTTTTACAAGTAAGAAAGAAAGAAAAGAAAACATTAGCCAGCAAAATCTGACCTGCAAATGTAAGGGCACAAACAACCTGTTATAAGCATTCAAGAAGTCGGGGACTATAGTTCCTCCAGACAACTAAGATGACTAGAGAGACATCTATATAAGCACTAGCGGTAAAGATAAAATATAGAGTTACTTGGAGAACTAAGACTAAGTAAGGGTTAAAGAGAAGAGACTATAGTATGTACTAGTTATGAAATCTGAAAATGTAGACATAGCATCAATACTATCATTTAAAACATGGGGGAAGCATAGGGAGAGCACAAACTAAACTTTTTTTTAAATACTCTTCAGTAATCATAACTGGTGAGCATGGGATTAATATTGTTACTCTGAGACAGCTGTTTGGGTAAGGTGAGATAAAGAAAATAATGACAGGATATTCTAATTTTGTCACTCCTGTGTGCCTGAGAATCAGGAATCTCTGTGTGGAAGATACAGATGGAATACAGATGAGGTAAAAACTCTATAATTCTGAATTTGAATTAGAAATATCAATATGCAGCAATGAAGACCCAATGCAGCCAAAATTAAATAAATAAAATAAAAAATTTAAAGTCTATGCAGTTTAAAAAAAAAGAAATATCAGTACGATTGATAAAGTATCACTACAATAGATAATGTTTCCCAGCTCTGTCCACTGAAATTTTAGAAATTTTCATGTAATTTATAAAAATCCAAAGATCTAGACATAATGACCAACCCAGTAGAAATGAGTCCCAAACAGCCCAGAATGTGCTCTTGAAATATCATTTCTCACTAAAAGAAACCATGGAGTCTAGAAGAAATGGTGATTCCAGGTCTGGTGTGGAAATGCACAAGATGGGGATGGAGCAGCTAGACATACAGATAGCAAGGACATTAGACCACTAGGGTCATATCAACGACTTAGAAGCCAACTTGGAGAGGCTCCCAGTAGCCAACGATGGAACAATCTGGGCTTCAACAAGGATTAAGAATTGCAATTATTTGAAACCCATCAATATCTTTAAGGGTACCCAACGCATTATTTGAAAAGTGGGTAAAAAGAAAGAATCAAGCTTTTATCCTGTCTTTCCTAAATAAACGGTACAACTGGATAGGCAAATCATAGATGACAGGAAGCACTGCCATATGAAATTATTCTAGCTAATAAATGAAAATGAAATGGTAGAATTAGAATCTCATAATTTTGCAACACTCAAGGAATTAATGGATACAGGTAGTAAAATCCGAAAGAGAAAGGAGAAAAAACAAACAAACAACCAACAAAAAAAAAACCAGACATGACATGCCTCTGGTAAAAATTTACTACACCATTTGTAATCTTGCCCAAATGGGTCAGACTCAAGTCTGAACAAGCCTCTGGATCCAGCTATTAATGTGCAGGAAATGCAGTAGACAGAGGCACATGTTTACTGCACTAGCAATCAACAACATCTAGATTGTGGGAGATACTTCAGGTCAAGTGGCTTGGCTTTTTCAAAATAAATAAAGGGATGAATGAAGGGCGCGGGGGGGGGGGGGCGGGGAGGGAGAACTACAGATTATAAGATCATAGGCAAAACTAACCTGTAGTGTCCAGAGATCCACGCTTGGGAGATAAAAACTATAAAGGAACATGAAGAAATCACTACTTTAAAAGTCAGGGCAGTGGTTAATTTTGTAAGGAAGGAGGGGACTGTCATTGCAGAGGAACTGGGAGATGGCTGGCAAAGTCCTATTTCTTCACCTGGGAGGTAGTTACACATTACAATTCATTAAACTATACATATGCTTTGTGTGGTTGTTTGTATTTGTGATTAACAGTAAGGAGATTTTTTTTTTTTTTTTTTTAAAGAAACCACTAACAGACCTCACCTGCCTTCTGCCTAAGAAAAGGCATCAGCTAAAAGCTCTGGTAACCAAATGACGAAACTCAGGAAAAGGGGAGCACACCTGAAAGGACAAGTCTCATCATGATAAAGTAAATGAACTTCATTTCTCAGGCAGATTTCAGCTGGAGACCAGATGCTGCAGATGCACTATGGGCAACAGATAAAAGATGTATTCTACCAATGTTCACAAATTTATACATTTCTTAATTATGTGGTTTCTAGTTAAAATACAAAATAGCAACCAAACCAAAAGAACTAAATTAGAAAATGTATGTAAGGAAATAGAGACAAGATATAAGAAAGCAGCTGGAATTGTCACAGGAATCTACCAAAGGAATGAATAGCTGCTGAGCGCGTTAACAGACAACAGATTGATCAGAATCACATCCCTGGAGTAAGAATACAGGCCAGGAAACTAAAATTTAAGAACAATTTTGAAATATAAACGAGTAAAACAAAACTCAGCATTAAATTATTTTCTCATACTCAAAACAAATGCCACAGCTTCTGATGGAACAAATCCCTTTTCCAGTGTTTGGGTCTCATAAACCTAAGGATTCCTTATCACCTTCTCTCAGACACCCAACAGCTAGTTAATGAGCAGGAAATCCTGGCCATCCTGTCACCCGTGTCCTCCTAATAAGTTCTATCTCTAACCCTAATTTTCTTAAAGCGTAATTCTGATCACGTACTCAACTGGTAAAAAACATCCATGGTTCCCCAACAACTAATCCAGTTTCTCAGCATGACTTTCAAAGCCAGGCATATCTTTACTGCTCTATCTCTGACCGCTCTCTTGACCAAACCAAGCTAGACCCCAACATTCAACAAAAATATTTTGCCTCTATCTTGTGTCCTTAAAAAGCTTTTCTGTTTTCCAGTCAAAATCCTTCCAACCCAGGGCTTCCCTGGTGGCGCAGTGGTTAAGAACCTGCCTGCCAATGCAGGGGACATGGGCTCGAGCCCTGGTCCGGGAAGATCTCACATGCCACGGAGCAACTAAGCCCGCGCACCACAACTACTGAGCCTGCGCTCTAGAGCCCGAGAGCCACAAGTACTGAGCCTGCGTGCCACAACTACTGAAGACCGCGCGCCTAGAGCCCGTGCTCTGCAACAAGAGAAGCCACCACGATGAGAAGCCCATGCACCACAACGAAGAGTAGCCCCTGCTCGCTGCAACTAGAGAAAGCCTGCGCACAGCAACGAAGACCCAATGCAGCCAAAAATAAATAAATAAATACATAAATTTATAAAAAATCCTTCCAACCCTTCGAAGCTCAGCTCAAAAGCCGGGGTACCCTTGCCAAGTCCTACCCATGGAAAGCACTCTCGCACTTCTCCGAGCCCCACTCTCTGCAAGTGTGTGATGATCCCTCTCTATTCCTCTTGAACCACTTGAGCGCAAAGGCCATACTTTATTCATATTTTTACATTCAACAAATATTTATTAAGCTCCTAATATGTGCCAGAAACTGTATGGCCCTGGGTCTATAGCAATAAACAAATAGGCAAGCATCTCCCTCCCTCCCCCAACCACTTGGAGCTGACCATTCTTGAGGGAGAGACTAATTCATATCTTTTTCCTCCTACGCAATGGACTTCCTATTATATACACAGTAATCATTTAATGCATGTTGGCTGAACTGTACAGAAACATTTAAGAGAAGAAAGTAACATACTGGGGTAATTTAAAATAAGTCATTAAAAATCCTCATTTCACTTGAGGAAAAAGAAGACCATCCAACCTCCAAATCTGACATATTCCAGTACTTCTCCTTTTCAGAAACGTCTGCCTCTTTAAAATTTCACCAGAAGTCCTTGTAAGGTACCTGAGCTAGAGAAGTCCCCAGACCCATCCTTCCTATGCCCTCCTCTAAGGGCAGTTGCCCTTTCCAGTCCCTTTAGGTGCCATGCTTTGTTTTACGTGACTCTGGCCTAGAGCCTACAGCTGACTGCATGAGGTGCGACACCTGATCCAGAAAAATTCCCATCCCTGAGCAACCAGCACATGTGGTCCAGGGCAAAAAGATAATCTGTGCCAGGTTCCCTCAGCAACATGAAATGGCAACTAAGCAACATCAGTTAAAGTAGAGCTCAAGATGCACAGATGCTGTAAGGTACAGATGGACCTTTTATTTCTCTTTTCCAAACAAAACCTCTATAAATTGAAATCCAAATTGTCCTTCAAGAAGAAACAGGGGCCCAGAGCTTCTCTCATGGAGCCTCCCTTTGACCATCTTCCCTGGTAACCACCAAATGCACCACCTCAGAACGCAGCTTAAGAAACCACAGCCCAGGTAAAAACCAAATCGAGTTGGCTAAATTGCAAAATATTTATTAACATTTTCATTCGTTCACTCATTCATTCAGTGACTATGTGCTGAATGCCTGAGTGCTAGATCCTGTAACAGTCACAGAATAAGACAAATGAGGTTTTCGTCCTCAAAGAGCTTTTGTTCCACTGGGGAAGGGAAAACAAGCCAACTATTGAGGAAATTCTAGTGTTCTACTGGGGAAAGGGAAAAAAATACAGTCATACCTTGTTTCACTGCACTTCTCTGCTGTACTTCGCAGATAACTGCATTTTGTTTTTACAGATTAAGGCTGTGATAACCCTGCATCAAGCAAGCCCAGCGGCGCCATTTTTCCAATAGCATTTGCTCACTTCATGTCTCAGCGTCACATTTTGGTAATTCTTGCAATATTTCAGACCTTTTCATTATTATTATATTTGTTACGGTGATCTGTGATCTTTTATATTACTACTGCAAAAAGATTATGACTCCCTGAAGGCTCGAGTGATGGTTAGCATTTTTTAACAATAAAGTATTTTTTAATTAAAGTATGTATTTTTTTAGACATAATGCTATTGCACACTTATTAGACTATAGTATATTGTAAACATAACTTTTATATGCACTGAGAAACCAAAAAATTGGTGTGACTCTATTGTGATATTGCTTTATTGCAGTGATCTGGAAACAAACCCACAGCATCACCAAGGTCTGCCTGTAAATCAACAAGGTAATCTAGGGTGATGATCAGTGTCATAAAAACAAGAAAGATATTAAGACTGGGCAACATCTTAGAGAATGACTAAGTAGGAAAGAGGCTGAAGCCATGGATAAGGTAGTCAGAAAAATCATCTGGAGTAGGCAACACTTGAGCTGAGACCTGAAAGATGAAGAGCCAGTAACTCAAAGACAGAGAACAAATCCATCAAATCAATAAACAGCCTACGATCCACCAAGAACAGTACTAGGGACCACAGAGAATATCAGGAATGTTTAAAACACAGTTCGTTCCCTCAAGTTTCATATCCATTCAGGGAGGTAAATTAACTCACGAAACAAGTTTCATGAAACTGTACAGAATGAAGCAAAAAGCCAGAGGAGCCCTGAAGACAGCGGGAAAGGTGAACTGCTTTGAAGCCTGCAGGTCAGTCACTGTAAGGCCAAGCTAGTCGCTTTGGAATTCTGATTCTGCTGCTGATGCAAAAAGTACATAAGCCATGCCTTTAAGCTTTCCAAAGTAAAAGCTGGAAACTTTCTCATCTTAATTAGTTCACACTTAGAAGGAAATATGAAGGCAATGCTTCCAGGCAGCAGGGTAAACACACTGTTAATTTGCTAGTCTGGAAAACCTACTCCTCAAATTGCATTTCCTCCACTTAACTAAGTAACTAAGGTTCCTTGACTTCCCGCACCTGCAGTCTCCTCAGCCATGCTAATTCACAGTTGCTGCTTCCCTCCCACTGACCACATGCTCACCCAGAATCCTCCAGCAGTTTCTTTTTCTGGAACAGTTGAAGAACTGCTGAGTAGAAAGAGTTGCCAACCAATTAGTCTCCAAACCATCCCGACTCAACTGTATTGTTCTGTCAGTGTCCGGAGCAACTGAAAGTTATTCAGCTATTTCAGATGTCAGGAACTGAGCAGAGTTTCCCAAATGTTTGTTCACTATAAAGGAGAAAACCAGTTGGGCCTCTTCCAACCGAGACTCTGAAGAGAGGGCTGCAAGAGTCCCGTGGTGCTGCCATCAGATCCACTACATCTTGTCCCAACTTCCACAGGGCCACAAGAAAGTAAAGATCAAGCCACCTGTGCCAGCAGGCAGTTAAGGCAAGTTTTTCTCTGTGAATAGCTTGGTGGTGTGAAGAGGCTTTTCTGGGATAAAACAAGAGGAAAAGGTACATATGCTTCAAATGGAATGGTCCCAAAAAAAAACCAGATGGTCTTAAAAGCAAGAAAAGCCCCGACCCTCCCGGCAGCCACTGACCATCTGCGACCAAGTAAGTTTTCCCACTGACAATGAACAGCAAACCACCATCAGCACTATCTTCACTGATTAAAGGAAAAACAAAAATGCCAACTAGTACCTCTGGATGAAAAGCCAAGCACAATTATCTATTTTCAATGCAAAACTCTATACAAGTCAATTAACGGACCTTGCCTATCATCATCCCACATCCAAATCCAGCCACTGTAACTAAAAAGTATCCATATGATGAGGACTACTCTAAACCAACCATTAGTGGTAAGAGTTTCCCCACCTAGAACCCACTTTCTTCTCCCTTCCACCACACCTATCTGTAAAAGCCAACCCCAAATTCATCAGTTCGTTAGGACACCTCCTCTTGAACCTTACCGATGGACAGGTTCCATCATTTTGAGCCTTCTCAGCAATGCACACACGCCATGGCAAATACGCTGCTTTTTAGCTACTTTAAAGACATTTACTTATGCCCTGCACCTCTCACAAACATTTGCAGGTAAGAACTCTGATTTTCTCTTAAAGATGCAGCTATCGTTCTTTTTTAAATCTCTTCCTCATGCTTAGTATCAAATGCTACAAAATAAGAGGGTTTAATACACAAGGGCTTAATTCACTGGAAGGAAACACAGACTTTTATAATAGGAAAAAATATTGCAATGCCAATGTAAAGTATTACACTCATAGTGAAGATATTTTACCATACTTCCTCTTCTCAATGAAAGAGGACAATGAAATTAAAACTGGAAAACACAAACAAAATTCAGCTAAATAACAAGCCACTTCATTCTAATAAACTTGTCTTTTAAAACCCTCCCTACAGCTTCCACCCTGTATGCATTTGCATTTACACACACACATACTGGTATACACTACAACATACAAGAGGATCATGCCAATTCCAAACCAATAAGAAGGTACCTTTTAAAAGTCATCTTTGTAGGGCTTCCCTGGTGGCGCAGTGGTTGAGAGTCCGCCTGCCGATACAGGGGACACGGGTTCGTGCCCCGGTCCGGGAAGATCCCACATGCTGCGGAGCGGCTGGGCCCGTGAGCCATGGCCGCTGAGCCTGCGCGTCCGGAGCCCGTGCTCCGCAGCGGGGGAGGCCACAGCAGTGAGAGGCCCGCGTACCGCAAAAAAAAAAAAAAAAAAAAAAAAGTCATCTTTGTAAAGAGTCCTACTTCTACATCTTACCCTAGGAGAATCAAACAATGATATTTGCAAGAAGATAATTCATGTTGGTTTAAGACGAACTGTAACTAAACATAACTGAATTCACAAATTTAGTTCTAAGTTATGAAAATATAAGGAAATTTAAAATCTGTTGAAAATGTTCTTTTCTACAAATGACAACCATATAATCTCTTACATCATTATACTCTGCTTTTAGCATTCTCAATATGTTTTTCCATCTGAGATATGCAGTAAGTCTCCTAATGCCAGAAATGGCTGCAGTGCCTTGGGTCATTACTACTCAGGAACTGGGTGCATTTGTGGATCTGATTCTGTGCTGAACTGTACTACAGTTTCAGACACGTCCAACTGTGGCAGAGATTGCTGGCTGCCTAACTCAACCTCCACTCCCCCCACTTTCCTTAATAATAGAACCCCTATATTACTGGACAGCCAAAACCAACTCCCACCTCCCCTGAAGATCTACATAAACTGAAGTTGTTAGGCAGGGGTATTAGGAAAGCTCTGGAATGGGCCCTCCTCTTTCAGCTGCCTGGCTAGAGTGGAGAACCAGTTTCCCCCAATCCACTGCAGAGTAATACTTTTATAAAAAACACAAATAAAATGGTGTGGCAATGTCAAATGGTTATAAAAGTTTCTAAACGGTTACTTTCTGTACTCAATACGTGGTGGCCTAGTAACAGACAGTTCAGTCCATGGACTACGATTCAGATAACACTGGCCTAGAACATTAATCTGACCACTGTAGCTGCAATGGCCATCTGTGACCATGAGGAACTCCTGAGAATGGAAACCATGCACTAACGACAATGGTGCAGACTGTAGGAAACCTGACGATCACGGTCACTCTCTCAACTCTGGATGGCACACCTTGGAAAACACCTTGTTTTATAGGAGAATACAGACTTTTTACTACTGTGATTTGGGTTTTTATTATATACAGCCAATCGACATAACAGACACTCCTACATGTGCAGACCACTGCAAAATTTCCAAAGTGCTATACTACCTCTTTTTACTCTCACATGAGAATAACCCCACTGTGAAGTAAGCAAGACAAAGTATTATCTCGATTTGACAGACAGATGGAAACTAACATTCTAAAACATGAGATAGCTTGCCTGAAGTAACACCTAGGAAGCACTGATAGCAGAACTGAAAACAGAAGCCAGCTGCCTGCTCTTTCCATAAGAGCAATCTACCTCTCAGTGAAATGAAATCACTTAACCATGATCACAAGCAAAATAAAATAAATGAGCAGGGGTGTGTACTTGCAACAAATTACATAAAGTGTGTATGCCGCTGGGTAGTAAGATACAACAAAAACACCATGGTCAACTAGTGAAGACAAAAACCAGATTTAATGGCTGTGGTGTCCTACTTCATTTGTAACAAAGCATGTGTGAAAAGGAGCTGGAGGGGCAGAAATCACAATTTTATAGTAATTTAGCCAGAAATGTAGCAACTGAACTAAGAGCAAATAATACATAGCACATTAGTTTAGGTTATGACATAAACCTTCAAACCCTGGTCTCAAATAAAATTTGAAACCCTAATATTCTATCTGGATATGAACAGAATCTGTCAATAAGTAATAATGTTTCTTAAAAACAGTTTGCATAATTATTGAAGGACAGTAATAATAATACTGAACTTTAATATAAATCAGACTTCTGAGATCCACTGTCAATCAAATGAGTTTCCATACTCTTCCTTCCATGGTGAAGAAAGGCTGGCACAGAGCCATCCCCCTCACTTCCCAGGATGCCTTGTGAGCAAAGGCGTATTAAAAAGCATATTTAAAACCTGAAGGGCTTCCCTGGTGACACAGTGGTTAAGAATCCAACTGCCAACGCAGGGGACACGGGTTTGGGCCCTGGTCCAGGAGGATCCCACGTGCCGCGGAGCAGCTGGGCCCGTGAGCCACAACTACTGAGCCTGCGCCCTAGAGCCCGTGAGCCACAATTGCTGAGGACCACACGCCTAGAGCCCGTGCTCCGCAACGGGAGAGGCCACCACAGTGAGAAGCCCGTGCACCACAACGAAGACCCAACGCAGCCAAAAATAATTAATTTAATTAACTTTTTTTAAAATTCTAAATAAAAAATAAATAAAAGCTTATGGTTAGGATCAGACATGCCATCTGTGACTGTGGACTAATTTTTATCTGGGTAAGTTTTCTTTGCCTAGGTGGCTATCAAACGTTTTATTTCATCAGCAACAAACACTAAAGTATTTGCCCATATCAATATTTATCTGTTAAATACTAAATCAAACAGAAGCTATACTTTTCAGTACACAGAGATAAAAAGGTTCTTCTGCTGTCTTAAATATTTTGTTGCAATATTTTTAATTTTAAAAACAAAAAGAAGACCCACAAGAAAAATTAGGACATGAATTTCAATGTATTTTATTACGCACATTTACCCTTTCAAAATTTCTCTACAGATATAAGCTAATTACCAAAGAAAAAAACAAGCTGAGAAAAACATTTAATTGCTCTTGGTATGTAAACATCTTATAAAAATCCTCCAGGATCATTAGTGAGAATGAGTTCTTTCAAGGAATACCTATCTATCAGTGCACTATACAAAAACTATTAAGGTCAGGATGGGGGCGGGGGAGGGAGTTACGGAGAGAGATTAATAAAATATTCACCCCCTCAAAATAACACAGGAAAGAAAACAGGAACTGCCCACTAACTCTGCAAACCACAAGCCCCTTGCAGAATCATGAAGCTACAGTGAAGTAGGAGAGAAAGCTTTGGAGGGACTCCTTCAGAGGAAAAATCCTCCAGAGTTTATACTAGCTCAGGGGTCAGCAAACTACCGGCCCACAGGCTGTTTCCCAGCCCACCTATTTCTGTAAACAAAGTTTTACCAGAACACAGCAACGCTGTCACATACTGTCTGTGACCAACATGAGTAGCAGCCACAGAGAAGACAAAACTGAAAACATTTCCTATCTAGCGTTTTACAGAAAAAGCTTGCACCCTATCAGCTACCTGAGCGATAACACAAAATAAGATGCGCTTCTCTGGGAACTGATAGGAACGAGCCTCTTTTTCATAAACACCTTTGTGTATATATACGTAGTTTTAGTTCATGAGATGTAAAAGTTGCCTACAAAAAAGCTGACACAAGCACAAAATGTCTCCAACCAGTATCCCAGACACAAAATAGCCTGTAACTTAGAAATCCAGTGAACTGCACTGTATTTTATCTCCCTTATAGAGAAGACCCAATGTGAATAAGAAAACAAATTTCTCTAATGAATTAACCTTCCGAGATTTATGATTTGGTGTGATGTATCTTTGGAAACGATGATGACACAGAGTATGTGACAGTGCTTAAGTACCTCCCCCACCAAAGACCTGGAGAAATTTCAAGTTCAGTACCCCCAGAGGTCAAAAGCATTATTAAACTCCACAGATACCCAGGGCATGCGCCAGCAGAAAGAGAAAGTTAACCAAGTTTCACCTCTCACTGCTTCCATGGCAAGTTTAAACAGCAAGCGCTAATCATTTAATTTGTACTGATGCTAATTTTTCAAAGCAAGTTCATGAATTTTCAAAGAAGTTCATGTTGCTTCTTGTTAAACCAGATCTCTAAAATGATAACCCAAACAATAAGCCAATGAGCAGAAAAAAATACATAGAACTAGAAAACTGGGTAGAATAATAACCAGTGTGTTAAATTCCATGACTAAAAGATTTAGATACAAAGGCATTTTTCCCTGCAATCTCGCTGTTACAAGGTTACTGTCAGAGGAAAGGAGTAAGGCCTGCAGCACAGAGTTTCTCAGTCAGATTCACAGCAGAGTTATATATCGAAATACACAGTCAGGAGACCTGATCAGGAAAATAATCAGGTCTGTAAAGCAAGGGAGTTTCACTGTAATTTTGTAAATAAACACTTCAGTGGATTTTTTTTTTTAATGATCAATCCTGTTGATAGTTTTCTAGTCCATCTTCTGAAGGAACCCATTCCTCTGGCTCAACTCACTGCCTGATATTCAGCAATCACTGTTAGGATAATTACATTTCCCCAAGAAACAGCAGAAAGGCATCATTTCATACAAGCAAGAAATAAGACCAGAGGCTGTCTAGGTTTCAGCCCTTCCGCCTTTCTCCCCAAAATATAAAAGGGCAATGTGTCTCTTTCTTCCAGAGAAAGCGATATGCTCAGAACAATTCCAATTGCACTCAAGATAGCTTAATAAAACAAGCTGAGGGCTTCCCTGGTGGCGCAGTGGTTGAGAGTCCGCCTGCCGATGCAGGGGACACGGGTTCGTGCCCCGGTCCGGGAAGATCCCACATGCCGCAGAGCAGCTGGGCCCGTGAGCCATGGCCGCTGAGCCTGCGCGTCCGGAGCCTGTGCTCCGCAATGGGAGAGGCCACAACAGTGAGAGGCCCGCGTAACGCAAAAAAAAAAAAAAAAAAAAAACCTTAAGACTGTGTTCTCGAGATCACCGTGACAGGACACAAGGGTGTATTCTGAAGGCTTCCTCACTGGGGTCATACAGTGTACGGTGAATCAGCTACGCCACCTCTCTTGCGCTCTTGGACAGGCTACCACCCATGTCCTGTACTTACTCATTCAACCAGAATGAACTGGACAGAAGCAGGAGCTGCGAGTCTCGTCGGGAAACAGGAAACAAACAATTCAAAAAAGCAGCACAACAAAAGATGAGGCCGGGAGGAAAGATGGAACAGAAGAGAAAATAATTAACTATCTGTAGGAGAGTGGCTGCCTACAGCGAGTGGCAGGTGGCACCTGGAGAGCACTCCAGCCCTGCAGCACATGCACTGTGGAGCTGGGAGGGGGTGGGCTGCAATTGTTCAGAAGCAGCATCTCTCTCCCCAGGGAGTCTTGCACCCAGGAGCCGGCCAGAGTCTGCTGGGCCCTGAGGAGCTTTCCCAAGGCAGAGCCTCTCCATGGCAGCTGTGCGCCCACTGGGGCGGTGTGCCACGCACAGAAGCCACTTCCCACGCCCTGCCACTGAGGTCAGCCATGCTTTCAAAGACCTCTCTCTCTTTCCAGCCTTTCTTCATTAGCTTCCCTTCCCTCCCAACCCTCTCCCCTCCACACAAGATAAAGGGATTTTTTTAACCGGATCAGTTTTCCAGGGAAGCAGAAACGTGACTGTACACGGTTCTTTAGCCTCACCTCACGATTCCGCAACAGGGACTAACATCTCTCAACATGGCTTTGTCCAGCTGACCAGGCTCTTTCTGCAGCTGAATAAAAAAACCTTTAGAAACAGTTCTGTCTCCACCAAAATAGTACAAATACATCACACCACCAATTCTGGAATACTGAAGCAGAGTCTTATCTCCCTTCAGACAGAATGTAGAAGGGCAGAAGGCTTCAAGCTTCATCCAGAAGATTCCAACTCTACGAGTCCCACGGACAAGTCCCCTTGTGCTTCCACACAACGATGCCCCTGCGGAAGTCCGCCCAGCCTGCTGGACAGCGGCAAAGGACTACTCACAAAAGCTCTTCCTTCTCTTCATTCCCCATCCTTTGTATTATACTGGGACCAGTGACACCACCAGAACTAAAAAGAGAACGAGTGCTAGTTTCTTTTTTCCCTCCCTGAAGCTCACAAGATGGGGCTGCTTTCTTTTTCAGCTGGTTGGTGGGTGTCAGCCACCTAATTAATACCCCCCTTCTCGTTAAAAGCTACCCCTAAAAAGCAAGTCGATCTCTTATATAATTTTATTCATAAGGAAAGAAGACAAAACTCAGCGTACATTAATCAATGTGTCAGGCTGACGTAATAAGCCAGATGCATTTGATGTTTGCTAAGGGTATCACTAAAATAATCTGTTAGCCACCCACCTACAGCTACAAAAGAGAAAAACAGAACAAAACAAACAAGGCTTTTTCAAGAATGTGTGTATGTGCCCAACACTTTGTTTAGTAACTCCAAAAGATACAAAACCACTTCGGCAAAAGTAAGCCACAAACCTATTCAAGAGCATTGTAAAATGCAAGGGAATTATCCAAAGGGCTGCACCGCCCACTGAATAATTTTAATACAGGATGCCCAGCAAATCTCCCTGTATGCTGCCAACAGATCACCAGCAGAGGCAAATCCAGATGATGAAACATTGTAAGAAGGGCCCTTTTTAATAATTTAGCCCATCAAGGAATGAGTATTGATTCTTGTTTTCAGCAGAAGGAGAGTGTTATCTTCAGCTTACAGCTCAGGGACAGCCTCAGGGGATTTAATCACAGTCCCTTTCCTGCCATGCGATCCTTCAGCTGTCACTGTGCATTCTTTGTCATTCTTCATCCATTTCTAGAGAACCCCTGGTCTCAAAGATGTGTCTTCCCTACTTAAGCCACAGAAGCCATAGCAGCATTTCAGGTTTTACATATTAAGCCTGTCTGCCTATTATCATTTGCCAACTGTTCTTGTCCTAAATAATTTTAACCACGCATCAGATATCTTTGTGAACTTCCATCTGGCTTGTTAACAAATCTACTAAATACCTTAAGATCAGACTGATGCTCCATCATAATGGTAAGTGTGCCGATCGATCTACGGGCGCGTGCAAACATTTTAATACAACCAAGACGACGCTACTAAGAGAACGAAAAACCAGGCGGAAGCAGTATAGGTATCAACCACTCTTTCCCCATTCCAACATGGAAGGATATAAAGTCCCTAAACTTGAGGAAAAATTAACCAAAACAATAAATTTAGTGGTAATACTAAATTTAAGGGTATTCCTGCATCTTTATATATTGGAAAAATATTCAAAACCAAAAAAATTTTTTAGACTGTAAACAAGCCAGCGATTTCCGATTCAAGTATAAATCAAACTGCTCTCATCCCTGACAGAATGTTCTGCACTCCAGTTACACTATCCTACTACTCCACTAACGTCACTCAACTTCTATTCTGTTGTCGTGGACAACTAGCCCCACCTTCCACTGAGTGTGTGAGACTGGGAGGTGGAGGCAGCCATTTCTGCTGCTCATTTGTCTTTGGATGTGATTCCAAAGCGTCCCTCCATGATCCTGTAGGTCAAGGTGCTGTAATCCTGAGGGCTTCAGCACTCCAAGGTCACCACACACATCTGCTATTATAGACACCAAAGGGATTGTACACCTGCCTTCCTAGGTCCTTCTGCTTTTCCACCAGACTGTAAATTGTTACAAGGCCCTGGGGCAGTGCAGCAGCGGCTCCATTCCATTCAGGCCTCAAGGAGCGTCAGGGCTGTCAGGAGGCTGCAGCCAAGGGCAGCGGCCTCACCAATGTCAACACCTCCCTCTCTGTGGCCAATGAGCCACTCTCCTGTTGTAAGATCACAGCAAGTTCCCCTCTAACAAAGACTTAAAGAGCCAAAAACCATCAAATTAAAACAAAAATACAGAGGCCTCTCTGGTGGCGCGGTGGTTAAGAATCCGCCTGCCGATGCAGGGGACACGGGTTCCAGCCCTGGTCTGGGAGGATCCCACGTGCCGCGGAGCAACTAAGCCCGTGCGCCACAACTACTGAGCCTGTGCTCTAGAGCCCATGAGCCACAACTACTGAGCCCGTGTGCCGCAACTACTGAAGCCAACACGCCTAGAGCCTGTGCTCCACAACAAGAGAAGCCACCGCAACGAAGAGTAGCCCCCGCTCACCGCAACTAGAGAAAGCCCACGTGCAGCAACGAAGACCCAACACCGTGTTAATGGTCCATTCAGTCACATTTAATGTATTCCTTTTTAAAACGTCCCTCTTTATCTGATTAAAAAACAATAATAATGTGCTTTTTTCCTATTTTGTAAATGAAGCAAACTATTAATTCAGTGGTTAAGAAGCAACTTCTTGGAGCCAAGAACTGCTCTGAGCACTGCAAACAAAAAGATGAGTGAAACACAGCCCCTTGATTTTCTTTTTTGTGTGTGTGGGGGGGCAGGGGGGTGCCGCACCGCTTGACTTGTGGGATCTTAGTTCCCCGACCAGGGAACGAACCGTGCTCTCGGCAGTGAAAGCGCTGAGTTCTACCAACTGGACCGCCAGGGAAGTCCCAACAGCCCCTTGATTTAACATTGCCAAAACGACAGATTATGCAGTTGACTCTTGAACAACACGGGTGTGAACTGCATTGAACTGTGTGGATCCACTTATATGTGGGGCTTTTTCACTAGATACACAGTCAGCCCTCTGTGTCTGGAGATGTGGAATCCGTGGCTACGGAGGGCTGGCTATGGGACGTGAGCATCCACGGATGTTGGCGTCTGAGGCAGGTCCTGGAACCAGTCCCCCACAGATACCAAGGGGCAATGTATGTACAAAGTAGCCATGCATGATGTCAGGGATGCTGGCTAACTGTCTCCCTCAGAGAGGAGCAAGAGATGGGGAGGTGGAAGCAGGAGAGGGCTAGCTTTTATTTTCATTTCAATGCATATCTTAAATTTTTTAACAGACTCATTTTCTGGATTACCTATTTTATAATTTCATTAAGAGTTTCAAGCTACATGATTTTGACTCTGAATGTTTACATACAATCAAAAACTAAGCAGTACTACGATAATTATCACAAGCTAGTACGTAAACAAGATAAACCCAATATGCCACGGTGGTGCCAAGTAAGGGCAAAGTCACAACATGGTAGCTACACTTAGAGAGGTTTCTCAGTGATAATAACAAAAATGAAATCAAGAGAAGAACTGATTCACCACAAGGAACCCAGTAATCTAAACACATTATACACCAGCCCCTGGCCCCCAATAATCTGGGCCATAAGCAATCAGTAACAAATTTATGTCACAAGTGACTATGTCATTTCATCAAAACATCATCACCCATTCTATCAAATTAATACTGGTAGTTAGAGTTTTATTGGTTTTGTAGTTTGGTTTGAATTTATTTATAAATTGTCTCTGAACGCTATATTAGGGATTTAAACATGCAGATTATACCTAATTTGTGTGCTGGGGAAGGTAGGAAATTAAGTTAAAATGGGAGAACCACAAAAACAAATTTTTTAAGGGCATAAAATACTGAGGTTTAAGAAACGTAAGAGGTCCTGGAACTGCACTAAAAGAACTCTACATCCTGCAAAGGACAGGATCGGATCTGCAACTATAACAGTCACTGGTGGCAGACTTCCACGTGCTAAAGCTGGCTGCCCATAAGATATCCCGGGGAGTGCTTGGAAAAACTGTGGATTCCTGGGCTTCACTCCAGAACTACTGAAGTAATACTCTGGCTTTAAAAGTGAGGAAACTGAGGTGCAACGAGATGAAGTAACTTGATCACTAGTAAATGTTGCCAACATGAATCAAACCAACACCATTATTTCAGCAGTAAAAATGTGTATTTTTTTAAACCACTTCCATGATCTATTACTTCTAAGCAGCTCTTCTCTCCTCTGGAGCGTAAAAATGGAAAAAAACACCATTACAGGTTTTTCCTCTTTCTACAAAAATAATGAAAATTCATTAAGTCCTTGTGTTGCTAAAAATGAAAAACACCCTGAGGGCTCAAATGTTCTGAGGGCTTCCTCCTCACCCGCCTGCCTCTCTCTCTCTCTCCCTCCCTCCCTCCTTCCCTTCCTTCTCTTCCTCCCTCCCTCCCTCCCTCTCTCCCTTTCTTTCTTCCACTTGACTCAAAAATCCCACCTTTGAGTTAATGGTAGGTGAATTCTGATCTATTTCTCAAAGACAGAGTTTGAGGGGAAAAAGAAAAAGAAGTGCATTCCACAATCACCACAGTGATTCAGGCAAAAAATAAAATAGGTGCTAATATTAGTGGGTGAAAATCTGATGACAAACAGGATATTTACATGTTCTCAAAGTTTCCCCCTACCAATTACCTATTAATTACAAAGGGAAAGTTAGTAACTTATCCAAGTGATCCAAGTTGCTGTCACCAACAATGTGACAAATTGGTATCCCGTGTCCTCTAATGTAAGGCACTTAGGACACAATACCACTAATATAACAGCCCTGCCTAAAATGCATAACCTTCAGCTAATAACTAGGAAGCAGCAAACTACAAAAAACTGAACTGCACTCTTCCAAAACATGTCAATGTCGTGAAAGACAAAGAAAGGATAAGGAACTGTTCCAGATTAAAGGAGACCAAAGGGACATGGTAGACAGATGTGTGATGCTGGTTTGGATACTAGGCCAGAAAAACAAATTGCTACAGAGGGCATTACTGGGATCTGTGACAAAATGTGGATGTCTGTAGATTCGATTAGTATTGTGGTGCTGTTAGGCCTCCTGATTTTGATAACTATATAGTGGCTATATAAATGAATGTCCTCGTTCTTACAAAATACACACCTAAGTGTTCAGGAGTAAACAGTCAGTCAAGATGTCTGCATTTTACACTCAGTTCAGAGCAGTGGAATAGATTAGCGAGCCCAGAAACAGACTCACATAAATAGAGTCAACTGACAAAGGAGGAAAGGCAATGCAATAGAGAAAAGATAATTTTTACAACAAATGGTGCTGAACAACTGGATACCTACATGCCCTCCCCCACCCGCCCACAAAATAAAAGAACCTAGACACAAAAATCAACTCAACATGGATCACAGACCTAAATGTAAAATGCAAAACTATAAAACCCTGGAAGAAGATAACACAGAATGAAATCTGAATGGCCTTGGGTATGGAGATCACTCTTCGGATTCAATACTAAAGGCACAATCCACGAAGGAACGAACTGATAAGCTGGATTCGTTAAAATGAAAAACCTCTGCTCTGTAAAAGACACTGTCAAGAAAAGCAAAGGACAAACCACAGACTAGGAGAAAATATTTGCAAAAGACACATCTGATAAAGAACTGTCATGCAAAATACACAAAGAGCTCTTAATGCTCAACATTAAAAAAATAAACGGCCTGATTTGAAAATGGGCCAGAGCCCCTAACAAAAGATACTCCACATCGTAAGTCATCAGGAAAATGCAAATTCAGACAACAGTGAAATACCACTAACAAGCCTAACAGGACAGTCAAAATCCAGAACACTGACAACACCAAATGTTGGTGAGGATGTGGAGCAACAGGAACTTTTCATTCACTGCTGGTGGGAACGCAGACTGGTACGGCTAACTTTGGGAAACACTTTGGTTGTTTCTTAGAAAATTAAACACACTCTTACTGGACAATCCTGCAACGAGGCTCCCGAAGGAGTTAGAAACTTACATCCACGCAATAACCTGCTATAATGGATGTTACAGCAGCTTTATTCATAATTGCTAAACCCTGGAGGAACAAAGGTAGCTTTCAGCGGGTAAAAGGATAAACAAACTGTGGTACATCCAAACAATGGAATATTATTCAGCGTGAAATATTATTCAACTGTTACGCCATGAAAAGACATGGAGGAATCTTAAGCGCATACTACTAAGTGAAAGAAGCCAATCTGAAAAGGTTACATATTGTATGATTCAAACTATATGACATTCTGCAAAAGGCAAAACTATGGAGACAGCAAAGAGATCAGTGGTTGCCAGGGGTCAGAAGGAAAGGAGGGATGAATAGGCAAAGCACAGAGGATGTTTAGGACAGTGAAACTACTCGGTATGGAGCTCTAACAGTGGATACACGGCATTAGAAACTTGTCCAAACCCAAAGAATGTACAACACACTGAAAGTGAACCCTAATGTAAACCATGCACTTTGGATGATAAGGATGTGATAATGACCTGTGGATTCATCAACTGTAATATATGTATCACTCTGGTTTTGCTAATGGGAGAGGCCACTCATGTATAGGGTAGGAGGTATATGGGAAATCTCTGTGCCTTCCACTCAATTTTTGCTGTGATCCTAAAACTGTTCTAAAAAATAAAGTCTATTTACAAAGAAAAGAAAGGAAAAAAATGACAAGTACCTGACATTCGATCTAACTGTACAACAGGAGATCAAAGATAAAACCAGAAAATGCCAACTTCCAGGCATTAGGCGTAACAATTTCTAGACTCTGGAAAGGATCAATTAACCTTAGGTGTATTACTTAATCTTGACCCCAGGCCCTTAGAAAAATTGAAGGCCTTGATAGTTGTAAGAGATATTGTCACTAAAAATACTATGAGGTCCTAAAAGGAGGTGTAACACACAAAGTTTAAGCTAAACAAAACTGCAAGCTCTACACCTCCATGTGCTAAAATTTCTTTGGCAATTTATAATTAATAAAACTGATTCTGGAGAACTTGTAAAGCCTGGGAACTCCATATATTTGCTTAGGTATTTTTCAAACAGTACGAAACAGCCCTAAAAAGGCAAAGTTGAAGGGCCTAACAGTGCCTTTAGGTAATGAAGGGTGATGCATTATCCCTGAAAGAAGGGAAAGCTCAATAAAACCTAAACGTGATCATTATGTTTCATACAGATCTATGGCAACAAAAAGACTGCTTAAAACAGCAGGCAGTTTTTTAAAATCATAAGGTTATTCAAATCTGTGTTCTGAAAAATGTGGCTATCATGATGTCCCTTCTGTAAAAAAAAAAGAGCAGATGAATATAATGGAAGATAGCCTTAAGAACAAATTAGCTGACGTCCAGCTTCTAAGGGAGAGCAGACTGTGAAAACAACTTCTCCAAAGGAAAGGAATTCACCTGGAAGCAGGTTATATGCTCGCTAATACTAATACTGGTCAATTGGATGTTTTAAGAATTTTTTAAACTTGCTACATTAAAATTCAACAGCTAGGGCTTCCCTGGTGGCGCAGTGGTTGAGAGTCCGCCTGCCGATGCAGGGAACGCGGGTTCGTGCCCCAGTCCGGGAGGATCCCACATGCCGCGGAGCAGTTAGGCCCGTAAGCCATGGCCGCTGAGCCTGCGTGTCCGGAGCCTGTGCTCTGCAACGGGAGAGGCCACAACAGCGAGAGGCCCGCGTACCGCAAAAAAAAAAAAAAAAAAAAAAATTCAACAGCTATAAATTATCTTTCATTTAGGGTAGATGGATTAATCCCTAAATTAATATAGCACCTGTATTGGCAATTTTTCTGAAAATCAGTGGTTTTAACACCTTTCACTACAATCAAATATAAAAGACAATGGTTATTTTTGGCATACTTAGTGGCAGTTGGGGAAGCTACAGTAAACTCTGAAAAAAGCAAGATATCCTTAAAACCTCCTGTACAGTTAGAGAAGCAACAAGATGACAGTTCTTTATAAGCACCAAGCAGGTAAGAAATATAATTAACTTTACTTTTAAGACAGCATTTTATAATAAATGTTCACTTTTAATTATTAAATGGTACCAAAAGTCCCAAGTATGAGAAGTACCAGTGTTAGAAATGATACTTTAAAATGATAAATGCCTTACGTAAGCAAAAAATAATACTGTTTTAACAGTGGCTTGAGACTCAGTCAAAAAGTTTAAACTAGATTATTAGGCAAAGTATTCTTAGCTTCTAAAGAAATAAATGGTGTTATCACGTGGGCTGGCTCTAAGAACACCCAATGGTCAAGGAAGGTAGCAAGGAGCAATGGGAAGAACACCAACCAGAGACCCAAGAGATTTGGGCCTAAGCAGCGCCGCATGAAGCAGGGGTTTGGGGTGAGCCACTGGACCCCGGCTTCCTGCTCTGTGTTGGTGAAGTAGGTCTGTCTAGATCAGGGGACTGGATTTATTCCAAGGGACATGCAAAGCCCAATTTCTCACACGCACAAAATTTTATCTGAAACAAATGCAGACTAACACACACAGACTACAAGGGTCATTTTTCAAATGTACACAGATGCTGTTAAGTGAGAAGGGAGCTCATCGTTGGGGTCTGCTGGTCAGGCATTTTTTTTAAACAAAAGGACAGTAAGATAGGACCACCACAAGTGCTAACAGGAAAAGAAAACTCACCAATACTAAACAGGGTTCCCACACCATGCTGTTAACACCACCGTCCATCTATTCAGGGGAAAGGCCAGCCTGTAAAACTCTCAGTGGCAGAAGCCTTCTACTCTCCAAAGTGAATGAGCAGCAAGCACGTCAGCTGAGGAACTCACTAGTAAAGTGAAGGCAAAGGGGCATCGAGGCAGGGGTCACCCATGCAGTACAAAGTCAGCCAGGGGCACAACCAAGATTACCCATGGCCAGGTGAGTTCCTGAGTTAAACCTCAGTCCTGCCAGATTTTTATACAAAGGCAAGATTTTATATGAGCGCAAACCTCAAGTTTTCTCACGTACAAAATGAAATAAATATCACAGGTTGTTGTGGAGATCAAACGGGTTAAGCTACGTGAAAAGAGTAGCAGTGTGCCTAGGCACAAAGTAAATGCTCCACGTTAGTTGACTTCCGTAACAGCTAGCTGATTTGAGGGGTGTGTGTTTGTTTTTCCAGGGTTTTAATTATAGCCTTTACTTGGAAAATAGCCTCAATTAAAGAAATTTTTAAAATATTTATATAATTTTAACAGTTACTTTCCCGATTTGAGGTTTTAAGTGACCCACCTCAAGAGGCTTTAGAGAACAGCAGTTTTTAAACTTAATTTTTAAATTTTTTTCAACATTTTAGGAATCTACTGATTATCATCCATGGTTGAAAAGTATATATTCTCTCCAGGGAAATGCACATACATATAAGACTTTGCAAGCGATTCCAGAAAGTTCATAGACGCTCTTAAACTCAAGGAGACCACCTAGGGGCCTATGGGCTTCAGATTAAGAATGTCCAGAAAACTAGTAAATTATTTAACCCTGAGTCTGTACAACAAAACCCGCTGTGATAAGAGATAATGCTTAAGGAATGCTTATTATATGCCTGCATCATGGTAAGCAATCTAATGAATTACTTCATCACCTTTGTAACAACCCTTTGAGGTAAACAGTAGTAGTGTGCCCATTTTAGAGGTGAGAAGACTAAGGGTTAGAAAGGTTGATTAACGCATCCTATGTTACACAGGAACTCATCAAGAGAAAAAATTGTTCTCTAAAGGATAATGCCCCAAAAACAAAACCAGTCGTTAAAAAAATAATGACTTGGTTCAATCACTCACCAAAGAACATCTGGGCTCTTTCCAGTATTTTTCTATTGTGAATAAAGCAGCTATGAACATTTTTTTTAGTAACTTAAATAAAATAGCTCGACCCACTACTGCAATGTTGTCTTATTTATATGTGTTAGCCACTCCACGGAGGTCTTAAACACACAAAAAGATACGACTGAAAAATAAAAATGCTAAATAACTAAATACCAAAGTGAGGAGTACTGACTTTTTAGCGAGGAGAGGATGGGTGCACCCAACAAGCGTTCCAGCCCGCAGAGCCACGTTCATGACAGTGGAAATGAATGTGCATTTTAAATCCCCTCTAAATGGCTGCACCTTCTCTGCTTTGGACAGAGCCTCTGTCACGCCAATTAAACCCCCTGATACTGGGAACAGCTGGGGGTGCGGGATGATCTCTGTCCTGTCCGGGGAGGATCTGGGCAATGTTTTCTTTGCCTTCTCACCTCCCTCCCACCAACTACCAGTAAATCAGTAATTCTTGCTAGAAGACATCGAAGCTAACAGATTCTCGGGAACAAGTAAAAATGTTGCCCTTCTAGCACAAATACTTTTAAAATGAACAGATAAAAAATTAATAAAATTAAATCTTATGAGTTGATGCCATCATTTGTATACAGACAGAGATCACCTATACCTGAATATGCAAAGGAAGTTAAATTATGATGCAATCAATGCTATCTTATAAAAACTAAATTAACAAAAACAGTCTATTAGGGAAGACATCTGGTGTATCACGGCAGGAAACATTAATGATATTGTCTGCAACCCTGTAATCAATTTTTTCTCCCAGTAGCTCTCTCATTACACTGTATTAGATGTGTGTGCCTGCAGGATTTATGAGAACTCCACACATGGAGGGGAGCTTGGCCAACTGGATCCAATTCAGATCCAGCTCAAATGACTTTGGCAGCATGAAGCGTTGTTAAAGAACAATCAATACGTTAGCTTTATGCAGCATCATCCTGACTGAAAGAAGATTTATCATCGTACTACAGAATCTTCTCCAACCTACATATGATGGTATCTGAGAATACCACCCATCATGAACTTATTTAAATCCCTAGTGGACACAATATTTTTACTGCTAAAAAAATAAATACTCGTCGTCACTAATGCTAATATAAAAAGTTTACTACATATCAATTATGGGCAAAACTTTAAATCCATTCAGCAAATCCTGGTTAGTGGGTATTGCAGTAAATGAAACAGTCTAACAATGACATTGACACTGATTAGAGAATAAAGATAATATTGGCCTGAAAGATAAAAACCATTTCTCTCTCTCTCTCTCTCTCTCTCTCACACACACACACACACACACACACACGATGGTAACTGGTAAAGGCTGAAGCTTTTGAAGTATGCAGTCAAGTTGGGACTCTGCTAATTTGTCCCTTAAGCCGTCAGTATCTCTCCAGGGATTAAAATTAGATTTTTATCCACTACGTTGGGTTTTATCTTCCATTGTGAATGGCTATTATATCAAGACTTCCAAGGCTTCCATAATGTGAACCTTTTTCTCTGGTCTAATTCTTGATAAATTACAGTGGCAACTACCTAAACATGAAAATGTTGTGACAATTATTCCTGATTTTATTACAATTATTAATGTCCCATCTCCACTGTCTTGGTCCTCTTCATTTTATGCATGGATGACAGTCCTAGCCACCTAATTGGAACTTTTACAGTCTTTCCCCACTCCACACTCTACCCAATGAATCTTCTTAAGCAGTGATCTGCAGATCGGCCTGCCCGCAATAAAAAAGCCTGCAAGGCTCTCTTCGGCCTAGAACATAAAATGTCACCTTGTCTAACCTTTCAGACCCTCAATGATCCGGCTCCATTTTGTATCCCCACCTCTGCCTCCCAGGACCCACTAACCTGTGCTCTTCTTTGACGTCCTGCGGCATCTTCTCACAACTCCCAGCTTCACCAGGCTCACTGCCTACGTTGCTTATAAGAACAGGCTGACACGTACACCTGGCGAGCTGAGCTCCTCCACTCTGCCTGCCCACGTGTTACTGGTGTACCAAAAACACACCCGGCTCCTCAGTACCTAGCTACCTTCCCAAAACTTTCCCAAGCGCTGCTACAGGCCATCGGGAGCGCTCTCTTTTCCTAGTCTCAAGATACTAATATGCTACACGGCAAGTGAACAAGTCGTTGCATATTGCCAGTATCTGGATCTGTGCGTGCATGTACGAGGGCTATTCTCTTGTGTTATTTCCTAATCAAGCATGAGTTTGAGCCCCAGGGTCAGATTAGGTAAAACAAGGGAAAGACAGGTCTTAACCTTCTTTAGTGACTAGCAGCGGTCAATCAGAACAATAAACACCTGTCCTTCAGAAAACTTGAGCATTAAATCCTCATGAAGGAAGGAAAATGAAGACAGGTGTGTACACCGAGCTTCCAGAAAAGGTGAGGCACACGGCACAAAAGTAACCCTCGTGGATCGCTAACACCAGGCCCTGTGCTCCAGGGGACAAAGAGCTGAAGACACTGCATCCTGCTTCACCTCACGTAACGCCCCACATCATCACCAGGTAACAGAGGATTTGCCGGGGTACAGCTGAGAGCACTCCATCTACTCCCCAACCCAAGCCTTTCAAACGCTTATTCTGTATCCGGCCCTGCAGAAAAGCCCAGCTACCTCTGAGCAATACTCTACCGAAGGTCACCGGAGAGGGCAGCAGCCCGAACAGTTTAGACTCACGGGCCACAAGTCCCGGTGATCCTGGGGAAAGGCGCAGTCCGCACGCGGACTCAAACTTACCCCCTTTTCCCCTATTTCAGTCGCCAACGTCCATACTCGCTGCTGATTGCCAGCTCCTGCTCCTTGCAGCGGCCCAGCATGCTCTCTGCTGGTGCCAACACCCCTCCACCACCAAGCCCCCCGACTTCTGGAACTGTCCTAGAGGGGTAAGGCAAGTCCCGTATTTTGCTTCCTCTGTGCGTGTACTTGTTACTCCTTTAAGAACACATACGATACAGCACATTTTTAAAGGGGCTCTGGGGAGGGAGGTGATATTCCTATTTTATACCCTGTGGGATATAAAATATTGATAGCTTTTAAAAACGGGATTCTCCTTACCCCTACAGGCCCTCTCCCGGCTTCAGAAAGATGCTGTGGCGGCTGTGCTGCCACCGGCAGAGAGCATGCTGGGGGGTCGCACAAAGCAGGAGGTGGAGATCTGCAACAGGCCTGGGAGTTGTGGACCTAAAAGAGAAAAAAGTTTTAAGTTAACAGGCCCAATGTCCTCTCATACCCTGGTTACTAGGGGCACTCAGCACACAAGCAGGCAGCTGCACAAATCCTTTAGCAGGTGGCCTCTGAAGTCTCAGCGAATCTGTTCTGCCACTAAAGTTAAACTCCGCACATCAGTCAGAGCTGCTTCCTTTCTCCAGCGTGAACATACGACCCTCTGGCTCCACACTCTCAGTATGGGCCTGTCATAAAGCGGTATGGTGTGTGCCCCTCAAAATAACCAAGTTAAGATGTGACACAGTGTCAAAGCACCGTGACAGTGGCATGCTTTGCTTATAACAAAAACAAAAATGCAATGGTGTCAGATAAACATGACTATAAAATAAACCACCAGTGGACAAACTGAGCTTTCAGAAGAGTTTCTAAGGAGAGATGCCAGAGGCATAGGATATGTACTTCAGAAGGAAATGCTCAAGGTACTGGGGGCAGGGGCCTCAAAGAAAGATCCTACCATTTTCTCAAAGTCCTAGTTTAATTTTGTAAAGCTAAAGATAAGGTAACATACAAAGGCTTAACACCAGAGGAAAAAGAAGACACCATTCAAACAAGCTTTAATTTACTCACAAGGTAAATGTAATGAACAGACTGGAGCATAAAGTTCAAGAAAGATATTATTTCTTTTAGGGGCAAAACCAGTTTGGTATGTACCATATGTCTTTTTTTTTTTTAAAGAAACTTTTAAAACATTTAAAACCAGCAAAATATTAAAGAGCAACTTCTGAAAGCCAGCACAGTCCTGATAAGTATCAAAAAAAGATACTTCAGATGACAGTCTGAATAGGTCCCTTTTCAAAAACTCTAGGGAGTACGTAACATTTCCCAAAACCTAACCAATCCAATTTCATGTTGTTTTTAATGAACTGAAAACCCCATAAAATCCAAATACTTATGTGAATTTCTGTTCTTAAGATGGTTTTTAAATTACAGGTAAGCAAACTTTTCATATTAAATCATTTTTAGGGAGTCCTGATACATATAATTCATTTCAGAAAGCTAAGACTCACTCTCTAACAGCTTCCTGTGGCCCAAGATTTTAATAGGCTCCATCAACTACTTATTTTCTTTTTATGTCTCTCTGAAAACAAACAAAAAAGATAAATCCCAAGAAAAAGAGCTAATCTTGGGCATGTCTTTATCATGATGCTTTTCTGTTCTTTTCTTTCTCTACAGACGACCCTCTAGAGCATCCCAGGCTCCCACACCATATATGCTTCCTGTGCGGCCAGTCTCTGACTCCCACTGCCCCCACGGACAGTAAATATACATGACCTGCATGGACAGCAAGTGTTAGTGGCCATAGCCTTCTCCACCACACATCTCCCACCTCCCCATACCAGCACTGCAAATTTCTAATCAAAGATTCAACTGTGCACTAGAATGTACAGTATACTCAAGATCTTTTAATATAAGCATCAAATAAAAATGAACCTGTGGTTAATCTCTTGCACTAGGAGTTAATCAGACCACTCAAATCCTTATTCATTCAAATCAAGGGTTTTAAACAGAAAGACACTTGGCGAAGCATTTCTAAGCATGTTGGCATCACTTAATGTGCAAAAGTTCAAGTAATTATTAAAACATTTTAAACATGAAAAAAGGCATCATTTCAAAGCATTTCATTATTCTTACTTATGAATCAGAAAACGCTGATAGTATCTCAGTTGCCCTAATTTTCTTTCGTTTCTTCTAATGGATTTTTTCTTCTATAATTTTGAGTTGGTCCTTAACACAAACAACCACATATACACAAATTACAAATTTCCAGTTCTAAGAAATAAGAGTTGGAATGACAAGATTTTACCAGTATTCTTGCACAGTAGCTCTCTGCAAATATCAGATTGTCTCAAACATTCTTAAGTTCCTTTTTTAAAAAATCAGAATACCTAGAGTTTTCTGCATTGAAAAAATTTTACATACAGAGAACAGGTTTACCATTAAAATAACATTTTTAGACAGTTTATGGAAGTAAATATAATTAAACTTTTTAAGTGATTTCTTAGAGTCCTAAAATCCAAATACATTAGGAGAAAATGAACTACCCAACTTCACAGTAATCGTGAACCATTAAAACTTTAAATACCACGTGGCCTACGATGACTGTCAGCCATGAGTGAAAACAGACCACTGAGAAGCTAAGTAAATGGAACCAATGAGATGTTCTGAGATTACTTATTCCCAAAGCCTCGCTTTGATTTTCACTTGTGTCACCACTTCCTTCCACTTAATTGACACTCGTATCATGCGAAGAGGCTGTGGTGATTCAAAATAACTTTCAACATGATTGTCCTATAATTGGGGTGGAGGTGGGGGGCAGGCACAGCAGATACCCAACAACGCAGCATCTGACTATGCCCATCAAACTCAGGGCTAAGCGATAGCATCCCACTCTTAAAATTATAAACTTCAAATTCCAACATGAAAAGGACATTTAATCCTTGCACATATATGTATTATTGGTGGGTTACTCCAAACACAGCATGGAGGAAGCTCAATACCCCATTATAGTTTATCACAATGCTTATCGATAGCAACTAAGCAACCATGACCTTTATTTTAAACAAAGAAGGTTGGGGTAGGGGAAGGCGTGGCCTTTAGAAGAATACTCTAGCACCAAATCAGTAATTCAAACCTTTTCCCTTTTTTACTTTTTTTTTTAAATTGAAGTATATACAACGTACAATATTATATAAGATACGGGTATACAATATAGTGATTCACAGTTTTTAAAGATTATAGTCCATTTCCAGTTATTATAGAATATTCGGTATATTCCACGTTGTACAATATATCCTTGTACCTTATTTTACACATAATAGTTTGTACCTCTTTATCCCCTACCCCTATCTTGCCCCTCCCCTCTTCCCTCTCCGCACTGATAAACTAATTTGTTCTCTATATCTGTAAGTCTGTTTCTTTAGTTTAAATTATAGTCACTAGTTTGTTGTATTTTTTAGATTCCACACTAAAGTGATATCATGCAGTGCTTGTCTTTCTCGGTCTGACTTACTTCACTTAGCAAAGTACCCTCCAAGTCCATTCATGTTGTTGCAAATGGCAAAATTTCCTTCTTTTTTCCAACTTTTTCTTGACCTAGAAATCACTGTATAAGAGCACTGTCCCACCGATGCGCCCACTCCTGACAGGTGAGAACAATTAAACTAACAAAGGAACAACTCTTTTTAAAGAACTGTCTCTGCTGTACTTTCCACTAAGTAAGATGTAACTCCTCACTCTATAAACTGAGAACACTTGATAACAAACTTCAAAGTCTTCACTTCATTATCCAACACTACACTCAAGTCACAAAGCTGTAACCAAGTGGTACTGACCTTTTTACAGGGAATGAACAAAGAGGGTAAAGAGAAAAAGAAACTACAAATAGACTCAATTCTGCAGGCCTAACTTGAGGGACTATAAAAAACCAAAAGAGAAAACAGCTACTGTTTCACACGGAAACAAGTCATCACATCCTATGGCATTTTTCATATCTGCTGGCCTTCTCTGGGATGTTTACATATAGACTAAGCCCTCGTTTATCTTTGCTAGAAGTCAGTGACATAGCAAATTCGAAACAGAATGTCTAAAAAATGTTATGACTTTGGCTACACTCACATAAACTTCCTGAAGAAAATTAAAACTATTTTTAGAATTTTATTATTTAAATATATAAAATACTACACACTGCAGGCTAACTGAAGGTAACGAAGCAGATCTCTTTGGCCTGTTTAATAAATGGAAGATTACTTTGTAGTTAATGCATGGACTGTATCAAACAACTACTGAAGATTTTTGAAAACTTTATCCAGTCAATTTTTTCCACTGAAATGTAACTTCATTCAATATTCAGTAAATATTTAGTATGGATCTTATATGGGCAATGTATATATACATCAATGAATAAAACAGACGTGGTGGTATCTGCCCTTACAAAGCTTAAACCTAGAGCACCAACTCAATGTCAATGTCACGATCATCCCATGGCCCAGGCACTGCACTATCCACTTTGTAGGCTTGATCTTTTAATCTAAAAACAACCCATCTGCAAGGTAGGTGCTTTATATCCCAACTTCATATGTAAGTACAGCAAGGTTAGTGTCTTGCCCAAGGTCATGGAAGATAGCAACTGATGGAACAGACCAGCTGATGTCAAAGTCCAGCTCCCAACCCATGCACTCTACCATCCCCCAACTCAGTCCCAGAATCAAATCTAAAATTCTGAATTAGCCATGTTCAAATTAATGCAGATTTCCTGCCCCCCGCCCCAAAAAGTTTTCAATACAAGGCTGACCTAATATTAAAATGATGCCCATTTCCTGAATGCCCATACACCATACATTCTGTGCTGAGTGGTCACATCAACCAAGCTGGGATTAAATAACTGTGGTGTATAATACATAAATGATAATTAACTCACTGTGTGTACACACGTATGTACACAAGAGTGCATGTTAACGAAACCTCCCTTATCTCCCAGCATTATCTATGTAAAGGTCTCTAACAAAAAAAACGAGAAGATATGATTACTTATTCTCAGTAAGTTTTCATTTTAAAGAAGGAAAAGCAGCTTCTTGCTTTTAATACACTTCTGAGAAACTCAATTTGGTGGAGAGAAGGCAATTTCAACGGTAAGTGGAACCTAAGCTGAAGCCCCTGATTGCTGCACTGGGGTGACCAGCCTTTGCGTAGGGTTACAGGTACAGACCAGGAACTGGAAACAAACTCCAAATGCTCCTCCCCCAGCTGCTCACATTCGACTGTGAAACGAGGTGTACATGGCGCTGCACCTTAACGAGCTCGGCCCCCCACTCACAGCAGCAATGGAGATGTGCCTTCCCCAAGGTAACAAGTGGCAGGCGCCCTCCACTACTCCATGTTCAAAGTCAGCACTGAGAACGTATGCTGTTAGGGACAGAAACGACACAAGAGCACATGCATCCGTGCAGGGCAGTGACAACACACTGAGCCCTAAAAAGTCAACTGGAAATAGCCTAACGTCACAAAAGACGTATCCCCAACTCTAAGGAATGTCAGGTTTAATTTTAAAGACAATTACATTTTACTAGGCCAAATAGGAGCAAAAATGAATCAATGGTGTCTGCTCAAAATAGTATTTGTAATAATTACCTATCCGACCTGAAAATTCATCTCATGTAAAAGCTAAAGAACTGATAATTATATAACTCAAGGAAACAAACATCATATTTTTTCTATTTAACAAACGACAGAAACTCATTAGGAATCCACACAGAATTCCCATGCAGAGTATTAGAGGAAAGGCTTCAACTACTTATCTGTGAATGAAGAATTAGGTACGAAGCACCACTACTAGAGCCAGACGAGGAACAAGGATCCTTGGTGCTATGCTGAATGGAAACCACTAATCTCAATAATCTCCTTGTTAAGCATTCTCAGAATCCATGATTATTTCTAGATAGCAAATTAATTCTATTATGCTAAGGCCTGGACTTCTATAAAAATGGAATCTTACTGTTTTTTAGTAAAAGTAAGGAATCTTGCTCTTAGGACATTACGTGAATGGCTTCCTCCACATCAAGTCCTGTTCAGGGTTCCCCAAAGAGGGCTGACATCCAGTAACACCACAGCCACTGTCTGTCCAATCACAACCTAAGATCACTGAGGGAAGGAACTATATCTTAGATTCTTCAGTCCCCCTTATGGTGCTGCGCTCAACAAAGAACACAAAGTAGGCTTTCAACAAATGCCTGTCGAAGGCACTGGTGATAACCCAAAATGCTCCTAACTGCACTCTGGGTTGTACTGCTCCGTGGTGACAGTGACTCATTCGGGAACAAAACCCTCAAAGCAAACACAGTGACCTAGAAAAGCTATGGGAGCACAGCATATGCAGATGTGATAGCAGGCTCTTTCAGTTATGCTTACTAGAGATCTGCTCAAGCTGGCCCAAGAGCCCTCTACTCAGGAGAGACAATAGGGTAATCTAAGAATCCAACGGGAAGAAGCACCAATACAGCAGGACTCAGGGAGGGCACTCGTGCTCTCGCTCTCTCGCTCTCTCGCTCTCTCGCTCTCTCTCTCTGCACAGCTGCTCCCAAATCCTCTGCTGCTCCCAGCTTCCTGCCCTTCTCCCCTTCCTGCCCTTCCTGTTCACCCAGTGCCTCTGACAGTCCCAAAACACATCTTGTTCTCAAAACTCACCATGCTAAAAGGACTGATTCTAATTTATGGTATAAACAAAGAAATACATCTCTCAGTTAAACCTCAAACCATAAAAAGATAAAATACATAACTAATCAACAACATGTCAAAGCTATTGGGTTTTTGTTTTCCACTGTTCCACTTGCCATGCATGGTATCTGCTGTGGGCAAAACCAACTCCAATTTCTTCTTCTTGAAATCTTGCAAAGAAACAAAGAACATTTCCTTCTGTTCATCTTTTCCCCTTATAGGTTAAGCTGAAGGAAAAGAAGTCTATGATTATTCTTACCTATTAGGTTATCTTTTTGGAAGTAGTATTGAGAAACAAGGAAAGGAAGTGGGTATCCAGACAACAAACACATCCCTTCCAGGAGCAAATGTCTTCAACATCCCTGTTATTCTTACACAGAAACTGTGAATACGTGCTGAATACAGAACTCAAACAAAAACATCTCTCATAGCAATATGTGACTTAGAAAAAGGTATCTAAACCTATAGCACCCCACTTCCCACGCTGTTCCTGCAGACAGCTTTAATGTGCTGTACTAGACCAATCCTGATGACAGAAGTTTCAGCTTTTATTGCTGTTAATACCCTGAGCAATTACTGTAGCTCAGCAGGAACCTCTGCCCTGAACAGCAACTATCACATTGTAATCAGCATTTCATAAGAGACACCATTCAAACACGAAGGCACCTGCTGACGTGGAAAAATTGTACAAAAGGGGCTCAGACTCTAATAGGTAAAAGGAAAATCTCTGCAGTTTTATTTCACAGCTGTATCTTTTCCATGGTGTGGTGGTATTGTATCTGGTAAAGATCACACACAAAGACAATGAGCAGGGAAAGAGCAGTAGCAGCACCACTAGCAAAAGAAAACTCTTCAGGAAACAAGGCCACCGCCCAGATTTGCAGATGTCAGTGCAGCGTCTGTAAAAAGCAGTCTTTGGAAGGCAACATATAATAAATAGCAAAGACCTCTAAAAAATGGCAAAACCTCATGTTGACATAAAATCTGAGCAGAAAGCATGTGATTTACAAGATTAAACCGCAAGGCCACCTTGTAAAACTAGAAGGTAAAAGCAGCCTACCAAGAATAAAGAAATCTTAGCAGTAAATGGCCCATTTTACTTTCTTTTAAAGTAGCAAAAAGCATGTTATTACTTACGTGATAATTTTTGAACAAAGAAAAATAAATGGCATGCAACTTTTTAACTAACTCAATTGCATATACTAACTGGACATTTGGAGTCATTTAAAATGCATTTAAAAAAAAAAAAAAACTAAGGAGGGCTTCACTGGTGGCACAGCGGTTGAGAGTCCGCCTGCCGATGCAGGGGACACGGGTTCGTGCCCCGGTCCGGGAAGATCCCACATGCCGCGGAGCGGCTGGGCCCGTGGGCCATGGCCGCTGAGCCTGTGCATCCGGAGCCTGCGCTCCGCAGCGGGAGAGGCCACAACAGTGACAGGCCCGCATACCACAAAAAAAAAAAAAAAAAAAAAGGAGATGCAGAGTTCAGACTACACTACTTTTCTTTAGGCTGAAATGTCACATACAATGTATGTCAGAGCACAAGTATTACCAAAAGTTACAAAGCGTTTTGGAAATAATGGCTGGCTTTCACAGATACTGACACATATCTCTACAAAGCTAAAGAATTAGGATTTCTCCAGACCTAAGAATGTACACAGTGTTCACAACCTTCAAGTACAATAAGTCCCCTACATACGAACCTTCAAGTTGCGACCTTTCAAAGACGCAAACGTGCATTCACATGTGCAATCACGTAAGTTAGTGCATGTGTCTGGCGTACATTGTCATGTGCGTGCATCCTCTACAAGTGGTTGTGCTTTTGTGTACTTTACTGTACAGTACAGTATACAGTAGTACAGTATCATTATTTCAAGCCCAGGATGTCTGCAAGCAAGCGTAAAAGCAGTGGTATATAGCCAATTGTGTTAGTTGGGTACCTAGGCTAACTTTGTTGGACTTAGGAACGCATTCTCTGAACGGAACTTGTTCGTATGTAGGCGATTTACTGTACAGGATCCTTTCTTAACATCTAAATGTTTCAAAAGACTCCCCAAATGACACTACTCCGATAGCACTTCACATAACAATTGCTTGAGGAAAATACATAATAAAGTGATTCTTAACTCTGTACTTTCATTAAATAAGTTAATTTTAAAAAATCACAGCAGCATATTAATACATTTGAAAAGCAGTTGTACAGACATGTGTGAAGTATATTTATTTAGTTTATTTGAGACTGAGAATGCTTATTTACAGACCTCTGCAAAATCTCTACGGTTATCAGGGGATCCAAAGCCCCAAGTGTGGGAACCAGTGGTCTAAAAACAAGAGATTTCATACTGGCAATATTGGCACTTAGGTACCTGTGAAAGTAAAAGTACCTAAGTACTTTTTAATGAGAAAGTACTGTAGCTATATCATCCTCAAGCCAAACTTCCTTCCCCGACCTCCACCACGGGAGACACCCAGAAAAGGTTCAAGATACACTCCATATTTGCTTAAAATACCTAAGTAAATTACAATTGCCACAGAAAATAATCATCTCTGGCCCATTTATATTCTCTTTTTTCCCCCAATTCATCATTAAATCCAAAGTTTATTTTACATCAGGTTCTTCACAATGACTGAGAAAAAAATGAACTATTACAGGAGCTCAAGGGAATCTCTGAAATAGTTGTCAGAACAGCTACTAAATGAATAAAAACTTCAGAAACGTTTGTTTACACTTAGTGTTATAAAGCTGATTACTGCCTTATTTGAGTGCTGCAGTCACCAGGCAGTCAGCACTCAGAGCTGAACTGGTTACCAAGTCAGTACGATAGAGAAGCAATCAAAAGAGACAGCCAGTGGAACTGGGAAAAGAGAAGGTACAGAGTAGAATCAACAGCACATGAAAAAATGCTTACCAGTTTGAAGTCTTGGATGCTACAGATGAAATACGGTGTGTTTGGCCTCCGACTCTCGATATACACACAGTCTTTAAAAGAAAAAGAAAATTTAAAACAATGGCATTTACCTTTGATGGATCAAAGACAGGGCCCATAAAGCCACTGCATAAATAAATAAATGACAAAGCACATGCCTTTTATAGAAAATAAATTTTTAAAGGTGATATTAAATGACAAATAATTTTAAGCTAAAGGAAAACAGCTCTTGGGTTCTTTTTGACCACTTTCTGATAATTTAAATAACTTGATAAAGCCTCAATTATTGTTTCCAGCATCCCTGAAGAAGGGGGAGTGGGAATCCCATGAGATTATCCATAGTCAGATGGAGAAACTTCAATAAAGGGAATTACTTGCTCAAGGTTACACACCAAGACAAAATCTTGAATATATTACTCAGATAGATGCTCCCCGTCTTCACAAAGAGAAACAGCTTTGCCAAGTGCTGCTTTATTTTTAATAAATATTTTGTGAGGAAATAAGTGAAATACGTAAAGAAGACTAGCTTGAACATGCTATTACAACGACCTTTTCACACACATGAAGAAAAAGAAAACCAATCCAGTATCTTATGGATAACTTTCTATTAAATTTTAACCTGAACATATTTTCTAACAGTAAAGAAAACCAAGGCAGCCAATCAGAGATGGAATGAAGTAAACCAAATTAGATTTTCCTCAGGGAAGAAGGGCACTTTCGTAAATTACATCTGACATGGCGGTGGCTGGGTAATTATTTTTGATGCTCTCAACAGCTGGAGTCTAAAGGTTATTTTTTAAAATGATCAGTTAAGACACATTTTTTTTTTTTAAGAAGCAATGATTTTAAGGGAAGCAGTGACTATAAAGGAATGTAAAAACTCTCCACACTACAAGCAAAGACTCAGAAGTAAAGGCATCTGCAGTCAATCTAATTTTCTAGGGAGAGTGACCATAATGCCCACATTTAAAATGCCATGTGTTTTATCCTTCCTCATGACCCTTCACAACAAATGTGTCTTAGAATAACTCTAGATGCTTGAGAACAGAGGCAGGTTCCTCTACTTCTTCATTTCATGCATGTTAACAACACCCTCCCCCGCAAAAAGCAAAGGAGCAGAGGTTTGGAGCCCTCGATCCAGTGGAAATTCTAGTCCCACCACAGGTGCTAGCAGACCCACTAAGAGGCAGAACAGGAAGAAAGACACAAAGAAGACTAAAGGCCACTGCCTTCCAAGAAACTTTCTGAAAGACATCAGGATTCTTGTAGGCCAAAGTCATTAAGGAAAAAGAAGACGTCTGAAAGTCAATCATTTAGGCATCCAGAATTTCCCAACAGATTTCTCTACTCAGATGTAGGCTCAACAACAGCAATCCGATCTCTGAATCCATATAAAACAGCAGCTCAGGAATGAACTGCTGACTGAGCTTTCTATCTTGTTCCAAAGTCCAGGATGCTGGGAAAAAACTCTGTTCAACATTCAGGCAACATGCACTTAACACGCTGATCACCTTAAGGGACAAAGAAGAGATCTCTTCCCACTGTGGTAGAGTTCTCTACCTAAGCCCCAACTTGCTGTTCAAGGAAAAACTGAAGAAACCCATTCTCTAAATAAAAACTGTAGCTCCGACTTGCACAGTGTGGGGACAACCCAAGGTTCTTAATTTCTGTGTTCCAATCCTTGTTGTACCCACTACCAGCACTTCACATCTCTAGACATCCACTGTTTACTCATCTCACCTGAACACAAATCACAGCCCATATGCCCTCTTCTTCCTATCACCTCCTACAAGTATTTTCTGTATCTCATAACGTAACACTGTCATACCTAGCTACTGTTCACTGACTTCAAAACTAACAGGTCCCTTCCTAACTAATGATCTCCACTTTCTTAAAGCTCATGTGACCAAAAAAAACTTGCTGTATTCGATGGTCTGATCCCACATCACATCTCGCCCTCCCCTAGGCTGCACTGCCTTAAAGAAACACCAACTCCCGTACCCCATCCATACCAAGCCTTCTTTATTCCTTTATTCTTACAAGCACCTGCAACCTTATAATGAGTTACCTCCAGTGGCAGTAAACTCTCATGACTCCTCTGTAAAGAAACAACATCTCCTCTCCTTGATGTAAGATTTCCTTTCCTTTATACAAAGTTGACAACTTACATCCCCTTGTGTGGTCAGTTATTTGGCAGTCAGATGGTCTGCACTGTCTACTTCACTATCAATTTTGAGCTCAAAGAAACCAAACTTATTAATTTCTGCATTCAACCCCCAAGGACTAATGTCTGACACTGGTGTTGGTAAGACTAGACAGAACTGAAATCAATGACAGATGGTTAGATAGTGAGGATTATGAATAACTTTATTCTTTTTACACAATGAAAAGCTTTATATTCTTTTTTCATAATCAACAGAATCATTATTACTATAAACCCTCTTATATAAAGTAAAAACATAAAGTAGGTATTAACTTGTATATTAAAAAGCTTTCCAGAATAGGAGAGAGAATCTATATTCTTTCATTTCTCAACTACAAATTTACATTCAGGAAAATGATTCTCTCTAATGATTATCTAAATGATTATCTCTGAACATATATCTGTTAGAGAAGAAAGGAAAGGAATATGCTGGGATGTCAAGGACAACTACGGATATCCCTTTGCCTAAACACTTCTCCGTGGTCTTACTGGAGGCTGCCCTGCAGCCCTGGCCTGAGGAACGCTGCCATGAGGGATAAGGTAGTGGAAGAGAGCAGATCCACAAACCTAACATATGGAATTACCACGTTTACTTATCAATGCCTTATTACTAGATAAAAAGTCACCTCTTTCTGTTTAAAAAGTTATCGTGGGAACCCAAATTGATCCAAAGCTATAAATCCAGATATGAGATTCCAATGCACAAGGCTAGTAATATGTAAAGCAGGTCACTGCATCAAGTGATCTCTATCAGTATTTTGAAACTTTTATGTGAAAAGGTCTGACTGAACTTATCTTCAAAATTAAGTGACAACACTTAGAGTTTATTTTACATAAATGGTCATAAAACACACAATGACCAAGATCAGAAGTTATTAAAATTTCCTGACATGAATTAAATTTTTTCACATGTCAAACTTGCCATAGGAATAGGGAAAAATACATTGTTTTGATTTGATTTTTCTAAATCATTTTAAAAAATGAAAGCATGAAAACTTATTGTAGAGTCAAACTTTTCTTTTTAACCCTCCCATAAAAAATAGGGGGATCTAACTAAAAGAGAATACATCCTAAAAACAATTTGGAATTTAAGTCTCAAACACACACAGAAGTCTACTTATTATTGCTCTTAATGATTTTCAAAACAAGATTAAATAAGGCCATATAACTCAGAAATATTTCCCTCTTGTCTTATTAATTAAGCAGCTATTTAAGAAAATAACTTTACATAGATGTTTACAGTTAGCACAAAAATACAGTGTTTTATCTGGAAAGGGAATGATGAAAACATAAGTCAATATAAAAAGGAACAAAACTGGGTCATTTGTGGAGACGTGGATGGACCTAGAGTCTGTCATACAGAGTAAGTCAGAAAGAGAAAAACAAATAACGTATATTAACGCATATGTGTGGAATCCAGAAAAATGGTACAGGTGAACCTATCTGCAGGGCAGGAATAGAGACGCAGACGTAGAGGACGGACGTGCGGTCAGGATGCAGGAGCGAATGGGGAGATTAGGGTTAACATATATACGCTACCATGTGTCAAACAGAGAGCTGGTCCGAACCCGGGAGCTCAGCTTGGTACTCTGTGGTGACCTAGCTGGGGGAGACGGGGGCGGGAGGTCCAAGAGGGAGAGGACATATGTATATATACAGCTGATTCACTTTGTTGTACAGCAGAAACAAATACAACACTATAAAGCAACTATACCCCAATTTTTTAAAAAATCATTTAAAAAAAAACTCACTTGGGGTATGCCCAGCAATCTTTTAAAGCCAAAATGATTTGCCGACAATTTTTCATGCAATTTATGGGAGCATGGATTGTCTGAAGTTGGCTATAAAATTGGTTTCAGTCAGTTGGATATTGATCCTCAACCTGAAAATTCCCCATGGCCAACACAAGTACTGCAGATACCTTTTTTTGAGAAAAAGAAAGAGTCTTTAAAAAAGAAAGCAAGCTAGCAGTTCTGAAAGAACTGAGCAAAGCTGATGCGACCCATTAAGTGCATAATGCGCGTTTTCAAAATTACCCATATGAAAATGCATATTTACCAGATTGAGCTAACGGCTGCTGCAGGGCAAACATATATATTTTTAATCTTAAAATCAGCAAGCCCGAAATGGGCCAGAAAAAATGAGTGAGGCTACTACCATCAATATCAATTATTCCAAACAACACAGGATAACAAATTTTTTTCTTTATCAGGGGTGTCTGCAAATGAAACCATGGGTCTAGGTTAAGATTTATTTCCTAACATGTAGCCTCTGCCTGGAAACGGATCACACGATTAAGTGGCCTCAAATCCTGTGTGCACGATGTGGGCAATGATATTGAACAGGGCGATTCTGGCTGTCTCTCACAACCTCAACATAGCTTTGTGTCCAAGAATCTCTTGTGCCATCTGCAAACAACAGAGCATTTGCTATGCTAGAGAAGGAAGTCAGCCAAAACGCAAAGGCAGATTCTGGAGGCAAAGAAAGCCCTCTCTGCTTTTTCATCCCTCAGCAAATCAGCAGCCTTATGTAAATAGAACAAGAGCAGGGTCCTCTCAAGGGTAAAAACCACAGCCTGAAGCATCAGGCAGTTTGTCATCCTGAAAAACCAAGAGCCTGTGAGCATCCTTCCTGACAGCCTCTGCACAAGCACCGCGGACACTGACTCTGCCCACTCACCAAGCAAGCGGTGGACGATGCTCAGCCACGGGCTCTGTCCCGGGAAAGAATTTCTTTCTCCGTGAACGTACTTCTGCCTATTAATCTTTGAAATATTGGGTTGGCCAGAAAGTTTGTTCGCATTTTTCATAACATCTTCCTTTCACTTTTTGGCCAACCCAATACCTTCTCGCCCCTCTGCAAAGCATGACAGTGCCACTCTAACATAATTTCCAATAGAAAACCTTTCCGTGTGAAGAGCACACGTGAACAAAGCCTTTCTCACAAACAAATTCCCCAGAGACCCAGCTGGGTGGCACAGCAGTGGCCATGGAGGTTGGCCCTCGGGACTGCTCTGCTCTCTGGCTTTCCCTTCCTCTTACACAGGATTCCTGCACCGTCGACACTCTGACTACTCCATCAGCTAACAGCAGCTGGTCTAACACTGCAGAATAAAGCCCACAAGCATCTTGCTAGTTAACATGGATGCTTCCAAATTTCCAACACACAAAAGGGTGTGTGTGCATGAGCGCGCATGCACACACTAGCAACTACTCTGAAATCCCGATACCCGAATCCCAATCCCCCGTGCGCCACCTGGCCTCTATCAGAGCCTCTCATCTTGCTTCCTGCTCTCTACAAGAGCCACACCTGTCACCACGCCTCACCTCTCTAAACGATATACTACTACCTTCTGCACGGTAGACACTCAAAAACTACACGAGGAACAAATGAATTGAATGAAAATATTAAAACAGAAAAGAAGTTACACAAGCTCCTAGCAAGAAAGCTATGCTCTAGCAATATCAACATAAAAGATGCAGTTTTCTAATAAATACTTCTTTAAGAAATATGACTTCCCTGGTGGTCCATCCAGTGGTTAAGACTCTGCGCTTCCACTGCAGGGGGCACGGGTTCGATCCCTGGTCAGGGAAGTTCTGCGTGCCATGCAGTGCGGCCAAAAAAAAAAAAAAAAAAAAAAAGAAAGAAATAACTCAATTGCAGGATGACCTACTTTTAGTTTTCTGCCAGATTCTTTTGTGGGGAAGGGATATTTGCATTGTCTGGGAATAGTGGAGAACTTAAAAGGGAAAAGCAAACAAAAATTGGGAAAACAGCACCTCTGTAAGTGAAATCTTGTTAGTCCTCACCCTTTTCCTGTGTTGTGACCCTGAAAACTGTCACCAAAATTGGCTTGATAACATCTTCTTAAAGATTCTAATATCTCAGGTGACATATATCCTTGGTTCCTTCCTTTTCGACCTTTATGAAAATTAAACTCCATGTATTCATGTCTACAGATTCCCAAGTAGTACTACAAATTTTACACGGGTTTTTGTTTAAAAACAACACTATATACATTTAGCAAACATTTACCTTTCTTCATCCTCATTGCTAACAGGGAATTATTATGCCAACAGGGAATTAAATTATGAGAAAAATCAAGTTGGCTGGTGGGAGGGGGTAGAGAAACAGGTCATAACAAACTAAAAGAAAATCTGTTTAAATTTCCCATTTTTCTCTCTTCTCCTCTAGGAGTTAGAAAATTTTCTAATGCATCAAAAGCTTGAAGACAGATTCAAGACAATTATCTTGCTAACATTAAGAAGTGATGCTGACTGTTTTGGAAAACTACTGCTGCAAGACCTCCCCCCCATTCCCAAATCAATACTATGCTACATGGACTTGAAAACTCTGTAAAACAAGAAAAAAGAAAGATCATCCTGCCAGCAGCAGCAATCTTACTAGTTACACTGATATGCTAAATATTAGCTATGGTTTGACACTTGTATTACTCAAGCAAAGAACATTTTGAGCAGTCTCATCACCACATTTTATTCTGAAAATGTTCCTTAAAAAGCCCTCCTTGTGACTCGTATTGAATCCCTACTATGAAAAAGATTCTAGCCAGCTTGACATCAAAACTCCAGTAAAGTGATGTCAATCTCTCTACTGCGTCTGTAGATGCAGTAGCTATGTGCCATAAGAGGACACGAGGAATCTAGGAGAAGGGAAAGGGTGCATGGGGTGGGGGCAGGGAGGAAGGGGGTGTCTATTTTCAAAATCAGTGATGGTCATCTGCCCTATGAAGCAAAGTGTCTCAGGGCATTAGAGACGTGAGGGAAGGGAATTTCGAGATCACTCTCACCCTTGCTGCCCTACTGAACCTACCTTTCTAATGCTTGAGAAGGCAGGTAACAACTCTATTCATTCCAATCAGTGAATCCTATCAAAAATAAATTCGGCTATAAAATCCATATTAAGTAGAGGATGACTGCTAGTGGAAATGTCTTTAACACAAAGATTACAACTAAAATGTAGCTGAAATATGTACATTCAGGAAACCAACCCAGAGAGAGTTCAAACACTTCCAGGAATACTATGCCCAGTATTCACAGGAAAAAATAACCAGTGACAGGTAGGCTGCAGTGAAGATTCTTCTCTTCCCACATGGCCGACGAACAAACAAAATGCTAGTCTGATCTTCTGGTGTCACATCCTGCAGAGCAGATTTCAAGCAACACTGCCTGCTCCTTTTCAGAAAACAATGCACTAGGGGCCTCGGCTTTATAATAAATGGTTCAACCAATTTGCAGTGCTCACTGGAAATACACAGGAGAATTCACAATGCCTGGCTATAATTCTTATTTGGCAAATGATTTTATTATAAACTGGTATCATAGTGAATCCATTTTCTTTACGGGTTTTCTGCTAATGTTTAATGGACTGTCAGTATAATTTAGATTTCATCTATTTAAACTCATTCAAGCCTGGCTCCTGATTATACAGTAAATGGAACATATTTCTACTCAACGAAATTAATGAAAGTTAATTGTAATCTGCAGTTCTCAATTTTGTAAAAGCAACTGTTCCACAGTTCAAGCATCAAGCTACAAAATTTGCCAAACCAATTATATTTTTGTACTTTATAGGCATCTACATCGTATAAGCCTTCCTTGTAAGATTAATGTATGTACGTATTCTTTTAATATTTCTTCCCACTCAAATATTTACTACTAACTTTCCAGAAAGAGTTAGGACTTAAATTATAACTAAAGGCTGGGAAAATGAAAGTTTGTCAGTCTGAACAGAGAGGTGCTCAATTATTTCAGATTTTTTAAGCTAGCAAAACTGAAGATTAAAATTTTCTACCTTATATATTTCTCTGCATAATATTGGACGGTTTTCTTATACATTTCGAATCAGTCACAATGTCAACATTAAATGAAATTTATTAAAAGTAGGCTAGGGACTTCCCTGGCGGTCCAGTGGTTAAGACTTCGCCTTCCAATAAAGGGGGTACGGGTTCGATCCCTGGTCAGGGAGCTAAGATCCCACATGCCTCGGGGCCAGAAAATCGAAAAACATAAAACAGAAGCAATATTGTAACAAATTCAATAAAGACTTTAAAAATGGTCCACATCACAAAAAATCTTTAAAAAAAAAAAAGTGGGCTAAACTTACCATATGGATTTAGACATACAAACAGGGCACACAGCACATATTAATAAATACTGTACTGAATTACTTTTGAGTTTGATACTCTGTTTAACCAATTTACTTCTGAGTTTTATTTACCAGACAACAATCCCATCAGTGATTTTTCTTATTGAGTGACTGGTCTTTCACCTAATCATCCACACAGCTGTGTAAGAGATGCTTAAAGGAGAAAAAAAGTGTGCAGAAAAAGCACCTTCAAGGCTTCCCTGGTGGCGCAGTGGTTGAGAGTCCGACTGCCGATGCAGGGGACACGGGTTCGTGCCCCGGTCCGGGAGGATCCCACATGCTGCGGAGCGGCTGGGCCCGTGGGCCATGGCCGCTGAGCCTGCACTCCGCAACGGGAGAGGCCACAACAGTGAGAGGCCCGCGTACCGCAAAAAAAAAGCACCTTCAGAGAAACTTATCAAATCAAGACCCACAGAGACAGCAAGCATCCAGAATTTGCTGCCCCTAAACTATAACCACCAGGGTCACAGACTGTCAGACTGCAATTCACACAAAAACAAGAGAAGCAAAGGAAAACCACAAGCTATCCTTTTCAGTCCTTTTTCAGCTTGGTAGTTTACATCTGCTCAGCTGGTTACTGATTCTCCTATAACCACATTCCAATCATGACCCATTCTCATGCTGTTGCCCCTATTAAAGATGCTCTACCTCCACTTGGTCCTACTGCAATTCTATCCAACCTCTAGGACCCAAATCAAGATTCCCATGGTCCTTCATGTCTTCTCCAACGCCACCAACTTACAGTCTGTTCAATTCAGTTGGTATTGCCCACTCACTGCCTGTTACTGACAAATAACGTTACTTGAATGAGTGTAATTTCTCCCCATAAAATGAAGGATCAGAGACTACTGTCTACTTTTGTGTCTTGCCTTATCTTACCTCCACAACACCTTGCACAAAGTTATAGACAAAGAAGAGTGTGCTCTCCTGTTATCAGCTGATTAATAAAACACTCCTAATACTACAGCTGACATCTAACAAACCCCAGGAAATTCTACTAGCTTACCCAAAGCCTATTACAGCTTCAGTGGGCCTCAAATTTAATCATTTGCTTTAATTTATATAAACTCTTAAGGGCAAATGAAGCCTGTTCCCTAACTCTCTTTACTCTACCCATACCTCTTCCTTTTCTCCCTTAAATCATTACTGTTTTCATTTGGGGTTTTGTTGTAGTTACTATTGTTTGGTCATGTGTTTCTTTTAAAATAAAGTCAAAGATTAAAGATATTTTAAGAATAATTTAAAACATCAAGTCACTTTCCTGTGACTGAAATGTTGAGACCTCAGATTTTCATTAAAGATCTTTAGCCCACTGTGAATTATAAATATCATTTTACAAGTATTCAACAGGTATCTGGGAAAAAACAGTTCCACCTATACGACAATTTGCAATTATCTATCTCCTTAGGATTCTACATGTAATAATTTTGCTTTCTAACAATATACATCATTCTCAGGCTAAAAAGTATTGGGGGGAGGGCGTTGGCGGGATCTTGTCTGGTAATCTGCCATCCACCTGTCACTTTTATAATCAAAATTAGCAAAGATCTGAGCAAGGTAGCAGGATTTAAAATATCTAAATTCCTCTTGAATCCTGAAATGAGATGAGAGACTTCATGTATTGTTCAGGCCGTAAGAAGCTCTGGATGCTCTATACGAAACTACTCAACACACTTCAACAAGTGAGTGCAGCTGCTCTGGGCCAATGTAACACTTAATGAGAGTTTTACTTTTTGTAATTTGTACCTTGAAAAAAATCATGTTCTAAACATCTGCTGAGACAAAATAAATCGGAACATTGACTGGAAGAGGGGGGACGAGACCTCTCCATTTCAACCAAAGCGGTAACAGGCAAATCTTGTCAAGATTACATTAAAGCTAAGGAAAGAAGATAAATATATTCTAAAGGAACAGAATCATAAACTCATAAAACATTCACACACAGACTTACGGGCACCACCAGCTAAGCACTAGAAATAATGAAGTGAATAAAAATACTGTCCTTCCCTTGACATGTTCGCCATCTAATATTAGAGACAGACATGAAAACAAATAACTATATGTCTTCAATAATTTTAATTGAACTTGTTTTTTACCCCCTGTAACAGAGACTGCTAGCTGAGCGTAATTTCATTCTTGCCTTCTTCCTTAAGAAAAGAACAGCTGAGGTTTAGAAGGTGTCTGGCCTCTCAGAAAAAAGACATTTGTCAGCCTCCCTCATAGCTGGTTTGGTCACATGACTAGACTCTGGTCATGGGATACAGTATTTCAACTTCTGGAAACTGAATCCTGAAAAGAGGAGCCCCTTCTCCCCTTAGCCTTCCTGTTAGCCTGAAGACAAATGTATCGTCTGAAGGCGGAGCATAAGATGGATCACAAGATGACATGGGAATAGCGGCCACACAGAACGGAGTAACCAAATCTTTGACTCTGGCTAAAGAACCAGACCAAGAATTTACTGGTTCACAATTCAGCACTAACAGCCATTGTACACAAATATCTCTAAATTAGTTTGAAATGGGGCAAAATATTTAAAATACATTCATGGGAAATTCCCTGGCGGTCCAGTGGTTAGGACTCCGCGCTTTCACTGCGGTGGCCTGGGTTCAATCACTGGTCGGGGAACTAAGAGCCCACAAGCCGAGTGACGTGGCCAAAAACAAAATAAAACAAAAAATAAATAAATAAATAAAATAAAGGACTGTCCAAATAAATAAATAAAATACATTCATGAGCAGAGTGACATCCAAAACAATGATTTAGGGAAAATATTCTTATTCTTTTAATAGGGAATGCTAGGAAGGAACAGATGACCCTAGCAAGTGTATAAAAACATAGCACATAGAGCTCTTGGCAGAATGACTAAAATAGTTGGATTGGACAGCATAAACCATTACCTTCCAGTGGGATTAAGAATCAAGTCCTAGAGGCAGATGACGTAAGTCAGAACAACGTCCACAGCTGCCGCTCTGAAGAGACTTCACAGCCAAGGCAAGTTCCTAGCATGACGCTACCCCAAGGTGTCACAAGTAGGAAGAAAAGATCATAACTTCTGCAAATTGACTGGCATTTTGTGTGGAGGGCAGATCGATGGTGTCTAATGGCACCACTCAGGCTCCCCCCTTTCTTTTCCACTTCTGCGTGGGTTTGATTTTAGGACTTCTTTAGCGAGGCTATGTGGCTGCTCCTCAACAAAAATACAGGGGCCACTGATAATCAAATTTTCTGGAACACTATATAATTTATAAAAGTTAAAGCTGACCAGAATTCATACTATACTAAGTTCTCAAAATATACTCCATATTTTACTTCATACCAGAAAGATGATACAATGTCACAGCTTTACCTCCTCCTTTCCACGCCATTAACTGTGGATAAAAAACAGCGCAAATGTGTCTGATCCATTCTCTGAGGTGAAGATTTACTACCTAAAGATGATGTAAAGTCTCCTGCTCTGCCTAGAGGACATTTCTCCAGTTTCAAACGCACAAACGGAGTCACTTGCAGAGGCCAAAGTCCTACAGTACACCAGGGTTAGCTAGAAAGAACTGTAATGTCAATTCATTAAAAATCTTTAGCAGTCCAGACATACCATTTAACTCAGCAATTCCACTTCTAAGGAAAGTGAGCAGAATTGAATAGATAACTATTCACCACTGTTGTTTATAGTGGAGAATATTTGGGAAGAACCTAAAATCCAACTATATATAGCTACTTACATTATGGTATCTATCGACTAATGTGGGCATGTCTAATTTTTTGTGTCATGGATGCCTTTAGCAATCTCTACACCCAATCTCCACCAAAAAAAAAAAAAAAAGGTTTTAAATTCACAAAAACATGTATTGAAATACTTGTCACAGTATGAGAAAAAACTGCAATGTAATATATGTGCTTCTTTATAGACTCGTTAAGTAAGATTTACTAGGCTGCTCCCCCAGTAACCTCCTATGTGATGAACATAAACATTATTTTCAGATGGTTTTCTCTACATGATGTCATATAAGAATACCTGTGATTTATTTTGGTGTCACAGGTACTGCCAATATTACTATGGTTTATTACCTGCCTTCAGAATTGAAATGAATGCTAAATGTCATTTAAAATGTAACAAATTAGTGAAAATAAAGATGCCATTTTTTACCCACCCAAGTTCACAGTTTCCTGAATTCTATTCACAGTCACCTAGGTTGACGATGGACCCAAGGTTAAGAATTCCAGTTTTAATGGCATACTAAGCAGCAGTAATGACTCTGATTAATTCCTGGCATGACAATAAATTCAAGACATGTTAAGTTAAAAAGCATTATTACAAAACAGCGAATAGCATAATCCTACACCTGCTTACTAAGGCAAGTGACCACACAACAAAATATTAACAGTAATCTAGTGACTTTAACTTTTAACTTTTGCTTAACTGAGTATTTCAATTTTCTTCCTTGAAAATGTATTATTTGTTCATCAAAAACAAAAAGAAAAAAATGCAGGAAGGAAAATATGGGGGAGAAATAAAAAGAAAGGCCTATAACCAAATATTATAAATGTACTCATAGGACAAAGGCAAAAAGCACCAGGTAAATTCTGGGGAGAGAACAAAATGGAGCACCTCTAATCATTACAGAAGTTGGGTAACAGAAATAATGCTGAAAAGGGAGTTGGAAATCCATATGTCTGTGTATAAGATGCCACAGCACTGAGAATCCTAGCAGCTGGGAGATAATAGAAGTAAAACATATGACAAAACTGATGGTCTCTACAACAGCTAGCCTCCACCAATCATGATCTGAATGCCAGGTGCAATTTTTAAAAAAGACTGCTCTCAAACACAACTTCAGACTTGCAAAACAGTGAAGGGACCTAACTACCATAATGAATGCTGCATGGTAAGAAAACCACAAGAAGGTTATGTTTGGTTGTCTAACATTCTTGGATTTGATATGAACCAACACATACATAGTCCTTCCTGTCATTGACAGAACCCCAGTTTGTATCTACATTATTCACATTCCTCTCTGTTGTGTTTGGGGGGGAAAAAAAAGACTTTTTAGCCTTTTTTAAGGTTACTGATTTAATTTCATGTTATTTGGTTGCATGAAGTTGCCCTTAACCACTAAGGATTATCCAGATTTTTGCACAAGCTTATACAAGTCTAGGATCCTTTATCAAGGCAGTTATGTTCATCACTCTCCTGCCTTTACTCCACCATCACCACTCAGTTAAATATAAATTAACATTTTTTAAAATGACCACTCAACATAATGCTTAAGGGATTTCCTCTCTGTGACAGAACCCAGGAACCAATTCCTAGATACATAATGTTGGCATATTGAAGATGAACTTAAAATTGTTCTTCCGTTTTGAGGCCATGTGTAAAGTTTAATCATACTGTAAAATATCTATTCCGCATTAGAAACAGCTAGTTGACAGCTTATACTTCTCAAAACTCAGGTTGTTAACGTACACAAACTCAGTTTCTATATGTGAAGTTAGTGAGTCTTTTGTGTTACTCCAAAATAAAGGCAATGATTTATTTTTTCCCAATCTCAATACAATTTGAGCTAATCACTCAAGCTGGATACCTTACATTTTAAAGCTGGAATCAGCAGTAGCCCTATGGGAAGTTAGACAAAGCACTGACTTTTAAATATAGACACTTAAAATGATCTGTTGTTTTCTTTTGGAAGTAGAATTAGAATAGTTAATACTCATCCACAAACCATTATTATGTGTATATTATTGTTGCAATTGTGATCACAGAAAATTTTATTTATTTTTATGCCAGCTTATATTGTGAGAACACATTTAGTCAGTTTGGGTTTTATCAATCCTGTTATCCTTGTCCTTGGAACATCCTTCATGTATTTGAGGTTTCTAGTTGAAAAGTTTACTGTAAAAAATCAAAAACAGGGCTTCCCTGGTGGCGCAGTGGTTGAGAGTCCGCCTGCCGGTGCAGGGGACACGGGTTCGTGCCCCAGTTCGGGAAGGTCCCACATGCCGCGGAGCGGCTGGGCTTGTGAGCCGTGGCCGCTAAGCCTGCACGTCCGGAGCCTGTGCTCCACAACGGGAGAGGCCACAGCAGTGAGAGCCCTGCGTACCGCAAAAAAAAAAAAAAAAAAAAAAAAAAAAAATCAAAAACCAAAAAATGTATTGTTTTTACAGAATAAATTTATTAGAATGTATACTGGGAGTAAGGTTTGAGGTTGTAAACAACTAAGTTAGTGTAATTTGGCTTCGTATATGTAACGTGAGGTATTAATGTAATTCATATATTAAAGCAAAAATTGTTAACAGCGAAGGAAGGGAGGGAGGGAGGGAGGGAGGGAGGACGGAAGGAAGGAAGGAAGGAAGGAAGGAAGGAAGGAAGGAAGGAAGGAAGGAAGACTGCTCTCCATAATGCCAAATATCTATTTTTTGGATAGTTGCTGCAGACTTCGAAAGCATTCTCATTTATGAGCCTGAAAGATAGCCCAGGGTTTTTCTCCCTCAAAATGCCTTCTAGGGCTTCCCTGGTGGCACAGTGGTTGGGAGTCCGCCTGCCGATGCAGGGGACGCGGGTTCGTGTCCCGGTCCGGGAAGATCCCACATGCCGCGGAGCGGCTGGGTCTGTGAGCCATGGCCGCTGAGCCTGCGCGTCCGGAGCCTGTGCTCCGCAACGGGAGAGGCCACGGCAGTGAGAGGCCCGCGTATCAGAAGGAAAAAAAAAAAAAAAAAAGCCTTCTAGCCAGTACAGAGAGCAAACCGGAAACCACGTCTCCATTGTCTAATCGGAAATGTGAGGTATAAAATCCCTTGTAAGGAAGAAGCATAATTTCCCCAAGTCTAAGTGCTGCTAGAGTTAATTCTCAAACACAAACTTGAAAACTTTAGGTGTGAATAGTGGTAATTAAACACTGCTTTTCAGTTAAACTATTCTTGACAATATAAAAATACAAGATATCAGGTGAGACTTTTTTGTGACCTTTTCTTTCCCTCTACTAAAGAGAAAAAATTATAATTATACAAAGAATTAACATTCCCTCAATCAATTTGGTAATTGTACAGTACCTATGTTCTATAATACCAGAACCAATGGGATGTTCAGGACAAGTAACGTCTAAGAACTAAACACCAGCGAATAATAATAATGCCTGGCTTCAGAGCGAACAGTTATGCATAGCTTTACAAATTAAAATGTTAACAATGAGAATAATGAAAAGCAACATACTGAAATAATATTAAAAATTATATTATAAACTCAATCCATTTCTCCTTTTTAAAAGGAACTTATAGCCGCAACCAAATGCCCCCCAAAACTGTATTTTTATTACATCTCTACCGATCAGTCTAAAGTGAGACTAGCACACCATCTGTCAAGCATCAACATCTACCCAGCACACAAAGAAAGCCAGAACAATGTCTACAGCCTTCAGAGAGAACATAAAACAACCCTATCTTTGCCTTTTACAGTTCAGTTTACACATTTTACACACTACACTGATTATCACACTGGACATCATTGAAAAGGCATTCCTTGCAAAGGCAGATGAATAAGGAAATTTAGAGATATGTGAGAAAATAAATTTAGAGGTTAAATGAGTGTACAAATGTGTAATATCTTTCATATGTAACATACAGTATGCTGCCTAATTGGCTTGAGCATGTATTTAATAGTGAAATAATGAAAAAGATTTAAAGGTACTGGATATTTAATGCAAACATAATGATAAAGAGTCACTGTGTATGAACTTAATAGACCAGTAAAGTGAAAGTTTATCCATTTCCATGCATTTTAAGCATTAACCTAAAAGAACCAGGTGGGACTTCCCTGGTGGCACAGTCGTTAAGAATCCACCTGCCAACGCAGGGGACACGGGTTCAATCCCTGGTCCAAGAAGATCCCACATGCCGCCGAGCAACTAAGCCCGTATGCCACAGGAACTGAGCCTGTGCTCTGGGGCCTGCGAGTCACAACTACTGAAGCCCGTGCGCCCCAGAGCCCGTCTGCAAGAAGAGAAGCCACTGCGAGAAGCCTGCGCACCGCAACGAAGACCCAACGCAGCCGATAAATGAATGGATCAATGAATGAATGAATGAATGAACCAGGTAACTTCCTGATCTTCCCCCATCTATTTTATGGTACTTAAAATCCATTATGAAGTGTATACTAACACAAGTGTATGAAGGAGTAGAAAAGAAAAGCCTGTCTTTTTACGTTTTCTAGTATTTAGGGTATTCAGTTATCCCCAAATCAAAACTGAGGCACACAGGTATCTATTCTGCGGTATTTAAACGCTTTGAAAAAGGAAAAGAAACCACTCTTATGCACATACATTTTAAAGTAATTCACCAAACAATATATTGCCCCATCTTTAAATCCACAGACATTATTTTTAATTGTGGAAAGTCTGGTTTTCTCAGCTGGTGAAGCTGTCAGAATAAATAGAAGGCAATATCTGGAAAGATGACAAACACATGGGTCAAAGTCAAACACAAGCCAATCTCTGTCAAGAACAGAGCCAAATTCCTGCATTTCAATTTAAACGATGTGAGCCAACCCAAATACCACCATGCCACTTCAAATCAAAATTGTTTCCTTTTAAAAAGAGCGTTTTACAAAACTGATAGAGTATAACAGATTAAACAACTCTTTCAGCAATTTCCTCAGCTACTACAAAGCAAGGCATCAATATATAATTATAATAAAGGGAACATTTAACAATTAATGGAGCCAGCAAAAGCTAAACCTCCAGAGCTTAAGAGTTCAAACACTTGCTCACTAAGCAAAAGGGCAGAGGATTTTAACATAAGTGCAGGAAATATCAGTCCAGTTAGACTCCAGGTAAACATAAATCTTCTTCCACTGTGATTGGGACTCTCTTCATCTCAGTCCACTGGGCTGATTTTAGTATCCAGCTTGGAGATTCAAACCAAAGAACCCCTGCCTCCCCCGATCTCTCCCCGCGCTGCTGTGTTATCCAGTTGCTCTAGTCCCACAGGAACAGAAGTCTCCGGAAGGCTGTTAGCTTGCTTTACAACCGACCAATGACGAAGACTCCCCAAGACGTATCACACAGCTGTTAGGTAATAACACCTCTGAAGATAGTCATGATTTGTGCTAGTTTATAATGATGACATCTTAACTAATTCACATTCTTTTCTCATTCAGTTTCTATTCAGATTCTTTACAGAGGATACGTACATACACTCTTTCAAAAAGAAAACAGAAATAAACAGTTTCAAAGTGTCACCATCCCAGCAAATACCTTATTTATAAGGTATCATTCTATGCCTCGTAGAGCTTGATAGGAAGCAGAAAAAGTTAAAATTTAATACCTAAATGGTTTCAACAATATAGACAAGTAAAAAATATGTTTTAATTTAACTGGATAAATCAAAGTAAAAAATATTTTTTAATGCAGCATAAAATAGTAGGTGATGAAAGAATTTTAAGGATTATAGAAACAGGCAGAACTAGAAGTTGAGGCAGGAAACCCACAGAGCAAAGATCGGCACTATGGCCTATAGGTCAAATCTGACCCATGACCTGTTTTTGTAAGGCCCACAAAGTACAGAATGGTTTTTACATTTTTTTAATGGTTGGAGGAAAAAAAGAATATTTTTTGACATGTGAAAATTACATGAAATTCAAATTTCATTGTCCATAAATAAAGTTTTATTGGAACACAGCCACCTCACTCATTTATATCTTATCTGTCACTGCTTTCATGCCACAAGGGCAGAGCTGTGCAGTTTCAACAGAGACTGTATGGCCTACAGCGAAGCTGAAAATATTTACTCTCTGGCCCTTTACAGAGAGAGTTTGCTGACCATTGCTCTAGAAATGCTAAGTAAGTCAAGTAGCTCAGCTGAAAATGTGAAATTACACCATAGAAGACCGCCTCGTAAAAGGGTTTGTATTCATTAATGACACATATGCTCAGAAACCTTCTGCTACAAAATGCTCAAGCATTTTTCCAGTGGTTAATATCAAGCATACTGAGCTGAGGATTACAAAATATACCTTTCAGCTAATGCCTACGAGGATAACAAAGTGCCTCTAATACTGCATCTCCAAGTTCCTTGCCACATTCTCCATTTCGGCTGAAAACTCAGCTCATTTTATGAATCGAGATCAAGGATGGAAATATTCCCACACCTGCACCCAAGAACAACACTGTCAGCTGATCAGAGCACTCCTTCCAAACGGACTACATTCAGCCTCGTTCACCTGGAAGAGCAGATGAAATCCATCTGCCATCTAATGTCGAGGTGATCTCTTCTACTCTTCTCACCTAGTTTGGACTTCTTTACCATTCATTTTTTATCATTTTTCTTGTACCTCTTCTTCTTGTGTGAAAACCATGCTGGGAACTCGACATAGAGGACAACAGTGAAATCAAAGTGGAACAGGTATGCTTGCACTCTACAACCTGTGAACAGGGCATTAACAGGCCAAGTGACATACCACCAATTAAAAAAAAAAGAAAACTAGGCTTTTAAAAAAGTCTCTTTATCAAAATACTGATAAGGGGTTCTTGATAAATCCTGCTCCCTTTTTCAACTTCATATAATGCTTTTAATGAACTAGAAAGATGCAGGTTCTACTGAGACCAAAAAAACGGGGCAGGCGGGGGAAGGTGGGTGCACGTTGTGTTTACCATGATACTCAGAGAGGGTCTTAAGGAGCAACAACTAAACTTGGTAACCAGTTCCACCAAAAGAAAAGGTCTCTATCAACTATGGCAAACTGAAACCAACCAACAGCAAGAGGCAAGTCCAATTCAGACTCAGACACACAAATATACGGAACTGGGACCGCATCGTGATTGACCCACCCAAACGGAGTCCTGAACGGCCAGAGCTCATGTTCAGCAGTAGCTACATTAACGTCAGAGCACAGGTGGTTGAGAGCAGAGTAATGTCCCCTCTCAAAATAACCTTCGCCAGGAATTCCGTGTGGTTTCCACGCTTCATTGAGATATTTTTTTGAGCATTTGAACAAGCAAAGCAGCTTCCTAGGAAAAGTTTTTGCTTGAGCCCACTCCTGTGTCACAGGATAAGTTCATGAGCTGCTGTCATCACTAGGCAGGCAAACATTCCACTGAACATTTCAAATACCCATAAGGATTACACAGTCTTAAGAAAATAGAACACAAGATCCTAAGAGGGTCAAAGCCCTTCATCTTTGGAGAGGAAGCACGTGTATCTTAGGGTCCCATTGTGTTCAACAGCCTTTCCAGCCAAAAGTGAAACCTTTAATTTAAAAAAAAAAAAAACAGGCAGCCAACCATAAAAGAGTTGCAGACTTTTATGAATAGTCAAAGAATTAGATAATGTGAGGTCAGAAGCCATCTCCCTTTAGAGTTCTGAAGATGGAGGCTTAGTGACTATAAATATCTCCCATTAGTAGATACATAGCTTTTCAATCTAGGAGGATTAAAAATTAAGTAACCCCAATTTGGTGGTAATTACCTCCTTAAATTGACACATCTTCTATCCCTGAGAGCATTCAGAATTAAAGAAAGACTTGAGAGAATCAAAAGTATATTAACATTTTTGGGGTTAATAAGATATCAGGATTTGACATTTTTATTCTTTTTATAGTTAAAAGAATGTGGCTTACAACAATATCCTGTAATTCCAATTTTTCAAAGTAACACTACCTAGGGCCATATTATATGCCTGGCCTCTCTAAAGAAGCCCTGTGTGTATGTGTGTGTACTTGTGTAAAGCCCCTGGAGCGGATACTCTGATCCCCATTTCACTAGTGAAGAAACAAAGGCACAGAGGTTGTCCCTTGCAACCACCCACCTCACCCGTGTGTGAAACTGATTCAGAGGGGCGGTCAAGACTGAAACCTAAGTGAGTTTACGCACAGCACTGAAATATTTAAGGCACTTCATTCATAGGTTCACTTCATTCATAGGTATGATTTACTTCATTTATAGAAGCATTAAGTGCTTTGAGAAGGTTTGTGTTAAAAGATCCCTTAACAATAGAAACCACATATTAAATTTATTTTACTTATTTAATAAGTAAGCCTAACTGTTGAAGATATTACTTTAAAAACAAGACCAATCACAATTCAAAAATCCCTTAAAAGTGACTGTTAAATTTAATTTATAAAGGATATAAGATTTGTAAGCTGAACTTTTAAGAAGTAGTGCCATGTATTCTAATTTATAACTTTAACAAACTGAATACCAATTTTTTAAACCAAAGAAAACTTTCTGGATAGTCTTTTCTACATAAAATTTCAGCCTGAGGACCCTTCTCAAGGAAGTCCTTACATCAGCCACTCTGTACATGTGTTTACTGCCCAACTCCTAAAGGCAGCACAGCTGAGACAATGCTATTCAAGAGAGGCCGCCCAAGAGACAGAGGGTGAACACTCAAGTGTGGAGTCACCACCCCTGCCTATGCTGATAAACATCTGGGGAAAAAATAACAAAGTGCCTAGAATGTCCTAGACACTTTTCTAGGTAACTGGGGTACATGAGTGAGCTAAAAGGAAAAAGATCCCTGTCCTTCTGGAGTGGAACAGCAAGGAAAAGACACAAAAGAAATGGGAATGGCGGCATTTAAACCAGGTGTGAAACGTCAAGGGGTAAAGGGACTGTGAGAAGGGGTGAGGCCACAGATCAGGGGTCCTTGGGGGGTGCGGGGTGTCCAGAGGATTTCTGGATGCAGGCTAAAAGTGGGATCCAGGAAACAGGTGAACAGATTACCAGAAAGCTAGATCTCTGAGTTTGAGGATTAATTGTTCATAAAAATGCCTTCAAAGGATTACTATTTACCCATAACATATACCTGCCATTATCAAGGGTGATTTTCAAATGGCCGCATATAGAACATTTCTGTTTCTTTTGGAATGTATAGGTTAAGAATACATTGTGGTTCACTGTTTCTCATGTAGACACTTCTGCTGTAACACAATATATATGTTGTTGGGAAAACCGCATGTTCTGCAAAAAATGTTTATTAAAAATAAAATACAGGGTAAGGGGCAGCTTAACCAAAACTACTGCAACTCTAAAATCAGATTACCGTTTTGTTTTAAATATAAATTTATTTATCTATTTATTTTATTTATTTGGCTGCATTGGGTCTTCGTGGCTGTGTGGGCCTTCTCCAGTTGCAGCGAACAGGGGCTACTCTCGGTTGCAGTGCACGGGCTTCTCATTGCGGTGGCTTCTCTTATTGTGGAGCACGGGCTCTAGGCACATGGGCTTCAGTAGTTGTGGCTCACGGGCTCTAGAGCACAGGCTCAGTAGTTGTGGCACATGGGCTTAGTTGCTCTGCGGCATGCGGGATCTTCCTGGACCAGGGCTCAAACCCGTGTCCCCTGCGTTGGCAGGCAGATTCTTAACCACTGCGCCACCAGGGAAGTCCCCCTCCCTTTTTTTTTAATCAGTAAGTATAACCTCAAGAAATAACACAGCCTAGCCCAAGCAGGCACACAGAGGTGATGAAGGCTGCCTTAGGGAATATTTAAAATACATAAAAAGGGGCTTCCCTGGTGGCGCAGTGGTTGAGAGTCCGCCCGCCGATGCAGGGGACACGGGTTTGTGCCCCGGACCGGGAAGATCCCACATGCCGCAGAGCAGCTGGGCCCGTGAGCCATGGCCGCTGAGCCTGCGCGTCCGGAGCCTGTGCTCCGCAATGGGAGACGTCACAACAGTGAGTGGCCCACGTACCGCAAAAAAAAAAAAAAAATTCATAAAAACAGCAGATGCTGACTCGAAGGTACCGAAATAGTGCAGATTAACATGGGGCTTCTGTAAAGGCGAGCAACAGCAGGCATGTAAGGTGGGGTGCACCTCTCTGGAGAAGGAGCCCCAGGACAGGTGCTCATTTTTTCATTTCACTTTAAAGAGAGATGAAAGGGCTCTCATTGGTGCAACAGCCAAACTGAAGGTTTAAATTCTCATCTTGTTTTTCCTTTTCTGCTAAACTATAAGCCTATATTATACCATATAATTGCACACTATAATTCCACTTCCTCTATTCACACACCTCTTGCCTAGGAAAGCTGCATATGAACCAGCACAAGTCGCACGTTCCACTGACATCGTTCCTCTATTTACCTAGCACATGCATAGCAAAACAAACTATTTATAAATATCCATATGTCGTTAGAAGTTCTTCTTGAATCTGGTGACACAGTGAGAGTCTCCTGATAAAGTGGTACACAGGGAACACATGCCGTTCTCCTGGCCATCTCTCATCTACTTTCCCCACCGAACAGCTCCCGAATTCCACTGAGGAGAATTACTGTAGCTCCACCATGTGTAGTTTTAGGGGGAGCAATAAATCAAGATCTGTCTTTTTTGATCCAAGACACAGACATGCAATTCAAGCTTCACCAACCAAATTTACTCTTCTGAGACTGTGACTGGAGCTGAGTGACAGCAAGACAGGAAAATGCTGAAGGACACCTATTCCAGTGGTAGCACCCAGATGGAATGGTCAGTAGTTTCTGCTGACCCAGAATCGGAACTTCCCTCGATCAGGCAGGTTTCCACCCATTCTGTGTGTTATTCTACCAACAAATTATTTTTGTGTGTGATGTGCCCAATGTCCCCCAGCTTGCATTAAAAAAACTTGAATGAATACAATATGCTCGCATTTATTAGATCACATAAACCATGTATCCTCCCTTTCAGTTGCTGGGGTAAGGTTTCAACAGTAGCCTAAATATTCTGCAACAATTTACCTCGCCCCACTCAGCATACTTCCCGTAACTGTTATGCAATTACCTTTTTAACAATTCTTTATATGTGTCTAGCAAGTGAGCGATAAACAATTTTCAGAAGGAGGCAAGATGTAACTAGGAGTAGGAGAAAGAAAAAGAGCCAAGTAATTATTTCATTTGCATTTTCTAAGAAATGGGCCTATCCCTTCTTTATCTGTCAACATAAGTGTGTTTATTATTTTTATTATCTTCAGTAGTTTTTGCAAATGTCCATCCATTCTTGGCTTTAACCAATTCTCCCAGGCCCGTGCGGTCTTACAAACTAGCTGTGTGGCCTCTCTGTCCCCATATGTACTACAGGGAAACAATGACTGATTTGTGTAGAGACTTTGGGGACTAGAAACAACACATGTAAAGCAAGCCCAGTACTGGAAACGAGCAGGTGTTTTAAAAACGGTTAGTTATCATCCATGATTACAGCTCCCTCTCTCCCTCACATCTGTTTATTTGCAACCAGGTTCACAGTTCCTTTTGCAATCAGGCACTTGAGAAGATCCAAATCTTTCCCAGCAGACTGGTCACAACTTAATTCTACAGCCACCTCTATTCCTCCTGAACTACATATGCTGCATTTTACATCAAAATCTCAAGCCATGGGGGATTCCCTGGTGGTAGAGGGGTTGAGAATCCACCTGCCAACACAGGGGACATGGGTTCGAGCCCTGGTCCGGGAAGATCCCACATGCTGCGGAGCAACTAGGCCCGTGCGCCACGACTGAGACTGTGCTCTAGAGCCTGTGCTCTGCAACAAAAGAAGCCACCGCAATGAGAAGCCCGCGCACCGCAACCGAGAGTAGCCCCCGCTTACCGCAACTAGAGGAAAGCCCGCGCGCAGCAACAAAGACCCAACACAGCCATAAATTAATTAATTAATTAAATTAAAAACACACACACACAACAACTCTAGCCATGAAAGAGTATCTTCCTTTTCTCCCTTTTTTGGATCTGCCACTCTGCTGTAAATAAGTGACAGGTATGCTGGGATGCTGGTCCTCTCAACCCTCAAGGCAATGTGCTCATTTTATATTTGTGCATTAACCTGAAAAAGACCGGGAAGCGCTGGTCTAGATTAGTGATTCTCAAATTTTAATGTGTATTTAAATCACCTTTTGAAAACAAAAATTCTGACTCAGTAAGTCTGGGGTGGAACCTGAGGCTGTGCGTTTCTAACCAACTCTCATGGGACGCCCATCTGTGGCCAACCTCAGGCACTCTAGCAAGCGTCTGGAGGACATGTCTCACTGTACTTAAGGACCCCTTCCTTATGAAATAGAAAAAGATATGGTTAACTAGTCTCAAAACTCTACCACCTTCCATTCTTTTGGTTAGAATATTTTTAGAAGTTCCTCTTGCTTCTTCTACCCTCATAAAGTAGTAACTTTTTATGTGCTAAAATTTTTTCTTTTACATATATTTAGAATTTGAATAATTTCCTAATAAACACTTAAAAGGCAATCATTTCTTGAGGCTTGGGAAAAGTTGAAATAAAATTTCAAAAGAAACAGAAAAAATAAAAACGCAACCCACAACTAAAAGTACACATTATAGTGATTAAAAATAAGAAATACATTTTCACAACTATTCCAAGGACACAACTAAGAGAGCTGAAGTGGTCATTAAACCTTGGGTCACTCAAACTTGAGTCCACATAGCAACAAAGCTCTTCCTGCCTGTTATGGGTTGAACTGCATCTCCCCAAAATTCATACATTCAAGTCCTAACCCTCAGTGCCTCAAAATGTGTCCTTCCTTGGAAAACCAATCATTGCAGACATAACTAGTTAGAATGAGGTAGGGCCCTACCCCAATGACTGATGTCTATATAAAAAGGAGAGGGGGGCTTCCCTGGTGGCGCAGTGGTTGGGGGTCCGCCTGTCGATGCAGGGGACGCGGGTTCGTGCCCTGGTCCGGGAAGATCCCACATGCCGCGGAGCGGCTGGGCCCGTGAGCCATGGCCGCTGAGCCTGCGCGTCCGGAGCCTGTGCTCCGCAACGGGAGAGGCCACAGCAGTGAGAGGCCCGCATACCGCAAAAAAAAAGAAGACACCTTCACTTTCATGTCACTTCTACCTAAAATTCTTCTACATATAAAAGCCATGGATGAAAAGCTGCAGATCAAATGAGCTTTTATTTTCTCCTAAAATGTATGTCCTGGAACACCAAATGCCAGAGTTTTGTTCACCTTTATTTTAGAAAGGAAATGTTTATCTGTGTGATTGCAGTAGATAAGCTTTCAATTATTCAGAAAATCAAGACTCTGAAACCAAATTCAGCCTCTTAACTGGTCAAAGACCAACCCCTCAGTGAAGCATCAGCAGCTAAATGTTAGGACAGATGATTTGTTAAAACGCTGGTAACTCCCTTCCCTCCTTAAATAGAAACTTGAACCAAAGGGAGACTATACGGTTTTAAAAGTTTCACGTTTTAACTTTCCTTTTTCTTTTTAAGTAAATTTCTCATTTAAGTATAACAGACATACAGCAAAGTGCAAAGCATGATAAATTCTCACAAAGTGAACAAATCCATGTAACCAGCACTATCACCACAAAACAGAACATGACCAGACCCAAAAGTCCCCTTCATGCTCTGTTCCAGACACCAGCGCCCCATCAGTGTAACTGCTATCCTGACTTCAAAACACCAAAGAATAGTTTTAACTGTTTTTTAACTTTATATAAAAGGAATCATACAATATTATACTCTTTTGAGTCCACTCAATATTATGCTTTGATTAATAGTCTCCTTTTAACTTCAATAGTCCGTGTGTGTGTGTGTGTGTGTGTGTGTGTGTGTGTGTAATTTTAATTCAAACTAGATCCCCAGGTTTCATTTTGTTTAGATTTTTCCAGCTTAGATTCCATTTGCATCAAAAGGAATTAACATCTCAATGTTCAATATAAAATCAATTCTAGTTTCTAGGTCCTTTATCAGTTCAAGTCCCCAGTTCCAAACAATAAGGAAAATTTGCAAATAAAAGGGGGAAATGTTTTATTTCACCTAAGATTTCATAAACCACAAACTTAAAAGTTCTTCGTCTTTTATAAGTAAAGTTTATCTTCATGAAAAATTTCACTCTTTGTTTATGAAAGCGGAAGAACCAGAGATATAACAAACATGAAAATTCTGAGTCTTGGATTTTTTCCCTCCTCTCTTGCATGTGATGGAGATTTCTTTTATTCTACGAATATGTCCAGGGTAAATGGGAGAATCAAAAATTATCAGTTGAAATGACAGAATACAAAAAACAGAGAACCAGCTTAATAAGCACATTTTAAAAAACACTTTCCTTATCGAAATAGCAAGCAAAAGTGACCTGCCCAAGTGAAAAAAATATCTCCCAATGATTTGAATTTAATTTTTTGACTCTTTTACCTGATCAAGAATAAAGGAATCACAGTATCTAACTGAAAATAGTGAACATCCTATTGGTGGGAATGTAAATTGGAAAGCAGCATGGGAGTTTCTCCACAGATTAAAAATATGACTACCATTTGATCCAGCAATTCCACCTCTGCGTATGTATCTGAAGGAAATAAAATCGCTATCTGGAAGAGATATCTGTACCCCTAGGTTCACTGCAGCATTACTTACAATAGCCAAGACCCGGAAGCAATCTAAGGGTCCACTGATGGATGAAGGAATAAAGAAAATGCATAGGTATACAACAGAACATTATTCAGCCACTGAAAAAAAAAGAAGGAAATCCTGCCGTTTGCAACACGGATGAACCCTGAGGGTATCATGCTAAGTGAAAAAGTCAGACAGAGAAATACTGTATGATCTGACTTAGATGTGGAATCTAAGAAAACCAAACTCAGAAACTGAGAACAGATTAGTGGTTGCCACAGGTGTGGAGGTGGGGGATAGGGGTAGGGGAAATAGGTGAAGGCGGTCAAAGGGTACAAACTTCCAGTTATAAGATGAATAAGTTCTGGGGATGTAATGTACAGCACGGTGATTATAGTTAAGAATACTGCCGTGTATATTTGAAAGCTGCTAAGAGAACAGATTTTAGAAGTTCACACCACCCACACCCACACCCACACCCACACCCACACCCACACCCACACACAAAACTGTAATTTTGGGTCGTAATGGATGTATTAATTAATCTCATTGTGGTATAATCATTTTGCATTATATACATACATAAAATAACTATGTTATACATCTTAAGTTTAATGTCATGTGTCAATTATATCTCAATAAAGCTATAGGGAAAAGAAAAAAGCAGAAAGAAATTTATATGCCACCCACAGCAAACTTTAGAAATCAATACTCTATGCTAAAGAGGCCCATAAGGGAAATCTGGCTGCACACAGCTGTGTAATGAATCAATTTGTTACCGTGACAGTCATCTCAAAAGTAGAGTAACGGTTGATAGACAACAAAGAAGTTAGATTAGACACAGATGCAAAATATAAACAGAGCTCCACAAGGTTTTTGTTTTGGTTTTTATTTTATAACAAGTCTGTTAAATCATCCATTGGGAAATAAATGATTCAAGACGGACTTCCAGAAGCATTATTCTAACTTTGACATCATTTATCAGTCAATATATTTTTGAAAAAAATTTTCAGAAACTTATTTACTCAACAAATACTGGGAGTTCCCTGGTGGTCCAGTGGTTAGGACTTGGCGCTTTCACTGCCATGGGCCCAGGTTCAATCCCTGGTCAGGGAACTAAGATCCCGCAAGCCAAGCGGCGAGGCCAAGAACAAAACAAACGCAAACAAATATTATGGAATACACACTATGTGTACACTATTGTAGATTCCAGGAATAAGCAAAAACAGAGTTGCTGCCTTTATGGAAGAGAGAGACAGCTACTAATCCTAAAATAGTAACAGAAATAAATAGAAAAGTATTACTGTTATAAGTGCTAGAAGAAAAGATACATAATGCCAGGACAGTAGCTATTAAGGAAATCTGGAAAACGTGGGAGGGGAAAGGCAATGACACTGGAATGGGAGAAATGAAGAAAGGAGAGCAGTTAAGTAAGTATGTCTGTGTGTGTGTTGGGGACAGGGAGGGCGGGGGGGTCGGTCATTAACCTGAGGCAACAGCAAGTGCAAAGACCCCAAGGCAGGAGGTAACATGGGCACTGTAACTACAAGTCCATTATGCTGAGCCTCTAAGGGCAAAATAAAGGTAACTCCAGAGATGATGAGCAGGAGCAAAAGAGAACTGGTTGTAACCAGGCATGAGGTTAAACCTTAGCTAGCGACAAATCCTAAATACCCGATTTCTCAATAAAACCTCATTCTTCTCAGACCAAATAATCTGAACATAGGCTTGTCCCCCTAGGACAAGGAAGTATAGTTATATAATAGTCTATTTTTATCCTCACAGTATCACTCACTGCTAGGCTCATTCTTAATGACATTTTGGGGGGTATTTATAATTTATACTTGATTTGAGTATTAAAACCAATTCAGAAAAGGAAAAAGAAAAAAATTAATTTGTGATCTACATCCTAAAGAAACAAATGAGAATAACAATAATACACTGAAGAAATCCCTTATGATGCCCCATAAAGTCCCTACTAAAACACTTAAGATACAACAAACCACAGAGAATCTCTGTAATTGGGTGAGGATAATGGTTTTTCATCACTAACAGAAGATGTTACTGTAGTACTTTGCACCAAGAAAGAGAAAGAGCAAAAAGAAAGACGAAGGAAAGAAAAGAATCAAGTCCCACCTGCGAATCTAACCACAGTACCCTACTTCTGATTCTTCAGTTTAGATAAACCTAAAGAATAGGCACTATTTTAAAATCCTCCATTGAGAAAGAAGCTATTTGGAGAAGTCATTTAGCTTCGAATGCATAACCGCAAAAGAAATGAAACCACTGAGAAGGTCAGAAACAGTCTCCTTACCAAAGAGTAAGACTCTTACTTACTCCTACTTACTCTTACAGACTGGCAGGACCTAGCAGGATGCAAACCCCAGGCCACAGCTGTCAGCCCCCAAGCACAAGGGGCACCTCACAGGAAGTAGTTATGCTCTGAGCGCCAAAGAAAACTTTCATAGCCATTTTTGGTTGTCGTACATCCTTTATAACATAGTTAGCTTCCAGAGAGGCTGTATCTTTTTCACATTTCACAAAGGTCCTCAGATATACTGAAACAATGTCTGCCTCCCTGAGTACACAGTTCTTCCCCAAAACAAGAACCTGCTGTTTTGAAAATAAGCCATTAGCAACCTTCCTCCACAGAGTCTTCTAAGCACCAAGCAGGAAGGATTTCCCTTCATCCTGTAGAATATGCAATATGAATGTGCAACAGTTCTCAAACTAGTTTTCTCAAAAATGTTTTTTCTTAGGGAGATACTCAGCAGAAACAGGATGCCACAGGCCCATAAATGGGAAAAACAGCAGATTTTTTTTTTTCAACGCTAAAGAGGTTTCCTTAACTGCAGGACTTCTCAGAGTCCTTAATTATGACTCTCTCACATGAGGGACAGTACGTGCAGCATTTCCCACATGTTCTGACTACAAATATTTTGAGGAAGCATCCCCACTGACACAGCAGTAACATTCCACTGAGAAAGGCTGGCATTTAGTACTGCACAAGGCAGCCAGACTTTTGACAGTGATCCAAAAGATCATAGTATAGTACCACACTGAATTGTTATGTATCAAGAGAAAAGGCTAACAAGATCTTTCCTTATTCTTAAGTTATCATCCTGTACTCTATAGCTAAAGGAGTTAACCCATTCTGTTCCTTTCTCATGATCTAGAACCACACAGGTTCATAGCAAGCAATCTGCGGTAAGTCTTCAGTGGCTAAGAAAATCTGACCATCCAACATCTAAGTCTGAATCAAAGACCCTGATAGTGCTGTAACCCACACATTGCCAAATCTCTAGAGCAGAGCTCCACCTGCCCCCAAACCTCAACTTTGATAATTTTTTATCACATAAATATCTTCTCAGTTCATCATCAACCAAAACACAGCTGTGAATACAAGCTTATCTGTGTAATTTCTAACATTGATTATATTTTGACATTCAAAACTAATTCCTTTGTGGGGAAAAAATCCGATACTTTATGTGAAGTTGAGCACAGTTACAGTACTCCTCAGCAAAACAACTGTACCATGTTAATGACATAATCTCTTTAATCTCCCGCTCCTGGAAAAATATCAAACTGAGAGGCTTTTAATCTGTTAATTACATCTCATGAAATTCACATCATTCCTGAGCACTGTAAGTAATTCAAACAAAATGATTTTAGCTAGTTTTACTGACTTCTGTAAGAAAAGTACCTTAATACACACAATACGTCATATGGAAAAGGAAGGTTCTGCTGGTGTTCAACAGGTTCTGAATCACTTGCTTCCCTGAATCTCATCTGAAAGCTGGGTCTCTCTCTCTCTCTCTCTGAACAACTGCTATAAATAACCTCAATATACTGAGTGAACACAGTACCTTTCCTGGAAAACAGAGCAGGTTAGTTGGCTTCATCTATTATCACTGACTAGAGACCCTGAAGATCAATACTTTGGAAAAGGAGGTCATCAGGAGGAATAAACCTTCGTCTGAAGGCCATTAAAAACACCTTCTAGTTTCTGGTCACTCCTGTAGCCAACGTAAAATGTCCTGTTCCCAAGAATTTGAAGGTTTACTTGTCCCACTGTGTACTCCATTCTGCAGGGTCTCAACACAGCCTAATCGGTGCTGAAGACAAAAGGCAAGGAGGAAGTGGAAAGAGGAAAACTACTGGGCAGGCGGTGAAGTGCGAGAATGAGCAGCAGAAGACAAGGAAAGAACGACAGGCACACCAGCCAGGGCAGGAGGCGAGTGGAGGCGGGCACACCCAGATGACCAAAGCTGGCAGCTGTTTCCCACCTGGAGTTTTCCTGCCCCAAACCACTACCCACTCTTCTGGGTTCCACGCCTGCCTGCATCCACATGCTGACATCGTTTCTCTACCACAAACACTGTAAAGACCCAAAGGCGCCTCACCTCCTGGTCTGTAGACGACATCATCCTCCGTGATGTAAGACGTTATCTCCCCGGTGTCCGTCCTTTCGTAACGAGACTTTTTTTTCGGGGGCTTCTTCTTGGTCTTCTTCGTGGACTCCTCCGTGGTGGCACCATTGTCATTGTCCTCATCTTCGCTGTGGTCACTCTCAGCATAATTTTTGGCTCCTCCTTCCAAGGTACAGCTCCTGCGTGGCCTTGAATTCTCACTCTCTCGCGCCTTGTCTCTCTTCTCTCTCTCTCGGTCCCGATCTCGGTCCCGGTCCTTCTCTTTGTCTTTGTCTTTGTCTTTATCAGCTGTCATGATTCGCCACGTGCCTTCTTCTGTCCTCTCACGGCTGGGCCTCCGTGAAAGGTAGACAGTAAGCCTGGGCTTCAGTCTTCTGAATTTCTCACTCAATTCCAGGGAAAATCCGACCACTCCAACAACCCCAACGTTTCAAAAATGCTAGGAGAGGAAAGAGAGAGCGAAATTGATTTTCCTTTAACATTTTCTCGTATTTCCTTCCTAAAATAACGTTTTGTTAAATGACTCACTTACTCATGCTTTAGCAACTAAAACTTCTCACTGGCAATAGGAAAAAAGGTAGGACAAGTGATATCAAATTTAAATATAAACAGTTTTGGGCCTCAACTAGCATATGGTTTGGGATTTTCGATCACACCAATAATGAAAGATGTCTGAATGCGTAAGGGTAAACTATGCTTTCTGTATACAAATCGTTTTCTCTAACTTTTAAAGGAAAAGGTAAAGTGTACCCTAGTAAACAACATATAATGGGTACAAGTATACAAAAGGGGCTTCATAACCCATAACATTAATTTAAAAGGGTAAGAACCTGTAGTTAAATTATTTCCACCTGCAAAAAGTAATTTGGATAGCCTTGCAAAATGTCTCAGGATGTCTCACAGCGCATTACCTTCTGAAGACTCTTTCTAGCCACTTCTCCAAATTTCCAGAGCTCCTCTCAAGAATAAACATAAGAGCTGACTCAAATAAAAGTGACAACCTCAAAGCAAGATTCCTTTGCCTTCAATTACAATTTTTTACATCTTCTAGGTCTACTTACTATTCTAGTTATTTTCCAGGAAAAATGGTTTCTCGAAAGATATATTATCTCTGTCTTAAGAAAATATAACAGCTTCCAAAAACAACCTTCCATCTTTAGGGAATATTAGGTGGTTTATACATTCTTCCAAATTTCCACTGTTAATGGTTTCCCTAATAAATTTCTCCCCAGAACTAAACCCCAAAAGGAAAGTCTGAAGGTTTTAAGAATGTATAATGAGAAGAGTAAACCCCAAGCTCCAACCCAACACAATTCTTATAAAAAATTTTAATTTTATTTACATGTCAGTTTTGGAACAGTCATAATAACCAGTAATTTATCTTTTGCAATCTTTTATCGTCCTTCCCAATATCTCATTTTTTCAGCAATCTGTACCAAACATTATCTACGTGCCAGGGGTTCAGAACTAAAGACACCATGAGGGAACACCTCGTGGTCCGTGCCCGCAATGCTCTAATGCAAAGAGAGGAGACAACTGATCAATAGGAGAACCATCCCTTGCTCATGCTACGAGGGCCAGATAGGAAACAACACGTGCAAAGAAACGAAAAATTGGTCCTCTTTACTCAGACAACAACAAACAAGTCAGTTTGTAATTACATGCCTCAGAGGCAGAGAAAATTCTCTTTGGTCATGCCAAAACCATAAAAATTATCATATACTCTCTCCAAAGCTCTTAGGTCAAACTTGATACCAGAAAAGACCTCCACATAAGCACTTCGAATATCCTTAGGCATCCAGGAAAATTTTAAAAATGTTAACAACAACTTTTGGGTGAGAGAACAATGAAGGAGCAATAATGCCAACAATCTATAAGCAAAGTCAGAAGGATGAAAGCATGTAGCACAAACCTAAATTGCTTCCTTTTACATAGGAAATGCACTTTCAGATAGGATTTCAATTTTCTAAACATATTTCCAGAAAATGAAAAATTATTCTAGTGCCTGCAAAAGTTCTGCTTCGATGAATCATCTGCTAAACAGACAGTAATAAACTCCCAAGTCCCTGTAGGCCACTAGTGTTAGCAATTGAAAATACACGAAGAGACATATTACTTTCTCCATCTGGCTTAAGTTTAGAGCCTGAACAAGCCAATCATACAAGAAAGAAAACCATCAGCTAATACAGTTGTTAAAACATTCCTCTTTGACACTGAAAACATACCAAGGCCTCCTGGGAATCTAAAAAGAACAAGAAGCTTAGGCTGAAAGCCTCTAAGACGCAGTTCAGGACAGACATACTTCAGACAAGTTCAAGAAAAAAACTCATTCTCCCTAGGGTTAACAAGATAACTGCTCCAGAAAATTGTGTAAAAATATTATTTCAGCACTTAAAAAAAGGAAAAAAAAACAGTAAGTCCAAATTGTACATTCAACATTACTCCCTACAAAATCATATACTGTATTTCTATTTACAAAAAAATTTGAGTTGTTTCTGCCAAGAGTTAGCAAGAAAAATTCAACAATCAACAGAGAAAACATCCACAAAATAAAATCCTCTACGTGTGTGTGCACGTGTGTGTGCGCGCGTGTATCCAACCTTCAGATAACCAAGAATATTGATAATCCAAAGCAAAAGTTAATCCAACTACCATTCACATTTGGCTATAAAATATAGCTCAGTGGGGATATATTCTTTTCCTCTGTACTTACCACACTAATCATAATTTTTTGAGCCTCATTATAAAATGACCAACATGCAACAATAATACAACATTTGAGGAAAGGGACCCAGAGAGGAACCAGGTGGCACCGAGAAAGGTAGCTGTCGCTTCAGTACGCTAGAAATGATCTACACAGTAGACAATACAACAGCATCTTTAAAACAGCAAGGGGTTTACAAAGCAGGTCCCTGCCATGATCTCATTAGATTCTCTCTGTCTACAACTCAGTGACGTGAACCAGACAGAAGTCACCACTCCCACTTTTCAGGCTACAGGAGGAGAACTAAGAAGAGATCATCTGCCCGTGAGTGAGTCTAAAGCAGGTCTCCCAAAGGTGAACCCCATCTGACCTGATTCCAACCTGCTGCTCAGGTTATAATCTGTATCTTCACAGGTGCCAACCTTTCCTACATGTATTCTTGCTGATAATTTGCACAGACAGTTTTAGGAAACACACTCACTTTAACCTCTCCCCCCAAAAACAAGAGGTACTTTTCTCCAGTAAGACAGACAAGAATATTGAAAATATCTTGTCGATCCACTACTCAACCCAGTTAAACAGGAAACACGGCAAAAGATACTTTAATAATTAATTAAAGGAATAATCGAATCTAAAACATTTCAGATTCAAAACAATCTTCATCTATTCATTGAACAAATGTCTACTGAATGCCCACAATGTGCGGTGTGCTAGTTACTGCCCTAGGTATGGGGAAAATAGCAGAGAACCACATACAAACATCCCTGACCTTGTGGAACTGATGTTCCAGGAAGTGGAGAAAGATATATACATACACATACACATACACATACACACACACACACACACACACACACACACACACACACACACCACACACACACACACTATATTAAAAGATCTTACATGGGGAGTCCAATGGGAACAAGGGAGTATAAGAGGATTGCAATTTTAAATGGTCAGGTAAGGCCTCACTGAGGTGGCTTTGTCCCAAGTTAAGAGTGAGTACAGAGGAAACACGGAGACCATTCCAGCAGAGGGGAAAGTAGGTGCAAATGTCCAGAGGCAGCAGTGATTCAGTTACATTCAAGACACGGGAGGCCAGAGGGGCTGGAGTGACATGAGGAAGAGGACTGATTTTTTAAAAAACGAACGTATAGTCCTCACACTAGTTTCCAGAGTCATCAGATTGCACTTCATCGTTTTATCTTGATAAAATTTGGTAGGCTAGCTTCGTTTCGTCGTGATCTAATCAGGGTCAAAGGCATTTAACAGAGTCGAGGATACAGAACTGTTCTTTATTACTTCAGGTTACTTAACCCTCTACACAAACACTGTCTGCCTCTTCAAAGTGAAGCCAACAACCACCTACAAACACCTTACACTACTTAACAGAACTGATTTGCATAAAGTACTAAAATTTCGGTCATGCTCAGGGTCCACACCTCATTTAAGGACACCACTTCTTGTCACTATTTAAGCAGTCCCAGGAGGTTTGGGCCCTTGATAGAACTGCAAGAAGACTGGGGTCAGAAGCCAAGATCCAAGTTCTTGGCACTGCCAGGGCTAGTGCCTTAGGCAGATCACTCTATCTCTGAGTCAGTTTCAATGCTGTAAAACAGGGATAATAACTAGCTACTTCACAGAGCTGCTGTGAGAATTAAGTATATGTATACAGGTAAATGCACTTATAGATTGCAAAGTGCTTTATAAATATAAACTATCAATAATATATACTTAGATCAGTCATGACTACATTATCTACTACAGCAGATAATGCCAAACAGTGTACTGTGCTATGCAAGATATAAACGTAGCCAAACGTCATCCTTACCCTCAAGAATTTATTACCTACTAGGGAGGAGGGGGAATCCTATTACACGAGTAAGAAATAAATCATGGAAAACTGACTACAAATGAAGTAAAAATTTTAAAATATCTCCTCTTGGATTGCGTAAAACCCACTTATTAATGAAAACTTGCTCCTTCCTCCTGAGTTCCCAATCCCTGAGTTCTGTTCATTTCAATTGCTCAAGCCAGATTCTGGAGGACGCTTGACTCTCACACCAAATGCAGTTAGTGAAGTCCAATGAATTCTTCCTCATTCAACCACAGCAAGAAATGCTTACGTTTGTCAAATACCAATCACACACTAGGCATTTTCCTCAGCTCTCAGGGTCTACCAATCACCTCCTGAATAACTCTACAATTTGTCCACTGCTCCAACTCAAGCAGAGAGTGCCTATTTCAAGCCATCATCATCTTTCACACAGATTAACACAACTGCCTTCTAACTGGTCTCTGTGACTATAAAATTTTGTTTTTGCTTTCCTTCCAATTCGTCCTCCAACACAGCCAGCCAAGCATCTGACCCTCCACCACTTTTTTTTTTACATTGAGATATAATTCACACACCATACAATTCACCATGTACAGTACAATTCACTGTGCACCATTCCTTTTCAAAGATTACAGAGACCTTCCTGTCCTGACTGCCCCTTCACCACTCCAGCCCGACCTCCACCCTTCCTGTGTGTCCAGCAGTCCCCTCCCCTTTGTCGGGCTAACCTCTACTTACCCTTAGGGCCCTCAGGCATTTCTGCTGCCCAACTCCAGGAAGGCTCCCAGACCCCCCCAAAGTCCAGCCCCTCACTGTTCCCCATCCTGCCTGTAAAGTGGCCCTCATTGATCCCACTACTGGTATCTGTTGTTAACTTGTGTAACTTCTCCACTAACCAACAAGGACCATGACTATAGTATAATATTCACTAGAACAACTCCTACTGACGCAATTTCCTCTCTGTATCAAGTCCACTAGAGGTTTTGTTCTCATTATCATTTGACCATTCAGCACCCTCTGACAGGGCTGACCACACACCCTCCTTCTGGAAAGGCTCTTTTCCTCTGGCCTTCCTGGCACTGTCATCTCCTGGGTCTATTTAACTGTTCCTCCACCTCTAGTACTGGACCAGCTAATGGGGGAGCTCTTCAGGAGCTATCCGGAGCCATCCTTCCTCATCCTCGTCGATCTCCTACGTGTCCGTCAGGCCCCAGGTACCACATCCACACAGGCGATCCACAAATGCACGTGTTTACCAAACTTCTCCTGCAGAGCCAGATGCCTCTGAAAACTGCCCCCACCTGAAGTCTCCTCTTGGATGTCTCAAAGGTACCTCAACATATCAAAACAAGGGCACACTCTGGCCCCAGATGGCCTCTCTCGTGACTGGTGCCGCTGCCCATCCTGTCATGCAAGCTGGACATCTAAGCCACATGTTTAGCACCTCCTCTCTTTCATCCCGTCATCAGCAAACCATGTCACCGTCACCTTATAAATTTCTCTCAAACACACCTACTTGAGAACACGTCCAACACCACAACCTTAGTTAAAAGCTACTAGTGTGGCTTTCCTGGACCACTTCAATTGGCTTCTCTCCAACTCTACTCCTCTGAATCCTCATAATTCTCTTTACAGACTGCAGCCAGGGCTCTCCTTTCAAAAGGCTAATGTGATTATGTCAATCCTTACCTTAAAATACTCAGTGACTTGTCACTTCTGTTAACCAAAAACCCAAATCCTAACCATGATCTACAACGCCCTTATCTTTCTATCTGGCCTCATCCCCCGCCTCCCTCCCACACTCTGTGCCCAACCACACTGCCCTTCCCTCTGCCCCTTGAACACACGCCCTCCTACCTGGAGTAAGACTTAGCTCATGTTCTCCCTTCCGTCGTGATGCTCATCTCCTCTCCTGGCCTACGTATCTCCTATTCTTCCTTCAGGTCACAGCTCAACAGGAACTTCCTCAAGATGTCCTTTCTTGTCCAAAAGGACTAGGTTAAATCCCTTTGTAATGCTCTCTACAATGGTAACTTCACATTTATTTGTGTGATTTGATTAACATCTGTCTCCACCTCTAAGCTAGAAGCTCCGTGAAGGGCTGACCCTGACTCTCTTTGCCCTGTGTTGTATTCTCAAATCCTAACTCACTGCCTGGCACATACAGACGAGCAATAAATTACTCTTCTCTGCCCTCCCTCTCACACATAAGCTGGATCAATCAAGACGGTATTATGATGAGACTTTTATTTGGGAAAGAAAATATTTCATGCGTAAATAACTGAGGGGGTGCTTGAGCTGGCCTGCACACCATGAACAGGGTGGGAGGAGCAAAAAGGAGGAGAGAGCATTCGGGTGCAAGTGCAGTAAAACAGTTATTGATTAAATCCTTGTCCTGGATGGCAGGCACAGAGTAAAACTAGTAGGAAGTAAGCTTAAGTAGAGGGGGGAACGGATAATGGGAGCTCCTAAAATAATAAAGCAGCTAATACTCACTGAGCACTTACCATGCGCTAAGCATTTTACACGTTAATTCATTTAAACTTCACTATAATGAGACTGAGAATATAATTTATCGTCCAAACCAGGACACATCTGAGAGCAAAAACATTAATAATTGTTCAGGAAAAACGTGAAACCAGGTCACATGATCATCCTAACGGTAACGCTATTCAGTAGATGCTGTTGCTATGTACAGTTTCCCTGCAAAAGCAAGCACTGAGAGGCTGAGCAAGTAGACCAAAACTCACGCACTGTGTATTTCGGTAGACCCCAATCACACAGCTCTGTGTGAGACCCAGGGCGCTGACTCAGAGCCTATACTCTTAACCACAAGGCTGTACTGCCTTCAATCACACAGCCTTAAGAGAGTTTTCTAAGCGAATGGTGTTACTGCAGGCTCTTAAGATGAAAGTAGGATTTGGGGAAACATTCATCCCTTCTGGCACGAGATATTTTCCAACAACGGTTGTTAGTGCCATTCCCAACTAGCTTGCTCTCAAATCTATTATCTCTGAAAGCCTAAATCAGGAACCAAGGTCCTCAAGAACTTCTGCCTTTGCCATTTCTACATTTATTATGTCTCAATAAATGCTTTAGCCTTTTCCCTTCGGAAAAAAATGAGATGGTCCAAGAGTGGAAGACCTAAGTGAGCTACCCGCTGCGCTGGGCCCCACCTGCAAGACAAGCAGCTGCAGCCAGGCAGGCAACAGAACACCCAGGAAGCATGTGACAGCTGAGCGACTTGCTTTCTCAGTAAAATCAATGTTCTTTTCCTGTTCCCTTTCATATCAACAGCCTGGGAATGAAAATGTACTGACTTGTGCTCTGGAAAGGGAAATGTCACTCTAACACTTGTTACTCCCGGATAAGAACCCATAAACAGCAACCTGCTGCACAGAACACCTCAAAACAGGCTGGAGAATCACTGACAGAGATGCAAGGTAACTCTGAAACATGGGGTCAGCGGATCTAGGAATCCACGTAGAGGTCAGAGTGCTTCATCTGAAACAGATGTGGTACTGAGAGCAGTTCTCCCACGTAAAAATAAACAGGTGTCACGTTCTCCCACCTGAACAAATCCAACCATTTATAAGCAAACGGTTACACATCTACCTCCAAAGATTCTCTGCATTTGGGGTTAATAAATATTTAAACTCAATCAGTTTAATTAGTCAATGTTTAAATACTCATTCCTGGAACACATGTCTTATTGAGACAACCTAAATAACCGAGATGGGACCCATTAGTCAAATTCAGAGAGCAGCCTCTGTGGTATCAAAACAGAAGGAGGCAAAGAATGAATGCACCTTAATCACAAGTGGGTGTAATGCTTAAAGCAGCACTTCCTCAACTGCTTGAGAAGCTTTGGGAAAAAACAGAGAACTAAGATTGGCGGACTCTGACAAATATCTTAATTTCTTCCAAAAAGACATAATAACAACAAAACATACTACCTGCAAAAGGTGGGGAAAGTACCCAGGATAGCAAAACTCCAGGTTACAATCAACAGCTCAATTAAAATTAAATAACAAACAACACATAACCTTTTTATTTGGAGTAAGAGTAGGGAATTCCCAAAGATGAGATGCCCAAGGAGGTTCCCCCGCACCCCCCAAAATCAAAAATCCTCCTTTTCTTTAAAGAACACATAAATCCACTGACACAAGCAACTGCTTTTCTATACTGTTAAAATGTGAAGATTTTCGCAATTACATACGAAATTTTTTTTGCCTTGCAAGTTGCCTATAGTTGTGTCTCTTCTACTAAATAGCGAAGAAGAATTCACTGCTCAGTTTAAACCAGGGCTTCTCAACTGCGGCACAATTAACATTTTGAGCCAGATTGGGGTGGGGGGGTGGGGGGGGAGGCCTGTTCTGTGCATTATCCCTGGTCTCTACTCACATAGATTCTAGTACCACAACCCACTGCTCCAATGACAACAACAAAAAAGTATCTCCAGGCCTTCCCTGGTGGCGCAGTGGTTAAGAATCCGCCTGCCAATGCAGGGGACACGGGTTTGAGTCCTGATCCGGGAAGATCCCACATGCCGCAGAGCAACTAAGCCCGTGCGCCACAACTACTGAGCCTGCGCTCTAGAGCCTGCGAGCCACAATTACTGAGCCCTCGCGCCACAACTACTGAAGCCCGCACGCCTAGAGCCCGTGCTCCGCAACGAGAGAAGCCACCGCAATGAGAAGCCCACGCACCACAACGAAGAGTACCCCCCGCTCACCGCAGCGCACAGCAATGAAGACCCAACCCAGCCAAAAATAAATAAATTAAATTAAATAAATAAAACATTAAAAAAAATTCTCCAAATACTGCCACATAGCCTCTGGGGAGCAAAGTTGTTCACAGTTGAGAACCACTGCTTTCAACGAATAAAACTTCTTGTCTATCACAGAGATTTCAAAGGATTAAGCATTTGTGTTGCTTTATTCAAAATTATGCTTGACCAGTATGGAATCCATAAAGCTAACACCATTACGAAAACTATATAATGTGGCATGTTCTTCATTCTCTGAAATATATTGGATTAACTCAAAACACTACCTGAAATAGTAATTACACAGATGTGTGAAGCTGAATTAGGAAAACCGAAGTAAATATTCTGAAAATCTTGATGTTTCCTGGCAAGCTCTGAAGGTGATCAGGGATAATGTTACTCAGTGGTGACCTGCTCTGGTCCTGGAGCCAAGTGGATGCTTCTGTTATCACACGACTAACTGAGAAAACCTGGTGTCCACAATGCCAAGAACAAGGGAAACTAAATACCTACAAGACCAAAACCCTGATGTGAAAGGGGAAAGAATTCCTGAACTCACTCTCCCAAAGCATGGCCACAGATAGAAAACCAAATACAGAAAAGATAAATATAAAACTCAAGCACGTATGGACACCAAGGGGGGGAAAGGGGCGGGGGGGGGGGGAGTGTGAAAAAAAAACAACTCAAGCAGACAGATAAGTAAAATATGGTATACCCATAAAATAGAACATTATTGAACAAGAAATGAAATACTGATACATGTTAGAACATGGATAAGCCTGGGAAGCATTATCTTACGTGAAAAATGCCAGTCACAAAAGACCACATACGGTATGATCCCATTTATATTAAATGCCCAGAAAAGACAAATCCACAGAGACAGAAAGCAGATTGGTGGTTGCCTGGGGGTGGGGGGTGCTGGGGTGCTATAGTTATGCATTTCATTTGGGGATGATATAAATGTTCTAGAATTGATTATGGTGATGCTTGCATATATCTGTGAAAATATTAAAAGTCACTAAATTGTACACTTTAAATGGGTAAATTATGTGATATGCAAATTATATTTCAATAAAGCTGTTACAGCACAAACACACACAAACAGCAACATTACAAACTAATAAGAAGAAGCTCAAGCTTCGTTAAAATTTTAAAAAAAATGCATCTGGCTATAAAAATTCACAAGGACAAGCTCTACCTCCACAATTCTGAAAAACCACCTCTTAAAGTTGTAAAAGCATAGTTAATTAAACACATAGGAGAAGTTGTATTTCATGTAACATTAAGAATGAAAGAGAACCTTCCTTGGACCACAGTAATCTTTAATATGCATGAATACTTGGTCAGGCTTACTACCTCTGCACAACATGTTCCAAAGCAGATAAGTTGGACAGGGTTTCTTTCAGTCTGCAGAGATCCGAGATTCAAAGTTAATTTGCAACCATGGCACGTAAGGTCTCAACAGCTGATGAAAGGAAATGACAGGGTGGATTTTATACTTAACACAGTTACACTTCACACATATATGAAAAACCAAAAGCATTCATAATACACTTCTAATCCATGGGTACAAATTATATCAAGGGAAAAAAACTGCGAAACTCACTGGAGCAGTCCTTCTAAAAACACTCAGAATCTGAGTCCTAGATGAAAAGGAAAAGTAGCTCTGACGAAAAGCATAAATCTAAGCCAGAACTCAATTTGCCATTTTCTTTGAGCTGTTCCAACTGGGTATGATGCTCTCTAGGTTGACCAGATGTATTACACTGCCATCTTTGTTAACCTGACGTCATTGAAAGAGAAAAGCAAAAGAGCCACTAGAATTATTCAATTCAAGATGCCAAGAACTAGCAAGTGACCAGGGAGGGTGGGAGTACAGGGAGTCCCGCGGCCTGGACCACAACACTGAAATGCTGTAGTTGTGACACTGATCATCAAATAAACACCAATGTCCTGAGCGAAGTCGCTGTCAATTCCTCCATTAATTCAGCAAATATTTATTTAGCACCTACTAGGTGCCAAGCACTGCCCTAGGAGCTACAGATATATGCGCGACCAGAATACACACAATCTCTAACCTCAGAGAGCTTACAGTATAGTAGGGGAGGAAGCAGACAACAAACAAACAAGAAAATATATTAGTATATTACCTGGTGATAAGTGCTATGGAGAAAAAATTAAGGTGGGCAAAAGGGAATGGGGCGGGGCGGGGTAATTTATTTAAGGTAATCACTGATAAGGGGTCGTTTGACCTAAAGGAAGTAAGGCAGCAAGTTGTGTGGTTATCTGGAGGAAAGTATTCCAGGCAGAGAGAAAAGCAAGTACAGAGGCCTGAGACAGGGGCAGTTTTGGCACATCCAAACAGCAGCAAAAGGCCAAGGTGGCTGAAGCAGTGACAGCAAAGAAGAAAGTCAGAGGTGAAGAGGGAAGGGGGGCAGGCGGGGGCGGTGTGCATGCTGCATCTACTGAAATAAGAGAAAAGCTTTTGTAGGGTTTTGGCATAAAGAAGTAATGATCTGAGTTACGTTTTAACAGACTCCCTCCAGCTGCTGCAGGGTTACGAGACTGTGGATTCAGGCCAGGTGTCAGTAGTGCAGGTGCAAGGAGAGGTCAGACTGTGGGCAGGTTCTGCTAGTAGAGCCCTCGGAATCTGTTGTCAGACTGGATGTGATTTGAGACAAAGAGGAGAGTCCAAGAAGGGGCCGCAATTTGGGCCTGAGCAACTGGAAGAGCAGAGCTTCATTTACTGATGGGGAAGAGAAGGAAAACTGGAATTCTGTTTGGAACTTGTTAAGTTTGAGACGCCTAGTAAATATCTAAGCAGAAATATGGGTACAGGTTGAGAGGTCAGAAAGTTCTGGGCTGGAGATTTAAATCTGGGAGTCCTCACCATACAAACCCTACACCAACAACCATGAGACTGGATGACTGGGTGGCGTGGAAGCAAACTACAGGAGATGAAACATTCAAAGTAGCAAGAGAATACTCTGAAGCAAATAAAAGGTATTACGGACAGGCCAAATAAATTTGTAAACTGCAGGTGAAGTTTCAGTGATAGGATGATGGAAAGACTGTCTCAGACCATGTTCTGAAAATGCTGAGGTGAAAACAATACCCTGTTTTATTCACAAAGAAGCCCTCTACATATGTAACGGTTGCCTAAAGACAAATTACATATTAATGATGTTACCAAATGCTGTAGTTAATAAAACCCAGGCTGCTACAGTCTTGGTTGGCTTCTACTTTATGAAGTCACACAAGATAGGTACATCCACTCCACTCCCCGCCCCTGTTTCAAAGGGAAATACAGCAGCTATTCAAATGAAGACCTGGGGGGTGGAGGAGAGACTGTTTTTACCTTGCAAATTAATAAAGGAGAGTTACTAGATTTTAAAAATAGTTTTCTTAAGTAACATTTTTGAGGCCCTAAATTGAATACTGTACAGTCCACACGAAGAAAAAAAAAGAAAAAAGAAAACGTAGTAACTAAGTATATGAATTCAAAACAAAAGCTCAATTTCAGAAAAAAATGAGATTTAATAGGCCCATTAGTGATGCTTACTTGGTGTCATAATTTGAATCCTAAAGAACTGGTGCGTCAAGTAGGAGGAAAAAAGCGTATTGGGTTTTTTTATATATATATAAATTTTATTTTATTTTATTTATTATTTTTGGCTGCATTGGGTCTTCGTAGCTGCACACGGGCTTTCTCTAGTTGCCGCGAGTGGGGGCTACTCTTCGTTGCTGTGCGCGGGCTTCTCATTGCGGTGGCTTCTCTTGCTGCGGAGCACGGGCTCTAGGCATGTTGGCTTCAGTACTTCATGCGGTTGGCATGAGGGCTCACTAGTTGTGGCGCACGGGCTTAGATGCTCCGCGGCATGTAGGATCTTCCCAGACCAGGGCTCGAACCTGTGTCCCTTGCATTGGCAGGCGGATTCTTAACCACTGTGCCACCAGGGAAGCCCGCGTACTGTTTTTAAATACTTGATACGAAAAGGTTTCACTGGACTCAAAATACATGTGCATTATCAAGAAAATTATGACTATATTTGTCAATGAAAGAATGGGGGAAAATACGTAATGAATTTTTCACAAAGTCCTATATGGACACTCCCAAAATATCTCCAGTTTACCCAGTACTCTCTACAAATATCATCTTTTATGTACGTGGAACAGTAGGAAGCATGAACTCCAGGTAATCTTGACAGTGCAAGCATGTTATTCTATAGTTGACTGTTTTAGATTCCCCATACTTTTGGGCACCGAATGACTGATAACACTAACATTCAGGGTAGGAAGAGCCAGAAAAGGAGGGGAGGGGTCATTGCCTAGTAAGAGAGTCTAGATTTCTAAATAAGGATTCTTACATATAATTATCTAGCTTCTATCATTCATCAGCAATGAAGGCAGCACTGCCAGCTTTTTCTCAGCACTAATGTCTCCCCATGACCAGGAATGGTACCCAAGACTGCCAAGAGCAGTCAAGTGACATATGACACATACAGCAAAAAGGCACAACAGTCAAATCTGTGGGTGCTAATAAGCTGAACGGACACTTTCCATTCTGGAACTTGAAAGTGAGGAAACTACAAGTAGAAAGAAGGAAACTACGAAAGGAAGTATAGAACAGTACAGACCTATAGAATGTCACCTAAAGTTCCCACTGCAGGCATCAGCAGTAACCTCTCTGGATATTCAGCTTGAGATACACCTGGCTTCTGGCCCCAATAAGTTAACCCCATTGTAAATTCACAGTTTCCAAAGAGTACCCTCACAAAATAAAAATAACTCGTAAGAATATGCCAGCATATTCTTCTATCTCTTGCTCAGGGAAAAAGATCAAGTTTATCTACCCAAAAAAAAAAAAAAACCTTGAATATACATAATCAGCAATAAATCGAATAAATTCGTATGGAGGGTATAATGTTTTTTTCATTTTCACCCTCTTGATAAGAGGAACAGCCATACATTCAAGAACAAAATAGTCCCTATTATTATGTATAGCTTAATTTGTTTACTACAACGAGCTTTAGAGGATGATATAATGGCCCTACATCACAGATAATACACCCCAGTCCAGCTAAGCATGTAACAGATTCTCTAATAAAAACTCATTTACCTCCAGGACCAGGCCCTCCTGGGAATGAGAAGAGAATGCCATCAAGTCTACATCGAGTTTCCAATACAGACAGACACCTCTCTAAAGCAAGTGTCTGCCAAGATCTTGGAAAGAAGGTCATTACTGAGAAACCCACTGATTTGTGAAACAAATAAAAGGCTCCAAAGATAAGTGTCAAAATAAGAAAAATTGAAAATCATGTTTCTTTAAAGAATGGGGCACAAGAGCTTAATGCTACAATTCATATTAAAACATACCCAAATTAAATCTATTACATTATAATTTAAAACACAAACTGTTATTAAATAATATGTACCAAAGTTGCAGCTTTTCCTATAGACCAATGGCCTAAGAGAGGGCTCATCTTGACATTTATAAATTATTAACACTGCTCTATAACCATCACTAGACTAAAAGAGAACCTTTTGATTTATAGACCTGAACATTATCATCAGTAGGAGAGTAATACAGGGAGGGGGGAAAAAAAGAAAAGCTATGTCTTCAGAGCTCTTCAAACTAAGTTTTTAAAAGTGTGAAAGCAACTGACTAGGTCATACCTAAGTACAATAACTGTGATAACACTGAGCAGGACTGAAGGAGGCAGAAACTGCATTTCTTCCCGAGGCAAGTCCATCTGCTAACAAGACTTGTATTGGCCACGCGTTGGCAGGATTAATCAATACTACACAGGTATTTTTTTCTAAGCTTTCATCTCATATAGTGTAAGATAAAGACAGTAGAGCAACTGAATTGCCTGATTAAATAAGGTCTGTATCCTAACTGCTCAAAGTCAAGTTCCCCTGACAAATCTCCTCAATTTTGTAGTCAAGGAAAAATTAAACCTACAAGCAAAATATTCATTCCATACTCCACAACCACAAAAACATCAGAAGCTCAGTTTACTGCCCAATGTAAACATATACTGAAGAGCTCTAGTCTCTAGTGACCTTTATGAACACCCGGAAAATGCAAGCAAGGCAATATTCAACATGAGAGAACACAAATTTCAAAAGCAACTGACGAACACAACCTGGAAGGCTGCAATGTAAATGGAGCACAGGCTCACAACAGCATTCTCAAAAGAAATCTTCTTTCTCACGTCAGAAAACAGAGAAATTTATTCTCAAATGCTTTCAGTGGAAAAACTGCCACTTCTGATTAAAGTTAATTTTATCAAATCTATGGGACCTTGGGGAAATGCACAGATTCCTTTCTTTATTCTCCTGCCTGCTTTATCCTGCAACTTGCAAATTGACTTAACAGTATGTCTAACCACCTAGAGACATATGTGCCATTTTCAGCAATTGGTAATTTACCGTTTTGTTTTGGATTTCTTTTTTTTAAGCAGCTGGATATGATGTGTTGCTTCTTCCCTAAAGGTCTGTCACTTTTGATATTTTTTTAAACAAATGATATGATACGAACAGGTAAGAAGCATTTTTTAGAATATTACAGAATTTCAGAATATGTAGAAAAAGCAGTGATATAAAAGGCAGCTCTTCATACCAATGAAAAATCCACAGAGATTCCCAATAATACAGAAGTTTTTTTTATTTTTTTATTTTTTATTTTTTTTGCGGTACGTGGGCCTCTCACTGTTGTGGCCTCTCCCGTTGCGGAGCACAGGCTCCGGACACGCAGGCTAAGCGGCCATGGCTCGCGGGCCCAGCCGCTCCGCGGCATGTGGGATCTTCCTGGACCCGGGCACGAACCCGTGTCCCCTGCATCGGCAGGCAGACTCTCAACCACTGCGCCACCAGGGTAGCCCAGAAGAGATTTTTAAGCATCCTGAGAGCCCCATCACCACATCCACAATTAAGCCATTCTTACTCTCCACCAGGATCAAAACAGGAGGACGATACTATTAGTGATTCCAATGGATTTTAGGCTTGGTAATCAACCAGTTGGGAATCAAAGACAGAGAAGTGAAGATGATGTAAGGGCTTCCATCCTTAGTTTGGACAACAAGGGGATGGGGACGGGGGCGTGGGGGAATGATGCATGTGACTAAATGGAGAAGAGATTTCAATTTTGCCAAGTGTTGGGTTTCGGCTGCTAATACAGAGCCATCCAGACTAAGGTATCTACTAGGCAGCTAAAAAGACAACCTGATGCTCCGGAGAGAAGAAACCAAGGCAAGGCCTTGGGAGTCAAAGTCATATAGTATCTATGAGTACTAAATGAGACGACCTGGGAAGAGCATTAGATGGAGAGTACAGGGCTAAACACAGACACCATAAGCATTTGCCAAAATAAATCCCCCCCAAAAAGAATCTGGAGACCCTATGACAGACAGCCCCAAACCAACGAGCGCAACAATAAAATCTTCTGTGTAAAGTGTAGGATGCATTGCTTACAAATACTCTCACAGTTTACGGTGTATTTGTCATACTAAAGAGTCTTAAGAAGTCTGTGCGTAAGAAAACTGTTCAGTAAGTTGCTTATCAACAGAATCAAATATCCAGAGCATACTGCCCAGTGTAATTCATCTCCACATTACAAAGCATATAAACGATCAATGCAAACTCTCATTCTTCCTTAGAACGGTATGAGTTGTGAACAAGAGTAATAGAAATTCTACAACTTAACTGCACTTAATATCAGGAGTTCTTGATAGGACTCTGACTCCCCAAATACCTGCCACATCAGCATGAGCCTTAACCACTGAACAGGTTTTAGAAAATAATCCAAACTATTCACTGGTCGTTCTATTCACGTTAGAGACCAACATCAACTCGGACTACAGAACCACATGAAGAATGATTCACTCCACAAAACCTTCTTAGATGGCAAGCTGAAAGAACTAAATAAAGCAAATCAGGTATTTTTTACCAAAAGAGGAAAGAAAAGAATCTGCCACTCAGCAGCAAGGGAAAGGAATCAACTCCCGTAAGTGGAACATTAAATTAAAACAGAAGGGGGATCGCAAGAACTCAAGAAAAAAGAGACTAGATGCCTAAAACCACTTTATGGTGCCAAGGCAGTGACAGTATCTCTGGCCTCGGTGTGCCCTAACCACAGCCCAGGCTCCAAGCCAAGGCGAAAGGTGGACCTCCCCGTAGTCACCAGAGATGACCCACAAATCAAAGCGATGAGCACCACGTAATAGGCTGGAGATAATGGCAAGAAAGTGGCCACTACCTTGAATCACATGTATCTGGAGGAAAACATCTGGGAAAATACCATCAATCTTTTTCTCCATTCCCAGTGCCCTCATTTACCTTGGACCTCAATTCTCTCTATAAACACAAATGACTCCTACCTTTTATCTCAATTTTTAATGTCCTCATTCAAGAACATTCAAGAATGTGCTAAATGGGACAAAGGTACAACCCTCCAGTTACAAAATAAATAAGTCATGGGATGTAACGTACAGCATGGTGACTATATTACCAATACCATATGGTACACAGTCATCCCTTGGTATCCAAGAGGGCCTGGTTCCAGGAGCCCCCACCAATACCGAATTCTACGGATGTTCAAGTCCTTTCCATAAAATGGCTCAAACAATGAATAGAGTTGGCCCACCATATCCCCAGGTTTTGCGTCCTTAGATTCAATCAACGGTGGATGGAAAACCCACGGACACAGACGGCTGACTGTATTTGAAAGTTGTTAAAAGAGTAGATCTTAAAAGTGCTCATCACAAGAAAAAAAAACATTTGTAACTATATGTAGTGAGGGAACTGTTAATTAGACTTAGTGTGGTGATCATTTTGCATTATATACAAATATCAAATCATAATGTTGTACATCTGAAACTAATACAATGTTTTATGTCAATTGTATACTAATTAAAAAAAAAAAAACTTTCCAGGAAAGACTACATGAGGTTCAATTTCCTCCTTCAGGAAACCACCTCTCTGGTCCTCAGTTCATAACCCTGCTTCCCGACAACTCTCCAATAAAAAGCCTTCTACATGTACCCCTACTTGGTCCTCTCACTCTCACCTTTGCTCACACTGTCTTTACTGCCAGCTCAATAAACATTTGTTGAATAACTGTGTATTATTCAAGTCCACTCCAAGCCCTACACTGTCTGAGAAGGAATCCATGATGCCTCCAAACTGTGCCATGCCCTTCTTGCCCCTCTTTAATTAATTCCTTCTGCAAGCATAGTCTGTATTTTACACTTAGCATTTTAACATATTACAAATGCAAAATACCTTATTATTTACCAGCTCATATGTTTCATATATTGTCTCCTCTCATCTTCTCTATAAGGCCTTGCTGATAGAAACACACCCTGGTCCTTGCTAGCTTTATAACCATGAGCAGTTGATCTCTCTGTCTAAACTTTGGTTTCTTCATCTATAAAGAAAATAATAACAGCATACCCCCTAGAGGAGTTGTGCGGAATAAATAAGATAACCCACGTAAGGCACTAACCTGCACAATACCTAGCAGATCAAAGATATCAGTTACCAGACAGCCCACGTTCTACACATCTAAGAACCCCACGACACAGAGGAACTCAATAACATTTTGCCGAAGACGCTGTGTCAGAATACATCTAGCTGGTCCGAGGAACATTGTTTTAGTTTGTATTGTTCAACAGAAGGAGTTATCAGTTCTCAAAGAAGCTTGCTCCGAATCCTCGAGCCTCTCTAAAGGGCTCTCACAGCCCCCTGGGAACTTTTCCCCACTCCAACCTTACTCTGGCTATACAAGCACGGTATCCTGGTTTCTGCTCAGATTCCTGAGAGCAGGAATTTGTGCCATGTTAACTTTGAAAGCAATCAAATATTTGATGAATGAACAAAATCCATTTATTAATTAGACTTCATCTTTCGTTACCCACTAACAAGCTTTCCTCTTATAATCAAAGGGCACAGATTCTTAAAGCAGAATAATATAGTTCTCGTTAATGTTTTTCTTAAATAGATTAAAACAGGCTACCTTTGGGGGGTTTGTTTTAAAAATTAACTTGTAATTCTCCATGTCACACACCAATAGTACCTTTATACTCCCCCTTTCATTCCAACTTTCTCTAAAAAATAAATAAATAAAAGCATACGTCCTCAGAACTATAACATGTCTGTACATGAGAGAATGCCCTTCAATGTTATTCACTGACAGCCATGTGAATCACTTAAGAGCTTTCATCTGGGGCTGTGCTGTCCAATATGGTAGCCACTAGCCACATGTGGCTATTTTAATATATTAAAATTAAATAAAATAAAAAATTCAGTTCCTCAGTCACACTAGTGGCATTTCAAGTGCTCACCCGTCGTGTGTGGCTAGTGTTGATGGTACCATGGTGGACAGCACAGATATAGAACATTACCGACCTCATAGAGAAATCTATCAGCGCTGATCTAGATCTAAATGTGTATAAATAAAAATATTACGACTCCCATTTCATCAATAAACCACTCCCTTTTAATCAATTCTAACTGATTTCAGTACAAGAATATGCATGAACATGAACCCAGTGGCTTTTACCCTTAACAACAGATTATGATTCTTAGAAAAGATAGAGGGAGAGAACCTCATAACAATCTAAGGCTTTGGTCTTCCATCCTTCAGCAATTTACACAACCTGACCTGAGGGGAAAAAGAGCAAGAAAGCATTTTTCTCCACTGTGTTGCAGCTTTTCTCCAACACGGTCACATCTGCCAAGTTTGAGAACCACAGGTTCCATTATCTTACACTGTCAGCATTCCTCCTTTGTAAACTCCTTTTCCAAACTGATCTCCTCTGATTTGCTCCACACATTCTGCCTTCACTCCCAGTTCAGGGCCTAGAGTCTCTGGCAGACAGGCCATACGTAATGACAGTCTGGATAAAACCATCAGTCTGTCTGCTCTTGGAGGATTTTTCCAATGCTATGCAACTGCTGTGAGGGTGTGTGGGAGGCTGCACATTTTTCTTCATAATAAAAACAAAGACCCAATTTCTGCAAAGCTGGTAAGTTACCTCTGTATTTATAACACAAGATGACAGGCAGAGTTCTGTTTTTCTACAAAACTAGAGCTCTTAGGAGCATATGTTTTTAACCACTTATTTCTCCATAATGACTGAAATATCTCAAAGCATTCGCTGAGTGCTTCGCTAGTTTTATCTGCCACCTGCGTGGATTACCACAGGCTGCTTTTACATAGGAAAAGAGGCAAAGCAGAGAAAAACTCACGACCTTGGGCAGGGATATTTTAATAAAGTTCTTCTCTAAAATTAGAACCGTAAATGTCTTTCCATAATGCAATACTACAGTACTAACTTTAAAGCAATAATCAGGGGAGACCTGTTTGCTGAGTGAGGCAGGTTGACGGGAGTGTTACAACAAGGGTGCGGCAATGGATTTAATGTTGGAAACACCCTTTTCCTAGAGACTTGGGGGGGGGGGAGTAGGGAAAGCCAGATAAACTTGTTCAGTGATGACCATTCTAGCTTTTGGTTACCACTTCATTACAAAAACAAAGAAGAAAAAAAGAAACCTTGAGTGTATGTATGAGCTGCATTTCTCTACAGGGCACTTCCTTCCATCCTGCAAGTCCCAGGTACCAATGATCTCTGAGGGGAAAGGTCAGCTATCTGCCATGAGAGGAGGCCAAACTGCAAGCAACTATTCCTTTCCACTGAAAGAGTTTCGGAATCTGAGAGAGCAAACAAAAGCAGAGTGGTGGAAGCAACTTCTCCCCAGGGAATTTTGGCTTGAACGCAAAGGATCCCGTAGGAAATGTTTCCAGAAGGACGCTGACAGCATGAAGGAGCAACTCCGGAACAAGGACCTGAAGTCACAGGGACAGGAGGGGAGTGGGGGCAAGAAGGGTGGGGGACGAACCTGGAAATCTTAGATCTTGAGACATGAGAATCAGCATTGTAGACTTCAAGGTAAAAAGCAAAGAAAGACTGTGAAATATAACATCCATGCTTAAATGGATCCTTGGGAGAAAAAGCCCTCAGCCAGGATAAAAGGAAAAGAATTATACCACCCTCAGTTCCCCACTTGGGTGTGAAAAACCTTAGCAACTTAGAAGTGAGAGAATACCCTTTCTTGTTCAGGAATTGTAAACATTTTAACACAGGAAAAGGACACAGGTAGATAAAAGAACAAAACTGCTTCCTACTAATATGGGTCAACTTTGCAGGAATACAGTCAAGAAAACATTACCGTGTGTTTTCTACAAATGGTAAATATAGGACAAAATGTCCAATACCTCAACCACCTGAGTGGAGGGTCAGAGAAAGGAAATAGGAAAGCATGTAGAACAAAAGAGAAAATGGAAATTTGAAAATTTACCATAAAATCATTATAAGTACAGAGAGACAGAAATGCTAAAAACGGGGAGGGGAGGTCTCTAGAAACAAATTTCCTGGGCTTTTAAAACTGTCATTTCTAACCTACAAAAAAGCAAACAGAAACCATGCGCGAAGAAAACCAGAGAGGGGAGGAGGCGGAGGAGGGAGAGAGCTAGGTGCCAAGAGCTACGCCCCTCTCAGCCGGCGCGAGCAATTCCAAACCAGACCAGATACGGATTTTACATACAAGGAACAAATCACAAGAATCTCAGATTCGCTGTTCATATACTAAATTATTTATGGTAACCAGGGAGTCTTTTTCTTAATATTTTTGTCAGGTGCTTTGAAAATGAAGTTTTGGAAACCACATCTTATCTATCTTAAAAGGTAAAATAGCTGGTTCTTTAGCTAAGCTTTAATTTCTATAGCAAATATTTGACTTTAGGACGTCTAACACTGTGGCAAAGTACAAATATTTACATAGCTTAATCATTCTCTATACATTATTCTACTTCCCCTGTAAATATAAAATGTGAGCTGAAACCTAAAATCATTAATACCTAAATTCAGCCACAGATTAAAATGTGCTACTAAACAAAATTTGAGATTGGGTAACACTTAAGGTTCTGTATCACAGACCTTCTATTAAATCAAAAAAATAAAATGGAACTTACCTATACTCTAAGACCAGCACAGACAGAAATTACCTCAAATAGATCTTCACAGACCCCAGGAAAAATAAAGACATACAGTCACAGTTGAAATTTTCAGGGTAGCATTAAGGAAGTAAGACAGGAATGGAAGGAGAAACTGAGACTGATTATTTCACATCCTGATACTCATACTGAGAGATGTGGGCAAATATAGTACGCAACTTGGTCCTAGGTTTGAAAAGTAGGCACTTAAGTACAATAAACTTCACACCAGAAACATTTCTGTATACTACACTCTCATTTCAGCACAATCATGCAGAGCCCTAATAAGACTTAAGGCTTACTTTGATCACAAATCTCATTTACTCTGAATCCTGGCCTATTTTGGCTAAGTGACAAAGACTTCTGCCTTCCTCACCCCCAGGCTGTCCCCTGTACTGTGGCTCCTTCATATCAGGAGATTAAGTCTGTTTATTCATGTGTGAAATGGGGACTTGTTCCTTTCCTTACACTACAGGTTGTCTATAAGAGTGAGGCTCTATATTCTTCGTTATTTCACGACAAATAATCGCAAGTAAATTACATCTCACTTCCTTTATATCATTTATGGAATATGATACAATAAATTCTTCACATTTCAATACAAATTTTGCTATCAAAAGCACAGCCTTTGACCTCGCTCCTTAAGCTATACAACCAGTTTCTGTTGAGGCACTATGAAAATTTTATGTGGGGACCTCCCTGGTGGCCCAGTAGTTAAGAATCTGCCTTCCAATGCAGGGGACGCAGGTTCGATCCCTGTTTGGGGAACTAAGATCCTACGCGCCGCAGGGCAACTAAGCCCGTGCACCGCAACTACTGAGCCTGCACGCCACAACTAAAGAGCCTGCATGCAGCAACAAAAGACCCCTCATGCCACAAAGAAGATCCCACGTGCCGCAACTAAGACCCGACACAGCCCAATAAATAATAATTATTTTTTTTAAAGAAAGAAAATTTTATGTGGTTTCTTGGGGGTGGGGGGATGTGCATTTTTGTTGTGGTACTGACTTTAATAATCTGTCCAACTGAGTATAACCCGTCATAAACTCTCTCAAAATGATTGTGGCCATGTCTCATTTTATGAATATATTTCCTGGTTTCTTTGAGGTCAAAATGTTGACTATTTATTGACAATAAGCCTTCCAATGTACAGATGATGAAAATTAATGTTATCTACAAAACAAAGAAAACAGTATACTAACTCACTAATGTCTCTATATCCAGGAATGTGAAGCATGCAAGTAATCATTTAAGAAAAATGCTGGCTCTAATAATATAACCTAGAATAAAAATTATAGAGGCAAGTAGTGATGTATGTTTCACAGGTACACCAGCCTCAATCAAGTTTTGTTCACCAAACCTTTATTAGAATGACAAGGGATTCTTTCACATGCCTTAACTCAATCCAAAGAGCAATCAAGACTGAGTCTCAGGAAGATAACAGATTCAAAAGTGGGAAATAAAGCTACCCAATACTGTGATGTGGTAGAATGAGCACTGGTGAAGTCCAAAGACGCCGATCAGAAGTTAGGCTGTATTATGTACCAACTCTGTACCTCATTTCTTTCACCTTAAAATTCTTCATCTTAAAAAACAAAAAATGAATAGGACTCTAAAACTCTATTAGAAAGATTCAACAAACTTCAACTGAATGACCTGGTAAACCAAATGTAAGAGATGTTACAAATTATTAATATTTTAGGTACCAAATACCTGTAGGAGTAAGAACACCTAAGCTTCAACATTCGAACAGACGGAGATATGGGGGCCCAATGAGGCCGAGTGGCAACCCCCCACCGCACCCATTTCCCAGGTATTTTACAACTCAACACCCCACATATGCACCTCTGCCCCCTTGTTGCCCCTTTTTATCCCATGTCTCTCTCCTGGTTTGTTCTTCACTTTTTCCCTAATTCTCTCCTTGAGAGTGGCACCAAAGGGCACTACTTAGATCTAGTGATTCTACGTAAGGACTAGAGAAATTAAACTGCTGAACCCTGCTAAAAAGAAAAAAAGGGGCGGGTGGGAATACCTTGCCACAAACCTCTTCAGTAACTCACAGAAACTCTACAAATTGTGTGCTGTTGACTGCCTCAGGGAAAACCATTCCCCAGAGTTACTGGAGCTGCTTTTGACAGAATACCAATAAAGGTATTTATAAAGGTATAAAACAGAAAATATTCATTTATGGCAGAAAATAAAAACAAAATATATCTACCTATCTGATTTTTTTTCATCACAACTATAACTCTATGGGGTTATTCAACTTAATCTTAAGCAAAAAACAAACAAGATTACTCCACAGGCCCTCCTTCAAAGCCAGGTTAACAATACTATTTAACAGGTTTAAAATACTAGTTTTTTAGTTTTTTACGATTGTCCTTAGAGGATCTTAGTAATAAAAGACAGATACTAAATAAAATGTCCATTTAGAGACATGCTAAAGAGCAACTTAAATTTTTTCATGGTTCAAGTGTGCCAAAAGCCCTTATTTTAAAAGCATGCTTCAGGGACTTCCCCGGTGGTGCAGTGCTTAAGAATCCGCCTGCCAGTGCAGGGGACATGGGTTCGAGCCCTGGTCTGGGAAGATCCCTCATGCCGTGGAGCAACTAATAAGCCCGTGCGCCACAGCTACTGGGCCTGTGCTCTGGAGCCCGCGAGCCACAACTACTGAAGCCCATGTGCCTACAGCCCGTGCTCCACCACAAGAGAAGCCACTGCAATGAGAAGCCCGCGCACCACAACGAAGAGTAGCCCCCGCTCGCCGCAGCTAGACAAAAGCCCACGCGCAGCAACAAAGACCCAACGCAGCCAATAATTAAATAAATTTAAAAGCATACTTCAGTGACCAAGTGCATTTTCAATGAATCAGTCCACCAAATAATACATTAGGCATATTAAATCTTGATTCTCTTTAATTATAGACAAGTTTCCTAGAAAAGCCAGTAGCAGCAAGGCAGTGTCATTAAACAAATCATTTCTCACTTTAAAAACGTCCTGGGCAGGAACTTCCCTGGTGGTCCAGTGGGTAAGACTCCGCTCCCAATGCAGGGGGCCTGGATTCGATCCCTGGTTGGGGAACTAGATCCCACATGCATGCCACAACTAAGAAGCCCACATGCCATATCTAAAAAGATCCCACATGCTGCAACTAAAAGATCCTGCGTGCCACAACTAAGACCCGGTGCGGTCAAAATAAATAAATAAACTTTTTTTTTTAAATGTCCTGGACATAAACAAAAAACCTTTCCTTCCTTTCACGTGGCAGAATTAATGCTGAAACGCACAAGCTTATGAAATCATTCCGTCAAATTGTTATATTAGGGACCTCCCTGGTGGTCCAGTGGTTAAGACTCCACACTTCCATCGCAGGTGGCGAGGGTTCGATCCCTGGTCAGGGAACTAAGATCCCGCATGCCGTGCAGCCAAAAAAAAAAAAAATAATACATTTACAGCATTGTAAATCAACTATACTCCAATGAAAAATAAATTTTTAATTGTTATATTAGCACTAAGCGTCAGACTTATAAAAACAACAAAACACTATTTCCACAAGGGATTTAAAAGAACCAAGAATGATGAATTAAGCAATAATCAAGTTCAACAGTACTTGGTTAAATAATCACTGTGGCTCCTACAGAAGACAATCAAGATCAAGCACAATCTGTGCCCTCCAGCCTCACCTCCCCCCACCCCACCACTACGCCAAGGTCTGTGCATCCCACTTTCCCTCCTGCAACGCCAGTGAACACAGAAGACAAACTGGATAAATAGCAAAGTTGGATTCGAAACCTCTTTCCTAGCCCAGATATTTAGAGCTAACCTCCTGAGTACAGAATTCACAGTGTTCAATTCAAGCTATCAGTTTTTGATTAAAGCCCATTTTTTAACTAATCCTCTTCAAGTCCCAACTGATAAATCTAACAAATTCAGCTTTTAACTTCTGAGTACATTTTTACCTGCTGTTTATATTGCTATGAAAACCAGAAAAACTTTTCCGTCAATTTTTTTTTCAAATGAGCATTACAGAAGTTAAAGGAAATTTAACTTAATTAATTATAAGAGTACCTGAATACTACACGTCAACATATTAAGGTTTGATTTTAATCTCAGAAGAGAAGGCATTGAAGATAAAGGCGGGGGACCTATACAATCAAGCCAGGACATCTAACAGTGAAAACAAGTTTGCTTCTTTTTCTCTGTTTTCAGATTTCGCACAATTCTTATGAATTAAGGTAATAATCTGTAATCTGTCCTCAGTTAAATTCATCTACCAAGAACCTGAAAATGGTTTATTTATCAAGGAAACATTAATTTCAACAAGTAAAATTAATCCTAGCATTGTCACTAGACTAAGCTTTGCTTCCTGTGTTTTAAGCGTTAAATGCTAGAACTGACTTTTAAAAAGCAGACACTGAACACAAACACTATCCCTGGCCCCTTTATTTTAAGACTCAATCCCTGGTAAACCATATTGGGGATCTCCTGGGAAAATGAAAAACTGAAATCAGATTAATGTTTTCATTCTAAAGATAAATTATTGGAAAAAGTCCAGTGAAATCACCTTGCCTCTCCAGACAATTCTCTAATACGACCATACACAAGGTAGAAGTAGACATATTTATATATGACCAAAACCCGTCTCTTAAGGATTCTCTCTAGGGTCAAGTCATCTACCTAAATCAACCACATCCAAAGTATGTATAAGCTTCCTTTCTCTCCCTCTCCGCCTCTACACATTCAAGCACATTCGGTCTATAGAAATCTTCCTCCCAGTGGTCCACCTTTGCTGTGTCTTGCTCATCTATTCCAGCAAGTCTGGAGGCTGTGATGTAGTGGAAATAACATCAGACATGGAAATCAAACCAAGTACTGAGGGGCAGTGAGTAAGGTGACTTGAGCTCTCAGCTATTTTCTCCTCTGTTAAATGGGAATTATGGTCCTACCTCAATTACACTGAGGATTAAGTTTAGAGTATTTCAGTGTCACACAGAAAGGAAAGGTAGTATTATCTGACTTGTAAACCAAGGATTCTTTCTCTATCTTTATAGCTCATCACAGACCTACCACACACTAAACTTTTTGCAAATGACTATTAAAAACAGATCCCATGGGCTTCCCTGGTGGCACAGTGGATGAGAGTCTGCCTGCCGATGCAGGGGACACGGGTTCGTGCCCCGGTCCGGGAAGATCCCACATGCGGCTGAGCAGCTGGGCCCGTGAGCCATGGCCGCTGAGCCTGCGCGTCCAGAGCCTGTGCTCTGCAACGGGAGAGGCCACAACAGTGAGAGGCCCGTGTATCGCAAAAAAAAAAAAAAAAAACAGATCCCCCATCAATGCACTGGACCCAGAAAGGAAACGCCATTCGTTTAAAAGTAAAAACTTCAGGCAATTTCCTCCTCCTTTTCCCGTCTATCAAATACCAACCAAATTTTTCACTGATCAGCTGGGTTGTCTTGGTATAGTCTGCTCACAGTGTGATTCTCTTTATGACACCACTGCACTGAAGTAGGCTAAACAGGATTGTTCTGCTGGCTTACTTGTTCCAAAAAAAGAGAAAAACATTGTTGCAAGTTCCTTTGATCTCTATCATCTAGGGAAATGTAATACTAAAGCAAATATGTATATATATTAAATAAATCACTAGTAATTTTTCCACCAAACAAGTCTGCTTACAGTGCCCGAGCACTGTCCTATAAACTATCAACATACATTAATCTACAAGGATAAGAGTCTTTGAAAGAGTTTCATGGGCAAGAAATCTAATGATTTGCTGGTAGACAGTAAATGTAATTGCCAACTTAAGTCCAACTGGAAGAAAGCTACCTCAGTATTTGATGCTGTGAGACCGGATCAGCATTTAAAGAAGAGATGCCATTAACTCCATCTCTCGCTAAAACAAGTTTCAAGTTTGGATCTTAAGAGGACTGATTTGATTCTCCCAGAGAGGAACTTCTAAGTACATATTTCCTGATTCAATAGTTTACCCACTACACTTAGGAAAGCTTTCTAAAAAGTATTTTATATTTGCTAAGTAGATGGCAATTATAAATCAAAGTTTTGATAAAAAATATTCTTACTCTACTTTGAATGCTAAAACCATATTTCCAAGTGTCAAACATCAAAAAACTAACTAATGGGTCTATGGAATCTACAGTAAAAAAGTTATTAAGGTAAATTAAATGATGAACATTGACTTCTTTTCATTTGTACATCACTGTTTAAATTTTTTTTCAACGTTCAAAAAAATGTAACTGCTTTAAAAGTGCCAGATGAAACTAAACAACCTAAGATTGCTGCAGTCCACCTCTGGCATTCCAGGTGGTACAATTTATACACCAAAGAAAAGAGGTGACAAGGAAATCCTACCAAATGGAGAAGTTAAAATATAAAAACCCCACAGCTATGTGTGGTGTAGGGGGAAAACATCAGAAGTTCCATTTGGGTGTGTTAAGTTTTAGATGCTTATCAGACATCGAATTAGACATGTGAAGAAGGTAGCTGAGTTAAGACCTGGATGAGACATAAAATTTTAGTTATATTCATTTAGATAATTTTTAAAGCTGTGAGTCCCAGGACACGGTGTAGATAATTTATCAGACATCTTCTGTGTGTCAGTTACTGTTCCACATGCTGGGGATATATCAGTGAACTGCACAGTTAAAAATCCCTGCCCTTCAGGACTTTACATTCTAGTGGGAGGAACAAGGCAATAAGTAATGAAAATAAATACACATATAGTTTGTGAAAAGAGGATACTCTAGGGAAAAAGACAGAGCAGGGAAAGGGAAACCAGGAGCAAAGACCAAGGGTCAAGGCAGGCCTCAATGAGACTTGAAAGTGAGGACACACAGGTATATGGGGTGATAGATTCCAGGAGAGGGAACCGGCAGTGCAGAGGACGTGGTAATCTTCACCACAGCAGTTTCCCTGGAATGGTGGGTGATGGATTTAAGAGAGGAGAGCAGAGCTGGAGACCTTAAGTACAGAAAACTCTTGCTGAGATGTTTTGCTGCAAAGCAGAGCACAGAAATAAGCAACAGTGGACAGGGGAAGCAGGGTCAAAAGAGGGAGATTTTGTTTTTGTATTTGTCTTAAGATGGAAGAAAAGCAGAAAAACTGTATGCTGTTGAGAATGATCCAGTAGAGCCCAAAACAATGATACAGGAGAGACAGGAAATGACTACTGAGAGGGCAGGACTGGCTGGACCGGCCTTGCAGGGTGAGAGCTCTGCTGCTCTACCTCCAGGCAGGGGGAAGGCGGAGTCTGTGCTGCAAGCTGGGCCCACAGGGAGGTGAGTATGGGCGGAAGTTCTCTGCGGACTGCTTTGGTTTTTCTCACTGAAGCAGGAAACCCAGCATGAAGACAGGGAGGAAGTATGAAACAGTCATCTAGGAAACTGGGCAAGTGAATGGACCAGGAGGGGGAAAAAGTATGATTGCTCAGCAGCCTAAGGGCCCACTTGAATCTTATGAACTAACTGGGAACCAACACTAGGAAATTCCCCTAGTGTAAGACATACCCAGCTATCAGCCTTTCTACTAACAAATGAAACATTCTTTAACACAAACTGCTGGAAATGGCAAATGTCTAAACATAGTTTGAGCACATCAAATATACAAACAATGCCCTGGGAAAGTTGCAATTTCTCCAGATAATATCCTGAAAGAGACTACAACCCTTTTCATACCATATTCATAACTGCTTTATCATCCCTTGAAGGGAGTCATCAGTCACTGAAGGATTTAATAACCTTGGTCTGAAGTTAACTCCCTTCTGTCAGACCACTGTAAACAAAAGATGGGTTTGAATGCCTTCAACCAATTATGTACTGTAATACTAAAGCATACAGATAAGTTATATTCTTATTCATAGAAGTACAAATTTACACATAAAAGATTATCTAGGAGCATTCAATTAATCACCAGAAACTGCCATATAAAATCTATTCCTAATTATATTGTGGTGATGATGGCAGAACTCTGTGAATATACTAAAAACCATCGATTTGTACACTTCTTTAATAGATGAATTATCTCTTAAGGGAGTTTTACCTCAATAAAGATTTTTTTACATCTATTCCAAGTTTTTGGTCTCAAATGAATCATTTTATCTTCAGGAAGTAAAATTTTGATTTTTTTTTTTTTAGTTTGTTAAAATTTAATGGGAAATGGAGCAAATACAGTATGTTCTGATGGCTCATAAATATTAACCTTGTAGGGATCCAGAACTCATTCAGAATGAAGGGCAGGGTTTGGCTGCAGGTTTGAAGTTGGAGTTTTTTTAATTTGTAGGTTCTATCCCTCCTGTTTCATCCCTTTGATCAAGACATACTCACAGCACCTTGACCAAAATGAATAGCAATCTTTTGACCGTGGATAGCTCCAAAAAACTCCTACATCTTAGAAACTCATCAGCAAGACTGAATGGCAAACCAATATGTGGACCAAAATAAAAGAAAAAAATGTCATAAGTACCAATTCAGGTCATATCACATTTCTCAGGCTTATGTCACTTCACAGAAATTTTATACTTCAAATCTAACCAACAGGCCAAAGAACTCATAAATTCTATTTTTCTCCCTGAGACAGTAAAGATAAATTCAACAATTTCACCATTGATGTTTCAACCATGAAAATAATATTCCTATAGAGACTACAAGTGAAGATTATATTCTTCTAAGCAAAAGAATTATAAGACTGAACTGACAATATTAAGGTGTTCATGGAAGGATCAATGGATCTAGAAGTCAGAAAACACAGCTACTAAAGAGGCTCAGCCAGTTCCAAAATGGAAACTGTGGACGGGACAACTCCACTGACTTCTCCTGAGCTGGCTCTCTCACTCCGTAGCCCAAGCAGCCAGCATCTGTGCTGCCTCCTTCAGAAGGTAGCTGTGAGGACCAACCAGAGGTCAGGGAAGGCTATCCAGCAGGGGTAAAGCCTTCTGCAAAGAGAAGCATCATCCCCATTTCACTCTTGAAAAGCTGTCTCTGTGATAAGCTATTGATCGCCTTCTGCTCTGCATGTATGGAATGTGCTCTCTGCATTAGTCTGCTCAGGCGCTATATCAGAGTACCACAGACTGGGCAGCTTAAAGAAAAGAAATTTATTTCCCACAGTTCTGGAGGCTGGGAAGTCCAAAATCAAGGTCCTGGCCAATCCGGTTCATTCAGTTCCCTGCCTGCTCTTTGTGGCCTTCTCTTTGTGTCCTCACACAGCAGAGCGGCAGAGCGAGAGGCCACACTCAGGTCTCTTTCTCTTCATATAAGGACACCATTCTCATCATGGGGCTCCACCCTCACGACGTCATCTAAACCTAATTACCTCCCAAAGACCTCACCTCCAAATACCAAAATACTCGGGGTTAAGATGAGCATATGAAATTTGGGGGAACACAATTCAGCCCCTTAGCACTCCCCTACATAATACTGGGTTGGCCAAAAGTTCGTTCAGGTTTTTCCGTAACAAAACCCAAACGAACTTTTTGGCCAGCTCAACATATTTAATGACCGTCTTCAGGCAGAAATTAAACCTCTGCATAAAAAAATAAACAGGGGGCAGGGGAGATTTAAAGAATGGCTTACTTTTAAAAGAGCTTACTTAAGGCAGCTTACTGATATTCATACCATATAAAATAAAATTTTAAACAGATGAGGGAACTGGACTGACAACAATAGCTAAGACTCATTCAGCATTTGCCTGTGCCAGTCACTGCTCTAAGAGCTCTCCATTTTCCCCGCACAGTAGCCACACAAAGTAGGAACGATTTATAGAAGAGGACCCTGAGCACACAGGGGTGAAAAAGGCTCCCTCAGGCCACATGGCAGGTCTCACATGTTGTACAGGCTACAGAGCCTGTGCTCTAACTATATACTACTATACTGCTTCTCTTTTTCTTGGGAAAAAGGAAAATTGTAGGGGGAGCGAGGGGATTGAGAAAATGGAACCATGAAATAGGTGTTCAGGTTCATTGTATACCATTTGTTAGATGCAGCCAACATCTTATAAGCAAATACCTCCGAAGAAATTTGATCAGTCACAGGATTCTAAATCCGTAAGGTAGAAGCAATCACATGCTCAGGAGGTCAGTCCCTTCTGGAACTAAGAGCTGAGAAAAGTCTCTCCTGTGGGTCCGCCCAGAGACAGCAATCTGCCACGGCCAGTAGCCTCAGGTACCCCTGGATAAGCCATTCAGGGAGCACAAACAGCGAGCTCCACAGGCTCCGTACCGGTCAATGGTCTCACACCACACTATTCGAGTAAGCAAATCTGCCAAAAGTAAGAAATACAAAGGATTCCTAGCAATTCAAACCGAGACTTAAGGCTCACCAGAACAGGAGTTCTTAAACGAGACGTCCACGGATGGGCTGCAAGAGTTCCATAAACTACCTGCAACTGTGTATTGTGGACATGTAGGCAAATGTTCACAACTCTGCTCTGGGGGAAATACCACAGCTTACACCAATACTCAATGGAGTCTCTGATAAAAATAAAGTTAAGAACCCTTGACAAAGGAATTAATGAACTGCATAACCCCCAGGAGAACCTATCCAAATCATCTTCACAACCAAGGCTGTGGGTAGGTATAGAACACAATTAGGTTGATGTTAAATTCCAATAAGTAACTGGATAAATGCAAAGTCAAAAACATTCTAAATAAGCATAGCTGGGAAGTAATTCTAACCTCGTTTCAGAACTGCATGGTATCTACCCTATAGTAAACCCTCCAATAGTCACTGCTGCAATTTATAACCTCCAAAGGCAGGATCAAATGGTCCTCATCTCTGAGTGCCCTGACCATCCGATAAATGGTCTTACAATAAAGAAATTAATATAAATCTTTATTTACATTTATAAGTATCTAGCAGATAAAGACCTTTGGCCAGAATTAGTTTATTTCAAAATAATTCAAAGTATCCCTTTCCCTTCATAAAATGAAATACTTTGCCAAATGAGGAACACAGGTAACCAAGAGGAAATAAAGCTTACATGGAACCACTAAGAAATCAGTACTACTGCATTTTACATGAACCATAACCTAACATCATTATATCAGCATCATGCCCATTCTTTTTAAAGTGTAACAGACTGTATTCCCAAATTTATACCTTTATGCCTTTCCCCTACAGGATGGAGAATGAGGCATATGCAATATGTTTATGGTCCTCATTTCTCCCTCTCTATGGTAAATAGCAGAGAAAATCAAAACTGCAACATAGCTGACACCAGAAAATAAGTAGATACTTTTAATTTTTTCAAATAAATAAAAAGGGCTAAAATCCAAAATAATGACAACACCAAATGCTAGCAATGATGTGGAACAAAAGGAACTCTCATTCACTGCTGTTGGGAATGCAAAATGGTACAGAAACTTTGGAAGACAGTATAGTAGTTTCTTACAAAGCCCAACATACTCTTACCAGAGATTAGAAATCATGCTCCTCGGTATTTATCCACATGAGTTGAAAACGTATCTCCACACAAAACTTGCACACAAATGTCTACAGTGGCTTTATTTGTAACTGCCAAAACTTGGAAGAAGGAAGATGTACTTCAACAGGTAACTGGATAAATAAACTGTGGTACATCTAAACAATGAGATATTATTAGTGATAAAAAGGAAGCCAGCAAGCCACAAAACGACATGCAGACTGCTTAAATGCATACTGCTAAGTGAAAGAAACCAATTTGAAAAGGCTCCAAACTCTGTGATTCCATCTCCATGACATCTAGAAAAGGCAAAATTATGAAGACAGTAAAAAGATCAGTGGTTGCAAGGGGCTAAGGGAAAGGGAAGGAGGGACAAACAGGTGGGGCACTGGGCGTATTCAGAACAGTGAACCTATTCAGTGTGTACTGTAATGGTGGATGCATGCTATTAAACATTTGTCAAAACCCATAGAATGTACAACACAAACACTGAACCATAGACTTTGGTTAATAGCAAAGTATCAATACTGATTCATCAACTCTAACAGTGTACCACACGAACGCAAGATGTTAATAATAGGGACAACTGGGTGGGAGGAGACATGTGGGGATTCTCTGTACTTTCCACTCAATTTTTCTATAAAACTAAAACTGCTCCCGGGACTTCCCTGGTGGTCCAGTGGTTAAGAATCCGCCTTCCAATGCAGCGGACGCGGGTTCAATCCCTGGTGGGGGAACTAAGATCCCACATGCCGCAGGGCAACTAAGCCCACGCACTCTAGAGCCCGTGTGCCACAACTACTGAGCCCATGCACTCTGGAGCCTGTGCACCACAACTAGAGAGAGAGAAGCCTGCGTGCCGCAACAAAAGATCCCGCATGCCGCAACTAAGATCTCATGTGCTGCAACTAAGACCTGATGCAGCCAAATAAATAAATGAATAAATATTTTTAAAAATAATAAAATAGGGCTTCTCTGGTGGCACAGTGGTTGAGAGTCCGCCTGCCGATGCAGGGGACACGGGTTCGTGCCCCGGTCCGGGAAGATCCCACATGCCGCGGAGCGGCTGGGCCCGTGAGCCACGGCCGCTGAGCCTGCGCGTCCGGAGCCTGTGCTTCGCAACGGGAGAGGCCACAACAGTGAGAGGCCCGCGTACCGTTAAAAATAATAATAATAATAAAATAAAACTGCTCCGTAGAATAGCCTTTCATTAATTTATTAAATAGTGGTTTAATTTTTTAATGTTTTTGTGTATCACATAAATAAAATATTACTTATCTAATAATAAATGTTTATGCAATCAATTTAAGCCTGTTCACAAAACTGAAGAAAACTTTCCCCCCAAAAGCCAGACTGCTTCAGACATTACTTTTTGCCAGCATGTTTTGTTCTTCCTTTCCATTCAAAGATCAAAATGTACCCCGCATCTGCCGCCAGCACACTTCAGAATGAATATTAATTGCTCTACTTCCTTCCCTTCACATCTAACATGTTTTTAAAAAGGTGAACATTCCGTTACTGAACATTTCCCCTTACCTATTCAATGTGAGAATTATGTCCTATGGAAAGAGCAGAGCCTATGAAAGAGACACTGCCTAGATAGGTAGTCAAAGAATATACAAATAGGTAAAAAGTTTTCTACATAATTTTTCTCATTATAAAATATCCATACACACAAAAAAGACAACAGTAAGAGCTAAATACCTAAAACCAAAAGGAGAAAATAACTGTTCAGACACTTCGATCTTGATAATGTTTTTCTATATAATTTTGGTTGATTAATAAAGAATGTGCATGTCTTTCTTACCATCCCCCCTCACATATTTAAAATTCCTAGGTAATGTTTCAAACTATTTTCCTATGTTTTACATCTAATTTATGAAAACCTTCTTTTTTTGCTAAGCAAACAAACAGTAGTATGTGTGTCCAAAAAAATTAAGATTTAGTAATTTGAGTTCTTCCAAAATGACTTTTATTAAATCCTTGTAAAAGGAAAGGCATTTATATTGGGAGGCAGATGCAAGTATTAAAGAGTCTTTCTCTTGTTTTTTGTTGGGTGGTAATATCAAAAAATACAGAAAGCTCACCATATGTGTAAAATATCAACTGCCTATATTAATATATTAAAAATGTTTAAAAAAATAAAAGGTGATTAGTAAAACAGCAAAAACTTCTTATAAAGATAATCAAGAGCCATTCTCCAATCTCACTCCTGAGACCACATAAAAAGAACCTGGTCATCTGCACCTGTACATAAGCACTACAGTTGTTTCTGCAAAGCATAAATTGGCCCAATAAGAAATCCTGAAAACAATGCAAAAGGAAGGAATATCAACTGGCATTTTACTAAATGCATACAAGTCAAGTCCCCACTGCTGCTGACGTTCAAAACCAGCAGAAACTTGACTATGCCACTGTTTCTAACCAGCTATTTTTAAATTATTAGAAGATAATCTTGTGAGCTTGAGGTAAATACAGCTGTGAACTCAGCAGCACGCACCATCTGGAGGCATTTGACATAAGCAATTTTTCAAATGCATAATAGTATATTCAACTCTATATTGTTCCTTTGAAGCTGAACAGTCACATACAAACTGACCCTTTTTTTAAACTGCAACTACAAAAGCTCATTCACTTTGTAGAAACAAGACATGAGAAACAGATCTAATTGTTCATCTTTAGAACCAAGTGATTATTTCTAATCTTTACCGGCAAAAATACTTTAGCTTTATAAAGGATCCCCCATACTTACCTACCATATTCTTAAAACTTCACAAGTAACTTTTGATTAATCCTCTAAAATGAAAATGTTTTCTTCTTTCTAAAGTGATTCACATCCATTACTACCTCATTTTATCACAAAAACCTGAGTACAACTGTCATATGAATCATCATAAAATCCTACGTACAGAACACAACTGCCATTAACCTCTTAATGCATCAACCAGCTAATGCCATTAACCTGCAGCCTCTTCCAGCTTCTATCATTCCTTCTCTCGCTACCAAACTTCTCAACATTTCCTTACCAACTGCAAACTAGCTTACACCATCACTGGCCATCCTCCACCTCCTGGGCTGCTCTGCTCAACAAATTCTCAGGGGTTCCACTGATTCCTGATTAAGTCAATAGCACTTTTTCACTGTGTTTTCTCAGTTCTCATTCTCTAGTCCAAAACCTAGAACATGTGATTCTACTGTCATCCCCCTACTTTGAAGCACCCTCTACCCTGTACTCTCTTTATACTGCTTTACCTTTCAGACCGCTTTCTCTCAAATCATTCTTCCATTTCCTCCTCCTGCCATAACACTGGCTGTTCTTTCCCAATGACGTGATGCTCAGCATTACCTCAGCACTGGCTCCTCCTCCTATGTGAGATTCAGTGAGGGCCCTTTGGTGGCATAAACAAATCTCAAAGCTGGCTGGGCCACCAGTGTGTGGAGGAAGGCCAGGGGAAGCCCTTTCACAAAGGTCACCTCTAATAGGATGGGGTGGGGGGGAGGTCAAGGAAAGAACAGAGGTCAGGCTCTGGCTTGGAATCCGGGCCTCCCCACTCACCATCCGTGGGCCTTGGTCAAGTTGCTTAACTCCTCTAAGTCTTGGGTTTCCTCACTGGTACCTCACAGGCATTTAGACCTGCAAGGATTAAATAATTCACGCAAAGACAGAACAATATAAAGGAAATGAAGTCATCCATAATCCCATCATCCAGAGATCAGCACTATTAATGTTTGGTATATTTCTTTCTAATCTTTTTCCTTAGCCTCTGTGAGTATATGTGGGTGTGCACATAATTGGAATCATACTGCATAAACAGTTTGGCATCCACAGTTTTTTTTCCCACTGAGGTTTACATTATATTTTTATATCATGATGATTTTTAGTGGTTGCATAAAATTTCCTTTTATGGATGGATCATGATTTAACATTTCCCTTCTACTACTGGGTGCTTAAACTGACAAATCACTATGTTTAATTTCTTTTTTGTTCCATTCTTTTTTCCTTTCCCAGAAAAAACTCTCTTCCTCCCTCTCTATTCCACCTGTGAGCCAAAAATTGTTAACAATGGCTAATAAATCATCAAATAGTGTGAGAAACACATTTTCATCAAGGAAGAAGAAAATAAGGACTTAGAGAGTAAACATCCCATATTAAACTAAAAATCACTGGCATGCCCTGAAGTTATCTTTGGAAGTTTTGTGAATCATCATGTTCTTTTTTTTTTTTTTTTGCGGTACGCGGGCCTCTCACTGTTGTGGCCTCTCCCGTTGCGGAGCACAGGCTCCGGACACGTAGGCTCAGCAGCCATGGCTCACAAGCCCAGACGCTCCGCGGCATGTGGGATCCTCCCAGACCAGGGCACGAACCTGCGTCCTCTGCATCGGCAGGCGGACTCTCAACCACTGCGCCACCAGAGAAGCACCATCATGTTCTTTTAAATTTGTTTGGTGTTCCTTCATTGGAATGTAAGTGCTGTGAGGACAGGGACTTCATCTTTTTTGTACCTTCAGCAACTAAAACAGTATCTAGAGCATAACTACTGCTCGCTATATTAAGTACTAGCTGCCATTATCTGCCAGGCACTTTCCTAAGCATTTTGCACACCCTCTGAGGTAGATTCATCATTTTTCCCACAAAGAGGCTAATAAATAACTTACCCCAGGTCTCACAGTACGTGAGTGGTAGAACTAAGGACAGAACACAGTCTAGCTATTTACCACCAACTTATAATGAATAAATTGATTACTTATACCAGCAGAGCCTCCATGTGATAGCATTAAAAGCTGAACATGCTTTATTTTCCCGCTAATTAAATTTTAACATTTTGTTTTAGTATTTTTCATTACAAACATATGTCAACTAAATCGAGAATTAAAAAGATTGTGGAGGGCAAGGCTACGACCCTAATCACCATCAATATATGGAATTAAAAAATATGGTCCTATAAATAAAAAAGAAATACATACTAATGAACTTTTGAAATAACCTGTTTGGATCTAGGATACTTACTATATACTTCCTTCTATTTTTCTGTAGATTCAGCATTCTCTGCTGCCAATCTAAATGTCCTGGTTTCTTTTAATTAAAGAAAACATTTTATACATGTCACACTGAAATTATTACATTTTCTAGAAGATGTTGCACTCTCTTTCCTCATTCCAGGTTATGTTAAGAAGGACCCATTTCTCCAATGAGTTAAAAAGTATCTCAACCTGCGACCGCTTCCCTTGTCCCTCTAAACACCCCCCAACCCCGTCCCTAACACCAGCCCCACAAGTCCCTCCAACAACACACACCCACGTTCTTCCAACAGTGAACTGGGCCCGTGGACGGGCTTCACATTAGCTTTATATATAAACAGATTTGTCAATTTTGTCTTTTGACTTTTGTTCCTTTTTTTAAAAATGTAGTGGACAGTCTTAGGAACCATGGTGGTAGGCAGCTCCTCAAGACAAAGGCATACGGTAAGGAGACCAAACCATTAAGAAAATGTGTCATTCACACCACAATCTATTTTACAGCCTGAAAAGTCTGACTTTGTCGTGGACCTATATTCAAAGACTCAAAGCTACTCAATCTTACAGTAAATACTTTCCAATAACTTGGAGCCAAAAGCACATTTTAAAATTTAAAGGTAGCCACACATACCCTTGAACAGAGACATTTCTAAATCCTTGTATTAATCATCTAGCCCGTGGCCAGACTGCTCTAAATCAAAGGTTCTCTCAGTCCCTTTGGTACAGTGTAACAAGAGGGAAGAGACAGAAGGAAACATTTTAGCCATGTTATCTCCATTGGGCTAACATTTATTTGAGTTTTACAAACAAATCCTAGAATAGCAAACAAAGACCCAGTTTAAAAAAAAAAAAAAAGGGCTTCCTATGTCATTATAAAATGGATGGTTCCATTGGCTACTCAGACTAACATAATAGCAAGCAAAACCTTTGACCTTGGAAAAGCATGGTAAATGTTAATACCTACTGCTAAATTACATGGTTTATCAATTTCCTCAAAACCAAAAATAAATCTCCCACGAGTAAACTATTACATGAGTAAACAAAAGCTTGTCTTGTTCTATCATTTGCTTAAAAGCAAGCACAAGGGCGGTGGGAGAGGGATTAAGAAACAGAGCCAGACAAGTCCATAAAACCTCCAGTGTAAAATAAAACTACCCTGCAGGAGCAGCCAATGCAGTCTGACCTAACAGCTGTACACAGTTGCACTAATTAAAATGAAGAGCTAGTCTGCATGACACACAGGGCATTCGCTGAACCTTCCTGAGGAGTTGACGGGGCTCCCCATGACACTCCACACCCGCACCCCACCCCACCACCAGACCTACAAGCTAAAAAATAAACCGGCACATGGCTCAGGGTACCCACATTTGAAGATACATACACATTCAAGCATTTCAGAAGTAATCACAACCATGTAGACTGGAACATATCCTACAGGCTTATAAAAACCCATTCACACACAAAGGAAGTGGTACAGCTACATTACGTCAGCTCTCGCCTCAATTCATAAATGCAAAACCACAAAACAAGACAAAAACCTACATGGCCTTTTGCTGGAAACCTTCTCAGAGTGAATGAATGTAGGTTAAGTCTTCAAATATGTTACTGAACAGCACTCCTTGATGCATCACTTCCAACAGCCAAGGGGAAGGAAGAAGTGTCACCTTAGTCCATTCTCTCATGCAACCAGATCACATAACATTTCAAGCACAGCCTGCCAAGCACCAGGGCCTGCCAGAGTACAACGAGCACTCAAGTGCTCTGCACTGAAAACCACCTTTCACTGGTCCCAGAGATCTTTATAAAACACTTTAAACACTACTAAATTACAGAGTTGAAAAAAACAAACACAGGCTTCTAACTGCTGCTCCCATACTATTGTGAAGTTGCTGTTAAATGTTAAGCCTCTAAAATGTCTGCCTTGTGTTATTAACTAGGCAATGTAGATTTTCAGGAAGGAATTGTCTCTCAGAGCCCAAATCTAACACACACATAAAAATGTAGAGTTTGGTTGTGCATCTGGAAATAATTGCCCACAGATCAACAGGCTTACATGGGATATTGTTCCCGACTGTAGGGTTTCAAATGATGTCTACTTTAAATTTGGAGTTCCTAGGAAGAAAAAAAAGAAAGGAAAAAGAAGAAAGTAAGAATGACCAAAATATAGTAATTTTGGCATGTAATTTAAAGGACTTTGTCAACTCTGTTCTCAACTTTCACTCAGTGTCTCAATCGTAAAGCACACAGACACACATATCAAAGAGAAAAATTAATCTCTCTACTGACCTCAGTGTTCATTCACATACCATTTTTTTTGAATTTCCATATGGCTGAGAGGAGGCCTCCAGCCAAACAATGCCCCAAGGAGAACAGTGGCACATGTGGGCCAGGAAGGCGAATGGCTGGGAGTAAAACAAAGTAACCTATGACAAGAGTTTCTTTTTCAGCAAACAGAAAGTGGTCAAGCAGGTCTCCATACAGCTTCAACCAGAGTACAAGATCTGAGTAAACAGGTGGAGGGGGCAGGGAAGCCATCACCTCAAACAAAAAATAAAAATATAAAAAATAACAATTTAAACTTAGAGCGATCTTCTTCAAAACTATCCCTGCGTTTTAGCTAACCTGGTAAAATAACAGTACTGTGATCCAAGAAACAAATTATACTTGTCACTTAAGCAGCCCCAAATTACTTTATAACCAAGTCCATCCAATTCACTTTATTTTAAAACTTAAATCTACTCCACAGTAAGCAATAAAGCTCCAGACCAAACAGCGGCTTCCGGATCATACAGTCCTCATCTTCAGCTTTCCTTTTAGAGAACACACACACACACCTTTAAAAAAAAAGAGTGTTTCCTCTGCTCTAAACATGTTTCTTACTTAGTTTATTTAATTGGGATTTCTAGAGTTTTGACAATTTAAAACAAACAAACAAAAACCCCAAAACTAGTAAGCCCAACAGAAATGCAATGGGACACAGTAAACACCTATTCCTGATTCCTGGAAAGCCACCATCATTCTTAATACCCGAGTTGTTCATCTCTCTGGGGTCATCGACCTCACTCCCGTACACCCACCTCCAAGAGCCCCTGCGCCCACAGTTATCCAACTTCCTGGCCCGAGACCCGCGTCCCCCTCGCAGCAAGAGGGGCCAGCCACTTGCCTGCGGCCGGTCGCAGCAGGAGCTGAGCCCAGGGGCCTCCTCTCCTCCTCCTCGTCCTCCGGTGCAGGGCCCCCTCGCAAACTCAGGCCCGTGGGCACCGGAGGGACGGGCTGGGGCTCGGGCCGTGAAATGCACTTGCTAAACAAAAGGAGGCCCGGGAGGCCGCAGGGCAGCAAGGCGCGGGCGCATGTCCCCGCGGCTCAGCGGCTCCGGGAGGTGGTGGCCGCGCCGGGCCCCGCCCGCAGCTAGGGGAAGCGGCCGCCGCGGCTCACTCTCCTTCAGCCCAGGCGTCCGGGCCAACACTGCCACATGCCAGTGACCCAGACGCTGGGAGAGAAAGAGCAGCCTCCCCGCTGCGGCGGCGGCGGCGGCCGACAAAACCCGGGCTGGAGCCTGGCCCGCTCCGCGCGTACCTCTGCCCGCGGGGACGCGCGCACACAAAGCCTGTGCCGCTGCAACTGTACCTCCTGCCCAGCTCGGCCAGCCTCCCCTCTTCCCCAGTCCTCCTCCCCTCCCGACAGCCGGAACTGGGAGGCTGTGTGATTGATGGCAGCTCTTAATAGCGTGGTCAGCTAGAAAATGCATCTGCAAGCAAGATATTAAAGAGGCAGCGCATCCCCGTGAGTGATCAGCAGTTCACACATCCTAGAGCTGCATCTGCTTCTGCCAGGAATGTTAATGCCAACCACCTCTGACGTCTAACAAATGCAGATGAAATAACCAACAATCACAGACACGATGAACGTTTGTTTCAAAGATGCACAGGAGAAAGAAGCATTGTTTGGTGTCAAACAACATTTCTGACCCCAATTTTCCTTACAGTTTAAGAATTCTCTGTAAGTCATTTGTTTAAAAAGTCTTCTCTCTGATCTTTTTTCCCCAAGAAAACAAAAGATCCATCTGCTAGACAAGGCATGGCTTAAATTGGGCTTGATTGAAATCCATCTAATAAGGAAGCAAAATAAATACACATTCCTTGCCATGTAGCCTTAAATAAACATAAAACCCACCAGCTACCTGATTCCAGACCTGTCATTAATTCCATTGTTATGTGCATGGAAACAGAATTACCAAAAGTAAATTTCAAATTAGTTTCTTCTCCACCCCCAAACTGGTAAATATCTATCAACTTGCTCAAAATTAAACTACATTTATACCATGTATTCCCTAGTAGTAACAGCCACAATCATTGTGTCCTATTAAATAAGACACTCTATAGCAAATTTTAAAAAATACGTTCCTATGGAATACAAATTCAAATTACTAAACTCAGTATCAACCCAAATTTGAAAGTTACAAGCTCAAAATTTAAATGATCACTTTTGGTACCTTTAATATTACACTTTTTAGCCTCCAGGCAAGTTTCATGGAACTCTCAAATAGCTTTATACACGTTACTGGACCTTCCAAGGTCCAATAACTTTGCTGAATTATTAGGTACCCTTACCAATAGGCAAACATTTAGATTAAGTGATTTGCCCAAAGTTTCTCAACAAGGGAGTGGGGGGCCAGGTATGGAGTAGAAGCACAGTGTACCCAGGGATCCTGCCTCTCTGGCACAGATAACCTAACTGACATGCACATTTGCTATTTAAACATCACTCTGCCGAGTTCTTTCAAAGAAAACTCAAGTTAGTCTACAGGAGATAGAAATCTCTTTCTAAAACTACTAACACAGCACTTGTACTGAGAGCAAGAGCTGATGAAGCATAATGCCTTTGCCACCCTGAAAGGTGGCTGTGACCAACACAAATCAGAGGCGGTCCCCACGCAAGTGCAGCTCTGCCATAAGCTCCCCGTACCACCATTCCTCAATAAAACCATCCTGAGGGGACCGAAGCCTTGAAAGTCTACTCAGGACCAAGTGGTTCTGAGATCACTCCATCCATGTCGGAGATGAAACTGACCCTAAAGCCTAGCTACAAAAGCCACTCCTATACTGGGGCACACTTCCATTTACCCACCAGCTCTTATCTAGATACATGGCAGGGCCAGAAGCAATGGGGGTGGGGGGGGGTGTTTGTCTGCAGCACTTTAAAAAGTGCTGGTTTATCACAAATTGGAAAGGGCTGGTGAGGACAACCAAACTGCTTCATTCTAAACTCATACTGTACCTAGTCTCCTGGGATTCCAAATGCTTTGACAGCACTTTATGACACTTATATTCTTTTGTCCTTATCTTGCACCCTCTGCTAATCCATCCACACCCAGCCCCCCACTTTCTAGTTACACCAGTCTTTCAATCTCTCCAAGGTATCAGGATTCCTACCAAAGGCCATGGCCGCTTCTTCCCACTAGAACATTATTCTCTCCCTGCCACCCCGAACCCCCAACCTCCCCAGCACACAGTTTAAAGCCTACTCCTTCAGACCTCAGGTAAAATATCACTTTGTCAGAGAAGCTTCCCCTGCGGCCCCATTCTAGGTCAAGTTCCTTTGTTATAATAAGTTCTCAGGGAACTGCGTTCCTTTCCTTGAGAGCATTTATCTCAGTTTGTAATTCATTGGTGTGACTTTCTGATTAATGTTCATAGCCCCCTCTAGAGAGCAAGTTCCATCAGAGAAAGTGCTGTATGTTTGCTCATCATCAAATACCCGGTTACCAAGCACACATATCTTTGAAATGAATAACTGAATTATTCATTAATAATACTACTCATACTGTTCTACTCATTTGTATATTCTCCACACAGTTGTTGGCACAAAAGAAGCCCCTCTCAAATAAGTAGTACCTATGCAAATAAATTAAAAGTCTAGGAAAATGAACATTTTTATCCCCACTTTATAGAGATGTAAATAACTGTGCCTGGGGTAACTTACAAAAACACTGAGACCTAAACCAGGGTCCTATCTGCAAGCTATACTTTTTTTTTTTTTTTTAAGAGCCAATGAAGTACAGATGCCATCATTAATACATTCAAGGTAAGTTCTTCCTAGTGATGTGGCATTTAAGAAGCAAACAGCAGCAGGTAAACTGGACAGACTACTAAATCCTGTATGCGCACAGAGAGCAATATAAACAGAATATGAAATTTTGAAAGCACATTATTATACACTAGTTTGTCTTCAACATTTCTCTGAATGCGAAAGTACTACCAAATTTCTCCTGTAAGTGGGGGAAGGGGTATAATCCTCACCTCTCTTTTACACTGAACTTTTTCTTTATTTTCAGTTATTTCCTCTCTAAAAGACTTCTACTTCCCTGACACGGAAGCCTTTGTAAGAATTCTTTGGACCTGAGGACTCATAGTCATTGGTGACAGACATTCCAAAACTGCCCTCCCTGACTCCTCAAAATGAAGAATTCATTTTAAACACCATTAATGCGAGCCTGTAAATTAAGGAATCTGTAGATAAGAAAGGGGAGTTCTTACAACAAGAACAATTTCTCAGATGTCCTGCACAAGAGCACAAGAAAAAGCGAAAGAGAAAGCGTGAGATGAATGAAAAGATATTAGATATTCCCCAGCTTCACTCCCAAATTATTCCTCACTGTTATTTTCAGCATTTCACGTGGCACTGCTTGGTTCCCACATGAGTTCACCCTGGCCTTGTCTATGTCATATGTCCTGCTTCCTTTTGTCTTAAGTTCCACTCCACGTAAATTCCAGCTCCAGGTTTTATAACACTCTTCATTTATCAAAACAACCCTGTCAAGTTGAGTACCATTAACAGATAATGAGGAGAGACAAAGCACTCCATATTCTACAGGCCTCAGCATGCAGCTAAGTGAGCTGACATCTGACTTTACCCTAACATTTATAATTAAATACAAAGTCTAGTTAAACTAACATTAAAGCTATGACAGGGAACAGTACACAGGGGAAATGTGAAGTATAAACTTAGCACTAGTTGAATAGGGCTCAGGTTATTCCAGAACCTTAACCTTGAACAACTACCCTGCGTTTCCTCTCTCTACCACCCGGCTTCTATCACAGCCATGAGACTCTTGGCCACATCTTCTAAAGATAGCAGCTTTGGACCACTCTCCAAGACCATCAAAGGGGAAGGAGACTGCAATTTTACATGAAAGTTTAAAAATAACATTCATATAACAATAACTAGTGAGGTCTGCCAAAACTATAACTATCAAGTTGAGACAACAACATTCCTTCCTATCGCATTATCTAGTAAAATCACTCAAATCAAGAAACTTAGCTCACCTGAGTGTCAATGTGTCAAAAGATTAGCAAAGTCAATCAAGCAATGACCAAACCAAGGGTTGTGTTAGTACTAGCTAGCAATGTTTGCACACTGTCCTAGGATAGGGAGGTTTTGTTTTGTATGACTATGCGGAATACGGATATATAATTTTAAGCTAACCATCTACTTCTTTCCCTTTTCCAGTTCACAAAGTGGCACCACACAACACTTCTATAGTTTTCAAAAGAAAAAAAGAAAAATATATAGTTCTTTCTGAAGCCCTTTTGGATTTTTTTAGTTATTATATGTTCCTACAGAAAATCCAAACAATCCCATTCAACACGCTGAAGTGTATCTCTCCGGACTGTCTTCTAGAACATATGTACACAAACTTACACAAATATTTAAGAACATATATATTCATTCGTCTAGGGGCTCATTCTACTAATTTTTATTTCATGATAATAAAATTTTACTATTCATGCTATATGGCAGCTTGCTTCCCTCACTTTACAGCAGACCATTAACATCCAATTCCTCTTTAGAGCTGAACAAAATTCTATTGTGTGGGAGTACCATAATTAACAAGTCCTCAACTGCTACAACCCACTTCTTTGTGCATCACTGTGCATACCTGTGAGCATCTCTATACTGGAATCTCTAGGTCAATGAATATGCACTTTTTGGTCAAAAAGATTGAGTCAAACTGCTCTCCAAAAAAAGTGGACCAATGTACATAGCACTCTTCCCAACAGTAGGCCCTGTTCCCATACTTGCATTCTGGCGGTCTGAGTTTTGCATCACACACTCCTCTCCTGGACCCCCTACTGCCCCGGCCACATCTTCTATTTCTTTCCATGACTGCTCTGAAACATACAGGTAGTCAACGTCTGGCCTCTTCTTATCACACTCTGGTATCTGTCATGAGTGAGAAGATTTAATTCTCAAGCTGCCTCTGTGTTACTACTGATCGATCGAAAGATTTTATTTTTCTAACCCTCAGCTAGCTTCTTAGCAACAGATTCATGTTTTCAAATGCCCTCTGAGTTCCGCCACAATGGTATTCCACAGACACTCTCAAATCATCCTAAACAAAATCAAAATATTCTCATTCTCCCCCACATGTCCTGGCTTCCCCAACCCAGTCTCAGGAACTCCTGTTACCCTGGTATAAGAATTAACAGCATGCCCTTCCTTTTTAAGAGAAATCATGACTTACACCCTAAAATGTATGTGAAATCAGAATTAGCACATTAAACATAATATAATTCTCAGCCTTTAGCACTACTGAATGACATATTGTTTAATAATGGCTAACAACCATCTAATCCATACTCTGCAAGTCTTAAGTGCAAATCAAGGTTTACTAATATGAATTTTTAAAATACCTTTCCTACCTAATTACCTATCCATTCATTTATCACATCACTTTCCATTCAGTCATAGTTTCTTTGTAGGTAAAGGTGCTGAAGAACAGAAATATGAAAACTTAAATCAACTAGGACGGTGATGATAATTATACCTACAGAAAAAGACTCACACAGGAAACCACTGACATATATGATGCAAAAATTAGGCAAATATTACGAATTACTGAGGATAAGTGAGTTTTTATGCCCTCTAATGCCAGAATCTTAATATTTACTCTTTTATATTTAAGAAAAAAATTGAGTTAATTTCAACCTAGATACTGTTGGAATCTACTTAATATACTCTTTCAAAATAACTAGAAATAAATCAGATTCTAAAAATCAAGGAGGCTAACCTTTAGTAAAACTATGAACAGCACATACTCCAAATTAAATACAGAGATACGACATTAAGATTACACATTAATTACAACTTTTGTTTTATACTTGCCAACACAGACCCAAGTATATTTGAGTGATAAACTGCTAATAAGTATTTAAGGTGTTATTTCATGAAGTACAAAATTACTAACATTATTAAAATATATTCCTGGAAAGAAAGGGGAAAATAAAACAACCCAGCTTGCAGCACACCAAATCCCGCTTTTCTAAGAACGGAGAGCAGAAGCGCTGGCTCCGGTGTGCACTCAGCACAAACTCTTTGACGCAGTAAGTCAGTCAAAGGTCAGACCTGGAGATTCTAGTTTTTGCAAGTGTGTGGCCCTCTCATGGATGTAGGATATGAAACAAGCCTTAGAGCAACCTGAGAGAAAACGGAACTCTAAGAGAGCATATGCTTTAAACATTTTTAAGGACGTTTTCATCTCTATTTTTTTTTAATTGTTTTTACTTTATTTTTTACTTTTGGCTGCATTGGGTCTTCCTTGCCATGCACGGGTTTTCTCTAGTTGCCGCAAGAGGGGGCTACTCTTCATTGCGGTGCGCGGGCTTCTCATTGCGGTGGCTTCTCTTGTCGCGGAGCACAGGCTCTAGAGGCGCGGGCTTAGCAGTTATGGCCCTCGAGCTTTAGAGCACAGGCTCAGTAGTTGTGGCGCACGGGCTTAGTTGCTCCGCGGCATGTGGGATCTTCCCGGACCAGGGCTCGAACCCGTGTCTCCTGCATTGGCAGGCGGATTCTTAACCACTGCGCCACCAGGGAAGCCCTTTTCACCTCTATTTTAAAAACTCACTAAAGATCTCAGATTGTACAGATGAAATTACAATGTTCCCTTAGAGTGATACTTTGAGACGGCAAAAATACAGTTAAGAGAAATCTCTCATTTGGAAAAGTGTTACCAATAAAAAAAGAGTTTTGTGAAAGAAACAGTTCAGAATCTCAGGACCCTGACAGGATGTTTAGAATGGGGCCTGACAATACGTGATAAAATCAGTGTGGAGATCCAGCCAAGTTTATTGGAAGTAATCTTAAGACATCTAAAAACCCTAATTGGAATCACTTTACCAAGAATTTAAAATATCAACCAGATAATGCTTACAAATCCAAAACATAACTTTGCCCTTTTTCTAAAAAAAATTCTGCCATATGTTTTCTCTTGTAATATGCCTCCAATAGACTAAGCTCTTTTAAAATAAAATCACCAACGTCTATTTTAGGAAAAATATAAATGTAAATGTTTCAAAACATTAAATAAGTACCATTTGCCAGATTCAACACTGCAGGTAGCATCAAAGATCCAGTAGTTTTCTGCTTAAAAACCAATCACTTCTCTCTAAAAAAATGTCAGAAGACTCTAGTTCAAAAAATCCACTCAAACGTGCAATACATCAACTAAAACAAAAATAAAAAGCCAGAGTCTCAAGAATGTTTGCCCTAAACAATACAGGATGATTTCTTTTCTTTTCTTTGGAGGAAGGAGACAAACTTGGAATATCCATTTGAGTTTAATTTTAACTGACTAGAAAAAGCAAATATTTGGGCTGCAGGAAACACAACTTAGTACAAAGGAAGACATGAGCTAACTTCTAACATTTACTTCATTTGATTAATTCTAACAATAAAACCTAAACAATGATCATCCCCTCTAATCTTCAGAGCAAGTTAACTCTACAGTGAAAAATATGAGCGCCCTATCAGCAGACTCTGGTATGTTTAAACGATTATAATGTAAAGCATGTTCATTCTCACCAGTGAAAGGAAACGACTGCCAAAGGCTTCCTTTACAAACTCTCCAGAATAGGGCAGATCCCTTTAATGTGAGATTTTCCTGACACTCCAATTGTAGCAGACCTTGAACAAACAGAGGCACATTAAAAGCTGACCTGGTTCTATTATCTTTTATTGAAGGCCTAGCAAAGATCAGACATGAGTCCAGTGCTATTTACATTTTTTTGGTGCATTAATCACTTTTATACTCGAGGGCTTTAGAAAAATTCAATAGATTTTATTTTTAATGGTAATAACCACAGGATGTAACCGTAGCAGTATTGGTCTTTTTCTCAGGAAGGCCAGAAAAGCTTTAAAAACAGGAAGTCTTGCTATAAGGTTGAGAAATGTTTGTTTTAACAGTCTAAGGCTTTATGGTTGCAGTTTGCAGTCAGGTGTTATGGAGGACTAGAGTTTATTCTTTCCAGCCAAGGATTAACATCCCTGGGGAAAAAGCCAAAAAGGTGCCCAAACAACTAGAAAAGCATATTATCCTAAAATAAGACTTGTTATAGAATCTGAACTACAAATCTTCCTAGCTATCCCTTTCAACATTACCTGGGAGCTAATTTAGTAAGTGTAGCAGGAGGAACAATTTATCTTTTGTGGTAATTTATAAAGGCTAGAGGAAAACCATAGTAACCAATGCTAAGACAGCCACCAAGCAACAATTAGCAGTTGGGTTAAGAATTGATACTTGCCATTTTATAGGTGTTTTCTATTGATTACCTCATTTTTTTTAACATACTAAATTAATTACTGTAATCAAATATAAGAATGACAATCTTTCTTAAATGCAAATTCTTGCTAAAAAACCAAATCAGTGCAGATTAACTAAAAAAACTTTTTATTCCCCAACAAAATGGTTGGTGTCTGTTTTTAAAGACATTGGTTTGCTTTTTTTCAATTCTACTAGATTGCAAAAGAAATTCCTAACATATCCAACATCAAAGATACTTTATTTCAAAAAAATCCAATTTCATGATTCTATTCTTTATTTAGCCTTTGTGTATATAGACAGTAAAAAAGAATGGCTTTATCAACACGATAAGCTGCACATATTAAAGTGAAAAAAAAAACGGCTTTATCATTTGTGGACTCTCATAATGGAATTAATTTTTTTTTATTGGATTACAGTTGATTCAAACTGTTGCCAGTTTCTGCTGTACAGTAAGGTAAGTCAGTTACACATATACATATATCCAGTATTTTTTAAATTATTTTCCCATATAGGTCATTACAGAGTATTGAGAAGAGTTCCCTGTGAAATACAGTAAGTCCTTATCAGTTACCTGTTTTATATATAGTAGTGTGTATGCGTCAATCCCAACCTTCCAATTTATCTCTCTCCCCCCACCCTGGAATTAAATGTTATATTATGAAAACTTTTAAGGCAAAAATCTAAATATTATTATATGTATCTTGTCAATTTAAAATCCATTTGGCTTCTACAAGGCACTGCTTGGAAAATCATATCAAGATAAATCATATCGAGATAAATCATATCGAGATAAAGTGCTTTAAAATATGAACATAAAGGGCTATTAACACAAAAGTCTGTCATTTACCCTGAGGTGTGTCAAGAAGGGAAATAAACCAAAGTGATTTTCTACTTGACAGTTATAGCTGCCTTAACATTTTTCATGTTTACTTCCACAATATTCCCACAGGGGACTGAACTACCTTCATTTAACATATGGGACTAAAATGACATTCCTTCAACCAACTAGGTGTCCTCCTTATCTTTCAAAAGACATTGCTTTAATAACAACTATCCCTAAAAGAGTCCTGCTGGTTTTCAGTTTAATGTACACTGTATAATGATTAAGCTTTTTTCCTGAAAATTAGAAGACAATAAAGCAATGCCTTCAAAGTTTTGAGGAAAAATAGTATCCAACCTAAAATTCTACATCCATCCAAACTATGAATCAAGTATGAGTATAAAATAAAGACATTTTCAGACATACACAGCCTCAAAACATTTACTTCCCATGCACTGTTTCTTAGGAAGTTATCCCACAAATGAAAAGGAACCAAAGAAAACCCTGCAAAAACTGACCTCTAAGATGATGTCCAGAGCGACACAAAAGGGAAGACCCCTTCTACCAGCTAGGTGGCCGGTCTAGACATTAAATCAAGAGGAGGGGCTCCAGAAGGGATACCACCAAGAGTGATTTATAGATTTCCTAATATTTTCCACTATATTGAGAGGAGTTTTATACAGTTCTGTTGGAAACTATGAGGCTGATTTCAAGATAAGAATATACAAAACTAAGCAAAGGAACAAACAAAGGGGCGGGAGGGGCGGGGAGCTGGGTTAGAAATGAATTATTAACTCTAGGAAAGAAAATGAAGAAGTTGTACAAGAAGGGAAATTAAATCATAATACAATATGTGCTTCAGCTATAACAATATATACGTTGTCACAGTAACAGAAATATTCTATATTGATTTAATCACAAACTGTGATATAACTACATTAGGAAGATGGAGGAGGAGAAAGTAGGTGATATAAAAAGGATAAATCCTCATCTCTCATTGGGCAAAGTCGGCAAATAATGTCTACAATATAAAATAAAAACATAAGCATGCTCTTTATCAACATTGAGGTAACAAAAGAAATGGTTCAAAAAGTTAAAATGGGTTCTCCGGGGAGTGAGACCCAAGGATGGAAGAGGAAACTATTAAAAAATAAATAAATAAACCTTGTAACACATTTGATTCATTAAGTCCACGTACATATATTACCTAAATTTAAAGTAAATATTAACAAAGATGTTGGTGAAAAGACCTTAGCTTCTTGTTTAAGAAATTTGCTGACACATACCATTAGCATTTTACAGTGTGCTCTGGTCACCTGGTGAACAGAGGAAGGGAGGGAAAGAAATCTAGCCAAAGAAGCTAGAAGCTAGATTTTAAGACACAGGGACCAGAACTGAAATTTATTTTTCTTCATACAGAAAGCTGTACTACATTTTGCCACCTGCTGGCAAGATTCTTGAAATTTAGCCACTCCATTTAAAAAACAACTCACAGTTTTCTCTTTTTTTTTTTCAAAAAAAAGAAAAAACACAAACAATCCCAAGAAATGGAAAAAGAAATGATATAGCAACCAAATTCAATCCCTATAATTTTAGTATACATAAATGAGAAACATATCACTAACTATATAGTATCAGCTTTTAAAAGATAAATGCTATAAAAGCAAAAGTACAAATACATTATCTAGCCTCAAAAAATTTAACATAATTTTCTAAACAATGTCTTAGCATTTTACCCATTTGTTTATTCAAAGATATGCTCCAAAATCCGTTAAAAGTTTTTTAAAAAGAGAATAAGATTGATAAAATAAAGGAAAACAGAGGATGTTTTCAAACACTAGTTAGAGGTAAAATTGCAAGCTTATCAGTTATCTCCCAAACGCCATGCTTTATCTTTTATTGAGAATAGTGCTAAATTTTAATACCACTGTTTTGTCAATAAAAAGTGTTCACATACACTTCACAAGTTCATTAATAAACCTCTAAGAAGACCTAAATTAAAGCATGGCAAACAGTTTCTCATGAAACAAAATTTGCTTCTGGTTTGTTGGAACTAAATGTGCCAAGAGGCAAATTAAGATGTGGGAACACTCTTTAAAGGTTATGCTTTGGAAGTATTCAATGACTCAAACAGAGGTATCATTAGGCAGCAGCAAAACAAATACTAGGATACCTATTTCATTTGCAATCTGTTAAGTTTCAGACGAATAATTTTACAATGACCACCAAGAGCTATTAGGATAAACTTTAAAAGGAGACTGACATACACTCCCTAGATTTCCATTAGAGAACTGGAGGGAAACCAGAATGGATTCCACTTTCAGCATTAAAAGCAAGGGAGGCCAGTAATTCACAGAGAACCTGTCATTATGCTGACTACACTGTGTGTGTTTAACGTCCCTGGGAATGCTGACATGTGCACTGCAAGTGTGTGATTGAAGAGTCAATTAAGTAGTGGGAAAGGGCTTGCAGCAAAATCTTAAACTAAAAATAAACCATTTACAGGAGAGCAGTACAAAAATAAAGCTGGTTAAACTATAATCAAATCTGTATTTCCAGTTTCAATACAGTTGTTAAGAGTAGTTAACACACAAGACCATAAGCACATCCAATTTCAAGTATGAAACATCTGTTTTACTAATACTATCCTTGCTATATCCTCCATTTCTTTGCTCGGAGAAAGAGAACGTGAGAATAAGAACAAGAGCAGGTATGACACATGAAAGAAAAAGAAGTGAGTTTACTTTAGGGAATACTGGGCCTTTCACATAAATTCCTAAAATAATAAATTCTAAAGCTATTAGATTTCTACAACTTTACTGATTTTCTTAAGAAATAAGGTCAGATGAGAATGCAGTTTCTCCCTCTGCTGCTTTTTAGTCCCCACCAGCTGAGGCAGTGGGCCTGTTTCCACACTGAAGAGTGGCAAAATTCCAAAAATCAAGCAAACAAGACAGGCAAAAGCAGAAATGTATTATAGTTCATGAGAAAAAAGCAATGGTGGAAGCTAATGATCTCTGACCTCCAGCAAGGCACTAAGTCAGTTGAAATTTTTTCAGTTCTGGGACTAAAACCGTTTCATTTCACCAACGGTGAGGTGTAATTCTGTGTATTTTTCCAGATGATTTTAGTGGTAAGTGATGCTCTCATCTGCTCCTCTGAAAGCAGACGACAATGTTTCATCAGCTCTTGACGGAGCTTCCCAGTCTTTGGGAAATTTAGTCTAATGGTGAAAGGCGCCAGCTCTGGAGCCAGATGACCAGCAGCATCCCTGCTCTACAATTTACTCACAGGGTATTCTTGGGCAAGTATCCATATGCTCATTTATAAAATGTGATTAATAACAGTACCTACTGCATAAGGTTATCACGACAAGGAATGAAATGATTCAAGCAAGTAAAGCCCTGAGCAGAGTGCTGGGCCCACAAGAAATGGTCTAATGAACACTAGGTACTATTAGCATTGTGATCATGGACTCACCTTAAGAAACCGATTAAAACAATCAGCCTGGGCCTAAATCGCCCCATCAGTGAGGTCAGCAATTCACTATTTGTTTACAAAGAACATTACTCCGTAAAAGCCAGGAGTGGGAGGTAAGAAAATCAGCATTTCTTTTCATTCTTGTTACCGCCACTGCTACGTTATTTATTTGAGCAGAGGAGGAGTGTCTGGACAGATGCTCAGCTGGGTCCTGCAAGCAAAGCATCTATGACAACAAGCAGGGCCTATCTCAGGGCAAGCCCATTCCCTGCCTCCTCCCTCCCTTCACCACTCGTCCCCACAGACCAAGGGCAGTGGCAGTACAATGTCAAAATGCTACTGCCTAAGCATCTGGCCATAGGTTTTGATGAAATTAAGTGATCTGACTCTTTTTGTTCCCAATTTATGTCCTTAAGGTATTATTAAATATCCAAAGAAGCCCAAGGTGTATTACAGACAAAGGCGGGGAAGGGGGGGAGGATAGATACAGTTCCAATAGGCACTCTTCTACATATTTACCAAAGTAGAACTAATGAAATTATTAAAATAACAGCAATTTACATAACATAAACACAGAGGAACAAATGATGGAGATGTGCCATTTGCTTTAAGCTAGAGAAAAGACATGTGTCTAACAAAGAAAGGGTTTCTATAGAGTCACAAGCACTGTACTCAAATAATTTTGTATTTCCTCTGGACTAGTAAAAGCAGGCCTATCTACAATTAATGGATTAAAAACTCAAAATTTTTTTAAACACTTAAAATAATTTATTTAAATGCTTACCCTAAAAAAATATAATAATAAAAATAAATAAGACAAAAATAAATGTTTACCCTTTTGGGGGGGGGCACATTTAACTAGCCATAGACTAAGTTTTGTTTTTTAAAAAAAAATGAGATGGGACTTCCCTGGTGGCGCAGTGGTTAAGAATCCGCCTGCCAATGCGGGGACGCGGGTTCGAGCCCTGGCCCGGGAAGATCCCACATGCTGCAGAGCAGCTAAGCCCATGTGCCACAACTGCTGAGCAACCCCCGCTCACCACAACTAGAGAAAGCCCGAACACAGCAACGAAGATCCAATGCAGCCAAAAATAAAATAAATTAAAATAAATAAATTTATTTTAAAAAACATTTAAAAAAATGAGATCAATGTATTTCCAGTAAGCAATTTCCACCCCTATATATTCTCATAAAGAGATGTTGCTCTTTTTCTATTTACAGTGCTAGGTACACAGTGAGTTTTTAACAAATAAATACTTACGGGCTGATCAGTTGCTTGAAGGTAACCCAGACTACGATTTGCCCAAGGCATGGGAAGTACAGAGTGAGGTAGGGGGAAAGGAACTAAGGGCTGGCGAATGTGTGTGGAAATGCACTTTCCTTTGTGGTTAATAGACTGCCCAAGAAAAAAAATATGCATTTGAAAATTTTCTATCAGATCTTCCTCCAAGAACAGCCTATTATTAATCTCATTCTTTAAAAACAAATAAAAACAAATACCGTGTGCTAACACATATATATGGAATTAAAAAACAAAAAAGGTTCTGAAGAACCCAAGGGCAGGACAGGAATAAAGATGCAGACAGAGAATGCACTTGAGGACACTGGGAGGGGAAGGGTAAGCTGGGACGAAGTGAGAGGGTGGCATGGACATATATACACTACCAAATGTAAAACAGATAGCTAGTGGGAAGCAGCCATATAGCACAGGGAGATCAGCTCGGTGCTTTGTGACCACCTAGAGGGGTGGGATAGGGAGGGTGGGAGGGAGACGCAAGCGGGAGGGGATATGGGGATATATGTATACATATAGCTGATTCACTTTGTTATACAGCAGAAACTAACACACCATTGTAAAGCAATTATACTCCAAAAGAGAAGTTAAGAAAAAAACAAATAAAAAATAAAACAGTAATCTTGATCTTATAAATGTTCCTCCTCATTTCAAAGCCCATCCTACATACATGTTTGATAAACAAGTTCCAGGTTTATGACAGTTCCTACATGTTAAGGCTTTTACATTTAGACTCATCCCTTTCAGAGGCATTGATTTTGAAGTGCCTCCACCCCCAGAGAGTTAATCACCACTTAATGCCACCTCTCTACCCACCACATAATTCTACTGCTACAGTTCTCACAGGTTTAGAATTATTTTCTTATATACTGGTCTCCACTGCTACCTGGAGCTACTTCAAGGCACACAGCATGTTTTATTCACTTCTGTATTTCCAATTTTCCTAAATAATTTATTCATTCATTAAAAGAAAACTACTGAGCCTACTATGTGTCAGATGCTTTAGTCATTCAAAAATGTATTGAACTGGTGCTGCTCTAATAAGCATCTGGAACACATCTGTGAACAAAGCAGTAAGAGAGTACTGGCCTCATAGATCTCACATTCTGCAGGGGGAAACACAAGAACCAACAGATATAATACAGTATATCCAAAGTGCTAAGGAAAAAGAAAGAGCAGAGCAAGACAAGGAGGATCGACAGCGTACAAGGGGTAGGGCACCAGCCCTACTTGGGGGGGCGGGGGGGACACGACTAGTAACGAGGTCAGAGAGGACCTCATAGGCCATTATAGGAGTGGGGGGGTTTGTTTGTTTGTTTTGGCCGCACTGCAGGGCCTGTGGGATCTCCCGACCAGGGTTGACCAGGTTTGACCATGGATCACACCCGTGCCCCCTGCAGTACAAGCGTGGAGTCCTAACCACTGGACCGCCGGGGAAGTCCCTGTGTTATTCGCACATCCCAAAATATGTACCTAGGCACCACTAAAATTTTCAAACAAGACTTGCGTTTCTCCTCACCCCAGTGGACCATCCCGCATTCTTGCTCCTTGGAGAAGCAGTCCCCCCACTCTGAAGACCACTACCCTAAGCTATCGCAGCTCAGACAGTTAACAGTATATTCTCATAACTGGGAGCAGTGCTTTCCTAAGCCCCTCAACACAGTCTGCAACTTCCCTGCAGGCCTTACAGAAAGTCCCAGGTTGTCGGAGGGTTGAACTGGAACGGTTTTGCAGTTTTTTGTTTTCGTTTCCCTATCCAAGAGTTGCTTAACTCTTCTCCCTGGGTAGGAAAGAGGCACCGGACCTGGGCCAGTGAGATTTGGCCACTTGCTCCGACACCTGCTTTCCTTCTGCTGGAAGAGTTGCTGGCCTCTATTAGAAACTTTAATCACATTCTGGCAAATATGCTGTCCTTTCTGACTGTTATTTAAACATGTGAAATGGGTCTCTCAGTGCTAGTTAATATCAAAACTCAAAACTAAACCATCTTATTAATGCAAAATCCTCCTCTCTGTCTCAATAGCCATGACATGGAGCTGGAGAGTCACCTACTACTAAATGATCATAAACAGCTCTGTATCGCACATTGAAGAGTTTACTTTTATAAATACATTCTTATAAACGCATTTTTAAAGTTTGTTTTGTTTCTATTGTATTTATTTTTATAGTCACCTTCTCCTTATGGCAAGCAATGTAGGCTTTTTAATTTTAGTAGTGACATAAATCTTCATTTTAAAGCAAATGCATTTTCAAAACTAAACTCAAAATGCATTAAAGACCTAAATGTACGACCAGACACTATAAAACTCTTGGAGGAAAACATAGGAAGAACACTCTTTGACATAAATCACAGCAAGATCTTTTTTGATCCACCTCCTAGAATAATGGAAATAAAAACAAAAATAAATGGGACCTAATGAAACTTAAACGCTTTCGCACAGCAAAGGAAACTATAAACAAGACGAAAAAACAACCCTCAGAATGGGAGAAAATATTTGCAAACGAATCAATGGACAAAGGATTAATCGCCAAAATATATAAACAGCTCATGCAGCTCAATATTAAAAAAACAACCAAATCCAAATATGGGCAGAAGACCTAAACAGACATTTCTCCAAAGAAGACATACAGATGGCCAAGAGGCACATGAAAAGCTGCTCAACATCACTAATTATTAGAAAAATGCAAATCAAAACTACAATGAGGTATCACCTCACACCAGTTAGAATGGGCATCATCAGAAAATCTACAAACAATAAATGCTGGAGAGGGTGTGGAGAAAAGGGAACCCTCTTGCACTGTTGGTGGGAATGTAAATTGATACAGCCACTATAGAGAACAGTATGGAGGTTCCTTAAAAAACTAAAATTAGAATTACCATATGACCCAGCAATCCCACTACTGGGCATATACCCAGAGAAAATGATAATTCAAAAAGACACATGCACCCCAATGTTCACTGCAGCACTATTTACAATAGTCAGGTTATGGAAGCAACCTAAATGCCCATCGACAGACAAATGGATAAAGAAGCTGTGGTACATATACACAATGGAATATTATTCAGCCATAAAAAGGAAAGAAATTGGGTCACTTGTAGAGATTGTCATACAGAGTGAAGTAAGTCAGAAAGAGAAAAACAAATATCGTATATTAACGCATATATGTGGAATCTAGAAAAATGGTACAGATGAACCGGTTTGCAAGGCAGAAAGAGACACAGATGTAGAGAACAAACGTATGGACACCAAGGAGGGAAAGCGGCGGGGGCGGGGGGGGGGATGAATTGGGAGATTGGGACTGACATATACACACTAATATGTATAAAATAGATAACTAATAAGAACCTGCTGTATAAAATAAATAAAATAAAATTCGGAAAAATGAATAAAGTAAATGTGTTTTAAGTGCACAAGTTAGAACTTTTAAAATATTAAATGACAGAGCCAGTGGTGTGTAGAGAACTAACAGAAATCACAAAGAGGTACAGAGTGAACGACAGACACTGAGGGAAACGCTGCGGCACAAAGCACTGAAGTGTGGGCATCACGAGACCAAAGCTGTGCCCACCTCATTCTCCGTCTACGTTCCCAGCACGGTGCCTGGCACAGTACTCTGTAAATAGTTGCTGAATAAACGAAAGTGGTGAAGCCAGAATTTGAACCTGTATCTCACTGGCTCTCAAGTTCACTTCCTACCCTTTTCACTACCAATCAGTCTCAATCTTGGCTGCCAGGAGCTGTGGAGTGTTTTTAAAATTTAGAAAACTCCTCAGGTGATTCTAGTGTGCGCCAATGGCTGCCATACCACCGTCCCATACAGCACTGCCTTCTTAATCAAACAACTACAGTCCCGAGCGACCAGTGTTATCCTGGGGCAAGTACACTACCTAGAGCCAGGCAACTTAACCTATTCTGAAAGCCCTTGGAACAATTAACTGAGACTTGAAAGAATGAGAAGGAATTAGCCGAAGTGTACATTCTAGTCAGAGGGAATAGCAGGTGCAAAGACCCGGAGTTAAGAAAATACATGATAAACTTTAAAATTCACATTCTTTATGAAAAAGAATATATATGTGTATGTATAACTGAATCACTTTGCTGTACAGCAGAAACTAACATGACATAGTAAATATACTTTTTAAAAAATTCACATTCTTCCTTTCTCTCCCACCTAGGGTGACCAACTGTCCAAGGACTGTCCCAGGACTGAGAGGGTCTCAGGACATAGGACTTCCCATTTTATTTTTTTTATTTATTTATTCATTCATTCATTCATTCATTTATGGCTGGGTCTTCGTTGCTGTGCATGGGCTTTCTCTAGTTTTCTAGTTGCGGCAAGCAGGGGCTACTCTTTGTTGCCGTGCGCGGGCTTCTCACTGCGGTGACTTCTCTTGTTGCGGAGCACAGGCTCTAGGAGCATGGGCTCAGTAGTTGTGGCACATGGGCTCAGTAGTTGTGTCTCACGGGCTCTAGAGCGCAGGCTCAGTAGTTGTGGCACACGGCTTAGTTGCTCTGCAGCATGTGGGAATTTCCAGGACCAGGGCTCGAACCCGTGTCCCTTGCATTGGCAGGCGGATTCTTAACCACTGTGCCACCAGGGAAGCCCCAGATTTCCCATTTTAAAACCAGAAAAGCCCCAGGGACAAATTGGTCATCCCACCATTCTACTCTGACCAGGGAAAAAAGAACTGCTAATATGATCGTCAGATTCTAGGACCCTGATGACACCGCATTTACTAATGGGTGGGATGATCATTACATATTGAGAGGGGCTCATTCTCTTTGGCACATACTATTTTTATAAAGCAGGATTCCTAAGGCATGACATGCTAAGGTTGTTGCCATCTTGCATTCTACCCCATCCCCATTGGGTGCTGTGAAAGCCATCAAAAGGCTTTAAGCAAGGGAGTGAAAATTAGATTTGATACTATCAGATATGGTAAGATTTCAGGATCAACAGGACTAGATGATGATTAAATGGGGGGGGTTAGGCGGGGATCAGAGAAAGAAGTAAAAACATGACTACGTTTCATATGTGGCATAAAACACAGGCTGTTTCCAATTTATAACCTCAGTATGATCCATGAGTTCACCTGTGGGTTCATAAATTAAATTTCACATTTCCGAAGAAACAATTTTATAAATTACAGTTATATTTCTAGGCTAGCTCACTAAACTACTAAATCCCTTAAGAAGTTGACATATATTTTTCCAATAAAAAGTTTTAGAAAACAATGCTTCTGAATACCTATAAAAGTCTTGAGGTGAATTAAGAATCATTTTCTATTTATTTTGAATGTTGGCATTTGAGGCAAAAACATATTTAATTGCCAAAGGAGGAGATACCTGCAGAGAGTTTAAATGAGTCTTCTGGGTATTTTCAAGGGTTGTGAAGAAGTTCTTTCTGACATTGGCTTTTACTTACTTACTTATTTATTTAAGGCTGGGTTGGGTCTTCGTTGCTGTGCGCGGGTTTTCTCTAGTTGTGGCGAGCGGGGTTACTCTTCGTTCCGGTATATGGGCTTCTCATCGCGGTGGCTTCTCTTGCTGCGGAGCACGGGCTCTAGGCACGTGGGCTCAGTAGTCGTGGCTCACGGGCTTAGTTGCTCCGCGGCATGTGGGATCTTCCCGGACCAGGGCTGGAACCCGCGTCACCTGCACTGGCAGGCGGATTCTTAACCACTGCGCCACGAGGGAAGCCCTGCCTTTTACTTTTTAAATGTACAGCTTTTCTCTTTTTTAGCACAGATATTACTAGTTCCACTTTCTATACTTAACCTGCCATAATCAGGGTCAGTTTTTGGAAAGAAATATTTTCCTGGGATAACCAAGGAAAAATTAAAAGAGACAGCAGAAAGGATGGACATTAAATACCACCTGAGGTGGAATAAAATGGGTAAGAAAAGACTGAGGAAAAGGGAGTTGGTAAGACAATGTGTGCCAAGCCCAGTACAGGTCAAAGAAAAGGAGCAGGGGAAGAGAGCTCTCCCTGGGACACAGCTAGAGGACAGAAATGACAGAAGGACCATGCTGACAGACATCACTACTCAACTGTGTGCAGCTAAGAGGGAAAGAAGAAGGGGCCAACAAATTCTAAGCCCCTTACTTAAGTCTCAACAATCTTTATTTTCTGAGGTCCACCCCATCCTCAGGACAATTTCCCACTTATCTAAGGGAGAGCCAAGTTGATAGGCGTCGTTCAACTACTGCTGTCAAATGCTCTCTAATGGCCTCAGATAATTCCGTATTCAGCACATTCAGTTGTCTCACCTTCTTATCCTTCTGTGGTATTTTAGTCAGGTTTCTGCCTGACTAAAATCCACCCACATGTTATGATCTTAAGGCTACCATAATATTTGGTGCAAATGCCTACAGAAAAAGAGAAGAATTCTAGAGTGAGAAAGGGACTCGAATTATACACAGCAGATCCAGCCCTCTGGACATTCATATCAAAATAAGTCCGTTTCAAAGCGCTTTTGTGTATTTTAACTTAATTGACTAAATGAACTGTATGATAATAGACAATCTCACAGTTCAAATACAAATCAAAAAAATTCTACTTTCTCATCCACTCTTCTTGGAAGTGACTGAAAGGAAACGGATTCCACAATTCAGTATGGAAATCATCAACTCTCTCAAAAGGGGTATTTCATACTTCCCATCTTCAGGGACTCGGTACTGCCAAAAATGCAAATGGCAAGCACCTGCATACATTTGCCCATTATTTGGTACACTGTAGCCTTTCTTACAATTGAGCTATTTATAAATGTAGGGAGTACTCTACTAAATAAGAAAGTTTAGCAAACGGAAAACACTAAAATTTACTTTTTTCCCTCCTTCTTAAAAAGGTGGGCCACAGAACTTAACCACCTGGGTTGTCCCTCAACCACTGCGTACTTCTTAAACACCCCCTTAGATACGGCAGAATGAAATAAAACCTTGGGGCAAGGGATAGTCTGAGCCAGTCTTTCACTAAGAAGCCACTGTGCTCAGCATAGCCCCAAGGCAAGTAGCGTCCCCCGCCCCACCTTCTCTGTGCCTTCTAGGTAATGACTAGACTGCCATCACGCAAGACACAAAGACCTAGGCTCTGGCCCATCAATCGGTGGGTCCAGGAGACTAGCAGCTACTACTGGTCTAGTACTGGGAACTCCTGATTACAGGTCACAGCCGTAGTCCCTGGTCTGGGAATTTGGCTAGCTTTGGGTACAAAGGCACTGATGTATCAAATTTGAATGGATTTAGCCAACTTCATCCAAATGAACTACTTCTAGAGTCATCCTATCCTGCCTGGGAAACTCCATTAACATCCAGATCATGACAAGATGTTAGCATGAGCTTGCCTCGCTAAATGACACAGATGCAGCAGTCAGAGAACTGGCTAATTGGGAAACTTTTCCCTCAGGAAATCTCCAAAGCCCATCCTTAATTCAGCCAAGAGCGCCACACAATGGCAGAGATGAAGGTATTTCTGTTAAAGGAGGCCTTGCCAAAAAAGGCAACTGATAAAATTCTCCATTAAAACAATACTTCCTTAACATGATTTAAAAACTACATTTCAAGCCAATATTCAACATCATTATGAATGTGAAATATTAGAGGAATTCTGAATAAAGCAAGGATGTATACTATTACCATCTTTATTTAACATTATTTTTGGAAGTTCCAGTTAACTGAAGTTAAGACGAGAAAAAGAAATAAAGAGGTTAAAAAAAAAAAACAAGATACAATTATTATTTGTAGACAATATGACTGCCTATCTGGGAACAATCTAAGATAATAAACTAGAAAAGTATCAGAACTAATAAGAGTTTAGTAATGTTATTATGCAATAAATAAAAATCAGCACATCTATTAGAAATTGGGGAGAGGGGTTCACAATACAAACAGTATTCTTAGGAATAAATTTAACAGGAAACACTTAGGATGTTAAAAACGAAACTATTGTATTTGCCTTATAAAAATTTTATGTGTGTGTATACACACATACACAATTCGTTGAGGGCTTGAATAAATAGAGAAATACAATGTTTCTACAAGAAAAAGTCTTCTGCCTTACTCCTCAAATTAATTAAAACTACTTCCATCAAAATCTCAATACATTTTTATTTCATTGGTTCATTTTTGGAAGTTGAGGGGGCTGGCGTAGAAAACCGAAAAAATGGTTTTAAGTTCTTGGTTCAGCCTTTGGCTTCAAGCATTAGTTATGCCCAGTAAGAGAGGCCCTTGGTCCATGGAACTTTTTGACAGCACTTTCCCTGCATGCCCATCTTTCCTGCCATCATCTTGGCTTTCCATGAGAACTCCAGTCCACTGATCTGTTCCTTCTGTCCCAAATGACCACTTCTGACACAGAACTGAACATTCCATTCTTATTCCACTGCTCTTTCTAGCAATCTCATCCTTCAGCTTCCTTTGTTCCTGCCTCATATCTACCCAGAAAATCTGCAACCCTGCATTTGGGTTAGGAGGCACCCTGGTGCAGTAAGTAAGTATTCAGGCTCAGGAGGAGTCAGCCCACCTCGATTTAAATTCTGGCTCTACTGCCTTCTCACTGTGTAATCTGGGGCAAGCAACTTAATTTTTCCAAGTCTCGGTTTCCACATCTATAAGAACAATAATACCTGACTTAGAGATATAATGAGGGTTAAATAAGCTAATGCATATAAAATCTTGGCGCAAGGATTAAAAATATTAGCTCCTATATATGGGCTGCTGAGCACTGTGACAAAACCACCTAAACCCGCAGACTGGAAATGCTACTGACGTACTTCCTCCCGTTTTAGCCCCATCCTGTTGCATGTCTCTGGTCAGCTCCTTTTTCTGTTCCACAACTGCCCCTCTTTTGCCTGCCACTTTTAAATCTGAGTGTTCCTCAGAGGACCTCTCTACAGGCTTTGTCTTCACAGACTTACTATACACTGTGCAATGTGCCCCCCAATGTTCTCAACACCTGCTTACATAAATGATGATTACCAAATGTCTAGATCCAACCTCCCTCCTGAGCTTCAGATACAGAATCATCTAACTGCCGACCTTCGGCCCCTCCCTGAATGTCCTACGTGCACCTCTAACTCAACCTGTTCTTCATACCTTCTCTTCCTCAGGTGTTTTCAGTGTCAGTTAATGGCACCATCATCCACTCAAGTAAAACAATCTCTTACTTCTCCTGCCTCATCACAGCCTATCAGGATTACTAACCAGGATTATCGGTTCTGCACTTCAAACGCCTCATCCCCTTCTCCTCAGCACCACCACCACTGCCTCAGTTCAGAATCTCACCATCTCCCTAGCTGGCTGTACTAGTTGCCTAGGGCTCCACTAACAAAGTACCACAAGCTGAGGAGCTGAAACAATAGAAAGTTACGGTCTCATAGTCCTGAAGACTCTAAGTCAGACACCAAGGTGTCCACAGGGTTGGTTCTTTCTGAGAACTGTGAAGGAAGGATCTGTCCCGGTCCCCTAGTTTGTGGATGGCCTGTGTCTCTTCACATCATTTTTCTTGTGTGTGTCTATCTCTAAATTTCCCCTTTTAATAAGGGCACCAGGCATGTTACATTAGGGCTCACCCTAATGACCTCTTCTCAACTAATTACACTGCAATGACCCTATTTCCAAATAAGATCACAGTCTGAGGAACGGGGTTAGGACTCCAACATACGAATTTGGAAAGGACACAACTCAACCCGTAACATTGGTCTTCCTGCCTCTACCTTTGCTCACCTGGCTCTCCACTTCCCCTCAACTATGAAAGCAATCTTTCCAAAATTCAATTCTGATAATGTCCTTTTCCTGCTTAAAACTCACATTTTTCATCCAAAAAGCTGTTTTCATCCAAACTGTGAATGATGATGATGATGACGATAATATAAATATTTACTGAGTACTAACTATGTGCCCAGTATTGTTCTAAGTACTTTACATACATGACAGTATTCCTAAAGGATAGGTACTATTATTCTCTCCATTTTATAAATGAACAAACATAGCAAGAAAGGTATTAAATGACATCTGTTCAATAAAGCCATGCGGTTAGTACGTTTCAGAACCAGGATTTAAACTCAGGCTCTGCACCACAAAATGAAAAGCTCTCCGACAGGGAAATTCAATTTATTAGTCAACATAGGTTTCCCCTTTTGACCTTTAGCTACCTCTCACAAACTACCCACAGTACAATCCAATTAGAACTTTCATTAGAGGAAAAAGGATGCTTAGAAGGAAATGCTGATCCACACTTACACAGCTATCAAATCCTGAACACCCCACGAACATCAAATCAGCCAACTATTACCAAACTAAAGGAAGCGGAGAAAATCTACATACTCATCCAGAATATACCCTCAGGTTAGAAATAAGGATGAATAAACAAAGTAACTCATCCAGCATATAAGGATGAATAAACAAAGTGTCTTTCAGTGTCTGAAAGGGCTTTTACTAAAAAGAGATTAGTAATTAGATTGAATGGCTATGGTCCAATATAAAAAATACAAACATAGGGTTTTTTCCTCTAAATAGAACATAGGGGCAACCGCAGAAATTATTCAAGAGGGTTTTAAAAAGGAAAAATATAAACTTTGAAACAAAGCATATTTTTAGGTGCTAACCATTTTTTCCCTTGAATCTCTTTTAAAATACTATCTGACAAGGTCTTTAAAGGGTTCACTGTTGATTAAACCATTTTCATGGCCTAATGAGTTTGAGTCCTATTAATTCAGACTGTGCTGTGTACACTGATTTTTGTCATAGCAAGGATCAACAGAATAACAGTTCTTCAAATTAACCAACTGCTCACAATGTTAAGTAGCAAAAATGTTTGCTGTGAAATATGTAGTTCCCAAGCACTATTCAGGGCCAACAAAAGCTAACAAACAGGCTGTATTTTTAAGTTTAAGCAGGAGGAGGAAAGCAATTCCTACCTGTAAAGACAGTTCGGCTCTTACTTCATATTTAATTTTAAAAAAAACAAAACTGTAAAGCTAAGAAAGATAAAAATTAGAGACAACATACTTTCCAGCTCTGAATTACCATCATTAGATTGCACAAATCATCAGGTAGGGACAGAATACACCAAAATCGGAATCACAAGCTAAAACAGCCTTGAAGGCGGTTCTTTGCCTTAAATGAAGCCTTCATATCAAACAAATCTATACAGTTCCAATGTATTCTAGTCTTTTGACAATGTGTAAATCAAAGATTTTGTTCCACAGGCCTTAACAATTTTCCACATTTAATACGTGAAGGAGAAAACCAGCTTTAATCTCCTATACGACTAAACCCAAACTTTGAAGTTATCATTAAAAATGACATCATTTATATCATCTCTCATATTAAGAAATACATTTATTTTATTTTTGATAGTAACAAAAGCAACCCTGGATATCTGCATGAATTGAAGTTGTCAATAAGGAACCAGTTCTATGTGCCTCCTTCTTTGGCTTCTTTGCTTCTCAGGGAGTCAGCAAAATATGGGCCAAGGGTCAAACAGCACAATGCCTGCTTCTCTATGGCCCATAAATGAAAGAATGGTTTCCATATTAATAAATGGTTTTGGGGGAAAACAAGTCAAAAGAATAATAATATTCCATAACCCATGAAAATTATTTAAAATCCAATTTTAGTGTCCATAAATAAAGTTTTATTGGAAACAGTCACATCCATTCAGTTACATATTGTCTTTCGCTGCTTTTAGGCTACAAAGGCAAGGCTGAATAGTTGCAACAGGACTATATGGCCCACAAAGCACAAAATACTTATAATCTGGCCCTCTTCATAAAAAACTTGCCCACCCCTGTTCTAGCTCCTGCCAGAGACTCACAGACATGTTTTAAGGAGCAATGGACAGCAACATGGCCAGAAGGGGTGTGGTTTTTCAAAGAAAATATGCTGTGAAGGGCAGATCTGGAGCTGGAAAGTAAATTCCTGCTGGCACTGACCAGCTGACATCTCTATTTCATGAAATATGCCAGATCTGAAATTGCCATATAACCATAACTTGTGATTCTCTTACATAATAACCAAAGACGTGTATCCATATAAAACAAAACATTTGGACAGACAATGCAAGACATTTTATAATCAGACTTGAGAAATTTCTTCTCTTGAGCAAAAGGAGCCACTGCCATCAAAGGGGAAAAAAACAAAATCAACAAAATGGAGAACGAAACAGGTAAACTGGAGAAATGGGTAAACTGGAGAAACCGAAACAGTGGGTTGGGGAAGTTGGGGGAAAACAGTAACTAAAAATTTATTCCAAAGGATGGGGATAAGGTACTGTACATAGAGAAGTTTTCAAAAGTGTGAGTAATAAACTGAGCGTATATATTGAATAGAATACATAAACTGAATAGAATAAACTTACACAGTATTTAAATCTTAGGTTAAGGAAAATTTCTCATATATATTTCAAACTACCAGGAGACTTTAACAAATTAAAAATTTTTTTAAAAGAAACTGAGTAATACTATCTACACCAAAGTAAATGGTCTGTGAATTTGCTAGACTAAAACAAACCAAAAAAAGGGACTTCCCTGCTGGCACAGTGGTTAAGAATCCGCCTGCCAATGCAGAGGACACGGCTTCGAGCCCTGGTCCAGGAAGATCCCACATGCCGCAGAGCAACTAAGCCCGTGCACCGCAACTACTGAGCCTGCGCTCTAGAGTCCGTGAGACACAACTACTGAGCCCACGTGCCACAACTACTGAAGCCCGCGTGCCTAGAGTCTGTGCTCCACAACAAGAGAAGCCACCGCAATGAGAAGCCCGCGCACCGCAACGAAGAGTAGCCCCCGCTCGCCGCAACTAGAGAAAGCCCACACGCAGCAACGAAGACCCAATGCAGCCAAAAATAAATAAATAGATAAATTTATTTAAAAAGAAAAAGTTACCTTCTATTTCTAGATACAGTGTAAACTAATAACCTCAAACCTTCTCCAAAGAACACTCTCTGTTACTAACTTCATTTTAAAACAAAAAAGCTCTTTTGTTTACCTACATACCATACCAATTCTTATAAATTTTTTAAAATACATAATTTCAGGTGAAAGCTCTGAGATGTTATACATTTTATACACATGAATAGTATTATATATTATTTTACGTGATTAAAATAAAAAAAGATGCGTATTCAGGTGATACAAGAGGTGAAGCTAATACCCAATGCCAGTAATCAAAGCTAATACACAATACTTACACCTGTTTCCCAAAAGTATTTCAGTCTTAACATTATTCAAAATGTGAGGAACACTATCGTTTAAATAATTTCTGATCTATTTCTTTCCAAAGAACTAGGTCAAAATAACGATTTTACCCAACTTGAAGTAGAACGCAATGGAAAGATAAATAACTAGACAAGACAATTAACAAAAAGAAGATCATTTGGTTGATATCTATAAACCAATGTGAACAAACCAATGTGAACAAACACTAGGAAAAGAATCCCCATAATATGTTTCTTAAATTTGCAGTATTTGCACTTACATAAGGCCTTTCCTCCAAGAATTTCAAAGTGCTCTACCAAACGCATTCATTTTAACCATGAATGGAAAACTTTACTTATACTAGATCAGATAATGAAAACCTTAAAAAAAGTAGATTTTTAAGGTCATTCTAATAGGTCAAAATTTAAATGAAAAGCTCAAAATCCCAGATGTACATGTGTCACACTTAACGGCTAGACATACTAATTTCCACAGCATAATAACACCAGGAAACGCGATCACAAAATCAGTTTCTTACGTTTACAATTAATAGTTTAAATCTCAAATCTAAAATTCTAGGAGATGCATTACTTTGTCCTTTGTGATTCCCAGTATTTGCTTTTAAGGGAGAAAAAATTTTAATGACCCAAAAGCTCCTTAGACTTCAAAACAGTTTTTTTCGAAACCACATTTGATGACTTATGTGTAAATGAGTCAAAAAAATAGATTTCCCCCCAATATATGGAAGTTTAAAAATTAGAAGGTGGGCTTCCCTGGTGGCGCAGTGGTTGGGAGTCCGCCTGCCGATGCAGGGGACGCGGGTTCGTGCCCCGGTCCGGGAGGGTCCCACACGCCGCGGAGCGGCTGGGCCCATGAGCCGTGGCCACTGGGCCTGCGCGTCCGGAGCCTGTGCTACGCGCTCCGCAATGGGAGAGGCCACAGCGGTGAGAGGCCCGCGTACCGCAAAAAAAAAAAAAAAGTAAAAGTAAAAAAATGATTGGCCTTTGGATCTTGCTAAATGCATACATTTGAAAAGTTAAACACTGATTCAGACATCTGCCAATCAAGCATCCGGCTGCAACCTTCTACTTTCAAGAGATGTTTTAAATGTGTCAGAATAAGTCAAACTCTTCTCACTTGTCTGAACTCTAATAGATGGTACATTACTTCCTACTCAAAAAATATTTGAAAACACAAGATATACCATTCCTTTTGCTTAATGTTCCACAAATGCCTGAAAAGCAAACTCAATTCAATTTAGTTGAATCAATAAGAGAATTCCGGGTTTTCTAAGCCAGTATGTTTTAAACCAAGCATAGATATTCTCTAGGGCCAATAATTATGATATATTATCTAAGTAACCTCTCCAAGCCAAACCAGAGCACTTCTTTCCAAAACTCACATTCTACCAAATTGGAACACGGTGTAGTGGGGAAAGAGTTCAGAACACATAGGTTATTTTTCCAAAGCTAAACTTAATGCCAGAAGCACGAACATGCTAAGTTACACTGCCCTCTAGAGTCTCCTTGTGATATTCTTTTTAGCCCATAATAATTAAATTCTAATCATAAGACCCTTCTAATTAATAAGCAAGCTTCCAGTATTCTAACACTGTAGACTGACCTTTTTTAAATGGATTGGTAGCAGTCATTACTAAAACTTATTTCAATTACCCACCATTATTAAAGGTCAGAAGTACCTCCCAAAGGACAACAAATCACCCAAAACAGAATTTTATAATCTGCATTTTAAATTTTTTTAATTAATTCAAATTGCAGAGATCTCTGAAACAAAGATGACTTGTAGCATATATAAATTAACCCAGTTAGCGAGGAGTTCTCTCTAACAAAACTTCAAGTTCATACCTTTGACATAACATACAAACCTTGGCCCCAAATAGCCACTGCTCCCTGGGGCTACTTCTCAGCTTGCAACTGTCCTTTCAGCTCCTAGCAACTCCTGCCCTTTCACTAGCCTGGCAACCAGAGCCCTAAAGGGATCTTAAGGAGCTAATGAGAAGCCATGGCAACCAAGACCTGTGTGAGCTGCAGAGCACAAACACCAATACCGATATTTTCCAAGCATGCAAGAAGCAACCTACCAAGGCCTCCAAGTAAATTAAAACCATCCCTCTAACCTAATAACTCCATAGGCACCTATAACACACCATAACTTGAGATTTTCTATTATTCTTTATCTTTTTTTTTTTTTTTTTTGGTACGCGGGCCTCTCACCGTTGTGGTCTCTCCCGTTGCGGAGCACAGGCTCCGGATGCGCAGGCTCAGCGGCCATGGCTCACGGGCCCAGCCACTCCGCGGCATGTGGGATCTTCCCAGACCGGGGCACGAACCCGTGTCGCCTGCATCGGCAGGCGGACTCTCAACCACTGCGCCACCAGGGAAGCCCCTATTTTTTATCTTTAAGAACTTATTAAAAGACATGTTTTACCACGCACCACTGGCAGTAGACTGTCTTCGCTGTTACAGTAAATAACCAGGTTTGTGGGGGTTTTCCCCCCTTGTTTTAATCTACATTCACACAAGACCATAAGGTCTCAACCCTGCTCAAAACTTGTTTAAAACCCAACGCAGCCAAAAACATAAATAAATAAATAAATAAAAATTTAAAAGGGCTTCCCTGGTGGCGCAGTGGTTGAGAGTCCGCCTGCCGATGCAGGGGACACGGGTTCGTGTCCCGGTCCGGGAAGATCCCACATGCCGCGGAGCGGCTGGGCCCCTGAGCCATGGCCTCTGAGCCTGCGCGTCCGGAGCCTGTGCTCCGCAACAGGAGAGGCCACAACAGTAAGAGGCCCGCGTACCACAAAAAAAAAAAAAAAAAAAAAAAAAACAGCATCCTTTGGCACATAAAAGTGAAAACAGGATTTCTAGAAGTTCTAGAACATGGGCAGCAGCTTGTTTTTGTAAATAAGGTTTTACTGGAACACAGACACGTCCGTTCGCTTACATACTGCATGAGGTTGGCTGCTTTCTCACTACAAGAACAGAGTTGAGTAGCTGCAACAAAGATCACATGACTTGCAAAGGCTAAAATATTACCTATCTGGCCCTTTACAGAAAAAGTCTGCCAGGTCCTGCTCTAGAACAAATATTCCGAGGCTTCCCCAGACAGAGATTAAGAAGCATGTCAGATGCGCAAGCACAGGAGAGGGGCTGGTTTGGAGAAAACAGGCTTACAGCTGCTATCCACTCCATACCAAAAATTAAGGAAATAAAATTATGGGAATGTATGGGAAGGAAGAAGTGACAGATGCAGCTGAGTCATGCCACATAAATGGTTCACATTAGGCTTTCCGAAAGACTGAATGAAGAACTCCAGGGTTTTCCTTTAGACACTATTTTACTCATAGCCGGGCTGCAATAAGGGCTCACTTCTGAGGTGGTCTGAGATTGATATCAAAGGGAACATTTCAAGCGAGCTTCGCAATAGCTACAACAATGAGTATAATTATAAACCAGATCCCAGAATGAATCTGAGGTAAATATCAAGGATTTAAATCAGTGAACCATCAAAATGAAGGTATTTCCCACAACCTTCAATATGAAATATGATTAATCCCTTTGAAGGGAACTACACGTAAATAGAAAAAACAGTACGAAGATGATCTGGCCAACAGACCCAGATTCTAGTCTAGGTTTTGGACTCTGCATAATCTTAGAAAAATCATTTCCCCTCTTTGGACTTTAGTGTTCTCATCTGTAAAATGAGGAAATTGGGCTAAATCAGTGGTTCTCAACCATTAGCATTCATCAGAATCACCTAGAGGTATTTGTTTAAGCAAAGACCCGTGGACACCAGACTTCCAATTTCAGCCCTGACTCTTATAAAAAGAGCTTGGAAATCACTACTCCCATCTTCACGAAAAGAAAAAAGCTAAAAAACTGAAATCAATTACTTTTCTTAGATCCATCAGAGAACTAAAATCACACCACCTCGAAAATCTGGAGAGACGGAAAATACTGAAAGCCACACAGCCAAGATCAGCTGACCTGAAGCAAAGCTACGAGAGCCAGTTAACTGGTAGGAACGCTTAAATGGTAATTTTGACAAATTTCCAAACTCTGAGTAAGCACTAGCTTGAGAGTTAAAAACTCCTGGAGGTCCAGATTCAGGGACACCCACCAGGTTCTCACATGAAGATCAGAGAAAAATCCCCTAGTAGTTTTGGCAGGGGGAGGGGAGAATAACCATTTTGAAATAGCTCAGCTCATTCTCCATAACAAGGGCCTGTTCTCTAAGGGAAACTACTTTGCCAGAGCAAAGGCAATTAGTCAACTCCAGTCCCCTCTCACCTTCCTGTCTTAACATTAAGAAGAGGGGGAAAGGGCTTCCCTGGTGGCGCAGTGGTTGAGAGTCCGCCTGCCGATTCAGGGGACACGGGTTTATGCCCCGGTCCGGGAAGATCCCACATGCCGCGGAGCGGCTGGGCCCGTGAGCCATGGCCGCTGCGCCTGCGTGTCCGGAGCCTGTGCTCCACAACGGGAGAGGCCACAACAGTGAGAGGTCCGCGTACCGCCAAAGAAAAAAAAAAAAAAGAGGGGGAAAAAGGCTAAGAAATTCTGAAGGTCACAGCCCATGGACTTTGGACCCACTAAAAAACTGAGATTTAATATAAGATTATAGAATGTTTCCCCTCCCCAGTGCCTTACCACCAAATCAACAGGGCTCCAGTATAAATAACAGTGGCTTACAACTGAGAGAGCTGCAAGACAAGACTCTATTTAAGAAGGAATTCTTAGGGAAACCCAAAGACAACAGAGGAGGAAAAAAATCAAGAAAACTACCAGAAGCTGAAATATCTGGCACCTTCACCTACAGGAAACATTAAAAACAGCATGGCAATTTTTTACATAGCAAACACAGTCTTACCATACAATCCCACAACTGCACTTCTGGGTATTTATCCAACGGACCTGAAAACTTATGTTCACATAAAAATCTGCACACAGATGTTTACAGCTGCTTTATTCATAATTACCAAAAACAGAAAAGCAACCAAGATGTCCTTCAACTGGCGAATGTATAAGCAAACTGGTACATTCATACAATGGAATGTTATTCAGCAATAAAAGGAAACGAGTTCTCAGTATACACACATACATACACACACATACACGCACACCCCAAAACATGGAGGAAGCTTAAATGCATATTGCCAAGTAAAAGAAGCCAGTCCGAAAGGTTATATACTGCATGAGTCCAACTCTAGGACATTCTGGAAGAGGCTAAACTACAGAATGTAAAAAGACCACTGATTGCCAGGTGTTCAAGGGAGGAAAAGAGAGAGATGAATAGGTGAAGCACACGGGAGTTTTAGGGCAGTGAAACTGTTCTGCTTGATGACGTAATGGTGGATACATGGCATTACGCATTTGTCAAAACCTACAGAATTATACAACACTAAGTGTGAATCAATGTAAACCTTTAGTTAATAATAGTGTTATCAATATTGGTTGATTGTAACAAATATATCACTACACTAATGCAAGATATTGGAAAACTTATGTGTGTGCATGTGTGTACAGACATGCTATATAGGAACTCTCTTGTACTATCAACTCAAATTTTCTATAAATCTAATAGAACTGTTCTAAAATATAAAATCTTTTTTTTTTTAATTGTTGGGCATCACTCTAAGTCTTTATTCATCAGGTCAGATTTCACATTTTTAAGAGGCTCCCAAGTGATGCTGATGGTCTAGCTCCGCACTTTGAAACCACCAGGGTTGGGCTCCTTCGAGTTCTAATTGTTTTTTTTTTAATTGATGTATAGTTGGTATACAATATTATATGTTTCAGGTGTACAACAGTGATTCACAACTTTTAAAGGTTATATTTCATTTATAGTTATTATAAAATACTAGCTATATTCCCTGTGTTGTACTATATATCCTTGTAGCTTATTAATTTTATACATAGTAGTTTGCACCTCTTAACATCCTACTCCTATCTTGCCCCTCCCCCCACCCTCTCCCCACTGGTAACCACTAGTTTGTTCTCTATTATCTGTGATTCTGTTTTGTTATATTCAGTAGTTTATTTTTTAGATTCCACACATAAGTATTTGTCTTTCTCTGACTTATTTCACTTAGCATAATACCTTCCAAGTCCATCTATATTGCTGCAAATGGCAACATTTTGCTCTTTTTTATGGCTGAGTAGTATTTGTGTGTGTGTGTGTGTGTGTGTGTGTGTATGGTTGTGTGTGTATGGTTGTGTGTGTGAGTGTATCACAGCTTCTTTATCCATTCGCCTGCTGATGGAAACTTGGGTTGCTTCCATAATTTGGCAATTGTAAATAATGCTGCTATGAACACTGGGGTACATGATCTTTTCGAACTAGTGTTTTTGGGTTTTTTTCAGACAAATACCCAGGAGTGGAATTGCTGGGTCATATGGTAGTTCTAGTTTTAATTTTTTGAGGCACCTCCGTACTGTTCTCCACAGTGGCTGCACGCTCCCACCAACAGTGCACCAGGGTTCCCTTTCCTCCACATCCTCACAAACAATTGCTATTTGTGGTATTTTTGATGATAGCCATTCTGACAGTGTTATCTCATTGAGGTTTTAACTTGCAATTCTCTGAGGAATAACGATGTTGAGCAGGTTTTCATCTGCCTGATCAAGTTCTAGCTTTTATTATTCTATTCCATAATGTTTTCATGGGAACTATGGTAGCCGATTTCCAAAATGGCTCCCACTGATCTCTGCCTCCTGGTGTTCAAACCCTTGTATGATGTCATCCCACAGTTGAATAGGGCTGACCTAAATAATCAATACAATATTGGAGAAATGATTGTGTCTAAGCTAGGTCATAAAAGACATTGTAGCTTCTTCTTTCTTAGATCCCTACCTCTGGAAAGCCAGGTGCAATGTCATGAGGACACTCAAGCAGCCCTATGAAGAGGTTTCATACGGCAAGGAACTAAGGCTTCCGCCAAAAGCCAGCACAAACTTGCCAGCTAGGTGAGTGAGCGACTTGAAACTGGATCCTCCAGCTCCAGTCAAGCCTTCCAATGACTGCAACCTCAGAAGAGATCGCAAGCCAGAACCACCCAGGTAAGCCACTCCTGATTCCTGATCCCAAAATAGTGTGTGAGATAATAACACTGAATCCTGTTTTAAGCTGCTGTTTTGGGGTAATGTGTTATACAACAATTGATAATATAGGAGCTTAATCCAAAATATGTACATAATAGGATGAGCTATTTTTCATCCTTATCTTTATTCTGATACAGTCGGAGAAGTCCTAAAACTGTCTCCACATTAACCAAGTGAAGATCGGTTTAAAGAGCTCCTTCAGTTTTCTCCAAGTATTACAATTAACTGCACAATTTCTTCAGAACGTAAAGGATATGGGATGGAAGGAGAAGGGAAAGAAAAGAGGAGCAAAACTTTCGTCATCTCCCCTAAGCCAGTACTGTTCATCCTCGGGTACAAATCTGAGAGTTTTACTTTACTGCTTAAAAGTATCCTTCAATAGTGTCCCAAAGTTTATGAGCGTGAATTCAGTCACTGTTCAAGGTCTGCCCTATTCCTATAGCTACTAGACTCCTGGGCAGACTGAAGAATGGGTACACACAGACATGGTCTTACTACTTTATATGATCTTCTGGACACATAACTTTACCTCCCTGCCTCAGTCTCCTCATCAGTAAAATCAGGTTAATTACAGTACCGATATCATAGTTACCATAGGGATTTAATTAATTAAAACATAAAAAGCATTTAGAGCAGTACCTTACCTAAGTGCTCGATAAATGTTAGCTATCATCATTGTCTGCCATTTCCCCTCTCATAACCTAGACCGGTTCAAGCCATTATGAACTATTAGTTTTCAAACTCACTCACACTGTTTCTTACTTTTGTATAAGGAGAATTCCTCGTACCTGGAATGGCCTTCCTTAATTTATCTTACTCTCTCACACTTTCAACTTTTCAAAGTTCCTTTTTTTATATAGCCTTTTCTGATTTCCCCTTTACTTACTACGTCCCCACAGAAACACCCATATAAAATAGTTAAATTTATTATTTGCCTTTCCCATAAAACTGTACACTTCTTGATAATAATACCTAATATTGATATTTATTGATTGTCAAGCACTGTGTGCCAGACACTGTGCTTATATTAGGTACTTTACATGGACAACCTAAGTTAAACCTCTTCAATTATTACTATTTTTATTTTATTGACAGCAGAATTTATACCACAACAGAGCAAGAATTCAAGGTTGAGCTGTCTGGCTGCAATTTTTGTTTGTTACCACCTAAAATCTAACATCTTGACATCCTGGAAATATGTGAGGGAGGCACATAAAATTCCTAACAGTTAATATAAGCAGGCTACAGTTTTTTATATAGATATACATATACACAAAACTGTAGGAGGGTGTCAGACACACACCCACTTTTATTAGCTTCTTGTTTAAGCTTTCTGGAGATATTCCATTCATATACAGATACAAGTATAAATACCTTTTTTTCTTATACAAATAAATAGTAATATACTCCATATATCCTTCTGCAACCTTTTTATGTTTACTTCATTTATCTTGGAGTTTGTTTCAAGTCAGTGCACACAAAGTATCTCATTCTTTTTAACTGCTGCACAGAATTCCATTGTATGGGTATATACCATGTTCATTTAACTATTAGCCTATATGTTTGCAACTTTTGCTATAATGCTGCAATGATAATCCTTCAACACAAATAAAGGTATGGATAGAAGATATATGATTATACAGTACATTAATATAGTAAATGCATATCATACAGTAAATACAGTTGCCCCTTGGTGTCCTCAAGAACTTAACCCAGTCCCTTCTATAAAATGGTATAGTATTTGTATACAACCTACACACATCCTCCTGTGTACTTTAAATTACCTCTAGATTACTTACTAATACCTAATACAATGTAAATGCTATGTAAATAACTGCTGGGTGAGCAGAAAATTCAAGTTTTACTTTCTGGAACTTTATGGAATTTTTTTCCAAATATTTTCAAATATCTCCAGTTGGTTGAATCCACAGATGCAGAAACCACAGATACAGAAAGCTAACCATACAGTAAAATGTATGGTTCTATACATTCAGCTTCTATATTTCAGCTATGAAATTTATACTTGTTCTTAAAGTGAGTATATTTTTCTTTCAACTTTTCAATAAATCACCAGTATGAAATATTTTATCAACCTTCAAAACCAAAAAATTCCAAAAATATAATAATCTGGAAATTGCTCTTGCCCTTGCAAAAGAGGTAATTAACAGAAGAATAACACTTCAACTTCTGTATTTTATACAAGGCATAGTCAAGCAAAGTAAAATTGCCCCAAGAGTCTTTTCTTTGGTCTCTCAACGCTCTTTTACATAAACACTTGGTTTTCACCAAAAACAAAATTCCCTATAAGTCTCTGCTACATCTAAGTGAAGCAAGGGGAAAACAAAAACAAAAATCTTCAAAGGGTCACAGTTTGACATCTTTCCTTCTTAGCTTCCTTCCTGTATAATTCCCAAAAGTCCTAGCCAATAAAGAACGGTTTAACTTTTCTTTCCATGGGGGTGGAGAAGTAGCCAATGATGATTCTTCTAATCTTTCTTTAGAGAATATGTTCACCCTTCCTCTGAAGATTCAGAAGCAGAACTTTCTTTTTATTTATTTATTTATTTAGGTTGCACCAGGTCTTAGCTGTGGCAGAAGGGCTCCTTAGTTGCAGCTCACCAGCTCCTTAGTTGCAGCATGTGGACTCCTTAGTTGTGGCATGCAAACTCTTAGTTGTGGCATGCATGTGGGGTCTAGTTCCCTGACCAAGGATCAAACCTGGGCCCCGTGCATTGGGAGCTCGGAGTCTTACCCATTGCGCCACCAGGGAAGTCCCAGAAGCAGAACTTGCAAGAGAATTTCTGGATTAGAGAGTGCCATTCCAGCCAAGCGATATCCTCACCCCAGATCGTATGATAACAAAATCAAAGGAATGTTTGTTGGCTGGTTTCTGCTTTTTGACTTAAGGGTCTTCAGTGAAAGCATTACAACAGACTTATCTCAGGACAGCGCTTTGGTAGGACCGCGCTTTGGTAGGACCAAATGTTCACAAACTTTGGGGGAGGACTTCTTCTTTTCCTCCAAGGAATCAAAAATTAATTACATTGTTATTTCCTGAATCTCCAAAAATGTAAGTTCTTGAAAGAGCAGTCATATAATTTTGAGGAGTTTACATTTCTTCAGTTGTTGAAATTTTCAAAAAGAATTGCAAGTTAAAGAGAAGCCGTGTGAACTGTAAACTGCTGTGAGCTTTATCAATGTCCAGGAATCAGGCAAAATTATTCAAGCCTGAGAGTAAACTCCAATGAAGTGGCACTAGTTGAAGTATTCCAGCTTCTCTCCCAGGGCACCAACTTAGAACACTCAAAGCTCATAGTCAATGAAAGCCTATGCAAAATGCTGACACCAAACAACAGTTTTAGATTGTTGTTCACTAGCAATGGTTCAGCAGAAATAATAAAAAGAGATGAGCAATAAATCTAGAAACAAGGGTGAAATACACTATGGAAAATAGGGATGTGGACTAAACACCTGTTCTGAGGGTGTATGTCCACCCTTGCTGTCATCCCACCTCAACTCCACAGGCCAGCCAGGACCCTGCTGTGGGACTGTACACACCATCAAGCACACTCCTTCCTCCACTACCAATGCTGTGTTCTGTTCAGAGCCACCATCCCCCCAGGGAGCAAAACTGCACCCCTCCAGCATCCAACTCAGCCCTTACCTCCTCTGGGACTCCGCATCAGAATCCCTCTGGCACCTTATTCAGGCCTTTACCTGACGCCTACCACTCACTATATCATATTAATAAGCCTCTTCCCCGTCCCCACGCCCTCAGAGTGGAGCCTGCAGCCCTGGTCATCTTTCCCTGCCTGTCACCCACCACAATGACCAGCGTGCCAACAATAGCACAGCCACATTCACCAAGGGCTTGTGTGCCAGACGCTGTGCTCCGTGCTTTACATACATTACCTCATCTCACCCTCACTACAACCCTAGGAATAATACATCATGAACAACACACCATTCCAGCACTGGGAAGAGTACGTTATTTCATCTACATACAGATGAGGGAGTAGGGGCACAGAGGGCTTAATACATTATCTAAGCCCTCATAGCTAGTAACTGGTGGAAATGGCATTCTCACCCACGCAGTTAAGGCTCCAGAACCTACACTCTTAATTTCTATGCTAATAGGGACCAAGACACTTGGTAAATTTAATTGGATGGAATTTCCAGTGATCCTTTCTAAATAAACAAGCAAATATTTTTAAGGTTGCATATGCTTTTCGCTAGTTTCGCTACTTGTGGACAATTTCCATTCCTTCTATTATTTGACCTTTCAGTAACATTCAACACCGATAACTTCTTCACTGACGCCTTATTCTCCTATTTTTGTGGCCAATCTCCCTGAGGCTCCTTAATAGGCTCCTCTGCATCTGAACATGCCTCAGGACAGTGATCTACAGGACTCTATCGTGGGCCTTACTTTCATCTCTTTCCTCACACACTCCCTGAACAATCTCCAAACCCAAGTCTTCTGTCCAGAGCTCATAAACCCATATGTATCACCAGCTCTTGGATATCTCTGCCTACAAGTCCTGTACTCAAAATTTAGCATGTCTCAAACCAAGTTCACTGTCTGTCCCTCTAGCCAAATAAGTTGTTCCTCTGGGATCATATCAGAGCACTGTATCAGCCTGAATCCAATCAAGAGAGAGAAACCACACAGTAATTCGAACAAGAAAAGTTTTTAAGATAAATAATAATTAACTACAACAGGGGACTGAAGTAATAAGGAATTGGCTAGCAAGAAGTAAAAAGAACTCTAAAGAATAAAGGCAGGGGCTTCCCTGGTGGCACAGTGGTGAAGAATCCGCCTGCCAATGCAGGAGACACGGGTTCGAGCCCTGGTCCGGGAGGATCCCACATGCCGCGGAGCAACTAGGCCCGTGGGCCACAACTACTGAGCCTCTCCTCTAGAGGCCAAGAGCCACAGCTACTGAGCCCACGTGCCACAACTACTGAAGCCAGTGAGCCTAGAGCCCGTGCTCCACAACAAGAGAAGCCACCGCAACGAAGAGTAGCCTAGGCTCGCCGCAACTAGAGAAAAGCCTGCATGCAGAAAGAAACGAAGACCCAATGCAGCCAAAAATAAATAAATTTATAAAAAAAAAAAAGAAAGGCATAGATGACACAAAATACAACAGCATAATATATACAGCATAATAAATCATCGCCACTACCTTTGGGGCTGAGACAGAGCACCCAAAAAAGAGTTTCCCCAGTTCTAGGGCTGAGATCCAGACCTTGTTGGAGAGGGCTCATATCCAGCAGAATTTCTGGAAATCTGCCCTCTAAACCTTGCCAGAAATCTGTCCTCTAGAATGACAAAGAAAGTTGTTTGTGGGGAAGCATCTCACTGGAGGCACTCTGCTACCAAACTGTCCAAGGGAGGGGGTGGGAGTGGGGGGAAGCGGCCGGCCACTAAGAGCTGCAGGAGCCCAGACACAGAAGAAGCCCCACATGCCACAGGAGCCTGCCAGGCAAGTCATTGGGGCCAGCGAATAAAACTCTTTCCTCCTTCAGTCTCTCTCTTAACATCCTGTCAGTTGGCAAGGGAAAGTATTTAAAGGGTCCACATTCATTTTCACAGAATAGGCAGTATAGGGCAAACTTAGAGGTGAGAGGCAATAAATCAATGATTGACATAAGTACCATCATCATCATCATCATTCTGGCCCAAGCCAGAAACCTAGCAGTAACCTTGATTCTTCCTTCAATCAAGTCCTATAGGTTCTACTTTCTAAGTATTTCTTGAATCCATCCACTTCTCTCCATTCCCACTGTTAATGCCCTCGTCCTGGCTCACAACATCTCTTACAAGTACTGCCATCACAGCCATAAGCCTCCTACCATAGATATGTCCTCTCTCTTTCCTGCAAATGCAACCACTGTGATCTCTGTAAATGGCAAATCCAATTCTGTCAATCCACTGCTTAAAACCTCTCAGGCATTTATCAAATGTCAATAGGATGGGATCCAAAATTAGTAATGGTTTTGAAAATTCTCTGCATCTTCCCTCCTCAAAATCTATGCTCCAGACATTAGGAACTTACACTGTTTGCCACGGGAGGAGATATCCGCTTTGCCTGCTTGCTTTTTGTTGCTTTGTTTTTGCCCTCTGGGCTGCTCCACAGGGGTTTCCTCTCCCTGCAACAGCCTTCCTTTGTCCCCATGTTGCCACACCCACTTTTCAGTTAGTTGGGTATTTGTCATTCTTCAGGTCTCAGCTTAGATGCCTCCTGCTCCAGGTTAGGTGGCCCTGCTAAAGTACACCCAACGGAACCACCTTCTTCCACATTTAGAACACATACCACACATTAGTGTAACTGTTTACTATCTTCCATACTTTACCTCTATGAGGGCAAAAAAAAATGTCTTCCTTGCCAGTGAATCACAAGGAGGTGTCCAGAACAAAGTAGGCACTCAATGAGTATCAGTTCAGTTAATGAATCCTGAATGAATTAGGAGGATGACTTTATGAAGTGAATAACAGCTTAAAGGAAAAGATTTTGGTTTTGACATTATACCTGACATGTTGATCAGTGTAGATACAATAAGATTATCCATATATCATTCTAAGGATAAGAAAATGCCTTTGTTACATGCTTAACAACTAAGTAAAATATAAAGTCTATTCCTTAGGGGGAAAAAAAGAAACTAATTCTATCAGCTGGTAATATAAATTGTTATGATTATATTGTATAAAATAAGGGAAAAGACTGTTAGCTTTCAAAGTGCACAGTGCAAATCCAATGTAGTGTGTATATCAAAGGGCTCATTTTATTTACACCTAACAATGAAAATCAAATATTACAACATGACATTCCTAGCACATCACGCTTCCACAGTAGAAAATCAATACGTCATATTCATTTTCAGTAACTTGTTTTCCCAACCACAGTTCTAGAATCATTATGCAATGTAAACAGTCTTCACAAGCACTTTGAACCCATCTGAAATCAAAACTAGGCCTTCTCTGACACCTACTCCAAAAGGGAATCTCTCTGATGACTCTCCAAAACCTTGAACAGGGCTGCAAGGAGCAAAAGCTACAGAGCTGAATCAGCATCTCGAGCTATTCTGCAAATGTGAAGGGTATTTAGGGTTGCGGGTCCAGCATTGCTCCCATTCAGCCACGCTGGTTTATTTTACTCTATCGGTACAGACAACAGTCTGGCCAATCTGAGCAGAACATAATGTCTTGTACTTTTCTATCCCCCCAATACTCAGTACAGTGTTACTCTAATAGCAGAAGCATAATAAACACAGGCTGACTGCTGGACTCAAATGACCAATCAAAACTTCCTCTGGAAGAAATGCCTCAATATAATTACCAAGGCTGCCTTGGTAAAACCCTCATACACACGCAGCCTGGGACACGCATGCCCACACACTCCACACATATTTTTAATACTAGTCCAAAATCACGAAAAGGATTCAAGTACCTAATACATTCATGTCATTATTTTTCTGTAACTGTTTTTATTCCAACTGATGTATTTCATTTTCTATAAAGTTTCTTCATACATACATCCATGGCCTAATCAAGGAAAGCCAATCAATGAGATGAAACACAGAAAAGACCTCAGAGCTATTCTCTCCAGCAAGAATGATCTTTCCTCAGACATCTGCACGACTCACTTCTTTGCTCAAATGTCCCCTTCCCCAACCACTCTTCGAACCCACCATTACTACGCCCTCAGCCAAATCCTGGCCCTCCCTCTCCCCGTTTCCAGCCCCTTTTTTTCTCCACAGCACTTATTACCATCAACAACATGCCTGTACTCCTTTGTTTATTGTCTGTTTTCTCCCACCAAAATGTTTCTCCAGAAATAAAAGAATGTTTTCAATCGTTTTATTCAATGCTGCTTCCTCAGCTCTTAGGACTTTGTGTGAAACAAGGTAGGTACTCAACAGATATTGGTTGAATGAATGAAAACAGAGTCCCAGAAACTGATCTTAATACTGAGGCTGTTAAGTGAAAAGGGGAAAGGACATATATTTAAGAGGTGATTCTCTTTAACTTAACTTAAAGCCCAAAGGACTTTACAAATTAAACTGCTACTCAAGCTGCACCCAAAGATCACTAAGGCTGCTGCCCCTTAGTAACTGCTCAAGTACATTTTAACAAAAAGCAACAAATTCTATGCCCTGCTTTAGCACTAGAGAAAACCCTGCTGTGGAAAACGTAAATTCTACAAGTTCTATATGTGGCTAGTTAGGAATTTTATATCACACGTCTCATAACATTATAAGGTCTAGACTAACTATACAGAGAATCCTGTTTTACATTTGTTTGTAACAGAATTTTCTCCAGATATAATTCCACTGATACTACAACTGTTCACAAACACTATAGTAAGTCATGGTAGCTGCATTCTTAAATACTCTCATTACGTGAAAGTCCTGTACATAGTATTATTAATGGGTAAATTCTGAATCAAGTAACTCTGATGGAGAAAATTATACTATCAGGTGTGCCATTTGGCCATTAAAACAAAATAGGGGGAATTCCCTGGCGGTCTGTGGTTAGAACTCTGTGCTTTTAATGCGGTGGCCTGGGTTCAATCCCTGGTCAGGGAACTAAGAACCCGCAAGCCTCGCGGGCGGCCAAAAAAACAAAAATAGGGAATATGACTGATCAAATAGCTCACAATATTTATTTAGTCAAGAAGAGATCACCTTCAGATTTTAGTGGAGCAACAAAATAAAGAAACATAGAAGTAGAGGTATAGTTAACAAATACATATTCAATATTTAAGTAAGCCAAATGCACAATTCTATACTGAGTTTTGTGGTCAAGAGACAAAAGAAATAAAACAAACGGTCTCCATACTAAAAGACTTTTAAAATCTAGCTGAGACAAAATAAATAGGAACTGCAGCATCACGGAGAAAAAATGTACCTAGTCTAAAATGGAAATTTTTTTAAATCACCTAGACCCAAGACAACAGACACCACATATTAGAACTTGATTTTTATTTTTAAAATCAATGGCACTGTTGAAGCTTCACCCCAGGCTATTATTATTATTTCCATGGTTACGTTTCCCCATCTGTTGATACCTGGCATGTCCAGCTATTATTAAGTATTTTCATTTCTATCTCCCCAATGTCTTCCAACTTGTCCCCTTCTATACCACACTATCTCTGGCCTGGTTCAGCCCTCTTGATCATCTAGCTAAACCACTGCAAACAGAAGTCTGCTGAAATCACTCCTCTGCCTAAAAACTTCTACTGGATTCCACTCCCCACTGAGATTGAAGTCTGAACTCCTTGGCACTCTAATTTTAAGGATTAAACTTCTGGTCTCAGTCCTTACTTCTCCATGTTCCAACCGCCACGTCTTGGCATACACACTTTCCCTCCACGTAAAGCACATTCCTCTTCTATTTTTCAACATCTCTCTTAATTTTGAAAGGCCCAGTTTAAACATCAACTCTCTGAAGATTCCTTTGAGCCTCACACTCAGGATTATCCGGTGCTTCCTGAGCATTATGAAAGCATTTTGTTTGTACCTCTGTTAAAACAGATTATATCTATGTTCATGTTAAATAACAGTATGATGATAGTTTTTGTTTGTCTACCCTCCTCCCGCCCCTTTCTAAGAAAAGAATCCCTTTCTCTTGCGGGGACTTGATAATATGTATTTTGGGTGGATCCAGGGCTGCCCAATCAGTGTGCTAAATCCCCCTGGCCACCACAGTTGGTTCAAGAATGGGCCCATGTCCCAAGCACAGCCAGTTGGAACCCTTCCTAGAACGTCTACTAGAACCACGAGAAAAAATAATCTCTTTTGCTGGGTCCCCTAGCTAGAGGGCTGAGGCCTAGAGTTGCAGACAGTCATCTCTGCTACAACATGAGGAAAGCCTGATAAGAATGAAGCTAACACAAAGGAAAACAAAGGAATAAGATGGGGGAAAAGAGAGATTCTCACTGTTTCTCTGAACCTCTGGATCCACCCAGGTTCACCCACCAAGCTTCCAGATTATACAAACTTAACATCCTTTTTTGTTTGAGCTGGATTTCTGCCACTTGTCAACTGACGCAATACTAATACGAGTTGAAATCATGATCTGAGGTATATTATAATTAATAGTGCTCAGGGGGGCTTCCCTGGTGGCGCAGTGGTTGAGAGTCCGCCTGCCGATGCAGGGGACACGGGTTCGTGCCCCGGTCCGGGAACATCCCACATTCCGCGGAGCGGCTGGGCCCGTGAGCCATGGCCGCTGAGCCTGCGCGTCCGGAGCCTGTGCTCCGCAACAGGAGAGGCCACAGCAGTGAGAGGCCCGCGTACCAAAAAAAATAAATAAATAATAGTGCTCAGGGCAGACGGAAGAAATAGCAAGAAAGCCAGTGTGGGGAGTGAGTGAGCAAGCACAGAGGGGTGGGGATGGCGGGTAAGGGCTGGACAGCATTGTACGGATTCTGGTTCTTCCTGAGTTGCATGTCAGGCTACTGCAAAGTCTCATGCAAAGGAGGGACAGGATCTGACTTAGGTTTTTAAAAGATCACTGCCTGCAGTGTTGTGAGGTTTTTAAAAGATCACTGCCTGCAGTGTTGTGAAAACTGCATGAAACTGTTGTGAAAACTGTTGTGAAAACTGTATGTATTGGGCGAGGTGGGGTGGGGGAAGGGAAGTTGTCTTTGGAGCACAAAACCTGTTAAGAGACTGGCTCAGGCCAGAATTTGCTTGTCTTTTAAAAAATTCATTTTTTGGTTACCAATTACAACTTTGGAAAGAAAGATAAGTCAACACATGACATTCATATCTGATTTGCTGAGTATCTAGTATACGTAAGACACTTTTCTTAATTATCACCTCCCGGCCAGATCTAGCTATCTAGCTCCAGACCTCTTACCTAAACTCATGGCCCATACACACTTTACCCCCAAAACCTTCTCCTCCCCAATCTGATTGTCTCATTAATATTATTCCCAATCCTGTTTGTTAGTAAAGATAATAAGAAGGTATATTTACTAATCACTTTCACTATTACTACATAAATTACTACACACTAAATATAACCTCACTTATATTTAAGTGTCTTATAATCTCAAGACAATTCTGTAAGACAAACACCATTAGTTACCTCCGCCATTTTACAGGCAATGCAACTGAGCTCAGAAAAATGAAGTAAATTGCCAAAGTTCACTCTGCTGGGAAGTGGTGGAGCTGAGACTCAAACCTGCACTCCTAATTCACCCAATCACGGAAGTCAGAAACCTGGGGATCATCTAAGGTTCTCTCTCAGACCCGCTCCTCACAGATCAGGAATGACCAGCCTCGTGACCCTCTCGATTCATCCTCACACCTTCATCCCCCTTGCTCAGAGCTTCCTCGTATCTGCCCTTGGTCACCACAACAGCCTCGCAGGTCATGCTGCCTCTTCTCATGCTGTCCTCCTTCCATCCCTCCTCCTTGCCATCATCAGACACTCTCTTCGCTTCTACACACGAGCTCTGTACTCCAACCCAAGCACAGCATTGGGAACCCTATGGATTAGTGGAACAGAGCTCAAAGTTCAAAAGCTGCAGGACACAGCTTTCTACGTCAGTATGGATGCGTTCATTCCAGCACCAGCAACTTACCAAGCAATCTTCCACAGCATCACAACCTCAAAATTCTTGTTAATGTTGCCAAGTAGGAAAACCCTGATGTTTGTGCAACTTTCCCTTTCAGCCTTCATCTTCCCAGTCCCGAAGGCTGGGACATTAAGCATTTCAAGGACTCCACCCCACCTAGTCCCACTTTCCTAAATTACCCTTGTCTCCTCTTATCCAATCAAACCTGCCATTCCTGGAAAGCCCCAATAGGTACTGATTTGATTAAAGTATTTCATAATGAGGGGTCAGGGCATATATATTTTAAAACAGAAACTAATTAAACAAATGAGTCTCTAATCTGACCCATGACAGATGCAAAAGACAGTGATGGTAATAATAACGGCTAACCTTCATCAAGATCGAGAAAGCTGCGTGCCAGGGACTGTTTTACTTGCTTTACAAGTATTTAATCATCTACTCTTTTAATCATCACAACAACCCCATGAAATGAGTATAATAATAATTATTATTATTTATCACAATCTTTGGATATGGAATTTGAAATCTGGAGGAGTTAAGGAGCATGTCACACATGTCCAAGGTCACACAGTTAGTAAATGGTGTCAGGATGAAAAACCCAGACCCAATGCTCCCAACCAGCTCATTGCTAAAACTCCACTCCAGTAGCTGATTCTAACAGAGATATGTGGAGGAGATCACTACACGCTTACTCATTTTCAAAACATTTCTTGAGAGCTTACTGTTCCTGGCACTGGGAATTCAATCCTAGATGATCTTTTATGGAACTTACAATTAGGGGAGGGGGTCAAAAATATATAAGTAAATAAGCAAACAACATTAATTTCAGACAATAAATGATCTGAGAATAGTAAGACAGTATAAGGTGCTGCAGCACGATGGGCTACTTTAGACTGGGGGCCAGGGAAGGCCTCTCTAAAGGAGTAATACTGAAGGAGGACCTAAATTATACGATAGAGCAAGCAAAGCAAAAACCTGATGTAAGAGCATTCCCGACGAGCGTTACGATAAACACAATATATCAATACCTGGAGTAAGGGTCAACTTGCCTGTTCCTCAAACGACAGACCAGACAGGAGGCCAACGTGACTGAAGCTAACAGAGCAGGAGCAAAGCAGACAGGGTTCAGAGGTTACGTCAAAGACTTGGAAGAGCTGGCAGATGGCCATGGGCACAAGAAGAAATCTAGATTTTACGCCTAGTGGGATAAGGAATACCTAAAGGGTTTTAAGTAGGAGAATGATGTGATCTATATTTCTGAAAAATCATTCCCATTGCATTAAGGACTGGTTTCAGAGGGACAAAAGTGGAAGACTGGAGGGGAACAAGGAGGCTATCACTCCTAGAGCTGTGCCTGGCACACGGTCCGTAGTCAGTAAAGATTTGTTGAATGAATGAATGCTGCAAGTCTAGTAAAAGATGAGGACACAGACTAGGGTGGCACAGTGCTGCACGTGTGCAAACAGTGCTGCCTCTATACAACACCTGGGGAGAGCCAGAAACCTAGTGGTCTTTCAAGAACCAACACGCATTCTGACTGAGCAGTGTCCAGGCTCTTTCAGAGGCTTCTTGCCCATTCAGGTGGAGGTTAAGGGCTTGGACTCTGGAATCAAACTGCCTAGATTCAGGTCTTGGTTCCATCCTTTACCAGAAAGTTACTTTGAGCATCAGCAGCAGCAGCAGCTGTTGTCCTACTAACATCTCCTTGCTCCTCTCCCCTCTCAGCCTTTTCAACATTCTGCCACTGCAGTTTTCTTCATCTTTTTTTTTTAAACATCCATGAGCAGATTTTTTTTTTTAATTAAGGGTACTTTGATTTATTTATTTATTTTTGGCTGTGTTGGGTCTTCGTTTCTGTGCGAGGGCTTTCTCTAGTTGTGGCAAACGGGAGCCACTCTTCATCGCGGTGCGCGGGCCTCTCACTGTCGTGGCCTCTCTTGTTGCGGAGCACAGGCTCCAGATGTGCAGGCTCAGTAGTTGTGGCTCACGGGCCTAGTTGCTCCGCGGCATGTGGGATCGTCCCAGACCAGGGCTCGAATCCGTGTCCCCTGCACTGGCAGGCAGACTCTCAACCACTGTGCCACCAGGGAAGCCCCTTCCTCTAACTATTGAATGCCACTGATATCCAAAAAAGAACTTAAGAATTGTGAACAATCAATTCACTCAGATAAGTTTGCAACATCCCTTTACACAACTCTTAACTTCTGCAAAGAACTTAACTAAAGCAGCTCCTTCTTACACACGCTACCAGTTTCTTTAGCCTTAGTATTTGATCTTCTGTAACTCTTCTATGGCAGTTGATTGATAGAAATGAGTCGGCCGATGCCTAAGATTTCTTATCAGGGAAGGTACAATGTTGAATTTTCTCCAGAATAATACTGACAATTTAAAAAAAAAAAAAGACAACGCAACTTAAGTTTCCACACTAACCAACTTCAGTCCCTTTTAGAACTACTAAATAGTCCAATTAAACTATAAAATGTTACATTATTTTGTGACTTCAAAATATCTACTCTCAAAATAAGACTCCCTCCTCACGAAAGCCAAGGGCTAAAAAAAACCTTTCCTATCAGGCATCATAGTAAGAAAACCACCCGTTCATTGAGGTTGCAGTGGTCATCTACAAATAGTCATGGTGCCCTAGCAGGATCTGCCTCTGGTTTGTGTAATTCTACATTCTTTTTCCCTTTTTTGCCATAAAACTTTTTAACTTTAGCCACCAAATATAATCATACTATTGCCACTAACTAGCTCACATTAAATATCACACTTTTTTTTTTTACTTTTTTTTGTTTTAATATTTGGAGCTTTTTATCAGTCATTTTTCTACAGTTATCATGGTTTATTTTATTTATTTATTTTTGGCTGCATTGGGTCTTCGTTGCTGCGTCCACGCTTTCTCTAGTTGTGGCGAGCGGGGGCTACTCTTCATTGCGGTGCGTGGGCTTCTCATTGCCATGGCTTCTCTTGTTGCGGAACACAGGCTGTAGGGCACACGGGCTTCAGTAGTTGTGACATGCGGGCTCAGCAGTTGTGGCTCACGGGCTCTAGAGCACAGGCTCAGCAGTTGTGGCGCACGGGCTCAGTCACTCCGTGGCACGTGGGTTCCTCCCAGACCAGGACTCAAACCCGTGTCCTCTGCACTGGCAGGCGGATTCACAACTGCGCCACCAGGGAAGTCTCCACAGACTTTTTTTTTTTTTTTTTTGCAGTACGCGGGCCTCTCACTGTTGTGGCCTCTCCCGTTGCGGAGCACAGGCTCCAGACGCGCAGGCTCAGCGGCCATGGCTCACGGGCCCAGCCGCTCCGCGGCATGTGGGATCTTCCCAGACTGGGGCACGTACCCATGTCCGCTGCATCGGCAGGCAGACTCTCAACCACTGCGCCACCAGGGAAGCCCCCCCCCGCCAGACTTTTTAATAATATATCAAAGCTGCCTCTAAAAGTAGAGTTGGAACAAAAATATATTGTACCTATTGCTGGAATCACATAATTTCTTTATATCAAATGCCTTAAGTTGCTACATATAAGTACTGTGGTTTGGGACAGAATCTTAGAATACTGTTTTCCTCTCCTGTGACAGCCGAAACTATGTAGGTACCAAATAGAAAGAAATGTAACAAATATTCCTTTGAATAAACTGCCAAGGAAGAGTAGAGAAACGCTTCAAGCTGGGGACATGGTGATGGGTGCCGAACGCTCCAGGCTTGTGCTGCAGCTCACTCTTGCACACAGATTAGGGTAACTGCACAACCAGGATCCATCAGTCAGTCACCACAGGGAATTTCCTGGGAGGACTGGATTCTGTGGACATCTTCTACAACTGTCAAAATCTACACATAATAGACAGAAAGACAAAAATACTAAGAAAATGTCATGCCAATTACCAACAAGGTTTTCCTACTGTAGGGACTGGGGGGAGAAGGTAATAATTTAATCAGTATTTTTTCAAAACTGAATTAAAATGCTTCTGATTAATATATATATACATTATTGAAAGATAGTGGAGTTAAGAGAGAAGAAATGAGAAAAACACAGCAGTTAAGGAAGGAAAAAACTAAACATTTAAAATGGGAGTAGGATCTGCAAATTAGATTGTAGAAAAGATATACTCAGTCTGTCTTTTTAATATAATTCCTCCTGTACACCTTTTCCATATTATCTGCAAACATTTGTAATCCTCCATGCTTTCAGAACTAATGGCTACATTAAACAGGAAAAATCTCAGAGATTTTCATTGTTAAAGAAGAATCTTACTAAATGCTTTAGAATTATGAATAATTAGGATTTTAAGGTCTCATTTAATTTGGGGAGTTTCTTTTTAAATAACACCTGTGTTTTTTAATGGAAAAAAAAGTCACAAATAGTAGCTCTGATATTAACACAGCCTAAGAAAGCTTGCTTATAAACCCCCATTTTAAACCTAATTTAAAAAATAATTCTTAAGTATCTAACAGTAAGAATCAAGACATATTTTACAAAACTGCTTTTGTTAAAAAGGTATTTTCTCACTTATCTGTAACACTGAGAAATATCTGCTATTTTAAGGTTTCTGGCAAAAGCAAGCTTTAAATATTATTTAACTGGAGACTGGAAAACTGATGTTGTCACCACATAAAAATCATTCTTTCATATTCTGAATCCCTTTCTCTTGATGTGATTTTACATATTTTATATGCAAAATCTATCTGCTTTTTTTTCTATTTCCTCTGAAATTAATCTCTATTATTTATCAACTATGGAAAGCTCCCAAGTAAATAAGATTGTCAGTCACAGTGTGTCCTTCATAACTTCAAACTACTATAACACTGAACATATTATTTCAAAAGCAATTATCAACATTGTCTCTCTGATATGAGCTGCTCCAAAGTGCTTAAAATACCTAACCACAATTCCTGAAAGAGGAGTCGTTCCGTTGCCCATCACGACGATCTCCCATTAACTCTGAAAAATACATTCAAACAGTCCCTGTTTACAAACACCCACCAATCCCACCTCTGCCCACGCTCCGGCTGCAAAAACAAAACAAAATCAAACAGCAACAAAAAAACACCTAAGATGTGCCCGGAATTATACCAAGCACTTTGTATCAATTCTGTCACTTGCTCTTTACTATACCTTAAGAGTAGGTTTACTGTTATGCCCATTTTAGAGATAAGGAAGCTGTGGTTGGAAGAGGTTAAATACCTTGCTCAAAATTATACAATGTTTATAAATCCAACTTTGTCTAGAATTGCTACCTTAACCAGATATTTAGAATATGAAGGAAAGAAATTAGGACAAGCAGGAAAATTGTGAAAAAACTTATTTCAGGCAACACTGACCAGCCTGAAGCTAAAGAGGTGCAGAGAAAGCAAAAAACCTCTGCACCTTTCTTCCCACCCCTCCCCCTACACACATTTAACATACACACGGCTGTCACCTTGACAACTGTAACTACCAATCGGAAATCCATGCACATTGACAGAGAGGTAGCTCAGCACAGTGATGCAGCACTTGGTCTGTGGATCCTGACTGCCAGGGTCTGAACCCCTGCTCTACCACCTACTACCTGTATAACCTTATTTAAATTACTACTCTCTCTGCCTTGGTTTCCTCATCTGTAAAATGAAGAAATAATGTTGGGCTGGCCAAAAAGTTCCTTCCATTTTCAAGTAAAAATAAAAGACACATTTTTCATTTTCACCAAGAACTTTATTGAATGTGTTCATCCTTTTGTTCCACTACCTTCTGCCATTTTTCAGGCAACTTCGTAATTCCATCTTCCCAAAACTTTTTATCTTTTTGAGCAAAGAACTGTTCCAGGCGCCTTTTACAGTCTTCCAGGGAATTGAAATTTCTCCATTAAGAGAATTTTGTGAAGACCGAAACAATTGGAAATCCGAAGGTTCAATGTCTGGTGAATATGGCGGATGAATCAGTACTTCCCAGCCCAGGTGTAACAGTTTTTGCCTGGTCATCAAAGAAACACGTGGTCTTGCATTATCCTGATGGAAGATTATGCCTTTTCTATTGACTAATTCCGGATGCTTTTCATCAAGTGCTGCTTTCAGTTGGTCTAACTGGGAGTAGTACTTGTTGGAATTAATCATTTGGTTTTCTGGAAGGAGCTCAAGATAAAGGACTCCCTTCCAATCCCATCACCTTCTTTAGATGAAGACTGGCCTTTAGTGTGGCTGGTCCTGGTTCATTTTGTTTGCCCCCTGATCTCTTCTGTTCCACATTACTATACAGTATCTATTTTTCACTGCCCATCACAATTTGTTTGAAAAACAAAACGTTTTCGTTACATTTAAGTAGAGAATCACATGTGGAAATACAGTCAAGAAGGTTTTTTTCTCTTAACTTACTTGGAACCCAAACATCAAAGCAATGAATGCAACCAAGCTGCACAAATGATTTCCAGCGCTTGATCTGGATATTCGGAGTATGTCTGCTATCTCCCGTATGGTATAACGTTGATTGTTCTCAATTAATGTCTTGATTTGATTGCTATCAACTTCAACTGGTCTACCCGACAGTGGAGCGTCATCCAGCGAGAAATCTCCAGCACAAAACTTCACAAAGCACTTTTGACACGTTCCATCAGTCACAGCATCTTCTCCACCACTGCACAAATCTTTTTCTTGCATTTCAGTTGCATTTTTACCTTTCTTGAAACAATAAAGCATAATATGCCAAAACTGTTATTTTTCTTCCATCTTCAGTATTAAAATGGCTACACAAAAATTCACCATTTCTGATAAGTTTCTTTTTAAATGCACGCTGATAATGACAGCTATCACAATACAATCTGACAAAATTGTTTCGAACGAAGTTGAAGACAACTAAGTGCTACTAGAGCCATCTTATGGAAAAAACGTAACGAACCTTTTGGCCAACCGATATCTCCTTCACAGTATTGCTGCAATGATCAACGTCCCTAACACACCATCAGGAAGCTCGGGACAGTGCCTGGCACATAGCAGGTATGCAATGAAGGCTGTCTGTTCTTTATTTATACCTTCTTTTAACGTGAATAATTCTGGGGGTTACAGGCAAGACATCTGAATGTGTAAAAGTTCAACCAGATGGCTGAGAGCAGGAACATCGAGCACTCAAGCCCGGTCTCCAGAAGCTGAGGTGCGGCACGGAGCGCCTGCCAGCTAGGCGGGTGCAGGGCAATAAGCTGCCAGCATCACAGGAGGGGGAGAGAGGGTGGCTTTGGGCTGGTGGGGGAAGTAAGAAGGTCCCACAGAAGGAAAACAAACTGTCCATTTCTTAACTATACCTAAGGTCAGCACTATTCCCGAGGAGAAAAAACTATTCTCCATAATATTTCTTCAGACAAAAGGTCATCAGACAATCAGACAAGGGGTGGGGGTGGGGGGCCTAGGAGAGCATTAGTAAAATACTATGAATTCAACTAGAATTACATTCTTTTATTTTCCCATAATATCCACTCCTTCAGCCACTATGAAGAGGTCAAGCATAAGAACGAATAACCCCCCTACCCCACAGGATCCAGGAAAACCACACACCCTTGCTGACCTTGGTTCACAATGCGCAGCCCCTGCCAGGGTCAACACAAATTAGCAGCCCAGCATTTCAGGAGCAATCAGCCTTGACCACATGTAATTTACTGTGGGTTTTGGGGTTGTTTTTTTTTTAATTAAAAAACAATGGAGTCATTTTACCTCCAAATAAATAGCAACCTATGGCAATGAAGGCACTGTTCTGACTGGAAGCATGTTTTCATTACTTGGCACCTACCTGCAAACCTCTCTGACAGAGAATTTAAAGGGCAGGGTAGAGATGGGCAAATTCCACATTTCTGGCCAGGATTCCTCAACTGTAACAAAGTTAAAATTATGCTAACCTGGTTAGTTTTGCTCTGCTGATCCTTTCCTATCAAGGATAAAAAACCTATCAGGCAAAAGGACACGTAGAATATGCATTCTAAAGATCCCACTGTGCTTACTCCTATAGCAACCAGCAAGCTAAACAGAGTCCTCATGGTAACTCCATAGACTACCTCAGAGAAGCCCTTACTTGCAGTTATACATTCTTACACTATATCTTTAGCTTAGGGTCACTTTCATTAAAGGGGAAAAAAAAAGTAACTCTATTATCAGTATCATCATCTAGTGATGCACAAGGCACTAAAGAGGTAAAATAAAAGGCAAAGCCGGAAAAAAAGAACTTGATTCCCAGAAGATATAATAGAATTTCCTTTATTCCATTGTACTATAAGAACATTCCCTAAATAACTTTTCTTTAGCCACTGCAAAAAAAAGTAAAAAAGACAAAATCAAAATAAATAATATAATAGCTAAAACTTACATAGCTCTCTGGAGTAACCCATTTAATCCTCACAACAGCCGTTGAAGGATCACTAATCTGCATTTTCAGACAACAAAAAGAAACAGGGGCCGAATAATATGCCCATGTGTCACACAGCTGGTAAGTGGTAGAGACAGCAGTTGAATCCGGACCGACTGCCTCCTAAGTCTGTGCTCGTATGCATGACATTGTGTCATTTTTCAAAAAAAAAAAATTTTTTGGCTGTCACCCAGAATATTGTCATCTGACGCTGAATTTTGACTTTGTTTTATATTTCTAATCCTACTACCTAAGAGAAGCACTACCTTTTCAGTTTTATGTTCTTGTACTAAATCTTTCAGCTTAGGGACACTTTCATTTTAAAAAAAGAAAAAAAGAAAGCAACACTATCAGTATCATTCTCCAGTTATATTAGACTGGAAGGCACTAAACCACACGATTCCTATGACCGTTGTTCAGAGAAGAGTCTTCAAAATAATATACAACTGCAAAGTGGTAATTCAGAAAATTTCAAGGTAACTTAACACATATATTATCTCACTGAGGGACATATTTAAAAGTAAGAACACTGACTACTGACAGATAATGTGACTTGCCTTCAGTCATAAGGGTGAAAGTAAACCAAGGTTTTTTGAAACCTAGCCAGTCCCTTTCCTAAACTACAGTCAATGTTTTAATTAATAAATCCATTTCCTTTGTAGGAAACTGATGTGATCACAAGAAATAAAGAAAAATAAATGAAACTTACTAGAGAGAGTTTATGTTGAAAATAATTTAAAGCACCAAACTTTAAACCGTATCATAATTTTTAAATTTCGCTTTCATGGCTATTACTTTAGAAAGATACTCTCCAAAAACATTTTAATCAAAGTCCTATTTAAAGAAACTTCTAATTAGAAATTATTAAACTGTGTATGTACTGGTAAAAATAGTAGTAATAACCTGTCCTGAGCTATTAGAAAGAGATGTATAGCATGCTATTTTAATAGGTCTAAATGAGGAAGGATCAATATTATTTTAATTTTTAAAGGTCTGTTTATGAAATGCAATCATCCTTCATTAAAAATGCAAGCTGTGCTTCAGCAAGAGGTTAGCGTAAATGATTCATAGAGAGATCTCTCTCTCCAGTATAATCTTCCTCTCCTGGGAGTTTCCTTTGGCTGCTTTATCAAACCACTCAAGCTATTATTAAAAATGCTTCCCTGTGATAAGGGAGAGAGGAAAAGAAATTTTCCCATTCCCATTCACCACTGCTTCTTCCATTTGAGTGATTTATATCTTTTCCAGTCAAAAGTAAAATTAATTCTTCACACTCCACACATCTTTGTAAATTCTTTTCATAAGCATTTAAGACTATTTTTTAATATTCAAAACACAGAATTCCATATTTTTAAAAGAGGCTTTAATTCACTTACCTATCCAGATATTTCAGTGTGAATGTTGGTGTTTCACTGAAATTAAAGGAAATCTACCCTTTGTTTGATGGATATTAAAATGTTAACTCGTCAAAGCCAAGGTACTCCAAATTTAAATTCGATTTAAAAATGCTAATGCTAATGAGAATGGCTGTTGCAGTGCAGCAGCATCTGGCTCATTATAACATGCAGTTTTAACTAATAAATCCTTAATTATTAAACTGGTGTTCAATTTCTTTCACATGGATAAGCCAAACACATACTGCTACAATTATAAATACCTGGGATAAATCAGTTACAACAACATATCATAGAAGAGCCTTCCTCTTGCTTCTCTGGCTGTTAAATAAGACCCCAAGTATGTCATAAGGAACATACATTTGAGAGACCACCTTTAAACATCTGGACTCTGGTGTGCGTAGCTGCTGCATTTATTGGCTAGCAAATATTTAACTCTGCTCGTTACTCAACATTAATGCATAAAGCAATTTGTCTGCTTGTGCAAATGGACCAGGTTTTTTCCAAGTGCCTTTTCAGATAAACGTGTCAAAACCGACTGTAATCATATGCCCTCATTCTAGCTTTACAAAGCTGACTCTGCCTCCCCCCAGCTTGATGTTTTTATTAAGGTGCTCCTGGATACGCTCAAGCAAGGTATTATTGCACATCATGATGTCTAGTAAAGGCTGAAATCCCTGAGAGAATATGTTTAGTTTTAAGCCTTAATATGTGTTAGGGAGTTTATCATTTTTCTCTCCCACCCCCAATTCTTTTTTGATTTTTTTCCCTTTTTTAATCAGCAACATCGACAGGACTGACTGAATATTTTACAATGGAGTTGCAGAGCGCGTGTGTTCAATCGTTTGGCTTCCCAGAAGATTCATTACAGTTACATTAGAAAGTCAAATCAGGCAATTCTGCAGTCTGGTGAAAGCTAGCATATGAAAAGAAGTTAATACAAAAGAATTTCATTTTAAATAGAGGACGTTTAGGACCTTAAAAAGCAATATTATGATAAAAATTCCAAGATATTTGTTTTGGCGTTAGAACAGGCTTTACAGGTCTAATTTCAGAGATGTCTAAATGCGTTTCTAGGAAAGAGTGAGAGAGCATGTATGGGAGGAAACTGTATGATCTGCAAGGTCTGCCATCTTAATAATCCTCACGCAAAGAATACTGCAGATGTATGTTTTACCCTCACTCACGGGAAAAGAATCCATGCATTCTCTGATTACTCTGATAAAGCAGGAATCAAGTAAAAGTCAAGGTGTATTCATTTAAATCCTTATAAAGGTTATGAGTGATTTTAACACATGTCTGAGTGTAAATAAAACTAAGGATTTTCAGATCTTAATACATATTTATATGACAAAATCTGTAAGTTAATTGTTTTTTCCGTGATTAGTAGCAGGTACAGAAAAATCTTCTCAGGCATACACGTGTTTGTTACTTGTGTATAAATGGCTTCCCTCTCATTAGACTTCAGGCCTCAATAAACTCCTAACCAATCTTATTTATTTGATTTGTTTCCACTGGTTCATGGATCAGCAAAAATTTAAAATGACTACCTACTGGAATGAAAAGAGAAATACAAACCACTTCATTCAGTAGAGAAGATTTAGAGAATACAAATTTCAAATACAAAGACTCACCTTTTGCAAGAGCAATTCGAAAGCCTAAATATCATGGCAAGAGGGGAAGAGCAGCTAGCAGTGGTAACAGGCAGGAAAGGCTCTGTCTTCAGTGCTACCTTTGGCAGCAGTACAGATGGACTTTGGAGGCCACTGGCCATGCCTAATTTAATATGAAGCTAAATACAGCCAAAACATCTGGTGCACTACTGATGGTTATCATGATAAATTAAATCTGACATCACACACGAGCCCATTCAAATATTCTGTTTGTATTCTTTTTAAGCAAACAATCTACACTTACTTTTGTTTCTCATCTCTTCTAACAGTCTTCTATTTTAGAAAAGGCAGGTTTTCTGGGATCTAATGTTTACATAATTGCAGGGACTTCTTTAAGAAAAAGACTACAAAATTTTGTCTCTAAAATGCCAAGGGGATGAGGGTCCCTTTGGTTTAAGCTTCATTAGCTCCACGGACAATCCACCTCTGGGGAGGGTTGAAAGGCAGTGTAAGGTAAAGACTAAATGGTACACCAAGTGGCACATGGAATTGGTACAAAGAATTTAAAAATCTAAAAAGCAGGGAACTCCCCTGGTGGCACACTGGTTAAGAATCCACTTGCCAATGCAGGGGACACGGGTTCGATCCCTAGCCTGGGAAGATCCCACATGCTGTGGAGCAACTAAGCCCACAACTACTGAGTCTGCACGCCACAACTACTGAAGCCCACACGCCTTGACCCCTCCTCCACAACAAGAGAAGCCCCCGATCTCTGCAACTAGAGAAAGCCGGAGTGCAGCAACAAAGACCCAACGCAGCCAAAAATTTGTTTTAAAAAATCTAAAAAGCAGACCATTTAACTGACAACCTGCAGAGGAGCAAAAAAGGACTTCTAGGCAGGCACATCAGCAAAAATAAGCTACCTTCTTAGAATGCACTTATAACATATTCGTAAAATGGAGAGCCCCCAAAATCTGCGGCAGACCACTGGAACAAAATACTATATTATAAAGGAAAAAAGTTAATAAAAGAACTTACCAATTTTATAATAGCTATAAGACAAGGAACAAGTAATTTTTTTAAATTTATTTTAAACTTAAGCTTATTTAAGCTGTGTTGGGTCTTCATTGCGGTGTGCGGGCTTCTCATCGTGGTGGCTTCTCCTGTTGCGGAGCACGGGTTCTAGGCGTGTGGGCTCCAGTAGTTGTGGCTCATGGGCTCTAAAGCACAGGCTCAGTAGTTGTGGCGCACGGGCTCTAGAGCACAGGCTCAGTAGTTGTGGCGCATGGGTTTAGTTGCTCCGCAGCGTGTGGGATCTTCCCATAACAGGGATTGAACCCGTGTCCCCTGCACTGGCAGGAGGATTCTTAACCACTGCGCCACCAGGGAGGTCTGAGGAACAAGGATTTTTATGAGCAACTATTTCATAAAACAGAATTAGATCATCTCTAACAATTTGCTATTTTAAAAGGCAGAAGACCACTTGTAACTGAAATAACTACTGCCTAGACTGCTATATTCAAATTACTGCATTTTTTATTGCATTGCTTTGAATGATTCAGTGAAAAGAATTTTTAATTCCACTGCTATAGAAAATTAGCCTCACTTACCCACACTCTTTTAAACAAAAAGGAACTAAACCCCGATTCTGCATCTGAAGGGAGAAGAGCGTTTTATATAATAATTCAGTACAATCAAAATGAGAACCATACTTCTGTTTAACTTTTCTCATCTTGACTCAAGAGCTAAGGGGGAAAAATTATTAAAATTAATGCATCAAACTATCATAATTCTGTACTTTTTACTACTGGTAATATTCTTTCTAAAGTATTAGTCTGCTTTGCTGAACTACTGTATCTTTTTGAAAGTTCTCTTTGACGATCGGGATCACTTTGACATTAGGAGAAAAATGTGCAATTATATTCATTTGGCGTCGAAAATAATCTCTTTAGTTTTAGCGGGTTTGAAATTTTGAAAATAATCCCCTCATTAGAAAGTCACTTATTTCTCTTCACTGCTTCCAGTGGTGAAAGATAATGAAGCTACTTGCTGCTCAACGTAAAACACAGGCAACAAAAACAAAACGGCAAGAAATGGCAAGTGTCACAAAGTAAACATTTTCCTATTGCTGTTAAATGAAATTTAGCTCTAATAACCACTATCCTGTATAATCTTTCCCTAGATTAGCAAATTATTTGCTCCATCGTTTCTTCAGTAAATAATCAATATTTTCTAAAATTAACACCGAGGAAACACCACTGGAAACTCTCATCCTCTACCCACAACTAAGTGAATGAGCTATATAGGCTGCCAAAATCAAACTCTCTTTAGCATCACTAATGTAATACTTAATGTGATGCTCTAAGAAAAGGGACCAGGAGTTTACAGATTCCCCATAAGCTTATCAGAGGAGCAAATACAAAACAATGAGAAGAAAACAGGATAAGCTCATTGTTGCTGTTTATATTTTTCTGTTCTTAATTCTCCCAACAGCTGATCAAACTTTGTAGCTGGATTAAGAGAACTAGTACAAAATACTGGTAACTTGTTATTTAGTTGGACTTCACCTTTTTTTTTCCATTCCCAAGTATTAGTTCAACCAAAATACCAAACATTCTATTTACCAAACACACCCCTCTTCCCCATCATAAAGATGTTGAATATTTAATACTCATATAAGGACTTTAATGAGATTATTCTCTCACCTCAACAGAAGGTACAATCTAAGAAGATATTTAGTACAGATTATCAGAGAACACAAAGTATTTAAATCACTGAATTATAACTGAAAGGTTATAATTTTTCCTTAGAAAAATTAAAAATTAATATTTTACTGTTAATTATTACCTCTTCCTGAGATAATAATTAAATGTAGAATCTTTTTTATTTCTTTTTTTAATATTTATTTATTTGTTTGTTTGTTTATCTGGCTGCCTCTGGTCTTAGTTGCAGCAAACGGGCTCCAGAGCACATAGGATCAATAGTTGCAGTGCGCAGGCTTAACTTCCCCGCGGCATGTGGGATCTTAATTCCCCAACCAGGGATTGAACCTGAGGTTCCCTGCTTTGGACCACCAGGAAGTCCCTAAATGTACAATCTTTTTATATGAGAAAATTATTAGAGCAGGCCCCACATCTCAGAATTTACTAGTGTAACATGGAAAGGAACATCATCCTTTCAACAGGCAAGGATGAAAAATATATTCAACATCTGGAAAGGAAAAGACTAAAAGTACACAACTAAAACACAGGCACCTTAGGCCTTGGTTGGTATACGCTCAAATTATAGGTGTTTTTTTTTTTAAAAAAGGGTGAAAAGACCTCTACAATTACTTTACAAGAGTTAAATTTTTTTCAAATCAAGATCTTTGTAAGGTAAGGAAAAACAGAAGGGAAAGTAGAAAATTCTTTATCCTCTCCTTTAGGGAATACGGTTTAGTACAGTTTTTTGTTTTGTTTTGTTTTAAATCAAAACCAAGAGACGTGGCTTCCAATTCTATCCCAAAAACTAAGTTATACTGCTGCTTTGACTGCAGCTTGCATACAACTATACACCCACCAGGCTCAATAGCAAAAGAGCCATAAAGAACTTAGAGCATTACCAAATCCAATATTAAAAAAAAAACCTACAAAATTCAAATATGAGGGATGAGCTTTCTGCCAACACATGGATGATAATTCTTAATTCTTATTATATATCTAATATATTTATTGATGATCAGTGCACTGTTACACTTGATCTAATTGATCAAGGCCAACTTCCCACATGGGAAAAAGATTTACCTGAGAAATGATTCCAAATAAATTCCCACCAAATAAGTAAATTTAGGCCTATCACTTATACTTCACTGAACAAACAATTATATAGCAATTATAATCATTTATACCAATCACCACAGTCCAGAAAAGTCAGCCTGGGATTAGGATGCCAAACAAAATCCGAGTCAAATAAAAAGTAAAGGTCCTGGGCCACTAGAATACCTTTGTTAGTATGAACCTGGAGAGTATTTGGTAGTGGTTTAGGACAGATAACTTGGGGCTTCCCTGGTGGCAAAGTGGTTAAGAATCCACCTGCCAATGTGGGGGGCATGGGTTCAAGCCCTGGTCCGGGAAGATCCCACATGCCGCGGAGCAACTAAGCCTGTGCGCCACAACTACTGAGCCTGCGCTCTAGAGCCTGCGAGACACAACTACTGAGCCCGCATGCCACAACTACTGAAGCCCGCGTGCCTAGATCCTGTGCTCTGCAACAAGAGAAGCCACTGCAATGAGAAGCCCGCGCACCGCAATGAAGAGTAGCCCCCGTTCCCCACAACTAGAGAAAGCCCGTGCACAGCAACGAAGACCCAACACAGGCAAAAATAAATAAACTTAAATCTTAGGAAAAAGAAAAAGAATCCCAGAGAGAAATAAAAGCTCAAAGAAGCGTCTGAGTTCTTTAAACACTACCCACTCTTCTGGAGCACTCCTGCCCTAAAACTGGAGGATTTTTGGGTTTGCCATGAGACATTCTTAGTAAAGACACACTTGATACTAAATCCTTTGGCAATTTCATTCCATCTCAAGGCTTCAATCCCCCACTCTCAATAACTCTATCTTCAGCCTTGACTTCTTCCCAGCTCTACTTAAATATTTCCACGGGCCTAACAACAAAAATCACCCAACTTCTCATAAAAAGTTATATTTATTATTCTCTTCCGTTCAAATCATTTTCTCCTCCTGTGTTCCCAAATTTTAAAGGCATTGCCCTACCCCTAAGTATCAATGCTTAAAAGCCCCAATTAGCACCACACCTGGCTCCAACAACTGCCAAATCCAATCGATCCTACGCGTCTCTCACAACTGTTGCACCTCTCCACTTCTACTACTACTTAGAAAGGTCAGCTCTGCATTAGTTTTCTCCAACTCTCCACTCTTTATCTTTGATCACATCCCAGAAATAGTTTTCTTAAAGCACAACTCTAACCATGTAACTCTCACGCCAGAAAACCTTCCCAAAAAAGCTCATCTTCCACCAAACAACTTCACTTCAATGTTCAGATTAAATGCCTCCCTCTCCACGCAATCTTGTCTAATTCCCTTCCCTTACGAGAGAGGTCACTGCTTCCTCCTCCGCACTTCATAGCAGTTGACCTCCTATGGCAAGTATCTGTATTTCCATTACATACATGTGCCACCTCCCCACCAAAGGACAAGCCCCACAGTAGCAGGGTCAACATCTAATTTGTCTGAGTCTCCCACAGATTCTGGTGAGAAAACAGCACACATGGTAGGTACTCAAATATCTGATAAATGAACAAAAAATTCTAAATCACCTTTCAGGCTATAACGGAAGTTTTTTAGCAAAAAGATTTGTGTCCATTTACTCAATTTTTTAAAAAACATGCATACAAATCTGTGAAAAATAAACATTATTTCCATTGAACCAGCTCTTTAAAATGCTTTACTTGGGGGCTTCCCTGGTGGCACAGTGCTTGAGAGTCCGCCTGCCGATGCAGGCGACACAGGTTCGTGCCCCGGTCCGGGAAGATCCCACATGCTGCGGAGCAGCTAGGCCCGTGAGCCATGGCCGCTGAGCCTGCGCGTCCAGAGCCTGTGCTCCGCAACGGGAGAGGCCACAACAGTGAGAGGCCCGCATACCGCAAAAAAAAGTTTTACTTGGTTCCTAGATTAGTCAGGGACAGAAAAAAGCATGATTTGGCTAGGTAAAGCAATATCTAATCCTACTATTCACTAAGACCAAGAGCCATGGCTTCATGAAGCCTCAGTTTTGGCACTACTGGGTGAAGCCTCAAGAGGCCTTTCTTCTGACAATGCTCTAACTGCTCTGAGATGACTACTCTGTCTAAAACACCCTCCTCATTTCCCCAAAACTTCTCTTTCAAGCATTTAGATGTTTCTGGCATAAAGTCAAGTCCCCTTTTTTCCCCTGTATGACAAAGCCCTAATGGTATGATTTATGGAGAAACTAAGCCATGTAAATAAAGATTAGGCGTTTAAAATGCCTAAAAATCCTAGACTATGAAAAAAATTAATATTTTGCCCTCCACAGTGAAGTTACACCCTTGGGCAAGAAACAAAATTTAAAACATTATCATGACCCGGCAATCAGCAAAAATCTAGGCATGAAAGAGCCAAAGAAGTTAGGGCTTAGTAAATTGAGAAAAGGAAACATCTATCCTGTGAAATTTCTTATCTGCAAACTACAGCACTTTTAGAGGAGAAAAATGAAAATGGAACACTATTTCTAGATATTCTGATGGAGAATAATATATTCACCTCAGTAAAGTCACAACCACAGAAACAAATCCAGATTCCGTCTTGTTTTATACAACCAAATAAAAGGATCAGGCTGGAATGCACTTTTTCAGTTCAGAAATAAAAGATCCTTCTTGAAAACTAAAAGGAAAAAAATCTATCCCCATTATCAGATTTTTCCCTACAGTATTAAAAAATAATGTCTGGGGACTTCCCTGGTGGCACAGCAGCAAAAAAAATCCACCTGCCACTGCAGGGGACACGGGTTTGAGCCCTGGTGCAGGAAGATCCCACATGCCGCAGAGAAACTAAGACCGCGCGCCACAACTACTGAGCCTGCGCTCTAGAGGCTGAGAGCCACAACTACTGAGCCCGTGTGCTGCAACTACCGAAGCCCCCGCACACCACAACTACTGAAGCACACGCGCCTAGACCCCGTGCTCCACAGCAAGAGAAGCCACTGTAATAAGAAGCCCTCACACCGCAACAAAGAGTAGCCCCCACTCGCCACAACTAGAGAAAGCCCACGTGCAGCAACAAAGACCCAACGCAGCCAAAGATAAATAAATTCATTAAAAAAAAAAAAAAGAATGTCAGGCCTATAATTCAAGAACTAAAAGCAGGGAATTCTCTGTTGGTCCAGTGCTTAGGACTCTGTGCTCTCACTGCCAGGGCCTGGGTTCGATCCGTGGTTGGGAAACTAAGATCCCACAAGCCCCATGACACAGCCAAAAAACTGATAATAATAAGATAAAAGACCATTAAAAAATAATAAAAAAAAAAGAACTAAAGGCAGAACCAGGGCCTAGTTGACTGAATATATTTATTTCTATGCAAAAAGATCACTCAAGATCAGACCTCTGCCATCTAATGCAGTGTCAGTCCTGGAAAGCTGTTACTCAGAGTGCCTGGCTTCTAATGAACTCTGTGGTCCCCATTCTTCATCTTCCCTTTCCATTATCTCTGCCAACTCCAGATCAAAGAGCACCCACCTACCCCGGCTCCCCCAGCCCCTGCCCTGGGGCAGGCAGGCAGCAGCCGCTGTGAAGCAGAGAGCACAAAGGCTTCAGCTGGTCTCTGGCTATGCAGAGCAACAGCCACACATCATGGCCTCTGTATGATCTTACCCTCCTGTCACCTGTAAAAGCATGAAAGGAAACAAAGCATACACAAAAATTATGCAATACTGATTCCAAGGTAAAAAAATTTTTTAGAGAGAGCAGACAGCAAAAGCAAGAAGAACTACAATCCTGCAGCCTGTGGAACAAAAAACACATTAACAGACAGACAGACAAGATGAAAAGACAGAGAGGGCTATGTACCACATGAAGGAACAAGATAAAACCCCAGAAAAACAACTAAATGAAGTGGAGATAGGCAACCTTCCAGAAAAAGAATTCAGAATAACGTTAGTGAAGATGATCCAGGACCTCGGAAAAAGAATGGAGGCAAAGATCGAGATGATGCAAGAAATGTTTAACAAAGACATAGAAGAATTAAACAACAAACAAACAGAAATGCACAATACAATAACTGAAAAGAAAACTACACTAGAAGGAATCAATAGCAAAAGAACGGATAAGTGACCTGGAAGACAGAATGCTAGAATTCACTGCTGTGGAAGAGAATAAAGAAAAAAGAATGAAAATAAATGAAGACAGCCTAAGAGACCTCTGGGACAACATTAAACGCAACAACATTCGCATTATAGGGGTCCCAGAAGGAGAAGAGAGAGAGAAAGGACCAGAGGAAATATTTCAAGAGATTATAGTCGAAAACTTCCCTAACATGGGAAAGGAAATAGCCACCCAAGTCCAGGAAGCGCAAAGAGTCCCATACAGGATAAAGCCAAGGAGAAAAAAGCCAAGACACATGGTAATCAAATTGGCAAAAATCAAAGACAAAGAAAAATTATTAAAGGCAGCAAGAGAAAAACGATAAATGACATACAAGGGAACTCCCATAAGGTTAACAGCTGATTTCTCAGCACAAATTCTACAAGCCAGAAGGGAGTGGCATGATATACTTAAAGTGATGAAAGGGAAGAATTTACAACAAAGATTACTCTACCTGGCAAGGATCTCATTCAGATTCAATGGAGAAATCAAAAGCTTTACAGACAAGCAAAAGCTAAGAGAATTCAGCACCACCAAACCAGCTCTACAACAAATGCTAAAGGAACTTCTCTAAGTGGGAAACACAAAAGAAAAGGATCTACAAAAACACCCTAAATCAATTAAGAAAATGGTAATAGGAACATACATATCGATAATTACCTTAAACGTGAATGGATTAAATGCTCCAACCAAAAGACACAGGTTCGCTGAATGGATACAAAAACAAGACCCATATATATGCTGTGTACAAGAGACCCACTTCAGACCTAAGGACACATTAAGACTGAAAGTGAGGGGATGGAAAAAGATATTCCATGCAAATGGAAATCAAAAGAAAGCTGGAGTAGCAATACTCAGATAAAATAGACTTTAAAATAAAGAATGTTACAAAGAGACAAGGAAGGACACTACAAAATGATCAGGAGATCAATCCAAGGAAAAGATATAACAATTATAAATATATATGCACCCAACATAGGAGCACCTCAATACATAAGGCAACTGCTAACAGCTATAAAGGAGGAAATCGACAGTAACACAATAAAGGTGGGGGACTTTAAAAAAAAAAAGGTGGAGGACTTTAACACCTCACTTACACCAATGGACAGATCATCCAAAATGAAAATAAATAAGGAAACAGAAGCTTTCAATGACACAATAGACCAGATAGATTTAATTGATATTTATAGGACATTCCATCCAAAAACAGCAGATTACACTTCTTCTCAAGTGCGCACGGTACATTCCCCAGGATAGATCACATCGTGGGTCACAAATCAAGCCTCAGTAAATTTAAGAAAACAGAAATCATATCAAGCATCTTTTCTGACCACAACGTTATGAGATTAGAAATCAATTACAGGAAAAAAAACGTAAAAAACACAAACACATGGAAGCTAAACAATACGTTACTAAATAACCAAGAGATCACTTAAGAAATCAAAGAGGAAATCAAAAAATACCTAGAGACAAATGACAATGAAAACACGACGATCCAAAACCTATGGGATGCAGAAAAAGCAGTTCTAAGAGCGAAGTTTATAGCTATACAAGCCTACCTCAAGAAACAAGAAAAATCTCAAACAATCTAACCTTACACCTGAAGGAACTAGAGAAAGAACAAACAAAACCCAAAGTTAGCAGAGGAAAGAAATCAAAAAGATCAGAGCAGAAATAAATGAAATAGAAACAAAGAAAACAATAGCAAAGAGCAATAAAACTAAAAGCTGGTTCTTTGAGAAGATAAACAAAATTGATAAACCATTAGCCAGACTCATCAAGAGGGAGAGGACTCAAATCAATAAAATTAGAAATGAAAAAGGAAAAGTTACAACAGACACCGCAGAAATACAAAGCATCCTAAGAGACTACTATAAGCAACTCTATGCCAATAAAATGGACAACCTGGAAGAAATGGACAAATTCTTAGAAAGGTAAAACTTTCCAAGACTGAACCAGGAAGAAATAGAAAATATGAACAGACCAATCACAAGGAATGAAATTGAAGCTGTGATTAAAAATCTTCCAACAAACAGAAGTCCAGGACCAGATGGCTTCACAGGTGAATTCTATCAAACATTTAGAGAAGAGCTAATGCCCTTCCTTCTCAAACTCTTCCAGAAAATTGTGGAAGAAGGAACACTCCCAAACTCATTCTATGAGGCCACCATCACCCTGACACCAAAACCAGACAAAGACTCTACAAAAAAAGAAAATTACAGACCAATATCACTGATGAATATAGATGCAAAAACCCTCAACAAAATACTAGCAAACAGAACCCAACAACACATTAAAAGGATCATACACCATGATCAAGTGGGATTTATCCCAGGGATGCAAGGATTCTTCAATATATGCAAATCAATCAATGTGATACACCATATTAACAAACTGAAGAATAAAAACCATATGATCACCTCATATATGCAGAAAAAGCTTTTGACAAAATTCAACACCCATTTATGATAAAAACTCTCCAGAAAGTGGGCATAGAGGGAACCTACCTCAACATAATAAAGGCCATATACGACAAACCCACAGCAAACATCATTTTCAATGGTGAAAAACTGAAAGCGTTTCCTCTAAGATCAGGAACAAGACAAGGATGTCCACTCTTGCCACTATCATTCAACATAGTTTTGGAAGTCCTAGCAATGGCAATCAGAAAAGGAAAAGAAATAAAAGGAATACAAATCGTATTTACAAAAGTAAAACTGTCACTGTTTGCAGCTGACATGATACTATCCCTAGAGAATCCTAAAGATGCCACCAGAAAAATACTAGAGCTAATCAATGAATTTGGTAAAGTTGCAGGATACAAAATTAATGCACACAAATCTCTTGCATTCCTATACACTAATGATGAAAAATCTGAAAGAGAAATCAAGAAAACACTCCCATTTACCACTGCAACAAAAAGAATAAAATACCTAGGAATAAACCTACCTAGGGAGACAAAAGACCTATATGCAGAAAACTATAAGACACTGATGAAAGAAATTAAAGATGACACCCAACAGATGGAGAGATATACCATGTTCTTGGACTGGAAAAATCAATACTGTGAAAATGACTACACTACCCAAAGCAATCTACAGATTCAATGCAATCCCTATCAAATTACCAGCGGCATTTTTTACAGAACTAGAACAAAAAATCTTAAAATCTGTATGGAGACACAAAAGACCCCGAATAGCAAAAGCAGTCTTGAGGAAAAAAAACAGAGCTGGAGGAATCAGACTCCCTGACTTCAGACTATACTACAAAGCTACAGTAATCAAGACAATACAGTACTGGCACAAAAACAGAAACAGAGATCAATGGAGCAAGATAGAAAGTCCAGAGATAAACCCACGCACCTATCATCAACTAGTCTAGGACAAAGGAGGCAAGGATATACAATGGAGAAAAGACAGCCTCTTCAATAAGTGGTGCTGGGAAAGCTGGACAGCTACATGTAAAAGAAGAAATTAGAACACTCCCTAACACCATACACAGAAATAAACTCAAAATGGATTAGAGACCTAAATGGAAGACCCAACACTATAAAACTCTTAGAGGAAAACACAGGAAGAACAACACTCTTTGACATAAATCACAGCAAGATCTTTTTGATCCACCTCCCAGAGTAATGGAAATAAAAACAAAAATAAACAAATGGGACCTAATGAAACTTCAAAGCTTTTGCACAGCAAAGGAAACCATAAACAAGACGAAAAAACAACCCCAGAATGGGAGAAAATATTTGCAAACGAATCAACGGAGAAAGGATTAATCTCCAAAATATATAAACAGCTCATGCAGCTCAATATTAAAAAAACAAACAACCCAATCAAAAAATGGGCAGAAGACCTAAATAGACATTTCTCCAAAGAAGACATACAGATGGCCAAGAAGCACATGAAAAGCTGCTCAACATCACTGATTATTAGAGAAATGCAAATCAAAACTACAATGAGGTATCACCTCACACCAGTTAGAATGGGCATCATCAGAAAATCTACAAACAACAAATCCTGGAAAGGGAGTGGAGAAAAGGGAACTCTCTTGCACTGTTGGTGGGAATGTAAACTGATACAGCCACTATGGAGAACAGTATGGAGCTTCTTTAAAAAACTAAAAACAGAATTTCCATATGATCCAGCAATCCCACTACTGGGCATATACCCAGAGAAAACCATAATTCAAAAAGACACAGGCACCCCAATGTTCATTGCAGCACTATTTACAATAGTCAGGTCATGGAAGCAACCTAAATGCCCATTGACAGATGAATGGATAAAGAAGTTGTGGTGCATATATACAATGGAATATTACTCAGCCATAAAAAGGAACAAAATTGGGTCATTTGTAGAGACGTGGATGGATCTAGAGACTGTCATACAGAGTGAAGTAAGTCAGAAAGAGAAAAGCAAATATCGTATATTAACACATATATGTGGAACCTAGAAAAATGGTACAGATGAACCGGTTTGCAGGACAGAAATAGGGACAGAGATGTAAAGAACAAACTATGTACACCAAGCGGGGAAAGTGGCGGGAAAGTGGTGGTGGTGGTGTGATGAATTGGGTGATTGGGATTGACATGTATACAATGATGTGTATAAAATTGATGACTAATAAGAACCTGCTGTATAAAAAAATAAAATTAAAAAAAATTTTTTTTAATTTGTTTTTAAACTTTAAATTTTTTTTTTTTTTAAAAACCACACTCATCCATATATTCAGTCCTTCAGCCAACTATGTGCCGGGCACAATCCCTGCTGACTGAGGGAACTGCCTGGTTGGGAAAGGAAGTAGAGATAAACAATCACAACATGGTGGGTTGAATGCTAATAATGGGGGTCAGGAAAGGCTTCCTGAAGGAACTTACAACTAAACTGAAGCCTGAAAAGTTAAATAAGAGCTGAAAAGTCAAAGAAGCAGGGAAGACTAAAGGGAAGACTGTTTGCCACCAGAGACAGGGCTTTACCCAGGTAATTAATACAGTCACATTTGTATTTTTAAAATATCAAAAAGCCCCAAAGAAGACAGCAAAGGGCCAAAAAGTAAAAGAAAAGATGCTAAACACCATTAGGGAAACGCAAATCAAAACTAAGATCAGTTCACACCCTCCAGAATGGCTACAATTAAAAAAAAAAAAAAAAAAACTGGTAACAATAAGTGTTATCAAGGATGTAGAGAAATTGGAACATTCATACACTGCTGGTGGACTGTAACATGGTATAGACACTTTGGAAAACTATTTGGCTCAGAACGTTAAATATAAAGGAACTATATGACCCAACAATTTCACTCCTAGGTGTATACCCAAGAGAAATCAAAATACATGTCCACACAAAAATTTGTATATCAATGTTTACAGAAGCACTTTTTAACAGCCAAAAAGCAGATGTCCATCAATGAATGAATGGATAAATAAAATGTTGTATATCCATACAATGGACGGTTGTTTGACAATAAAAAGGAATGAGGGCTTCCCTGGTGGCGCAGTGGTTAAGAATCCGCCTGCCAATGCAGGGGACACGGGTTCGAGCCCTGGTCCAGGAAGATCCCGCATGCCACAGAGCAACTAAGCCCATGCGCCACAACTACTGAGCCTCCTCTCTAGAGCCTGTGCACCACAACTACTGAGCCCGTGTGCCACAACTACTGAATCCCTCGCACCTAGAGCCCGGGCTGCGCAAGAAGAGAAGCCACCGCAATGAGAAGCCCGCGCACCACAACGAATAGCAGACGGTGCTAGCCGCAACTAGAGAAAGCCCAACGCAGCCAAAAATAAATTAATTAAATAAATTTTTTAAAAAAAAATAATGAAGTGCGGACATATGTTACAACATGAATGAAACTTGAAAACATTATGCTAAGTCCAAAACGCCAGTCACAAAAGACTGTATAATTCCATTTATGTGAAATGTCCAGAACAGGCAAATCCATAGAGATAGAAAGTGGTTGCTTACAGCTGAGGGGTGGGTGGGGAAGAAATGGGGAGTGACTACTAATGAATACAGGGTTTCTTCTGGGGGTGATTAAACGTTCTAAATGATTGTGGTGATGGTTGCACAACTCTGTGAACATACTAAAAATAATTGAATTGCATGCTTTAAGTGGGTAAACAGTTTGGTATACGAATTAAATCTCAATAGGGCTATTATAAAACAAAACAAAACAAAAAGATCAAAAGGACTACAGTGGTGAAGAATACACTGGAAGGGGACACGATTTGAACAAGCAGACTGGTTTCCAAGTTGTAAAGTAACTCAGGAGAAAGACAGTGGCCTGAACTAGAGTAACAGGAGTGGGAAGAGACAGAGGATAAAGAAACAAGGCCTGGTTTACAGTGGGGAGGAAAGAGGGAGTCTACACTATACAGGGTTTCTGGCTTAGACAAATGAGCAGCATTTCTTGAAACAGGAAAACAAGGAAAGACATGTTTGGGTTAAAGGAAATTCACTGTATTTTTAACTATTTTTATAAAAGTTGTATAAGTACTTGGAGAAGATTTTGTTTCAAGACGTTATAAGCTTTCCCAGTCAGGCATTTGTTTATTCAATTTTTAAATGTAATTTAACGTTCGCTATGTTCATAAATGGAACTGGATGTTTAAAGGGAATTAAGTCTGTTCAAATTGAACTAATCAACATACATCAGAAGCTATCTTGAAAGTTATTTTTCTTATAGTTTTATATAAAATGTACTGAATACATGAATAGACTAATGAGATTTATAAATTAAATTTGGGGCTTAGGGAAAGCTGAGTTTTACATTTTTTAACTTTAATAAATTGACTATTAATTTTGAACACCAGTAACTGTAAGTAGTTAGGTATGTAGCATTAGTGGGTGACATGTAGCATTAGTGGCTGGAAATTGAGAGGTTCCAATCTGATGGCTTCTATTTTGTCTGTGAAATAGGAAGTGCGGTAATCTATTCAAAAGGTGGAAAGCAAGGATTAGAGAAAGAGGAACAGAAACCCTAGGTCTAATGAATAGTTGAAATAAAAATGATGGGCAAGGGGGACGGGGAGACGGAGGGACGGGTGGGGCGGGGACAGGACCACCTGGCATTGTCACTGGCCTAGTTTGGATGTGGAGACCAGGACCTCACAGAGGCATCCATCAGCTGAATGATGCCTTTTTCTTTACAACTGCTTAGTTAGCATGACCTTCTTCCAAATAATGTTATATGCACTTGGTTACTCTGAGGTATAAACATAACATGCTTCCAAACTTTTGATTTTCAGCTATAAAGACAGAAATAACTAAAATCAAAATCTGTTCATATACTGTACAAAACGAGGAGTACTTCTGCTTTCTAATCCTAGCCATGCAAAAAATTCTCTCCAGTAAAGAAATGTAAAACACAGTATCTCTTCTAGAAAATAAAAAAATATACATCATTTACTCATTATGCTTTAATAACATTTCCATGCCTTTTTTCCTCTAACTCCTAAGTCAGGATTCTAGCCCAGTGTTGTTCAGCAGAACTTTCAGCAAGATAAAAATATTCTGTATCTGTACTGTCCAATACAGCAGTTACTGGTCACATGTAACTGCTGAGCATCTGAAATGTGGCTAGTATGAAGAAATTAACTTTTAAGTTAATTTTAATTAATTTAGGTAGCCAATGAGGCTAGTGGCTACCAAATGGGGCAGCACAATAGACTTTTCTATTAACGAAAATGAAGACATTTATGGGCCAGCTAGATGCCCAAGAGTCCTAAGTTTATAGCACAAAAGATGAAACAGATATGTGAATTCACTCATCCACTCATTTATGAATACATGTAACAACTGTGATTCTTGCCCATGAAGAGTCTTTGGTTCATTTCTCATATACCACAGTTCCGAAGCCTCAAAAGTGTGGGTGTAGACTAGGAGGACAAAGGAAACCCATTTGACACCCCAAGTTTCAATGGAATACAGTATACTTAAGGAGCCATCATCCTTAGAGTGAAAGTATTTATCAGGCATCTTCTAAAGGCGAAGTAAGGGTGGACAAATCTGGTCTGAAACCCGATTTTGTAAATAAAGTGTTACAAAAAAAAAAAAAAAAACTGGGGACTTCCTTGGTGGTCCAGTGGTTAAGGATGAGTCTTCCAAAGCAGGGGACTCGGTTTCGATCCCTAGTCGGAGAGCTAAGATCTCACATGCCACAGGGCAACTAAGCCCTAGGACCACAACTAAAGAACCTGCGCACGGCAACTACTAAGCCCACACGCTCTGGAGCCCACGTGCCACAACTGGAGAGAAGCCTGCACACCGCAATCAAAGATCCCACATGACGCAACTGACACCGGACGTAGCCGAGAATAAATAAATAAAAATTTTTAATACCCATTTGTTTACATATTATCCATGTCGGTTTTGGGGTACAAGGGCAGAGTTTAATAGTTGTGACCAACACCACCCAGCCCATAAAGCCTACAACATTTACTATCTAGCCCTCAACAAAAAAAGTAGGCTAAGGGCTTCCCTGGTGGCGCAGTGGTTGAGAGTCCGCCTGCTGACGCAGGGGACGCGGGTTCGTGCCCCGTCTGGGGGGATCCCACATGCCGCGGAGTGGCTGGGCCCGTGAGCCATGGCCACTGGGCCTGCGCGTCTGGAGCCTGTGCTCCGCAACAGGAGAGGCCACAACAGTGAGAGGCCCGCGTAGAGCAAATAACAAACAAACCAAAAAAAAAAGATCTGTAAGTCAAACATCTGTCTAAATCGAGATGTCTAAGGAATACTGCATTCTTCGAAATGGTATAGCTATAACATGAAATTACATTAAATCATATCCAGATGCTATGTCTTCCATAACAAGTCTCATCCAAAGAATGCAGTTAATGAATATAGGTTGTCATTTTCCTGCAACTCACTACTAATTGCAGGCAAAAGAAAGAATATAGTCGCTACATAAAAGTACAAGCACAACATCATTTCCAGAATTTATAACACACCAAATAATGTTCTCATTTACATTTTACTACTATGAATAAAATTTTTTATATCTTTAAATCTTTTCATGAAATATCTACAATTTACAGACTTAGAGAATACAAGGGACACCATGTGTACTCTCTACCCAGATTTAACAAATGTTAACATTTTGCCAGATATGCTTCAGATCTCTTTGCTCTTAAAGCCCTTAATGTTACAGCTATAGTTAGATGCTCTCCACCCACTTCTTTTTTTTTTTTTTAATATTCAAAAAGGAGGAACTAGATGTGACCAAACTACAGGGTTCCTGGATTTTTTTTTTTTCTTTTTTGCCACAACACACGGCTTGTGGAATTCTTAGTTCCTGGACCAGGAATTGAACCCGGGCCCTCGGCAGTGAGAGTGCAAAGTCCTAACCACTGCAGCAGCAGGAAACTGCCCCTAGATTTTTTTTTAATCCACAATAACACATTTTTATTATTCTATTTAAACTCTTCACCAATTCAATGTCCAGTCTGAAGCAAAAAGTTACTATAGGGGCTTCCCTGGTGGCGCAGTGGTTAAGAATCCACCTGACAATTCAGGGAACACGGGTTTGAGCCCTGGTCCGAGAAGATCCCACAGGTCGCAGAGCAACTACGCTCGTGCACCACAACTACTGAGCCTGCTTTCTGCAGTCCACGAGGCACAACTACTGAGCCCACGTGCCACAACTACTGAAGCCCGCGTGCCTAGAGCCCGTGCTCCACAATAGGAGAAGCCACCACAATGAGAAGCCCACGCGCAGCAACGAAGACCCAATGCGGCCAACACTAAAATTAATCAATTTTTTTAAAAAGTTACTATAGTTACACAAACCTATTTGCACCAAATAAACTTTACAAAAAAAAACTACTGGAGTCATGCGGACGGCGGGCCGGGATCTAGGGGAAGATGGCTGAAGAGTGAGACACGGAGATCACCTTCCTCCCCACAGATACATCAGAAATACATCTACATGTGAAACAACTCCTACAGAACACCTACTGAATGCTGGCAGAAGACCTCGGACCTCCCAAAAGGCAAGAAACTCCCCACATACCTGGGTAGGGCAAAAGAAAAAAGAATAAACAGAGACAAAAGAAGAGGGACGGGACCTGCACCAGTGGGAGGGAGCCGTGAAGGAGGAAAGATTTCCAAACACTAGAAGCCCCTTCGCGGGCGGACAAGGCGGGTGGCAGAGGGGGAAGCTTCGGAGCCGCGGAGGAGAGCGCAGCCACAGGGGTGCGGAAGGCAAAGCGGAGAGATTCCCGCACAGAGGATCGGTGCCACTCACCAGCCCGAGAGGCTTGTCTGCTCACCCGCCGGGGCGGGCGGGGCTGGGAGCTGAGGCTCGGGCTTCGGTCGGAGTGCCGGGAGAGGACTGGGGTTGGTGGCGTGAACACAGCCTGCAGGGGGTTAGTGCGCCACGGCTAGCCGGGAGGGAGTCCGGGAAAAAGTCTGGACCTGCCGAAGAGGCAAAAGACTTTTTCTTCCCGCTTTGTTTCCTGGTGCGCAAGGAGAAGGGATTAAGAGCGCTGCTTAAAGGAGCTCCAGAGACGGGCGCAAGCCGCGGCTAACAGCGCGGACCCCAGAGACGGGCCTGAGACACTAAGGCTGCTGCTGCCTCCACCAAGAAGCCTCTGTGCGAGCACAGGTCACTATCCACACCCCGCTTCCGGGGAGCCTGTGCAGCCCACCACTGCCAGGGTCCCGGGATCCAGGGACAACTTCCCCGGGAGAACGCATGGCGCGCCTCAGGCTGGTGCAACGTCACGCTGGCCTCTGCCGCCGCAGGTTCACCCCGCACTCCGTACCTCTCCCTCCCCCCGTCCTGAGTAGGCCAGAGTTCCCGAAGCAGCTGCTACTTTAACCCCGTCCTGTCTGAGCGAAGAACAGACGCCCTCCGGTGACCTACATACAGAGGCGGGGCCAAATCCAAAGATGAACCCCGAGAACTGTGCGAACAAAGAAGACAAAGGGAAATCTCTCCCAGCAGCCTCAGGAGCAGTGGATTAAATCTCCACAATCAACTTGATGTACCCTGCATCTGTGGAATACCTGAATAGACAACCAATCATCCCAAATTGAGCAGGTGGACTTTGAGAGCAAGATTTATTATTTTTTGCCCTTTTCCTCTTTTTGTGTGTATGTGTATGCTTCTGTGTGAGATTTTGTCTGTATAGCTTTGCTTTCACCATTTGTCCTAGGGTTCTTGTCCATCCGTTTTTTTTTACTTTAAAATTGTTTTTTCTTAATAATTATTTTTTTATTTTAATAATTTTATTTTACCTTACTTTATTTTACTTTCTTTTATCCTCTTTCTTTCTTTCTACTTTTTCTCCCTTTTATTCTGAGCCGTGTGGATGAAAGGTTCTTGGTGCTGCAGCCAGGAGTCAGTGCTGTGCCTCTAAGGTGGGAGAGCCAACTTCAGGACACTGGTCCACAAGAGACCTCCCAGCTCCACATAATATCAAAGGGCGAAAATCTCCCAGAGATCTCCATCTCAACACCAACACCCAGCTTCACTCAACGACCAGCAAGCTACAGTGCTGGACACCCTATGCCAAACAACTTGCAAGACAGGAATACAAACCCACCCACTAGCAGAGAGGCTTCCTAAAATCATAATAATGCCACAGACACTCCAAAACACACCACCAGACGTGGACCTGCCCACCAGAAAGACAAGACCCAGCCTCATCCAGCAGAACACAGGCACTAGGTCCCCTCCACCAGGAAGCCTACACAACCCACTGAACCAACGTTAGCCACTGGGGCCAGACACCAAAAACAACGGGAACTACGAACCTACAGCCTGCGAAAAGGAGACCCCAAACACAGTAAGATAAGCAAAATGAGAAGACAGAAAAACACACAGCAGATGAAGGAGCAAGATAAAAACCCACCAGACCTAACAAATGAAGAGGGAATAGGCAGTTTACCTGAAAAAGAATTCAGAATAATGTTAGTAAAGATGATCCAAAACCTTGGAAATAGAGAAAATTCAAGAAACATTTAACAAGGACCTAGAAAAACTAAAGATGAAACAAGCAACGATGAACAACTCAATAAATGAAATTAAAAATACTCTGAAAAGGATCAATAGCAGAATAGCTGAGGCAGACGAACGGATAAGTGACCTGGAAGATAAAATAGTGGAAATAACTACTGCAGAGCAGAATAAAGAAAAAAGAATGAAAAGAACTGAGGACAGTCTCAGAGACCTCTAGGACAACATTAAATGCACCAACATTCGAATTATAGGGGTTCGAGAAGAAGAAGAGAAAAAGAAAGGGACTGAAAAATATTTGAAGAGATTATAGTTGAAAACTTCCCTAATATGGGAAAGGAACTAGTTAATCAAGTCCAGGAAGCACAGAGAGTACCATACAGGATAAATTCAAGGAGAAACACGCCAAGACACATATTAATCAAACTGTCAAAAATTAAATACAAAGAAAACATATTAACAGCAGCAAGGGAAAAACAACAAATAACACACAAGGAAATCCCCATAAGGTTAACAGCTGATCTTTCAGCAGAAACTCTGCAAACCAGAAGGGACTGGCAGGACATATTTAAAGTGATGAAGGACAAAAACCTACAACCAAGATTACTCTACCCAGCAAGGATCTCATTCAGATTTGATGGAGAAATTAAAACTTTTACAGACAAGCAAAAGCTGAGAGAGTTCAGCACCACCAAACCAGCTTTACAACAAATGCTAAAGGATCTTCTCTAGGCAGGAAACACAAGAGAAGGAAAAGACCTACAATAACAAACCCAAAACAATTAAGAAAATGGTAATAGGAACATACATATCAATAATTATCTTAAATGTAAATGGATTAAATGCTCCCACCAAAACACACAGACTGGCTGAATGGATACAAAAACAAAACCCATATATACGCTGTCTATAAGAGACCCACTTCAGACCTAGAGACACATACAGACTGAAAGTGAGGGGATGGAAAAAGATATTCCACGCAAATGGAAACCAAAAGAAAGCCAGAGTAGCAATTCTCATATCAGACAAAATAGACTTTAAAATAAAGACTATTAGAAGAGACAAAGAAGGACACTACATAATGATCAAGGGATCAATCCAAGAAGAAGATATAACAACTGTAAATATTTATGCACCCAACATAGGAGCACCTCAATACATAAGGCAAATACTAACAACCATAAAAGGGGAAATCGAAAGTAACACATTCATAGTAGGGGACTTTAACACCCCACTTTCACCAATGGACAGATCATCCAAAATGAAAATAAATAAGGAAACACAAGCTTTAAATGATACATTAAACAAGATGGACTTAATTGATATTTATAGGACATTCCATCCAAAAACAACAGAATACACATTCTTCTCAAATGCTCATGGAACATTCTACAGGATAGATCATATCCTGGGTCACAAATCAAGACTTGGTAAATTTAAGAAAACTGAAATTGTATCAAGTATCTTTTCTGACCACAATGCTATGAAACTAGGTATCAATTACAGGAAAAGATCTGTAAAAACTACAAATACATGGAGGCTAAACAATACACTACTTAGTAACAAAGTGATCACTGAAGAAATCAAGGAGGAAATCAAAAAATACCTAGAAACAAATGACAATGGAGACCCGACAACCCAAAACCTATGGGATGCAGCAAAAGCAGTTCTAAGAGGGAAGTTTATAGCAATACAATCCTACTTAAGAAACAGGAAACATCTCGAAAACACAACCTAACCTTGCACCTAAAGCAATTAAAGAAAGAAGAACAAAAAAACCCCAAAGTTGGCAGAAGAAAAGAAATCATAAAGATCAGATCAGAAATAAATGAAATAGAAATGAAGCAAACGATAGCAAAGATCAACAAAACTAAAAGCTGGTTCTTTGAGAAGATAAACAAAATTGATAAACCACTAGCCAGACTCATCAAGAAGAAAAGGGAGAAGACTCAAATGAACAGAATTAAAAATGAAAAAGGAGAAGTAACAACTGACACTGCAGAAATACAAAAGATCGTGAAAGATTACTACAAGCAACTCTATGCCAATGAAATGGACAACCTGGAAGAAATGGACAAATTCTTAGAAATGCACAACCTGCCAAGCCTGAATCAGGAAGAAATAGAAAATATGAACAGACCAATCACAAGCACTGAAATTGAAACTGCGATTAAAAATCTTCCAACAAACAAAAGCCCAGGACCAGATGGCTGCACAGGTGAATTCTATCAAACATTTAGAGAAGAGCTAACACCTACCCTTCTCAAACTCTTCCGGAATATAGCAGAGGGAGAAACACTCCCAAACTCATTCTACGAGGCCACCATCACCCTGATACCAAAACCAGACAAGGATGTCACAAAGAAAGAAAACTACAGGCCAATATCACTGATGAACATACATGCAAATATCCTCAACAAAATACTAGCAAACAGAATCCAACAGCACATTAAAAGGATCATACACCATGATCAAGTGGGGTTTATTCCAGGAATGCAAGGATACTGCAATATACGCAAATCAATCAACATGATACACCATATTAACAAACTGAAGGAGAAAACCCATATGGTCATCTCAATAGATGCAGAAAAAGCTTTCGACAAAGTTCAACACCCATTTATGATAAAAACCCTCCAGAGGGAGGGAACTTTCCTCAACAAAATAAAGGCCATATATGACAAACCCACAGCCAACATCGTCCTCAATGGTGAAAAACTGAAAGCATTTCCATTAAGATCAGGAACAAGACAAGGCTGCCCACTCTCACCACTCTTATTCAACATAGTTTTGGAAGTTTTAGCCACAGCAATCAGAGAAGAAAAGGAAATAAAAGGAATCCAAATCGGAAAAGAGAAGTAAAGCTGTCACTTTTTGCAGATGACATGATACTCTACACAGAGAATACTAAAGATGCTACCAGAAAACTACTAGCGCTAATCAATGAATTTGGTAGAGTAGCAGGATACAAAATTAATGCACAGAAATCTCTGGCATTCGTATACACTAATGATGAAAAATCTGAAAGTGAAATCAAGAAAACACTCCCCCCCCAAAAAACAACTCCCATTTACCACTGCAACAAAAAGAATAAAGTATCTAAGAATAAACCTACCTAAGGAGACAAAAGACCTCTATGCAGAAAATTATAAGACACTGATGAAAGAAATTAAAGATGACACAGACAGATGGAGAGATATACCATGTTCTTGGACTGGAAGAATCAACATTGTGAAAATGACTCTACTACCCAAAGCAATCTACAGATTCAATGCAATCCCTGTCAAACTACCACTGGCATTTTTCACAGAACTAGAACAAAAAATTTCACAATTTGTATGGAAACACAAAAGACCTCGAATACCCAAAGCAATCTTGAGAACAAAAAACGGAGCTGGAGGAATCAGGCTCCCTGACTTCTGACTATACTACAAAGCAACAGTAATCAAGACACTATGCTACTCGCACAAAAACAGAAAGATAGATCAATGGAACAGGGTAGAAAGCCCAGAGAAAAACCCACGCACATATGGTCACCTTATCTTTGATAAAGGAGGCAGGAATGCAGTGGAGAAAGGACAGCCTCTTCAATAAGTGGTGCTGGGAAAACTGGACAGGTACACGTAAAAGTATGAGATTAGATCACTCCCTAACACCATACACAAAAATAAACTCAAAATGGATTAAAGACCTAAATGTAAGGCCAGAAACTATCAAACTGTTAGAGGAAAACATAGGCAGAACACTCTATGACATAAATCACAGCAAGATCCTTTTTGACCCACCTCCTAAAGAAATGGAAATAAAAATAAACAAATGGGACCTAATGAAACTTCAAAGCTTTTGCACAGCAAAGGAAACCATAAACAAGACCAAAAGACAACCCTCAGAATGGGAGAAAATATTTGCAAATGAAGCAACTGAAAAAGGATTAATCTCCAAAATTTACAAGCAGCTCATGCAGCTCAATAACAAAAAAACAAACAACCCAATCCAGAAATGGGCAGAAGACCTAAATAGACTTTTCTCCAAAGAAGATATACAGACTGCCAACAAACACATGAAAGAATGCTCAACATCATTAATCATTAGAGAAATGCAAATCAAAACTACAATGAGATATCATCTCACACCAGTCAGAATGGCCATCATCAAAAAATCTACAAACAATAAATGCTGGAGAGGGTGTGGAGAAAAGGGAACACTCTTGCACTGCTGGTGGGAATGTGAATTGGTACAGCCACTATAGAGAACAGTATGGAGGTTCCTTAAAAAACTACAAATAGAACTACCATATGACCCAGCAATCCCACTACTGGGCATATACCCTGAGAAAACCATAATTCAAAAAGTCATGTACCAAAATGTTTATTGGAGCTCTATTTACAATAGCCAGGAGATGGAAACAACCTAAGTGTCCATCATCGGATGAATGGATAAAGAAGATGTGGCACTTGTATACAATGGAATATTACTCAGCCATAAAAAGAAACAAAATTGAGCTATTTGTAATGAGGTGGATGGACCCAGAGTCTGTCATAGAGAGTGAAGTAAGTCAGAAAGAGACAGACAAATACCGTATGCTAACACATATATATGGAATTTAAGGAAAAAGAAGAAAAGTCATAAAGAACCTAGGGGTAAGACAAGAATAAAGACACAGACCTACTAGAGCATGGACTTGAGGATATGGGGAGGGGGAAGGGTAAGCTGTGACAAAGTGAGAGGTGGCATGGACATATATACACTACCAAACGTAAAATAGATAGCTAGTGAGAAGCAGCCCCAGAGCACAGGGAGATTATCTCGGTGCTCTGTGACCACCTAGAGGGGTGGGATAGGGAGGGTGGGAGGGAGGGAGACGCAAAAGGGAAGAGATATGGGAACATATGTATATGTATAACTGATTCACTTTGTTATAAAACAGAAACTAACACCACTGTAAAGCAATTATACTCCAATAAAGCTGTAAGAAAAAAAAAAAATATATATATAGGGGACTTCCCTGGCAGTCCAGAGGTTAGAACTTGGTACTCTCACTGCGGAGGGCCTGGGTTCAATCCCTGGTCGGGGAACTAAGATCCCGTACCATGTGGTGTAGCCCAAAAAAAACAAAGAAGAAAACCATTAAAGCCATCCTCAGAAAGACTATAAAATGGCTATCTTTGCAATCACCTATATTATTAGCATTTTGGTTCACAGTTTTGCTTTTAAATGATTCCTTCGATCTGCACTGTCCAGTACAGTAGACACAGCCACATGCGGCTACTGAGCACCTGCCATGTGCTAATCCAAACTGAAATAAAAGTGTAAAATGCACACTGGATTTCAAATACTTAGTATGGAAAAAAAAAAAAAGAATGTAAAAAACTTCACTTTTTTTTTTTTTTTTTTTGCAGTACGCAGGCCTCTCACTGTTGTGGCCTCTCCCGCCGCGGAGCACAGGCTCCGGACGTGCAGGCTCAGTGGCCATGGCTCACGGGCCTAGCCGCTCCGCGGCATGTGGGATCTTCCCAAACCGGGGCACGAACCCAGGTCCCCTGCATCAGCAGGCGGACTCTCAACCACTGCGCCACCAGGGAAGCCCAAAGATTTTATATTATTTATATGTCGGAATAATATTTTGGACACAATGGGTTACCAAAAATATGCTGCTAAAGTTAATTTCATGCCTTTTTTTAAAGCGGCTACTAGAAAATGTTAAATTACATATGTAGCTCACAGTTAATGATCTCATTATAATGTCTGTAGTGCTATCCTAGATACATCAAAGTAGCACCAGAATAAGTACTAAAATTTCAGAACAAGACAAAGATGTCCACTCTCACCACTTCTGTTCAACACAGTACTGGAAGTCCTTGCCACAGCAATCAGACAAGAAAAAGAAATGAAAGGCATCCAAATTGGAAGGGAAGAGGTAAAACTGTCATTTTATGCAGATGACATGATATTATATATACAAAACCCTAGACTCCATACAAAAACTATTGGAATTGATAAGCAAATTCAGCAAGATAGCAGGATACAAGATTAACATACAGAAATCGAGTGCATTTCTTTACACTAACAATGAAATGTCAGAAAGGGAAAGTAAAAAAAGACCTCTTTTAAAGTCGCATCAAGACGACTTCCCCGGTGGTACAGTGGTTAAGAATCCACCTGCCAATGCAGGGGACACGGGTTTGAGCCCTGGTCCAGGAAGATCCCACATGCCGCAGAGCAACTAAGCCCATGCGCCACAACTACTGAGCCCGCGCTCTAGAGCCGGTGAGCCACAACTACTGAAGCCCGTATGCCTAGAGCCCATGCTCTGCAACAAGAGAAGCCACCTCAATGAGAAGCCCGCGCACCACAACGAAGAGTAGCCCCCGCTCGCTGCAACTATAGAAAGCCTGCACACAGCAACAAAGACCCAATGCAGCCAAAAATTATTTTTTTTAAAAAATCTCATCAAGAAAATATAGAATACTTAGGAATAAACCTGACCAAGGAGGTGAAAGATTTATATGCTGAGAACTATAAAACAATGATAAAGGAAACTGAAGATGATTCAAAAAAATGCAAAGATATGCCATGCTCTTGGGATTGGAAGAATTAATATTGTTAAAATGGCCATACTACCCAAAGCAATCTACAGAGTTAATGCGATCCCTATCAAACTACCCATGACATTTTCCACAGAACTACAATAAATAATCCTAAAATTTTCATGGAACCACAAAAGACCCAGAATTGCCAAAGCAATCCTGAAGGAAAAGAACAAAGCTAGGAGGCATAACCCTCCCAGACTTCAGACAATACTACAAAGTTACAGTAATCAAAACAGCATGATACTGGCACAAAAATACACATATGGATCCGTGGAACAGAACAGAGAGTCCAGAAATAAACCCACACACCTACAGTCAATTAATCTTCAACAAAGGAAGCAAGAATATACAACGGAGAAAAGACAGTCTCTTCAGCAAGTGGTGTTGGGAAAGCTGGACAGCTGCATGTAAATCAGTGAAGTTGAAACACTCCCTCACACCATACACAAAAATAAACTCAAAATGGCTTAAAGACTTAAATATAAGACATGATGCCATAAAATTCCTAGAGGAGAACATAGGCAAAACATTCTCTGACATAAATCATAGCAATGTTTTCTTAGGTCAGTTTCCCAAGGCAATAGAAATAAAAGCAAAAATAAACAAATGGGACCTAATCAAACTTATCAGCGTTTGCACAGCAAAGGAAACCATAAACAATACAAAAAGACAACCTACAGGAATGGGAAAAAATATCTGCAAACGATGTGACCAACAAACGCTTAATTTCCAAAATATACAAACAGCTCATACAACTCAATAACAAAAAAACAAACAACCCAATCAAAAAATGGGCAGAAGACCTAAATAGACATTTCTCCAAAGAAGACATACAGATGACCAATAGGCAAATGAAAAGATGCTCAACATCACTAATTATTAGACAAATGCCAACCAAAACTACAATGAGGGGGCTTCCCTAGTGGCGCAGTGGTTAAGAGTCTGCCTGCCGATGCAGGGGACGCAGGTTCGTGCCCCGGTCCAGGAAGATCCCCCATGCCAAGGAGCGGCTGGGCCCATGAGCCATGGCCGCTGAACCTGCGTGTCCGGAGCCTGTGCTCTGCAACGTGAGAGGCCACAACAGTGAGAGGCCCACGTACCGCAAAAAAAAAAAAAAAAAACTACGATGAGGTATCACCTCACACCAGTCAGCATGACCATCATCAAAAAGTTTTACAAATAATAAATGCTGGAGGGACCTCCCTGGTGGCACAGTGGTTAAAACTCGGCACTCCCAATGCAGGGGGCCCAGTTTCAATCCCTGGTCAGGGAACTAGATCCCACATGCATGCCACAACTAAGAGTTCACATGCCACAACTACGGAGCCCACGTGCTGCAACTAAGGAGCCCACCTGCTCCTTAGTTGTATGTAAATTCGTACAGTCACCTTGGAAAACAGCATGGAAGTTCCTTAAGAAACTAGAAATAGAATTACCATATGATCCTGCAATCCCACTCCTGGGCATATATCCAGAGAAAACTCTAATTCAAAAAGATATATGCACCTCAATATTCATAGCAGCAGTATATACAATTGCCAAGAGATGGAAGCAACCTAAATGTCCATCGACAAATGAATGGATAAAGATGTGGTATACATATACAATGGAATATTACTCAGCCATAAAAAGGAATGAAATAATGCCAGTTCCAACAACATGGGTGGACCCAGAGATTATCATAGTAAGTGAAGTAAGAGAGAGAAAGACAAACATCATGTCATTTTTATGTGGAATCTAAAAAAATGATACAAATGAACTTATTTACAAAACAGAAACAGACCCACAGACGCAGAAAACAAACTTACAGTTACTAAAGGGGAAAGGCAAGGGAGGGGGATAAATTCGGAGTTTTGGATTAATTGATACAATCTACTATATATAAAATAAGCAACAAGGTCGTACTGTATAGCACAGGGAACATCATTCATTAACTTGTATTAGCTATAATGAAAAAATTGGAAAAAGAATGAAATATATATACACACACACACACGTATATATACCTGAATTACTCCTCTGCTGTACACCAGAAAGTAACAAACACTGTTAACTATACTTCAATTAAAAAATAAAAAACAAAAAAAAACACAAGTTCAGAGTCAATACTTAGAAAAACATGCAATGGTTGAGATGGTCAAAATGGTAGAGTTGTGGTTGTTATCTAGGCGAGTTAGAGGGCAGAATACTACTTACAGAAAAGCAGGACCCCCAGATTATCCTTCTACATCACCAGAACACCCCAGAAAAACACTCCTTGCTTCATTTCGTTTTACTCACGTGTATCTGGAAAATTACTCTCTTTTTAGAAGTTAATTCTTTAGCAACTTAAATGGATTAAAAACAGATATAATACAATTCATTCATCCATTTTACAATTTTTATTAATTGGGACTGGGGATACAGTGGTAAATTTACAACTGTGACTTGCTTTCTGGTGTGCGGGGGGGCAGTGATGTGCAAAGAATGAAAAAGTTAACAAATAACTAAAAAACTCACTTCAGAAAAGTGCTTGGAAGAAGTTATATGAAAAAAGTCATTAGTCATTCTTTCCAGTTCAATTCTATCTTTAGAATCAGCTTTTATGGGGCTTCCTTGGTGGCGCACTGGTTTGAGAATCTGCCTGCCGATGCAGGGTACACAGGTTCAAGCCCTGGTCGAGGAAAATCCCACATGCCACAGAGCAACTAAGCCCGTAGGCCACAGTTACTGAGCCTGCGCTCTAGAGTCCACGAGCCACAACTACTGAGCCCGCATGCCACAACTACTGAAGCCCCTACGCCTAGAGGCCATGCTCCGCAACAAGAGGCGCCATCACAATGAGAAGCCCACGCACTGCAATGAAAAGTAGCCCTCCTCAACACTGCTAGAGAAAGCCTGTGCACAGCAACGAAGATCCAACACAGCCAAAAACAAATAAATCAAGAAGAATCAGCTTTTAGGAGTCCTTAGATGCTGAAGACACTGAGATTTCTTTTAGGGCGTGATAAATTAGTTATTTCAGGGCTTCCCTGGTAGCGCAGTGGTTGAGAGTCCGCCTGCCGATAAAGGGGACACGGGTTCGTGCCCCGGTCCGGGAAGATCCCACAGGCCGCTGAGCGGCTGGGCCCGTGAGCCATGGCCACTGAGCCTGGGCGTCCGGAGCCTGTGCTCCGCAACAGGAGAGGCCACAGCAATGAGAGGCCCGCGTACCGCAAAAAAAATAAAAATAAAAATAAATAAATAGGAGAAGAGATTTGCCACAGGGAAGGTGTTTAGGGATGGCGGTGGTTGCAGGAATCCAACAGGCCCATGCAGAACAGTTGGCCAACATGCGAATCCAGGACCTGAAAGTCAGCCTCAAACTCCTGCACTCTGTGAACAACCCCATTCTAAGGAAGAGGAAATTACTCGGCACCAAGCCAAAGGATGGTGTTTATATCCACGACCGTGAGAATGGAGCCGAGGATTCAAATGTTGCCTTGGAAAAGCTCCGAGATGTGATTGCTCAGTGTATTCTCCCCCAGGCTGGAGAGAATGAAGATGAAAAGCTGAATGAAGTAGTTCAGGAAGCTTGGAAGTATAACCGGGAATGCAAACTCCTAAGAGATACTCTGCAAAGCTTCAGCTGCAATGGTCGTGGATTCACAGATAAAGTAGATCGACTAAAACTGGCAGAAATTGTGAAGCAAGTGATAGAAGAGCGAACCACATCCCACGAATCCCAATAATGACAGCTTCAGACTTTGTTTTTTAACAAGTTGAAAATTTATTCATTAATGTATAAAGTAATTTGTATGTAAATTAATAAATCATAATTTCATTTCCCAATAAATAAATAAATAAATAAATTAGTTATTTCAATGTGTTCAGAATACAAGCTCATTTTCTGTGTAAATATTTTCAATCAAAGCTTTCTGAAAAACACGTGTACTGTTCCCAAGGACATCACACAAGAAAATGCAAAGCAATTTATCTCATTGTCATAATTCTCATAATACTTAAATGCCCAATTTTGCTTTTAATGCTTAATTAAGAGGAAAAAATCAGTGATTATTTATCCTTTTTCACTGAAAAAGGCAAATAAGAATATCTTGCTGTTAACATGGCAAAATAAATTCCTAATTGTTAAACACCCAACATTCTTCAGTATAAATCTTCTGGGTCCAGGAAATGGCACAAAGACCAAGGCTAACATGGTCAACTTCCTCTCATTAAAAAAAAAAAAAAATCCAAAAATCCTAGGAGTTCATACTCAGAGAAAACATTTATGTGTGTGGCTATAACTACAAAACTGAATTAGCCTCGATAAATGACATGTCAATCAGGTCAGGGGTTAAAAGCAACCCTTCACTACTGTCAACTCTCAGTGCACCCACACAGCAATACACTATGCAACCATTATAAACCATATTAAAGATACAATACACAACTGGGTGAGGAAAATAGCAGATGTTAGAACAGTTCGATAATAATTGGATTCAGTCAGTAAATTATGGCAAAGATACTAAAAATAAATCCTGAAAGTAAAGAGACTGACACTGAATGACATGAAAACATTCATATTTTACTGAGTAAGCAGTAACTGCAAAAATATATCTAAAATGATACCATTTTTTAAATGTATTAATACTGCCTATGTAGGAAAAAAGTCTGGAAGAACATATCACAAATAGCTAACACTGGTTACCTAGGATTCTTTTAACTTTCTTTTTAATCCTACTTTTTCTTTTTTTTTGCAGTACACGGGCCTCTCACTGCTGTGGCCTCTCCCGTTGCGGAGCACAGGCTCCGGACACGCAGGCTCAGTGGCCATGGCTCACGGGCGCAGCCGCTCCACGGTATGTGGGATCTTCCCAGACCGGAGCACGAACCCGTGTCCCCTGCATCGGCAGGCGGACTCTCAACCACCGCACCACCAGGGAAGCCCACTTTCTGACTTTTATACAATGAACTTCTACTACCACTTCATAAAGTAAGGAAAACGCAAAACTTACATTTAAAGTAAGTTCAAAAACAGTACAAATATATGATACCAATGATATTCAAACACAATGAGATAAAGAGAAAAGGAAATTACACAAAAGAAATGTCACGGAGTGGTAATAGAACCATCTCTGAGAGATTGGTTCAAGATGGCGGAGCAGAAGGACGTGCACTCATTCCCTCTCGTGGGAGCACCGGAAACACAACTAACTGCTGAACAATCATTGACAGGAAGACACTGGAACTCACCAAAAAAGATACCCCACATCCAAAGACAAAGGAAAAGCCACAATGAGATGGTAGGAGGGGCGCAATCACAGTAAGATCAAATCCCATAACTGCTGGGTGGGTGACTCACAAACTGGAGAACAATTATACCACAGAAGTCCACCCACTGGAGTGAAGGTTCCAAGCCCCACGTCAGGCTTCCCAACCTAAGGGTCCAGCAACGGGAGGAGTAATTCCTAGAGAAGCAGACTTTGAAAGCTAGCGGGATTTGATTGCAGGACTTCAACAGAACTAGGGGAAACAGAGACTCCACTCTTGGAGGGCACACACAAAGTAGTGTGTGCATCAGGACACAGGGGAAGGAGCAGTGACCTCAGAGGAGACTGAACCAGACCTAAGTGCTAGTGTTGGAGGGTCTCCTGCAGAGGTGGGGGGTGGCTGTGGCTCACCGTGGGGACAAGGACACTGGCAGCAGAAGTTCTGGGAAGTACTCCTTGGCGTGAGCACTCCCAGAGTCCGCCATTAGCCCCACCAAAGAACTGAGGAGGCTCCAGTGCTGGGTCGCCTCAGGCCACACAACCAATAGGGAGGGAACCCAGCCCCACCCATCAGCAGACAAGCAGATTAAAGTTTTACTGAGCTCTGCACACCAGAGCAACACCCAGCTCTACCCACCACCAGTCCCTCCCATCAGGAAACTTGCACAAGCCTCTTAAACAGCCTCATCCACCAGAGAGCAGACAGTAGAACCAAGAAGAACTACAGTCCTGCAACCTGTGGAACAAAAACCACATTCACAGAAAGATACACAAAATGAAAAGGCAGAGGACTACGTACCAGATGAAGGAACAAGAAAAAACCCTAGAAAAACAACTAAATGAAGTGGAGACAGGCAACCTTCCAGAAAAAGAATTCAGAATAATGATAGCAAAGATGATCCAGGACCTCGGGAAAAGAATGGAGGCAAAAATCGAGAAGATGCAAGAAATGTTTAACAAAGACCTAGAAGAATTAAAGAACAAACACCTAGAAGAATTAAATAACAAACAAACAGAGATGAACAATATAATAACTGAAATGAAAAATACACCAGAAGGAATCAATTGCAGAAAAACTGAGACAGAAGAAGGGAGAAGTGACCTGGAGGACAAAATGCTGGAATTCATTGCCACAGAACAGAATAAAGAAAAAAGAATGAAAAGAAATGAAGACAGTCTAAGAGACCTTTGGGGCAACATTAAACTCAACAACATTCACATTACAGGGGGCCCAGGAGAAGAGAGAAAGAACCTGAGAAAATCATTGAAAAGACTGTAGTTAAAAACTTCCCTAACATGGGAAAGGAAATAGCCACCCAAGTCCAGGAAGCACAGAGGGTCACAGGCAGGGTACACCCAAGGAGAAACACACCGAGACACATAGTAATCAAATTGACAAAAATTAAAGACAAAGAAAAATTATTGAAAGCAACAAGGGAAAAATGACAAATAACGTAACAGGGAACTCCCAGAAGGTTAACAGCTGATTTCTCAGCAGAAACTCTACAAGCCAGAAGGGAATGGCACAATATATCTAAAGTGATGAAAGGGAAGGACCTACAACCAAGCTTACTCTACCCAACAAGGATCTCATTCAGATTTGACGGAGAAATCAAAAGCTTTACAGGGGACTTCCCTGGTGGTACAGTGGTTAAGAATCCACCTGCCAATGCGGGGGACACGGGTTTCAGCTCTGGTCTGGGAAGATCCCACATGCGCAGAGCAACTAAGCCCATGTGCCACAACTACTGAGCCTGTGTGCTGCAACTACTGAAGCCTGTGTGCCTAGAGCCCGTGCCCTGCAACAAGAGAAGCCACTGCAACGAGAAGCCCACACACCACAACGAAGAGTAGCTCCCGCTCACCGCAACTAGAGAAAGCCCATGGGCAGAAACGAAGACCCAATGCAGCCAAAAATAAATAAATAAATTTATTTTTAAAAAAAGCTTTACAGATAAGCAAAAGCTAAGAGAACTCAGCACCACCAAACCAGCTCTACAACAAATGCTACAGGAACTTCTATGAGTAGGAAACACAAGAGATGAAAAGGACCTACAAAAACAACCCATAACAATTAAGAAAATGGTAATAGGAACACACGTATCAATAATTACCTTAAACGTGAATGGATTAAATGCTCCAACCAAAAGACACAGGCTCGCTGAGTGGATACAAAAACAAGACCCATATATATATGCTGTCTACAAGAGACCCACCTCAGACCTAGAGACACATACAGACTGAAAGTGAGGGGATGGAAAAAGATATTCCATGCAAATGGAAATCAAAACAAAGCTGGGGTAGCAATACTCATATCAGATAAAATAGACCTTAAAATAAAGGATGTTACAGGAGACAAGGAAGGACACCACATAACGATCAAGGAACCAATCCAAGAAAAAGATATAACAATTATAAACATACATGCACCCAACATAGGAGCACCTCAATACATAGGCAACTGCTAACAGCTATAAAAGAGGAAATAGACAGTAACACAATAATAGTGGGGGACTTTAACACCTCACTTACATCAATGGACAGATCATCCAGACAGAAAATTAATAAGGAAACACAAGCTTTCAATGACACAACAGACCAGACAGATTTAATTGATATAAGACATTCCATCCAAACACAGCAGATTACACTTTCTTCTCAACTGCACGTGGAACACTCTCCAGGATAGATCACATCCTGGGTCACAAATCAAGCCTCAGTAAATTTAAGAAAATTGAAATCATATCAACATCTTTTCCAAGCACAATGCTATGAGATCAGAAATCAATTACAGGGGTAAAAAAACATAAAAAACACAAACACATGGAAGCTAAACAATACGTTACTAAATAACCAAGAGATCACTGAAGAAATCAAAGAGGAAATCAAAAAATACCTAGAGACAAATGACAATGAAAACACGACGATCCAAAACCTATGGGATGCAGAAAAAGTAGTTCTAACAGGGAAGTTTATAGCAATACAATCCTACCTCAAGAAACAACAAACATCTCAAATTAACAATCTAACCTTACACCTAAAGGAACTAGAGAAAGAAGAACAAACAAAACCCAAAGTTAGCAGAAGGAAAGAAATCATAAAGAGGAGAAATAAGTGAAACATAAACAAAGAAAACAAGAGCAAAGATCAATAAAACTAAAAGCTGGTTCTTTGAGAACATAAACAAAATTGATAAACCTTTAGCCAGATTCATTAAGAAAAACAGGGAGAGGACTCAAATCAATAAAATCAGAAATGAAAAAGGAGAAGTTAAAACAGACACCACAGAAATACAAAGCATCCTAAGAGACTACTATAAGCAACTCTATGCCAATAAAATGGACAACCTGGAAGAAATGGACAAATTCTTAGAAAGGTATAACCTTCCAAGACTGAACCAGGAAGGAACAGACCAACCACAAGGAATGAAATTGAAACTGTGATTAAAAATCTTCCAACAAAAAAAAAATTTTTTTTAATTTAAAAAATAAAAATCTTCCAACAAACAGAAGTCCAGGACCAGATGGCTTCACAGGTGAATTCTATCAAACATTTAGAGAAGAGCTAACACCCTTCCATCTCAAACTCTTCCAAAAAACTTGCAGAGGAAGGAACACTCCTAAACTCATTCTATGAGGCCACCATCACCCTGACACCAAAACCAGACAAAGACTCTACAAAAAAAGAAAACTACAGACTGATATCACTGATAAATATAGATGCAAAAACCCTCAACAAAATACTAGCAAACAGAATCCAACAACACATTAAAAGGATCATACACCACGATCAAGTGGGATTTATCCCAGGGATGCAAGGATTCTTCAATACACACAAACCAATCAATGAGATACACCATATTAACAAACTGAAGAATAAAAACCATATGATCATCTCAATAGATGCAGAAAAAGCTTTTGACAAAATTCAACACCCATTTATGATAAAAACTCTCCAGAAAGTGGGCATAGAGGGAACCTACCTCAACATAATAAGGGCCATATACGACAAACCCACAGCAAGCATCATTCTCAATGGTGAAAAACTGAAAGCATTTCCTCTAAGATCAGGAACAAGACAAGGATGTCCACACTCATCACTATTATTCAACATAGTTTTGGAAGTTCTAGCCATGGCAATCAGAGAAGAAGAAATAAAAGGAACGAAAAATGGAAAAGAAGTAAAACTGTCACTGTTTGCAAATGACATGACACTACCCATAGATAATCCTAAAGATGCCACCAGAAAACTACTAGAGCTAATCAATGCATTTGGTAAAGTGGCAGGATACAAAATTAATGCACAGAAATCTCTTGCATTCCTATACGCTAACAACGAAAGATCAGAAAGAGAAATTAAGGAAACAACCACATTCACCACCGCAAAAAAAAGAATAAAATACCTAGGAATAAACCTACCTAAGGAGGTAAAAGACATGTACTCAGAAAACTATAAGACACTGATGAAAGAAATCATAGCTGACACACACAGTTGGAAAGATATACCATATTATTGGATTGGAAGAATCAATATTGTGAAGATGACTATACTACCCAAAGCAATCTATAGATTCAATGCCATCCCTATCAAATTACCAGCGGCATTTTTTACAGAACTAGAACAAAAAAATCTTAAAATTTGTACGGAGACACAAAAGACCCCGAATAGCAAAAGCAGTCTTGAGGGAAAAAAACAGAGCTGGAGGAATCAGACTCCCTGACTTCAGACTATACTATAAAGCTACAGTAATCAAGACAATACAGTACTGGCACAAAAACAGAAACAGAGATCAATGGAGCAAGATAGAAAGCCCAGAGATAAACCCACACACCTACGGTCGACTAACCTAGGACAAAGGAGGCAAGGATATACAATGGAGAAAAAACAGCCTCTTCAGTAAGTGGTGCTGGGAAAACTGGACAGCTACATGTAAAAGAATGAAATTAGAACACTCCCTAACACCATACACAGAAATAAACTCAAAATGGATTAGAGACCTAAATGGAAGACCCAACACTATAAAACTCTTAGTCGAAAACATAGGAAGAACAACACTCTTTGACATAAATCACAGCAAGATCTTTTTTGATCCACCTCCTAGAGTAACGGAAATGAAAACAAAAATAAACAAATGGGACCTAATGAAACTTAAAAGCTTTTGCAAAGCAGGGAAACTAAAAACAAGACAAAAAGACAACCCTCAGAACGGTAGAAAATATTTGCAAACAAATCAACGGGCAAAGGATTAGTCTCCAAAATATATAAACAGCTCATGCAGCTCAATATTAAGAAAACAAACAACCCAACCAGAAAATGGGCAGAAATCCTAAACAGACATTTCTCTGAAAATGGGCAGAAATCCTAAACAGACATCTCTCTTCTCTGAAGACGTACAGATGGCCATGAGGCACATGAAAAGCTGCTCAACATCACTAATCATTAGAGAAATGCAAATCAAAACTACAGTGAGGTATCACCTCTCCCGGTCAGAATGGGCATCATCAGAAAATCTACAAACAACAAATGCTGGAGAGGGTGTGGAGAAAAGGAAACCCTTTTTTCACTGTTGGTGGGAATGTAAATTGATACAGCCACTATGGAGAACAGTATGGAGGTTCCTTAAAAAACTAAAAATAGAATTACCATATGACCCAGCAATCCCACTACTGGGCATATACCCACAGAAAACCATTATTCAAAAAGACACATGCACCCCAATGTTCACTGCAGCAGTATTTACAATAGTCAGGTCATGGAAGCAACCTAAATGCCCACTGACAGACGAATGGACAAAGAAGATGTGGTACATATATATAATGGAATATTACTCAGCCATAAAAAGGAATGAAATTGGGTCATTTGTAAAGACGTGGATGGATCTAGAGACTGTCATACACAATGAAGAAAGTCAGAAAGAGAAAAACACATATCGTATATTAAAGCATATATGTGGAACCTAGAAAAAGGGTACAGATGAACTGGTCTGCAGGGCAGAAATAGAGACACAGGTGTAGAGAACAAATGTATGGACACCAACAGGGCGAAAGTGGTGGGGGATGGGCGGGGGGTGAGATGAATTGGGAGACTAGGATTGCGATATATACACTAACATGTATAGAACAGATAACTAATAAGAATCTGCTGTATAAATAAATAAATAAAATAAAATTTAAATGATAAAAAAAAGGAGAGAGAGGAATCAAAAAAAAAAAAAAAAGAACCATCTCTGCGTGGTCTTTCCCCCCATTTACAGAGGTCTTTGACATCTATTCACAGTCTTCCTTCTAACCTAAGTCCTACCATAATCAAGGTGACGGCAACAAGAGGATACCCAAGTCAGGTGCTTGGTTCTCAAGTCCAGTGACCTCCCCCTTCACTCCATAAAGCCATCCACTTACACAGCCACAACCTGCTCCGTGTCTGAAACCATCAAATTCAAGGCATTCCATTCAGACCACTGCCCCCAGAAATCCTGAATAATCAGACAGATTTGACCATCAGAACCTTTCCTCCTTTGAACCTGTTTTCTTCCTGCCAATATCATTCAGAGTTCACTCATACTTACTCTGGTTTACTCTCCCTGCTTCTAGGAATTTCCTATCTCTCCCTTCATTTTGGTAAACTATTTAAAAACTACACCCAACTTACTTCAATGACTTAAAATAAGAATCAAAACGGATTATTATTCTATTATATAAAGGAGAATCATACTTTACCTCATCCTCTCAAGGAGAGAATCATAAAACTGCTCAAGTACTGGCGTTTTCATTTTAACTCATGGATGGTCCAACCCTCATCTCCTGCTTTTCCTCAAAGTTATTTCATTATTCCAGCAGACCAAAATTCAATCAGGTAAACTACGTTATCCTCATACTTCCTCTCATAATCTATTCTCTCAATTCTTTTTAAATCTTTCCCACATCTGTATTTCCCAGCACTTAACATCAAATACACATGGTAGACATTCAATAAACACTGGAATGCTTGACTGCTTTCATCACTTATGCTTTGTATATATTAACTCATTTAATTCTTTCTAAATTTTTTCACTCACAGGAAGTTATTGGGTACTTTCTTCCCCAAAAAACTGTCTCATTCTATTTTGAGTATGTAATGCACAATTTTCCAAATTTTAAAAATAAATTTTTCTCTTTCCAATTCCTCTAAATACCATCAATATTTGACCTTCCCCTTAAATGTGTTCTCTTTTACTGAATGTTAAAATAACATTAAAGCCAAAAATTAGAACTACTTATTCTGAGTGAAGCCAATAAGCACTTAAACCTCTGAAGGAATTCTAAATGGAGCAAGAAAGCCATCAATATTTTATCTGCTAACATTTACACTGCAACCTACTTAAAACAGTAAGTTATATGGCTGTTTCCATTTCTGGAAGGTATCGGCTTATCTAAGAAATCCAGATTTCCTCTCTGCCCTCCTAGAAAAAAACATACTGTCAAGTGTCACTGAATATGTTTCTTATGTTTTACACCATTAAAATTTAATAATGGAACTAACTGTGAAAGGAAAAAAACAAAGAAGGATCTAACTTAGGTTCAATTTTTAGAACTTCTTAAAGCAAAAAATCAATAAAATGGGAAAATAAAACAGAAGGGAATATTTTATTTTCTAAACGAAATTAAAGAAAAACACAGAGTTCTGGGATTCCCCCGCGGTCCAGTGGTTAGGACTCGGCACTTCCGCTGCCGTGGCCGGGGTTCAACCGCTGGTCGGGGAGCTGAGATCCCTTATGTTTTTTTGGCACAGCCAAAACAAAAATACAGTTTCAGACAGGTCATTCTAACAACAAAATGTGTCATAATTTTAAGGAAAGGTGTGGGACATAGTAGAAAAGGCTTCAACTACCCAGACCTCAGTTTGAACCCAAAATCTGATATCACTACTAGTAGTGGTGAGACCTCTCTGAAGAAGAAATGGGTTATTAGAAGTAATGAGAGTATGCAGCAACTAGAATAATTCCCCATGCTCCAACGCTATCTTATATTCGCCATACTAAGCTAACAGCAGAGCACCTCAAGTATCAGCCGTTATATAAAGCTTCTCTAATGTATATACTTACTATTAGACTAAGTATCAAAATAACTCATTGTGATCACCTACACAGACTGCTGTCTTAAAGTCCCTCTGCTCTATTCAGCTACAGGAAGCTGTTTCTTGATGCGTAGTCTGAACAGATCAACTACCTTTTTTCCAGCTGAGATTTGGTTACACCTTACTTTGTTAGGCACACTTCAAGTGCAAGTTCAAACTGGGCATCTCAGAGCAGACTGGATCATGTCGAATGCCATGCACCCAAGTCATCCAGTTTTATTAAAGATGCTGCCAAGTCCTTAAGAGAATTTCTAGAAATGAAAGCAGGATGGTGCAAGGCATGGAAAATTACTAGCCACCTTTACAACCTAAAATTTAACTTTAATATAGCTCTTAACAGTTAAATTTACAATAAACTGACTGAAAAATTTCTCAACCATGCCAAAAATCATGACTTATTAATACATTTTAGCTGATTAGTGGAAAAAAGCAATTAACCAAGTTCTTCAATTATCAAAAATTGATACTTAAAACACTTCCTTTTAGAGGTCCCTATTCATTTTAATTTTTGATAGCACTTATATATAAGGGGGCAAACAAATCAAAGAAAACAGTGTAGAAAACTTCAGTTTTTTACATAGAATTTAAAAGAAACTTTGTTCTAATGTTTAGATATGCCGCTACTGAATAGTTTTATTTGTAATATCAAAACTCACTTATACTCTATCTAGGGAAATAACTGTAAATATGAGAAGACACATCTTGTTATAAGGACAAGCTCCATGAGACCAGAGATTTTTTTTCTATTTCTCTTTATTCATTATCATATCCACAGTGCCTAGACCAGTGACACTAGATATTTACTGAATTTTTTAAAAGATCCATATAGTGTTACTCACAATAGTAAAAAATTGAAAACACATATGAAACAGTACACATTCATTGTAATGATGAAGACTATATAATTGCACAGAAGTACTTATACTTTTTAAAATAACTTTTTCGGGCTTCCTTGGTGATGCAGTGGTTAAGAATCCGCCTGCCAATGCACGGGACACGGGTTCAAGCCCTGGTCCAGGAAGATCCCACATGCCATGGAGCAACTAAGCCCGTGTGCCACAACTACTGAGCCTGTGCTCTAGAGCCTGCGAGCCGCAACTACTGAGCCCATGTGCCTACAGGCCCTGCTCTGCAACAAGAGAAGCCACCACAATGAGAAGCCCAAGGATGGCAACAAAGAGCAGTCCCCTCTCGCCACAACTAGAGAAAGCCCACGCACAGCAACGAAGACCCAATGCAGCCAAAAACAAAAAAATAAATCTTTTTTAAAAATAAATAAATAATAAAATAAAATTACTTTTTTTTTTTTTTTTTTTTTTTGGTCCATACCGCACAGCTTGCAGGATCTTAGTTCCCCGACCAGGGGTTGAACCCGGGCCATGGCAGTGAAAGTGCCAAGTCCTAACTACTGGACCGCCAGGGAATTCCCAAAATAACATTTTTTAAAGTATTAACTTAGACATTAAGAAAACTGGGTTCCAGTATCAACTCGGTCACTAATTTCACTTGTGCTCTGGGGTAAATGACAAACTATATGGGTTCCAGTACCTTCATGTGAACTACTTCCCCTACTTCTTGGCCTCTGCTGGTCCATTCTCAAGTAGAAATTATAGGAAGAAGAACACACCTGAGTTACCTCAGAAAGCAAAGACTGACCACATGGTAGCGAAAAGGGGTAAGCAACCTGTACCAAATCAAACGCAATCTGCCCTATCCAACCAGACTGAGAGTTTCTTAGTGATATGCTCTTCAAGCCACACTGACTCAGGATCATCCATTTTCACTCGAGGGTCCCAAAGGCATACTTAACCAACCACTCTACAATAAACAGAGCCAGTAACTTCGGTCATCTGATCCAAGAGAACAAGGCCATCCAGGGTACACCAAAATATCAAGCCCTACTGTCAAAGGAACCAGAAAATAAAGTACAGGTGGAAAGGGAGCGATTTCACCTGCTGTTCTCTGTGCCAGCCAACAACTCTCGTAGAAAGGAATAGGCCGCTCACCAATAGGCTGGAAGAAAAGCAGCTGTTCCCCAAATCCTTTGAATAAAGACTATTATAATCTTACTATATTCATTACACATCACCTGGGACAAATCCACAAGGACACTTTCTATTTTACAGACTCTTTCTGATGAAACTCTCAAAGACTTTCCAAAAGCATCATTTGCCCTTCAACACCTACCTCCATCCCACTTCCCTCACCCCACAGCCAAACACTATTAGCAGCCACTACAGAACTACCAGAGGAAGCACAGCGCTGTGGTTAGGAGCACAGACCCTGGAGCCAGACTGCCTAGATTCAAAACTTGGCTCTGCCCCTTCCTAGCTGGGTGACTTTGGGCAAGTTACTGAAACTTTCTGTACCTCCACTTAGGGACAATAAAATAACATATAGGATTATTATAAAGGTTAAACTCACATAGAACAGTGCCTGGATAAGTACGAAGTGTAAAATTATAATTTTTTAATGTAAAGTGAAGGATTTGCACTAAGGTCCACGCCTTATAAGGAAAACTGACGATACTTAGGAATTCTCGTTCCCTGTGGTCTAATTACCAAACCATGCAAACTATTAATACAAAAGAGAAATCTCAAGGGAGAAAGTACGTTGGTGCCCCATGGTTTTACTGGCAAGCCACAGGCTAGGAATTTCTAAACTGCAGGTTCATGGAGGGATTCAGGCAACCCATTAATCCCCTGAAACTGCACAAAATTTTGAGACACTAAGACAGTTCTATACTGTTATTTCTCCTACCTTAAAAAAAAAAAAAATTTCTTCTCTTCACTAAATTTCTACTACCTGCAACTATTCTCCCAAAAGGTGTTATTTCTCTCAAATTCTCCTTTCATTCTCTCTTAAACCCACTCCAATTAGGCTCCTGACTCCACTGAAACCAGTCTTGTGAAGATCACTTCTGACCTCCACATTGCGAAATCCAATGATCAGTTCTCAGTCCTAATCTGACCTGGTTTAGCAGGGCTGTTTTCCCCAGTTCACCTCCCCGTCTTGCTTGATATATTCTTCTTGCTCGGCTTCCAAGGTGCCATCTCCTATCAGCTACAGCCTCTTGGTTTTCCATGTTTGCTGATCTCTCCTCAGCAATTTTTGTTGCCAATTGTTCTCACCTCAGTCTCCTCATTTTCCTTCCTGACAACACCATCCTTCTAGCTGCTCAGTCCCAAAACCTTGCAATCATTCTTGACTCTTCTCTTTCACCAGGACCCTACATCAAACTTCATCAGAAAATATTGTTGCTCTACCTTCAAAAGACATCCAGAAGCCAAACACTTCTCACTCCCTCACTGCTACTACCCTGCTCTGAGCCACCATCATCTCTCACATTGATTATTATTACAATAGCCTCCTACCTGTCTCCTTATTTCCACCCTTTTGCCCCAGTCTGTTGTTAATACAGCAGTCAGAGTGATCCTTTAAAAATACAAATCATATGTCACTCTCTGCTCAAAACCTTCCAAGGCCTTCCCATTTCAATTTATGCCAAGGTCCTTAATAGGACCCCAGAGGCACCAGAGATCTACTTGCCCCTACTCCCTTACCAGTACATACTACACTTTATCTTAGGAGTCAATACAGATGAATGGTGGTTCCCCAAAAGTTAAGTCCAAGTCCTAAACCCCCAGTTCCTGTGAATTTGGCCTGATTTGGAAAAATAGTCTTTGCAGATGTAATCAAGTTAAGGATGTCAAGATGAGATCATCCTGGATTTAGGGTGGGTCCCCAAACTGATGACAGGCAGAGGGAAATGAGATAAAGAAGTGAAGACAGAAGCAGAGATTGGAGTGATGAGTGTATAAGCCAAGGGATGAGGGCAGCCACCAGAAGCTAGGCAAGAAGCATGGAATGAATACTACCTCAGAGCCTCTAGAAAAAGGCATTTTGAACACTACTAACTCATATTCAACAAGGGGTGGTTTGCCTTAACTAGTGGCAATACTTCCATCTCTCAGGACACAGCATCTCACCAAATCCCAAACCTGACCACTCTCATCACCCGCGGCCCCAACCCTATCCAAGTCCCCCGCCCCACCTCTCCTGTATGCCGCCAACAGCCTCCTCCCCAGTCTCCCCGCTTCTACTCTGAAGGACAACAGTCGTTTTACGCAACAGCCAGAGGTATCTTTTTAAAAGGAGAAATCAGATCTTGTCACACCCCGATCAAAACCTTCCGCTGGCGTCCCATTACACTTAAGAGTAAAAGCCAGAGGCCTTACCGTGGTCTACCAGGACCTGTAAGACACACACCCCCTCCCACCACACCTCCTCCCACACCTCCTAAGTTCTCCAGAGCCAGTCCACTGTTCCTTAACCTCACCAGCAGGCTCCCACCTCAGGACTTCTGCACCTGGTGTTCCCTCTGCCTGGAATGCTCTATCGCCAATTCTCTGGACAGTTCCTTAACCTGTTCAAGGCCTGCTTAAATGTCACCTCTATAGAGAAGCTCTCCCTGCATACCCTACTTCACAGCATCCCCCATACACCCCATGAGTCTCTCTCCCCTGTCTAAGCAACACAGTTGCTTCATTTTACAATTTGTTTAATTTCAATAAGAATAAAGGTATATTCTCCTTGTTCAAAATGAAATCTGGGGGCTTCCCTGGTGGCGCAGTGGTTGAGAGTCCACCTGCCGATGCAGGGGACGCAGGTTCGTGCCCCGATCTGGGAAGATCCCACATGCTGCGGAGCGGCTGGGCCCGTGAGCCATGGCCGCTGAGCCTGCGCGTCCGGACCTTGTGCTCTGCAGCGGGAGAGGCCACAACAGTGAGAGGCCCGCATACCGCAAAAAAAAAAAAAAAAAAATGAAATCTGGGACTTCCCTGGTGGTGCAGTGGTTAGGAATCCGCCTGCCAACGCAGGGGACACAGGTCTGAGCCCTGATCCGGGAATATCCCACATGCTGTGGAGCAACTAAGCCTGTGCACCACAACTACTGAGCCTGCGCTCTAGAGCCCGCGAGCCACAACTACTGAGCCCGCGGGCCACAACTACTGAGCTTGCACGCCTAGAGCCCGTGCTCACAACAAGAGAAGCCACCGCAATGAGAAGCCCACGCACCACAACGAAGAGTAGCCCCTGGTCGCCGCAACCAGAGAAAGCCCGCAGCAACAGAGACCCAACACAGCAAAAAACAAATAATTATTTTTTAAAAATGAAATCTGAGCAAAAAACTGCAATTTTTATAGGCAACTCCCTATGAAGTTAGACACAATATAGAAATAAATACACACACACGTCTTTTTAAAAATAATTCTGTGCTTTGTGTATGGTTTTTCTTTATTTTATATTTAGAAGCATTGAAAAGAAGTGCTGTACGTACAAGAAAGTTTGTTAGTAGTACTAGATATAGTAGGAAAAAAGAACAATGGAAATAACCTAAATGCCCAATACATATATGTATATATATGAAGAAATACGTACATTAAAAAACATAAGACAACCATTAAAAAATAATAATAATGAGAAAAGTGTTTAGGAGACTTTTTTTTTTTTTTAAATTAATGACAACAAAAAGTAAGTCCAACCTTTACACTGCTCAAACATTTGCTAAGCACTTGTCTTGTGCCTGGCCCGCCCTGACAGACCCACCGTGACAGACCCGCCCTGACAGACTAGGACTGGGCTGGTGCTCTGGGCTCCCAGGTGGCAGGGGCTGAGCAGGCACTTACAGCGCAGTGTGACCCAGGATGTCCCAGGAAGGACAGATGCCGCAGGAGAGCAAAGCTGGACACAGCCCTGACTGAGGAAAGGCTGTCAGATGAAATGATGCCTAAACTGAGACCTGAAGAACAAACAGGAGGGAGCATAAAGAAAAGGGGGCGGGGAGGGCGGATGAAAGAGGTATGAAGCAGAATGGGTGTCTGGGGTGAGAGGCAAAAGAACAGATGAACCAGAATCATACATAATCTATGATTTATGCCTTTTTTTTCTTTTTTTTTTTTTTAGAAAACTAAAATAACTACTGCATTTGGTGGCAGGATCTTTGGTAAAAAATTTTTACGAGATATGATACTAAATAAAAGCCAACAGTGATTCTTCACCAACCACTTAGACTACTAAGAGCCTATTCTGTCCTGTGGCTATTCCTCTTTCCTCCAGTCTATCCTGCCATCTGACCAAATACAAGCAGGGACAGGAAGCAGTTCTAACACAGCACACCAGCACATACACGTCTTTCCCAGGACTGGCCAGTGTACCTCCTATCGCCACATTACCAATCTGGGGCCAAAAGTACTCAGGCCTCCACAGTCGCTGGCCACCTTGCTACTTTACTACCTCAACGCCCGCCACTTCCTGTCAGGTGTCAACAGGAATTCTGTGCTGAGCATTCCAAGCCGCTCTCATTTGGTCCACCTAACTTATCCCACCCCATTCCTCCCCACAGATCTGTTACCCCAACCAGGCTCTCTTTACTTAACACTGTACACACCATCCTCATTCCTGCCTCAGGCTGACCCTGCTAGGACTGCCCTAACCTGCTCTCCCAGTTCCTAGTCAAATAGCACCCATTCTTCAAGGCCCCCCTCTTAGCTTCTCAATGGATCCTTAGTTAACTTCTTTAACCCACAATAACCTCTAGTTAGCCTGAATGTGAACTATATTTGTTATGCTATACAATAAGTAGTTCCATTTTTGTTCTAGAAAACTCAAAATGTTGCATTTTTGCAAGGCTTCCCTCCTAAACTGTAAGGCCAAAGTTTATATCCCACTTTCATCAGTATTAAACTTGGAAACACACATCCAATACCTGCTGGCTGGCTGACAGAGCCTGTGTGGGAGGTTCAGCCGGGCAGGATTCAGTGCCAGCTTCTTCTCTGCAACTACAGGTTTAAACACCATGATTAGGATTGAATTTACATGCCCCTCTAGCACAGGAAACAGATTTACTTCTTTATTAATTCATTCATTCACTCACTCATTCATTCCTAATGCAAGCAAAAATCACCACACCAAGAGGAAAACATGTAATCAGATCAGCACCTAATTTACTCATAGCATGTGTCCACAAAAAAAGTATGCAAGCTCCCAAGGCAGAGGAGAAGATCAAGGGGCAATGCTAAGTCCTTCTGCTATAGGACTCCTCTTTCTTTATTTGAAAAGCATTTTTTCCCCAAAGAAGGGACTCAGGAAGAATGAACAAAATTATTTTCACATCAGCTCTGAGAGAATGTTCTTAAAAGTAAACGAAACATATAGAAAGCTATTTGGTGTTAAGTATAATACGGGTTAGGATGCCCAACCTCTCCCAAGAAGAGATGTACCTTCTACTCCCTGGAAACTGTCGGTGACAAGGAAAACCTCATCCCAGTTACACCAGGCCACACATCCACAATAAACGTAGCTGCCTGAAGGGGGGCTGAAGGACCAATTTGTTGACAAACAAGTAAAGATGTCTTGTGTTGTAACTCTGTTAAGTGCTACACAAATGTCCAGGGTGTATGTACGCTTCTTACTCGGGGCTGTCGGAGCATGATATTTCTTCTACTACAGTTCCTTTCAGACTGTATTTTAGTGATTTTTATTCATATCTGCTCCCTCCTTTTGCTCATGAACTCTGTTGAGAGCCGGGACACTCCTTACTCATCTTTGAGCTCCCACGGCCTAGTACAGTGCCCTGCAAGAGACACTAAAAATTGCTGTCGACAAGCCCAATGTATCACTCAGATGCTCCCTTACCAAACGCCAACTGCCCAGAGAAAAGGAGACTTAGCTGAGAGCAGCCTCCTAGAAGGTACAGCCTTAAATTACAGATCATTTCTATAAGAATCATTACATTTCACTTACTAATCACCTTATCTATCCTTTCAGAAAAACAAGATTGAGCTTTCCTTTTCATGATTAGTAAGGTACGTGGAAAGTATGATCATTCTGAAATCTCTTTTTTTCAAATTAAACACATCCATGGGAATCACAGGGGAAGAAAAGGGAACACACTGTATTTAAGAAAAAGACATTAGTTACAAACCAATAATTCTCTAAAAATCAAGCAAAACAAAGTATGAAGGGAAAAAAGCCTTTGTCAGAAACCATTTAAGGATAAGTAAGGTACATCATCACTATAAACTTAGAACAATTCTCTCCCAGAATTCATCACCAACAGAAAAGGTGAAGCTTCACAGAAAAAGATAAATCAGAAGGGCACCTTCTTCACGTAATGAAATTCAGGTTATATCTTTTCATAACCCATTAAGTTTATAATTGAAAAAGTACCAAGTTGTACAACTTTTTCAACACATCCAAAAACACACGTCAGGTCAGTAATTCACAGAAACCAGCAGAAACCAGGTAGTCACAACAGGTTTACCTCATCTCTGAAATATACTTATAACTATGTGTTTGGCTAATTTCATAGCCATCTGTTATTCTTATGGACCTTTCTCTTATAATATCCACTAAAACAGAGAAATTCAAATACTGACCTCTAATTCAACGTAATACAAACAACAAGTCTCCTGTCCAGAATTACATCAAACGGCCACAGTTCCTTTTTCAGTAATACCATGAGCAGGAGGCTGAAGCCCTCCACAGAGCATCTCTGTAAGTGGTCCTGCAGTGACTGTGCCACAGTGCACATACAGTTACCCCTAGACAATTACCTCCTAAAAGAAGACAGATGATTCTCACTGTGTCTAAAGTGAAACCGAAGTTTTCTAAACTAAACAGGTGTAGCAGACGAGCTCAAAATAGGTCCACCTCCTCCCTTCTTGGTGCTTTAGCAACATTCAATTCTTTTTTTTTTTTAATTAATTGACTGATTGATTTTTGGCTGCGCTGGGTCTTCGTCGCTTGCTGCATGCGGGCTTTCCCTAGTTGCAGCGAGCGGGGGCTACTCTTTGTTGTGGTACGTGGGCTTCTCATTGCGGTGGCTTCTCTTGTTGCGGAGCACAGGCTCTAGGCATGTGCGCTTCACTAGTTGTGGCATGTGGGCTTCAGTAGTTATGGCTCGCAGGCTCAGAAGTTGTGGCACACGGGCTTAGTTTCTCCACAGCATGTGGGATCTTCCCAGACCAGGGCTCGAACCCGTGTCCCAATCTGCACTGGCAGGCCGATTCTTAACCACTGAGCCACCAGGGAAGCCCAACATTCAATTCTCTTAACACTTCCCCCAGAGGTTGGATTCTTTTTAGTGATGTCTTACACCTAGTATTTTCTCTCAGTTTTAAGAAGGTTTAAAGATGCTGTGAAGGGGCAGGGGAGGGGTACCTCAGAGAAGCAGGGGTCCATTTTTATATTGGGAGCTAAAAGTGAATCATTTCTAAGCAATGCGCTGAGGGGGCTGAGGCCCACCTTGATGACAACAGTCTCAAAGGCGTAAATTTCCGAGGGTCATGAATCACTGCAGCGGGCTTTCCTGGTGGCGCAGTGGTTAAGAGTCCGCCTGCCGATGCGGGGGACACGGGTTCGTGCCCCGGTCCGGGAAGGTCCCACATGCCGCGGAGAGGCTAGGCCCGTGAGCCATGGCCGCTGGGCCTGTGCGTCCGGAGCCTGTGCTCCACAACGGGAGAGACCACAGCGGTGAGAGGCCCGCGTACCGCAAAAAAAAAAAAAAAAGAAAAGAAAAAGAATCACTGCAGCAAGCACATCTGCAGCGTGTGGTACTCCGCAAGCGCTTTGCAACCTTAACATTTCCATCCTCTACGGTCCTTCAATAGCCTCAAAGGATGCCTTGGATATCAAAGCCAGCCCCACATCCGCAAGACTGGCAATCAGTGTTCTAGAAAACTGCAAGAAGGCAGGCAAGATCCAAGCAAAATGGACTTTGGGAATGCAAGGAATTTGATGCCACCTGTATTCTTCTCCAGGAGTGATAAAAATATGACTCGTTCCCACGGAATTTGATTTGTAAGGGGAGAAATTACCCCAAATATCCAAACCAAATGAGAAAACCAATTATCTGAACACCTCATGGGAAAAGTAAGCACTTAACCAGCCAACTCTCCGCTGACTCAGGACCATTTTTTAAAAGGCGGGGCGGGGGGGGACCCCATACTAACTGTTGTTTTTTGTTTGTTTTTGTTTGGTTTTTTTTTTGCGATACGCAGGCCTCTCACTGTTGTGGCCTCTCCCGTTGCGGAGCACAGGCTCTGGACGCGCAGGCTCAGCAGCCATGGCTCACGGGCCCAGCCGCTCCGCAGCATGTGGGATCTTCCCGGACCGGGGTACAAACCCGTGTCCCCTGCATCGGCAAGCGGACTCTGAACCACTGTGCCACCAGGGAAGCCCTTAACTTTTAATTACAAATTAATCTTTGACTCCCAGAAAGTAAAAAAAACTTCAAAGCTTCCTTCCTGAGCAGTTAGACTGGAATAACCAACTTAAACAGCTTCTTAAATCATTTCAGGGGCCACATGCTAACAATGCTCTCTCTAGATCTTAACATTAAAAGTTCACAGGCCTGTGACTGAGGTGGCAGGAAAAACTGCTACCTGCTCCTATCCCCTAAGTCAAACAACCTATTGATGTCGTCCTCGTTACATTTTTCCACCAAAAAATATACTTACAGATCTCTGAGATTTTTAAATTGCTGCGTTTATTAAAAAAGAAGAAAAAGGCAATGCATTATCACTCTCATAAAATGTATTTTTGATGTCTCTTGTCATAAAATGAAAACAATTTTATTTTAGGACAAGACATCTAAGTTCTCTACTACAGCTGAACACTAACTGAGCACTTAGCAGTAACTGCATGAAAACATCTAAAACAAATACACCTGCATGTAGTGTTTGTGTAAGAAATACATCAAGAAAACAGTGGGTTTCTCTAGAAGTAACATTACAGAAGATAAATACTGCTAGATTAAGTAAGGGTTGTGAGCTGCAATAGCCTAGGCTCCTGAGAAAGAAAACGATAACTGAAGTACTTCAGATTTGTAGAGGTTTTTTTTAAATAAATTTATTTATTTCATTTATTTATTTTTGACTGCATTGAGCCTTCATTGCTGCGCACAGGTTTTCTCTAGTTGCGGAGAGTGGGGTCTACTCTTTGTTGCGGTGCGTGGGCTCTAGGCGTGCGGCCTTCAGTAGTTGTGGCTCGCAGGCTCAGCAGTTGTGGCTCTTGGGCTCTAGAGCTCAGGCTCAGTAGTTGTTGCGCACCGGCTTAGTTGTTCCACAGCCTGTGGGATCTTCCGGGACCCGGGCTCGAACACGTGTCCCCTGCATTGGCAGGCAGATTCTTAACCACTGCGCCAACAGGGAAGCCCCCAGATTTGTAGAGTTTATTTTTTCAATTTACTTCCATATCAATTTTTTCATTTCAGTTGATGTACTACAGTCCCCATTCGACAGCTGAGGAAGTACGGCACTTCATCACCCTTCGAACGCACGGTACGGGTGGATTCAGAATCCAGGTCCTCTCACGCTAACTAATCAAGCTTATTTATAATGCTCATTGGTTGTCATGGTTCAGGACATTTTGGTGAAGCAAGAAAGAACATGAATTACACAGCACGTACAGTGTGTTTAAAAGACCCAATTATTCTCTCCTATCCAAGCAACATCACATATCAGCAAAACATTATTTCTAGGGTTATAAACAGTTTCCCCAAAGGTCACCCAGTTCTCATATCTCACCTTGACCCAAATGCACACAGCACACAAGAATTTTATTTGGGTATTTTTTTAGGACAGTGCTTCTAAGCCAAGAAACTGCCCTCAAGTATAAATGGAAACATACATAAATTAAGATAAATGCGATATTCAAGCCACTCAGTGTTCATATTAGTCTCACCCTAAGTAATCATGCCACTGACCCGAGTGTCAGTCAGCACCATCTTCAATCTCCCTATGAAGAGCTAAAGGAAAAGAAAATCTAATTAAAAGCCCAAGAAAAAAATCCACTTTAATCAAAACTACAAGCCAAAGGCCAAGGGACTTTATGGTAGGAAAAATCCTAAAACTTGAAAAAGCTGTTAACAAGAAAAGAGATGTCAAGGGAGAAAAAGAGGAGACACTTTATTTAAAGGATTAAAACCAAACCAGTCAAAAACAACTTTCCAAACAGAAGAAGCATAAAAATATGGAGAAATAATAGAAGATGAGGGGATTAAAGTGCAAAAGAATCACAGTTTTAAGGACATTTTACTAAGAATAGGAAACTAAATGTTTAAAGCATTACTTTATAAAACTCAAAGTAAAGAATAACTGAGTTCTATCAAAATCAATAGAAAATCACTATAAGACTCTGTCAACATCTTTCCCCAAGTGGAACAACCATACAGATGAGGGTCCCAGATATGACCAGTAATAAGAGCTACTATTCTGTAATAGTCCTTGGACAGGAGCTACCTGGGACTCTACTAGATGGGAGTCAATGCTAGAGGACAGAAAGATTTTGGTCAAAAAATCAGTCTGACAGTTGCCAGCACGCTTTTCTCCACAAGAAAATACCTGTGAAACATAACAGAAACACACACAAGCCAGATCACCATTGTTCTTAAAGTGAAGCCATGTAATCATCTCATCACACACACACACTTTAGTATATAATAAGAAACCTCTGAAATAAAAAATGACTATAGTAACTACAAAGGAGTTGACTCACCCACGTAAAAAAACTGACTTACTAATTTTAAACACTTACCATATTTTTTAAATCTTTTTACCTCAAAAGCTTTTACACTTCAGATTTCATATTTTTTTTAATTTCAGAAAAAGTCGAAAAGTTTGTGTCACCTTTAGCAGTTGGAAATCAGTTTCAACTACAAGTTATTTAAAAGAAATCACTCCCCATCCAGTACCAAAGCACTGAGATTCCAAAGCAGTTGTCATGCATAATTCCATTTGGAACCCAGCTAGCCCAACTGTACTCTCAGGTAAGAGAGGCCTATACACTGGAAAAATAACAAGAAAAGTTGCATTTCCCATTTCCTGTTTTGGGCCTAATATGCCGATGAGCTTGGAAAGAGAGGACCTCAAGTTCAGCTTGATAGTTATTTACTACAAATAATAAAGCAATGGTTGGCACTCAATTTTTAAACAAATGAGTAAAACCCACAAAATGTATACTTTAAAAGGGTAAATTTTACAGTATGTGAATTATATCTCAGTAAGGTTATTTTTTAAATAAACAAATAAATGGTACTTGGAAAGAAGTGATCCATATAACATAAACCATCCAGCTCTACTACTGAGAGACAACAAAAATGTGTATTTTAAAATTCTGATATACAAAAAGATCATTAACTTCATTCATGGTCTAAGATGCAAATTAAAATAAAATATTGTACATTTTTCACCTATCAGATTACCAAAGATCAAGAACAGATAAGGAAATCTAAACCCTAAAACACTCTGTGTACACTGGCACATCTTGGAGGGCAATTTATTCACAGCTCTGAAAATTTAAAATGCACACACCTATTGCTGCAGCAATTCCACTCCTAAAAATTTACCCTACAGATACACCTATGCAATTGTACAGGTACAAGGATTAAAAAAAAAAGCCAGACTCAATCTAAGTGTCCATGAACAGGAAATTAAAGTATGCATCCACACAATGCCCCACTATGCAGATTTTTTTTTTAAAAGAAAGACGAGGTATAATTACAATTGACTTGAAAAATGTGTGACTGGAGTATTAAGTAAAAAGCAAAATTCAAGATAGTATGTATAGCACATACATGTGCTTATATATGCATAGGAAATGTCTAGAAGAATATTGGGGGAGTGGGCACTACTCTTCTTGAACTGTATGAATCAATTATAATGAGTATACATTAATTTTATAATTACAACTTATATTTAATTACAATGCATCAGGCTCTCAAATAGTCTCACCCTGGTGTTAAGTCTCCCCATGCAATGACCCCTGTCTTTCCAGTGCTCTCCTGTTCCAGCCGAACCAGTCTGTTCTTCCTTAGAGAAATCAGCCCAAAGGACTCCTCCTCCAAAATGCTCCTGCGATCTGGTTGGAACTGCTACCAGCAACAGCTTCAAACATAAATTACCTGAGTTGAAAGAACTACGTCTGCCTGCACCTGCTACAGAACATTTTTAAAGACTTTTTTTAAAAAAAGGAAACTGAAACACAATTTAATAATCCTCATCATAGAAGCAGCAAATGTACCATTTCCCATGTTTTCCAGACTTTGTGCCTTTGCTCCATGACATTTCCTGCCTGAAATCCTCTTAGCTACTTATCACATGTCCAAATCCTGCCAATCCTTCAAAACACAGGTTAAACACCTCCTCCTACACCACATCTTCCCTAAGGCCTCCAGCCAGAGCTTATTCTCTTTCTTAAACCACAGCACCAACACCTTGAGGTACTTTCCTCTACCTAGTACTCCACTGTGTACATGTCTTATTCTCATTGGTGAGAAAATTCTTCAAAGGCACACAACTGGTGTATACATCATTGTGTATACCCCAGTTCATACATAAATTAACCTGATGTGTTACTATAGCATCTAATAACAAAAGCATGGCAAGAATCTAAAAATAAAAAGCACAGCTTTTTCTTACGTATTTATGTCATATTTATACATGACAAACAGTAGGAGTATGAAAAGTAAGGCTCCCTCTCTCTCCATCCCCCTCCCCAGTGCCCTACCATGCCTCCTTAAAAGGCAATCACTATGATCAATTTCTTAACACAGGGTTTTAAGAAGTTCTTGGACACTATAACTTTATGACACATTCATAACTTTGGGTCTAAGTTGACAGAAGTAACTGGTATGTCAATTATACAACTGCACACTGTGTACATGTATGCTGTGGCAAAGAAAATACGACAACCGACAGAAAGATAAACTGTGTCCTATGACTTACAAAATTAAATTTCTCCCGAGTTGTGAGAAGAAAAGTCATTGTTCATTAACAAGAAACTTATAGACTGTTTCAAGCATACCGATAAACCAAGTTATTAGAGTTTTTTCATAATGTAAAAACTGCTTAAGGATTCCATAAAGACTGTAAAATTCTCACTAAGGGCTTCCCTGGTGGCGCAGTGGTTGAGAGTCCGCCTGCCGATGCAGGGGACACGGGTTCATGTTCCGGTCGGGAAGATCCCACATGCCGCGGAGCGGCTGGGCCCGTGAGCCATGGCCGCTGAGCCTGCGCGTCCAGAGCCTGTGCTCTGCAACGGGAGAGGCCACAACAGTGAGAGGCCCACGTACCACAAAAACAAAAAATAAAATAAATAAAATAAAATTCTCACTAAGCTATGAAAAAGGTGCTAAGCCATTACAGATAAAATACTAAAGAAAAATGCAGATGTTTTATAAAGCTAGATATCTTAAAGAATATTAATAAACTGTTTATAAAAGCATTTCTCAATATCATATTAATAGCTAAAAGATGTCTGCACAGTTTTCTAATTTATAAATGATAAGAATCAAATGTTTGGGCTTCCCTGGTGACGCAGTGGTTAAGAATCTGCCTGCCAATGCAGCGGATACAGGTTCGAGCCCTGGTCTGGGAAGATCCCACATGCCATGGAGCCACTAAGCCCGTGCACCACAACTACTGAGCCTGTGCTCTGGAGCCCGCGAGCCACAAATGCTGAGCCCCCGTGCCACAACTACCGAAGCCCGCACACCTAGAGCCCGTGCTCCGCAACAAGAGAAGCCACCGTGATGAGAAGCCTGTGCACCACAACAAAGAGTAGCCCCCCGCTCGCCACAACTAGAGAAAGCTTGCGCACAGCAACGAAGACCCAACACAGCCAAAAATAAATAAATAAATTTATTTTTTAATGTCATTATCAAGAATTTGTCCAGAAATCAGCTTCCTGAATATGTCTTGGGGTTAAGAGATTAAGCCAAATCTCCTTTATCATCAACATCAATAATATTACACAATAAAATTATTCATTCAGTCATTCAACAAGTGAATGAAAACCTACGGCGTTCCTCACATGCTAGATGCAAGGAACACTGAGCTCTGCCCTCCTGGAGTTTACCTGAACAATGTACCTGAGATTGCAAAATCTGAAGGCGCACTCCAGGTGCCTCTTTTCTAACCTCCAAGTTAATCATCCCCCATCTGTCGTCATAGTCTTGTTTCAGACTGAGCATAATATGATTAGGCGTCAGTTCTGCTCTGTTAACATAATTATATATAATCATATTCCTCAAAGATTACACTCCCATTTCCAAAATTAAAATCAGCACATTACCGAAATGCCACAGTAGCTATCATTAATGGTGGGCCACTTTTCCAAATGGCAAATCTTATTTATCACATGACATTTCTCATTAATTTCATCTCAGAGAGTAACCTTATCCTTAAATTTGAAAAATACTTTGCACCTCCCCCCAGGTCCCAGGGGCTGATCTAAAAAAAAGTCAGAATGTAGGGCTGCTAGACCTATAGCCAACTGTTTTTGGTTATTTCTCACAGGCCGTTAAACCAAGCTCACTAGAGAGCTGAAGGTGGACCAACAAGACGCGCCTCTCTCTCTCCATATCCTACCTTCCTGAACCTCTCTAAGAGGAGGGAGTATTAATCTGATGGGGTCACAGTCCACAACACTGACTGGACTTGTTTATAAATTCGAATATTAATTGCAGATTGAAAGTTACACACATATATGCTCAGGGATGGCCATCATGCTCCTGCTCGTTTCTCTCACACACGCTCTAGAAGACTAACGTTTGGGTCTTTGGTACAGTGGCCAGCCAGAGGAGTGAGTCGGCGAGATTTAGGACGAAGGGAGGTGCCTAGGCTTTAAGTTTAAGCAATACACACCCCAACCCAGTTTATTAGACAGCTCTGTGTTGGTATTTTGGCCAAAAGCCCAATTAATAATAAAATAATACTTTGAATTTCCCACTTGCCATTATTCTACTTACATAAATCTCCTTTAGGAACATCACAAGGAAGAGGTACAGCTAAGTTATGATGTCTGATTATTCATTAACACCCCCAAACCTCACCAATACTTTCTGGTCTATGTCATTCACTTTACATTTAATCATGTACTGTTCTGTAGCATTTCCTATATTCAAGGAATAGTAAAAACTTTATGTTGCTGACTTAGAATTTATTTGAACCCTCTAGAGTTGACCCATTGCTCCTACATATCTCGTAGTTGTTGAGTGTTGCAGATAAAGAAACAGGACAGAGTGGAAAGCTAGATCTATGGATGACAATGATACAGGAATAATTTTAAAAATTAGGCTAACATTGAGCACTTATTATTTACCAGAGACATTTTAAGCACTTTATATGTATTAATTACACTGGTCCTCACAACAAATTTATGAGTACTATTATTACCCCTACATTGCAGATGAGGAAACTGAGCCACAGAAAGTAAGTAACTTGCCTAAAGTCAGAGTTAATAAGCAGAAAGCTGGAAATTGAGTCTAGAGCTCTTAACTACTTTGCTACAATAGTATAATAGTTATGGGTGGACAAATACAGATTGGTAAATTTTGAGGCTCGGTGCCCAGAAGACATCCGAGGAGACAGAGGGCAACATGGGTCTAGATCTCAGAAGAGAGATCAGGGCTGTATTTATAAACTTGCAGGTTAGAAGCACTAGGTGGAATGAGGTCACTCTGGAAGACAGCGCTGAGGGAGGAGTTAATGGACAGAACCATGCGGAACACCAATATTTAAAATAAAGTTGACATTTTAAGTCAAACTGATGATGCAGTAAGCCGGTATTTTTGTATTACATACATATAAAACACACAGTAAATTATAAATCAAAATATGTAATAGGTATACCTACTCTGGGAACTAGAACTACAACGACTATGGGTTATGGAAGCACCTGCTTTCAATACACTGTTGGGCGCAGCACGTTAGACGGGACACCACCCACAACACTGTTTCAACGGGAGGGAATAATCTGCTCTAAAATCTACCTTCAGAAATGACCTCCAAGGAATACAGAGTTGTGAAAAGAAAGACAGCCTAAATAGATGGCCAAATTTCAATGATTCTAAGGCACACGATATTTCACATTTGTAAGTCAGGAGAACTGGGACAGGTCTCACATAGTTTAATTGGCAGCATTTTATTTCTTAGTGGTACATAAAATATGGTGCATCTTACTACTGATGGCATCTTAAGACACCATGAAATGTGTCTTTTAGAATACATCCCATTCTACATGTGAGCATACATACTGGTATAGTTACAGGAAAGCTTTCTGCTTACAAGGGGTTTACAATCTAATGGAAAGAACATGATTAACAATAAGATACAAATGCAAAGAATAAACATTGATACAAGATACGAAGTGATAAAATGAGTGAAAAGGTTAAAGAACTGAAGGTACTTAATTGCTAGGAAATATGAGTAGCCAAACCAAAACAACTTAAGGCAGTGTGTCCTAAGCACAGTTTTAACTGAAATAGATGAAATCTGATGGAACAACAACAGAAAGAAGGTAGGAAATAAATGATATCTCAACAAAGGCAGAGAGAGAAGATGAATAATGTGAGGTTATGGTCACATCTCTCTCCTCTTAGAACCAGCAACTACCTGCTAGTTAAAGTAAAGCACTGCTTGAAGATAACTAATCAAAGGGGAAGGCTTTTTTTAATCTTCTGTATCTCTCTCCTTTGAATCCCTGTGATAGCTTTTCTTCTTAATCTATTTATTTATTTATTTTTGGCTGCATTGTGTCTTCGTTGCTGCACGTGGGCTTTCTCTAGTTGCAGTGAGCGGGGGCTACTCTTCGGTGCAGTGCATGGGCTTCTCATTGCGGTGGCTTCTCTTGTTGTGGAACACGGGCTATAGGCACAAGGGCTTCAGTAGTTGTGGCGTGCGGGCTTCAGTAGTTGTGGCACGCAGGCTTAGCTGCTCCGTGGCATGTGGGATCTTCCCAGACCAGGGCTCAAACCCGTGTCCCCTGCATTGGCAGGTGTATTCTTAACCACTGAGGCACCAGGGAAGCCCCCCCTGTAGTAGTTTTAAAATCTACAAATTCTTTGATACTCCTCCCTTCAAGAGCTGCATCTTAACTCCCTTCTCTTTGCCTGTGGGCTGGACTTAGTGACCTGATTCTAACTAATGGAAGTGTTGGAAGTGACAGTGTGTGACTTCTGAGACGAAGCCATAAAAAACTTCCTCCTCGCTTTCTCTCTTTCCCCTCCCTCCTCTCATTCTGGGGGAAGCCAAATGCCATGTAATGAGGTCATACAGGTAACCATATGGAAAGGTCTATGTGGCAAGCAACCAAGGCTTCTTGCAGAGGCCTTTCTTCCCACAGCCCAGTGAGTGAGTCACCTGGAAGCGGAGCCTTCAGCCCCGATCAAGCCTTCAGATGATGGCAGCTCCAGCTGCATCCTAACTGCAACCTCAGGAGAGACCTCTGAGCCAGAACCACTCAACTAGGCCACTCCCAGACTACTGACCACAGAAACTGTGAGATAATGAATTTTACTGTGCTGTCACCAAGTTTTGAGGTAATTTGTTATGCTGCAATACATAACTAATACAACCCCAGAATATTTTGTGTCTCTAAAATACCTTTTTTTTAATTTTATTGAAGTATGGTTGATTTACAATGTTGTGTTAATTTCTGTTGTACAGCAAAGTGATTCCATTATACATTTATATATATTCTTTTTCACATTCTTTTCGATTATGGCTTATCACAGGATACTGAATATAGTTCCCTGTGCTATACAGTAGAACCTTGTTGTTTATCCCCTAAAACACTTACCTTTATCTTCTAACAGTTAAATGTACACCGATGGCCAGTATAGAGAAAATTTCTAGAAGGCTGCTCTCTTCATCTTTACATGCCTATAAGGCTTACTTCAGTGAACTGCATAGTTAAGTACCTGTTTTTGTTTATTATTTGTAAAAAGACTAGTGCTTATACAATTGACTGCAGTTATCCAAAAATGAAGTGATTATATCTTGAATAAGAGTATAGCTACTGGAGCAGGGTAAAAAAGAAAAATATTGATTTGACCTGATTACAAGATGGAATGAGGGATAACAGATGCAACAATCAAAAGTAACTCCAGAATGACAAATGTATAAGGTGCAAATAGTAGTTATGTTGTACCCTTGGAAAGACTAACGTGGAAAACTTGCTTGAAGAAAAACAGTAGAGAGTGGCAAAGCACTATAACAGTAACACCCAGAACTGACTTCTTCATTATTAAGGAAAAAAGGACAAGCCACTTGATTAAGAAAGGATTAGCTTCACATGTGTTTCTCAAACTGTTCTACAGAATAGTGGTTCTCATTAAAACATCACAGGTATTCTTTGGGGAAGGGAAAAACAAACAAACAAAAACCCTCTACATACCACAGTCCTAAGTTTTTAAGGCTTTAGGGTGCTAATATGCATTATAAATTTATTTGACCTTAGAACAGTTAAAATACTTGCAGCATTTTAGTATGCCATGAATATAGTTTGGGAAACACCAAATTGGGTAAGCAGGTAGGTAGACAAGTAGATGAGGAGATTCATAGGAAATAAAACAACACAAATGCAAAAAAATGACCTCACCTAAAAAAGAGAACATAACTGACTACCACTGATGATTATGTACAGTTTCTTAAAGGAAAATAAACTTAGATAAGCTATCAAAAGCAACAACAGCTGCACCAGATGTCAGGGAAAATGAAGATGGAAAAAACGTGATAGGATAGAAAAGAAGAAAATAAATTTCCTTTCCATAGGCCATGGCTCAGAATGCCTTCCATCCCCTCAGCTCCTACTGTGCACCTCATGAGAGCTGGTGTGAGCACCCCGCCATCTAGAAGGTAGGCAGGTAGCTTAAGAGGCAGTCTGATCCCAAACCCTTTACCAACAGTGATGATAACTAACAACCTATCAGATCTTCTTTCTTGGGAAATGTTAAATATATTAAGAGTCCTGGGCTTCCCTTGAGGCGCAGTGGTTGAGAGTCCGCCTGCCGATGCAGGGGACGCGGGTTCGTGCCCCGGTCCGGGAAGATCCCACATGCCGTGGAGCGACTGGGCCCGTGAGCCATGGCCGCTGAGCCTGCGCGTCTGGAGCCTGTGCTCCGCAACAGGAGAGGCCACAACAGTGAGAGGCCCGTGTACCAAAAAAAAAAAAAAGTGTCCTTAGTGGAAGTGGAAGCAGAGGGACAAAGACACAAAGAAACCAGAGATAAAGCAGTTGAGTGAAGAGTAGAAGATTAGGTGGGCAAGCTCTGGCTGTTTAGTGCCTTGTGCAGGAAAAGAACACCTTTCTTCAATAAGAAATTTAAGTTATTATTGTTCAACCTGAACAACCTTATGTGATGGCCCTGCCAGAGACAGCAGGATCTCAGCCAGGTGATGCCCCTTCAGTCACATTCAATGACCCACCCAGAAAGGGAGAGGGAAGGGAAAGAGGAGTGAATGGGCAGGAGGAACACAGGCTCTGCCTTTAATAAGGAGCATCTAGTTTATTTTTTTTAATTTTTTCTCTTTTTTTAAATGTATTTATTTTTATTTATTTATTGTTTTTGGCTGCATTGGGTTTCGTTGCTGCGCACGGGCTTTCTCCAGTTGCAGCAAGCGGGGGCCACTTCTTCCCTGCGGTGCACAGGTTTCTCATTGCGGTGGCCTCTCCTGCTGCAGAGCGTGGGCTCTAGGCGTGCAGGCTTCAGCAGTTGCAGCACGAGGGCTCAGCAGTTGTGGCTCGCAGGCTTAGTTGCTCTGTGGCATGCGGAATCTTCCTGGACCAGAGATCAAACCAGTGTCCCCTGCATTGGCAGGAGGACTCCAAACCACTGTGCCACCAGGGAAGTCCCAGAAGCATCTAGTTTAAATCCACCTGAGTGATGTTTTCATACACCAAATATGTTTTCAAATCAGTGGCCAGAGTCTACCCACCCCATGAGGAATCAAGCCAAGCTGTTCTAGCGTCGATACACTTCCCCAGAGTAGCCAGGTTCTGCCCAGGAAGGGAGAGGTTTCCAGAGCCTCCCAGGCAGCTTCTCTGAATTCATACATGCAGACACATGCCCACAATCCAGCTGGCTCACCCTCCTCAGTTGTGTTCACGCCACACACTAAGTGCCACGGCAACTCCACCCGCCTCCTGCTCCCCACCCCCCAAAGAAGTCAGGGCATCAGGAATCAGACCTCTGGGAGCCAGTGGACACCTGTAGGTGTCTCTGCTGAGCGTGGCCGTGGCCATGGCCATGGGTGCTGGAATGGGTCTCTGCAGGAGGGGCTCTCCCGTGCTGCTCCAACACTCTGCCTAGAGATGTTGCACAGCCATGCTTGCTCACGAGTTCTCCTTAAGGTTAGTCCAGGCCCACAGCGCAAACACTGTGCCCTTATGAATGGTGTCCTTATGCTACACACAGTCTGGACATCCATACACTGCCCCGGCGCTAGGGTATACGGTAACAAACGCTTCCCACTGAGGCGGCAACGCGGTAATCGGGTCACTAAAGCTGGGCAGCGTCCATACCCCTAACAGCATTCTGGCATCCACAAGACCCGTCTGAACCTGTGGTGCTTCCGTGAGGCCTCTCGAAGTTTAAATTTCTGTTCCACTTTTTCCCAATATGTGAGAATGACTTGGAAGACTCTCTGCTCCTCGTACAAAACCCTCACAAGTCACACGTATATAACTAGTTTAAAATGAGGATGTGACCCGTAGCCTCAACTTCTGTTGCAAAAGCCCAAGACAAATAGGCTGTAAGAATTCCTCAAATACCAAGTGATCTATGAATTAGAAGTCTTATCATTTTGTAACGTAACCACATAAAGAAATAGTCCACAGTTAAGTATGTTGCTGACATACTGGCAAATTTTACCAAATAAAAACAACAATTTTACACTAGCACAAACAGGTCACCTTACCAAAAAACCTCATACAGTATTAGCAGTCCTACTGACCTTGTTACCTAACGTACAGACACATATTACATCTTGCATTGCTTGCCAAACCAACAAGTTATACAAATCACAATTCCAAACAAAATCCAATCTAGAAAATAGATTTCGTATTTCAGCATATTTGAGTTATTTGTGGTCAAATGTTCACTAAAATGTCTTAAGCAATCCTAACCATTTTCTCCTCATTATTTAAAAAACACTAGCACTCTCTTAGACAAGAAACTAAGCACAAGCCAACAGGCTCACCAAAATCACACTTAGGACAAGTAGAGCTACAAATCTGGAATAATTACCAAGATATTAATTATTAACAATTACTTAACTATGATTTAAGAGAAATTCTTGGTTGTTGAAAAACCCTACAACGAACTAGAGCACATTATCAGAAACTGATTATCTCAGACAATAGTGTATTGTTTCAGGGTGTGTGTGTGTGTGTGTGTAATGAAGTTCACAGCTGTGCTACACTAATGACTCAAACACCTGAATTCTCTGCTATCTTAACCTTTAAATCAACTACAAAAGAAGCTGCCAAAAGCAGTTAGGAGAAAACCACAAAATTCCCCAAAGAACTTGGTATATACGACTGATTTTACTACGTAAATTTTCATTACTGAGATTTGAACAAGATGTTAGAGAGTCAAAACTAATTTTAAAAGCAAGGGGTGCTTACTAAATCCATAATAATATTCAACATACACTGGTTTTTAGAAGGGCACAAGCCATATTTGTGTGTGTGTGTTTACAGCACCTGGCATATTTCTGTTCAATATTACATATAATTGTTGCAGGACCTGACAATGATTACTGTCTCACTTTTTAAAAACTTTATGACTAACCATTAAGTCAAAGTTGAAAAAGTACCTGGTGCATTTATTTCTTGATTTAGGTTACCTTCTTGTTGTGAATTGGTTCTCAGTTATTCTAGTTACCTTGTAACAAAACATTGGCAGAGACTATAGGGGATTGAAATTACCTGACTCTACTCTTGCTGAATAAATAATACATTTGACCTGTTCACATTTCATTGTAAAAGATCCACAGCTTTAGAGATTACACTCTAAGCTTTGAAAGCAAAGTGAATCAGAAATCACATTCCTAAGAGCAGCCAGTCTGGAACAGAAGATGTTTATTCTACACTGAATCCCCCTTGCCACTGCAAACCTCTCTAACAGTTCATTACGCTTAAAACAGTTGAGATGGGTAGGACGTATTATAATAAGAATTCTTCAAGGTATTTATCAAGCAGATTACCTCTGAAACTACAGCTTGGTTTAGAAGCCTTTGAGCAGAAATTTGGCCTTCTGTGTTAATCTGTACATACTCATTTCGCATCTTCTCTTGACTCTTATTTTTTTTTACTCTAGTCCATAGAACAATTTATCCTATCAGACTTAATTTTGTTTATATGACTCTTGGAAACACTACTGCAGTGCAGCACTATTACATATGCAAAACTGCTGATTTCAGTGAGCTCCTCTCCTACCCCTCCATCCCCCACCCCTCCCACCCCCATTAAATCTTGGGGGAAAAGTGCTGGGTCCAGTGCTGGGATTTTTCTTTTCTATAGGGTAGGTCTACTTGACTTTTTACTAATGATACCGAAAACTTTTTAAAGACTGCTAGTGTGGGGCTTCCCTGGTGGTCCACTGGCTAATACTCCCGAGTTCCCAGTGCTGTGGGCCTGGGTTCAATCCCTGGTCAGGGAACTAGATCCCACATGCTACAACTAAAGATCCTGCATGCTGCAACTAAGATCCGGCGCAGCCAAATAAATATATAAAAAGACTGCTAGAGTATGTAGAGTTTCAGACACCAAGAACACAAATAAGCCCCCTTACCTTTTTTAATATTTCAAGGCAAACTGTATTTCTCATAAAAGAGAGTCCTTGGAAGTCACAATGTATAAATACTTCTAATAACAGAACAAATTAATGTCAAGACAGCCAGTAATGTAAAAAGCCTCAGTGCAGCCGTGCCTGTCAAAGAGCATCTGTGTTAGTAGCTCAGGGAAGTGGCATGTGCAGGAAAGCACTACAACGGTGTTCAAAAGAAAATCATTAGGCCTCAGAGGTTAATCCCCTCCCCCATCCTCTTCCTCCGGATCCTTCAAGGCAATTAACCAGTAGAAGGCGCTACTCTGCAACCCACAATATTCACACCAACCTGCATCCTTGGCCCAGAGCTGGGTCTAACCCAGGTGTACTCTTCTCAGCCTATTCCCTGTCCAGCGTTCCAGGAAGCCTCTACATTAGCCCCAAAAGCAGAAAACCAGATCTTTTCTTATAACCCCGATTTTTAAAACAATACAAAACAAAACACAGAGAGCTCAACAGCCAGTATACCTGTCTTATCAAACCTACAGACCACCACCAATATGTCAAAACATAAACACACACACTTTGCTAACTATTAATCTCAAATACAATCTTTATAATCTTAAGTGAGACAATCTACTTTTACCTAGAAAAGACGACCCTGGTCACATTCACTACAGTTACAGTCAACTAAACAAATCACTGTCTCCAACAAAGTCAGGGGCAATGAGGAATACGAAAGCTGACTATAAGGCCACGACATATAACGAGGGATTTTATCTTCACATGCACAAAAAAGAAAGAACAGTAGAAACCAGGGCTGCAAAGGCAAGAAGGGGTGATGGAAAAGAGCAGTCTCTGAACATGTTTTTGAGTGTCCTTTAGTTTCTGACGTACTCTTCTGCCTCTCAACAAGGTTGCAAAAAAAGGCCAGACAGAAGATGGGTGAAGAAAATTGAAGAAGAAAAGCACCCACCCTTCCTCCATCTCCTCTCCCCTCTCCCAAAAAGAGCTGTGTTTGTCTGTGCAAACCTAGTCCCAAATATGGGAGAGAGAGAATGAATGTGTGTATGGAAGAACAATGAGCCCTCTGCCTGGTATTTTGTGTGTGTGTGTGTGTGTGTGTATATGTGTGTGTGTGTGTGTGTGTGTGTGTGTGTGTGTGTGTGTGTGTCTGCCTCTGCCTTTTTTCCCTTCGACCTCAACAAGGAGAGCTGGAGGCCAGCTTCCCATCCAGCCTAGGCCATCGAAATCCAAACTGGTTCATAATTTACGGTGGAATTAACTCAGCAAGCAAATAGAGGAAAGGAAATAGCTACCCAAAGATGATTTTACTATTGTATAAATCCATCCTCTCTCCCCTCCCCCAACAGACTGAGACTACAGAAACCAGTGTACACCAGACAAAAAGGTCTCTCTTTAAATGGAAAGCAATTATGGAAACTGCTTCAAATCTAAACATAGGACGTGTTAATTTGTGTTACATTAAAATGTTTGTTGTGCAATTCACCGAGTTACCCTTTTACTAGTTATCTTTTTTGTGTTTAAAAAATTGCTTTGGAGAAAACTATTTCAGGATTCATACAAAACTACTTTCTAAATGTACCTTAAAATAGCAACACATACTGAAACATTTAAAGCACCCATTTTCTCAAGGACACATTTTGCTTAAATCAATGTTTGAAGTCTGTAATCCAGAAAAAACTGTAAGCAAACCTTGGAAAAGAGGCAGAGGAAAATGACAATTCAACAATGAATCATTTTGTTTTCCTTTCAACAACTTCTCAAGCAACCAGTTTCAAAGGAAACCTGCAATACTTTCTCCCTCCCAATACATGATCTATGTAAAACTACTTTTTCTTCTTTCCAAAACCCTAAAAAATATACTACTACTAATAAAAATAAAAGCCACTCTCCTTCAGAGAGCTGAACTAAAACATGATAGTAAGAATCCTCTGCTGCCGCAAGTGATTTTTGGTTTTAAAATTCAAGAACCACACAGAGCAAAGGACTAGAGATTTCGAACACAAAGAGAGTATCTTCCCCTAACGTGAAAATGAGACTTTAAGAAAAGTCTAACCCCCAAGACCCCCAAATCCACAAACATTCAAGAAATTCAGTTTCTGTCCTGGACTTCTCCCTCCGCGCCTCCCCGCCCCCCGCCCCCCAGTTCAGCCCATGATTTAGTCACATGAAACAGTTTAACCTCAGACAAGTCAAACCAGAGCAGGACTAAGCAGCAATGAAAGAGCAGGGGTCAGCGGGCGAGAGGCACAGCTACCTGGCCCGCACAGGGCCAAGCGGCCCCGGCCCTTTATTCCCGCCCGCCCCGGCCGTGCGCGGCCCCCACCCGGGACCCGGGCTTCCAGGCCGAGCCCTCGGCCCGCCCCACGCCCGCGCCCAGGACGAGGGGCCACAACAGCGGGCAGACGCCGCGCGCGGGCAACTTGGAGACTTACCTCCCCCGGACGCGCTACACCATCAACGGAGGTGTGTTCGAACGGCTCCTGGGAAAGTGGGGGGACGGGGCGGGAGGCCCGCGGGGCTGGGGCCGCCGGGCTCGGGCCGAGGGCTGGCCGGCCGCGGGGACAGAGCCGGGGGCTGCGTGGGCTTCTCTCCCGTGACCTTTCGTGCGGGCTCCACCAGGCTCCGCGCTCGGCCAGTCCTTCAGGAACGGGAGCCAAGGCTCATGTCTGGTTTTGTTTTTCTGAGGGCGAGGGGGCTCCCGGAGGATGATGGTGTATTTTTTTCCCCCTCAAGTAGGAGAGAAAACGAGGCAGAGACAATGTGGGAGACGAGCGAGGGGAGAGAAGCGCGGAGGCGGGGTCGAGACCCGAGCCGGGCGAGCGTTTCGGGCGTGCGGGAGGAAGACGAGGCTACGAGCGCGGGGAACGGCTCGCGAGCGTCTGTAGGAGCGGCGGCGCCTCGGCTATGGTGGCCGAGCCGCGGCGGGGCTGCTGTACCGACCCACCGCCCACTCCGCGCTCGGGCCCGGCCCACCTCGCAGTATCGCGCCTCACCATTGGCGAGGCCCGGCGTGACGCATGAGGAGGCCGGGCCAATGGGAGGCGGAGGGCGGGCGAAGGGGCAGGACTTCTTTGAGACTGAGCTCGCTCGCTCTCCCTCTTTATCTCTCTCTCTCTTTTTTTTTTTTTTTTTCCTCTTTCTAATAAAATGAGCAGAAAAGAAGGAGGGGAGCGGCAGAGCTCTGGCTCCGCGGCGGCCCGGCTTGAGCGCGCCCTCCAGGAGGTGGCCTGGCGGTGGGCTGGGTTCCCCGCCGGCCGTGTCTTTGTGCGGGTCCCGGGCCGCGGCGCGCAGCGGGCAGGTCCCAGGGGCGGGATTGGCTGGAGCCCAGTGCTCCTGTTATTACCAGGGTCACGGTTTGCCTTTTCAGCCACTTAAGATGCGGATTCATATCCCTGGGGGGACCTGGAGTGGGTTCGAACGATTCGCTCAAAGACTCGAAATTCTGATGCATATTAACGTCTTCAAAATAAGTCTATGGTAAAGATTAAATAGAAAAAGAAAATAGAAATTGGTAGGGGCTTCCCTGGTGGCGCGGTGGTTAAGAATCCGCCTACCAATGCAAGGGGACGTGGGTTTTAGCCCTGGTCTAGGAAGATCCCGCATGCCGGGGAACAGCTAATCCTGTATGCCACAACTACTGAGCCTGCGCTCCAAAGCCCGCAGGCCACAGCTACTGAGACCACGTGCCACAACTACTGAAGCCCAAGTGTCTAGAGCCCATACTCCTCAACAAGAGAAGCCACGGCAATGAGAAACCCTCACACCGCAATGAAGAGTAGCCCCGCTCACCACAACTAGAGAAAGCCTGCGGGCAGCAATGAAAACCTAAGCCAAAAATAAATAAAATAAATAAATTTATTTAAAGAAAAAAAGAAATTGGTAGATTGCACTGCTTATTTGAAAAAAAGTATAAAGATGAAAAGCCTGAAAATTCTCATCAAGGAATAAAGAAGGAACACAGACACACAGAGGATTTCGGAAAGAGCGGCGTGTATAAAACTCTATGCCGTAAGTTTGAAAACAAAAAATCCAAGTATCACCTTTTCTGTGAAAAACATTGTATTGTGTCCCACTTTCCCAAAAACTGATAATCACAGGGTCTACAATGCTATAAGGGGAGTGAGGGGCAGGACAAATGCTCATATTCTATTTAACATAATTTATAGGATTGAAGGGTTTGGAATTTTTAATTATGATTAGCAGTTTTTGAAATGCATATCATGCTTATTGAGTTCTTTCACAGACCCTGGCATGAATCCAGGGTGAATCATCAACCTATTGTTAGTTTGTTAATACACTATAAATGCTTATTGGAGTCCTTGTATCATACACTCTTCCTGAAGGAGTTCAGATCTGTATATAATAGAATAATTAAGGGATAGAACATAGTGCAAAATAATTCACTCATCTATTTCAAATGAAGTGATAATTTTCTCTTTGCAATATCTATTCAGATTGCAGTTTCCCACATCCAACAGTTTAAAAAATGATAGGGGGCTTCCCTGGTGGCACAGTGGTTGAGAATCCACCTGCCAATGCACGGAACATGGGTTCGAGCCCTGGCGCGGGAAGATCCCACATGCCACGGAGCAACTAAGCCCGTGCACCACAACTACTGAGCCTGTGCTCTAGAGCCCATGAGCCACAACTACTGAGCCTGCATGTCACAACTACTGAAGCCCACACGCCTAGAGCCCGTGCTCGGCAACAAGAGAAGCCACCGCAATGAGAAACCCGCGCACCGCATTGAAAAGTAGCCCCCGCCCGCCGCAACTAGAGAAAGCCTGAGCGCAGCAACTAAGACCCAAGGCAGCCAAAAATTTTTTAAATTAATAAAAATTAATTACTTTTTATTAATTATTTTTTTTTAATTTTTGGCTGCGTTGGGTCTTCGTTTCTGTGCGAGGGTTTTCTCTAGTTGCGGCAAGCGGGGGCCACTCTTCATCGCGGTGCGCGGGCCTTTCACTGTTGTGGTCTCTCCCGTTGCGGAGCACAGGCTGCAGACGCCCAGGCTCAGTAGTTGTGGCTCACGGACCTAGTTGCTCCACGGCATGTGGGATCTTCCCAGACCAGGGTTCGAACCCGTGTCCCCTGCATTGGCAGGCAGACTCTCAACCATTGCGCCACCAGGGAAGCCCTAATTAATTGATTTTTTTTAAATGATAGGACTAGTAGATATTATTGGACTGTGACCCAAGGGATCTAAAATCAAATGGGTCTTTGCCATTACCTTTCTGAGTAACTTTCAGCAGGAAAAATCCTGTCTGCTGCAATTCCTTCAGCTATGAAATGGGAAAACTAGTTAGTACCGCCTTATCTATCTAATATGTGAGAACTGAATTTTACAGCATAATAAATTCAGTAAACGGTTCTCAGATGGAACTATTCCACATCAGTTTGGAAATAATGAAGGGTAAAGTGCATTAGTTAGATGGCTTCAGTTTCCATCAAAATCTGCATTTCCAGGAGTACTATTTCCAAGAAAGGTTCAGCTCCATGGTGGAGGAATGGACGACGGTTCCAAGGTGATGCCCGTGGATCCTGCAGTGCCATTCAGCAGGGAAGAGAAAGGTTCTCAAGATCAGGAAACTATATTTACCTAGTATTAGGGACTGACATCCTTTTCATTTAGTTTTTTTTTAATGTAGATTTAGAAGTCTCAAAATTCCACATCGTTACAAAGCATAATATTATGCTATTGGGCCAAAAATTAGCAAACTAGACCTTTTTAACTATAACAATCACATGCAAGAATTGTAGTCCAACTATAAAGCCAGAGAATACAGGCTTTCTTCCAAGGAACTAAGAGACTGATAAGGTAATAACAATACACTGTAACAAGAACAACGATTAAACCATTGATTGAAAGGTTATTATGTTCCAAGTGCCAGGCAAAGCATGTTGCTTTCTCAGCCCACTTAGTCCTGACAGCAGCCCATGATGTGTATTATTATTATCTCCATTTTAAAGGTCAAGAAACTGGGGCTTAGAGAAGTTAAACAACTTGCTCAAGGTGAAAGAGTTCAAATATCCAGTGGGATTTTTTCCCATTATGAAATTAGAGAAAGTTTCATTATTTTCTTTTTAGCAAGCTTTAGAATATGGAGAACACTTATCTGAATCTGAAAACATCAGGAAGGACTTTCGTTAATTTTATATATCTTAATACAGGTAGAAGCAATTTAATTTGTATATAGAAGTCACATCAGAGATGTAATACCATTATTTAAAAGAAGCCAGGAGATGGGCTTCCCTGGTGGCGCAGAGGTTGAGAGTTCGCCTGCCGATGCAGGGGACACGGGTTCGTGCCCCGGTCCCAGAAGATCCCACATGTCGCGGAGCGGCTGGGCCCGTGAGCCATGGCCACTGGGTCTGCGCATCCGGAGCCTGTGCTCTGCAACGGGAGAGGCCACAACAGTGAGAGGCCCGTGTACCGCAAAAAAAAAAAAAAAAAAAGAAGCCAGGAGAAAAAAAGAAAGGATTATTTATTTATTTATTTATTTTTTTTGAAAGGATTATTTAATAAATGATGTTGGGTAAGCAGATAGCTATATGGGAAAACAAAAGCAACACAGAAAAACAAAACATTTTTAACTAGATTCCTATTATTCCTAAACCCCTTCTCCCAAATTATAAATGGATTTTTTTAATGTAAAAATTGAAGCCACTAAACCATTATTTCTTAGGTTGAGTTTAGTGGTTATTTTATTATTGTCCTCTATAACCCACATATAGGTTATGTTTATTCTTTTGTATATGTCGGCTATTTTATTATTTTTAAAAAATGAAACAATAAAAGTATTAGAGGAATACTAAAACTTTTTCAAATCATGGATTGAGGAAGTTTTTTCTAAGCGTGACAGGAAGCCCAGAGGTCATAAAGGAAGAATACCAATAAATTTTGCTGCATGAATATTTCATATCACTATAAAGCATAAAAAACACCATAGCAGCGCAAGAAACAAGCAAACGGAGGGAAAATATTTTCAACACCTATAATAAAGGGCTGACTTCCTTAATACAAAGGCTCCCACAAATCTGTCGTCGGAAAAAAAATCAATGGAAAAACAGACAAATATATGAACAAAAAAGTCTCAGAAAAAAATGTGTTCAATAAACATATACTCATAATGAAATAAATGCAAATTAAAATCACCTCAGGAATTTTTTTTTTCAAAAGTATTGATGAGAATATGGGAAAACAGGCACTCTGCTGCACTGTTGGTAAAAATGTAATCGTTCCATTTTTTAGAACACAGTTTGGCACGATCTGTGAAAATGTTAAATACCCATACCCTCTGACCCAGCGACTCTGCCTCTAGAAAGCCATTCTACAAATAATCTTGCACAAGTGTATAAAAATATATACAAAAAGGCTTGCAAGAAAAAAAAACTTCTAACATGATTTATTATAGTGAAAACCTGGGAAAAGCCAAACATCCATCAACAAAAAATGTTTAAATAAACTATGGTACAAACATACAACGGAATACCTTACAAGTTTCAAGAAGAATGCGGTAAATCTGAATTGATAATGAATGGTAGCTGGGATTCAGAGTTAAATGAAAAAAGCCAGTCACAGAACAATTATGTAAAGTATAATTCCATTTGTATTTTTAAAAAGGACAAATTTGTATCTGCTTCAAAACGTCTAGAAACTTATCCACCAGGCGTGGAACAGAAAACAAGGAGGGAACAGGAGACTGACTTTTGACTTCATTCAACTCTGTTCTTTTAAATTTTTTTTCTGTTCGTATCAAGCATGTATAATTTTTATCATTAAAAAAAAATTCAAATTCTTTGAACGTATGGCCAGTAACTGGCCTTCATAATTCATCAGAAGTACTCAAGCCTTAGAACAAGTAAATTATTTTCCCCTGAAATGCCTTAAGCGACACTATGGTACTTTATCAAGCTTGGTAACAGACGGAAGCTTGTTTCTAGGCGTTTTCTTTGAATTTGCCTTCCAAGTTTATGTAGTGCAAATACCAGCCAATAATGAGCTTCACCCCACCCACCACTGCACCTTTCGGTCTAGCCACCAGCAGTGCTGGCTACTTACTCCCCACAGCAGCCCCTCTTTCTGCAGGCGCTCAGCACTCACGTACCCACAGTGGGTTTATACTTAGCCTTCTTCCTCAGGCCGAATAAGTAAGCCGTGGTAGCCTTTGAAAATCCCTGCACTGAATTGGAATGGAGCAGTGGGTGAGTATTGGGGGCTTACTGCAAATTGCAGGAGGCATATGTCATGCATGCAAACACATGCAAAAGGGAAACAGCCTTTCCCCCACCCCCAAAAAAGGATCAAAATCGGAAACCTTCTTCCTTTGTTTGGACATGCCTAATTGTGGACAGCAATTAAGGTTCTCAATTCAACCCCAGACTAGATGAATTTTCTTTCAGCCAGAGTAGAAGCGGGTCTGTTGACCAGTGGAGCGTTCTCTCCTCTGAGTCACGCTTAGCCAGCCAGTGTCACAGTGTGCTGTCCGAGGGCACAAGGGTGCCTTTTGGATGAGATCTAAACCCCAAATCTGACTTCTGACCACTTGCGGTGATTGAAAAGTCGCACAGGGCTTTGTGAAAGAATGAAGGGGAGGAGATGCTGATTTTCGTTGTCTTGGCCTAATTCCAAGTTTGATCATTAGCTGTCTCCTCCTTTGTCTCCCTGCCATCTCAGTGAGACGTGCCATTCCACACTTCCTGCTATAAACAGCTGTCCACTGTTAACTGAGCGAGCCAAAGAGCTAGCAAATTCCACCCTGGGGAAAACTGAATTTCAAGATTAACATATCCTCAGCATCTATTGGTAAATTACTTAGGTTTACCTTGGAGGGACGGTGTAGTTTTCTGGAGAGAATAAGGGCATAATAATGGAGAGTTGAAAATTATCCACAAACCCTATTTTGTCTAAATGGTAAACAAAGAAGGCTGGCATGGATCACAAAGGGGCCCTCGGAAGGAGGAGTCCAAAGAAAATATATTTTAGATTCTACTGTATTATTTGGGGGACCCAGAATTCAGTCTTACAACATTGATGTGGCAGGTGCTATATGCCACCAAAATTCATTTTTTCAATCCAAGGCATATACACACACACAGAAAACAGGCAAGTAACTCATAACCCAGAAGAAACAGCAAAATTCACCCTCTGTCATCCAGCTTTGGTGTCTAAGTTGGACATGTCTGGGGCACTCATTTTAATGCCTCTCTCCCTTCAACACTTAAAGCATCTATATTTCAAAATATCTACATTCCTGGCCCTCTCAACCCCAAATTGCCTCCTTCTAATACTCCAACTTCCAGATAAATTCTTGTATGTTTACTTTTTCCATCTTAAAAAGAGCATTTTAACTTGGAAGCATTCAGGATGTCCTTCAATAAGCGAATGAATAAACGGGTACATCCATTCAATGGAATATTATTCAGCAGTAAAAAGAAATAAGCTATCAAGCTACAAAAAGGCATGGGGGAACCTTAAAGGCATTACTAAGTGAAAGAAACCAATCTCAAAAAAGGCTACATACACAGTTTAATTCCAACCATATGACATTCTGCAAAAGGCAAAACTATGCTGAAAAAGACGTTCTGGAAAAGGAAGTAGAGAGATCAGTGGTTGCCAGGGATGGAGGAGGGAGGGATGGATCGGTGGAATACAGGGGACTTTTAGGACAGTAAAAACTATTCTGTAAAATACTATAAGGGTGGATACAAACCCACAGAATATGCAACACAGAGTGAACTCAGTTGTAAACTATGAACTTTAGTTAATAATAATGTATCAATAGTGGTTCATCATTGTAACAAATGGACCACACTAATGCAAGATGTTAATAACAGGGGAAACGGGTGGGAGTGAAAGGGTATGTATATAGGAGCTTTGTACTTTCTGCTCAATGTTGCTGTGAGCCTAAAACTGCTCTAAAAACTAAAGTCTATTAATTTTTTTTAAAAAGAGCATTTTAGTTCTGTTCTTTGTGTTGCAAAGAATGGAGACTCACTCAGCATCTCAAGGAACTGGGGATTTACGTGCAGATGTTCCCATACGGAAGCCTGGGCAAAGCTGAACCATGTGACATCAGGAAAAGGAGGGACTAGAAGCAGGGCCACAGGAAGGTCAGGACCCCCAGATCTCTCCACCGTTAGCATCACTGGCCCACTATTCTCATCTTTCCCACCAGCTGACCTCCTCACCCTCTACGGTTTAGCTTTTCTTCACTTCAAAGAGTCTGCTCTCCCTCGTAATTGCTGCTTTCATGGGGCCTCTCCCAGATTCTCGGGTTTTTCTGGAACTTATGACTTATCAGCTACAGCTGCTTCTGCCGGCTGCCTCACAACTTTAGTATTTCCTACTTAAAATTCCTGAGAGTGAAAAACCTAATTGGTCCAGTTCATCATTTTAGACCGGGTCCTGTCCTGGTCCCTGGCCCCCTGTGGGGTGCAAGAAGCAGCAGAGGGATGAACAGGGGTGAAGGGTGTCCCGAGGTGAAAACCCCAGGAACTGTGGTAGAGCCGCTTCCCTGATGAGCCTGACATCCAGAGCATGCTTTTGGAACTGCTTGTGCCAATCAATCAATCAATCAATCAATCAAAAGAAGAAGAGTAAAATTGAACCTTAGCAACTAAGTAATTCAACTTTTTTTTTTGGGGGGGGTGCTGTGTTGGGTCTTCGCTCTTGCGCTCGGGCTTTCTCTAGTTTCGGTGAGCGGGGGCTACTCTTCGTTGCGGTGCGCATGCTTCTCATTGCAGTGGCTTCTCTTGTTGCGGAGCACGGGCTGTAGGCGCGCGGGCTTCAGTAGTTGTAGCTCGTGGGCTCTAGAGCGCAGGCTCAGTAGTCATGACGCACGGGCTTAGTTGCTCCGCGGCATGTGGGATCTTCCCGGATCAGGGCTCGAACCCCTGTCCCCTGCATTGGCAGGCAGGTTCTTAACCACTGAGCCACCTGGGAAGCCCTCAACACAATTTTTAACAGTAACTTTTACAAGGGACCTTTGGCCTTTCTGATAGAGAAAACCCAAAAGGAGCACACACAAGTGACAGAATGTTCACATTCTCTTGAACCGATAAAAATTTCATAAGAATTATCCCAGAGCACATCCCACCCCCCCCCCACAAAGGCCTTCTAGCCAACCTGCAAAAGAGCCCCATTACCTTCAAACTAACAGCAGATTCTTACTACACTCAAGGAGGGGAAAGAGAAAGCCAAGAAAAACGAAGACCGATCTTTACACTGAAGCACCATCTACCCCATCTGACCTAGTAATATGTGATTAATTTTCATCCCAGGGTAAAAGAAAGAGTCTAGGGTTAGTAAGCCAGGGAGAGGTGACAAAATGACTTTCTCCCAGGACATAAAAACTTTGGGTAAGTTGATTATCACAAATACAAGAAAGGAATCTAAGCCCCAATAATTAAGAATAAAATCGAGGAAAAAGAAACTAATGAAAGCAACAGGCTCATAGATCATGGCCAGCAGAGGTAAAGACATACAAACTGGGAATTCCCTGGCAGTCCAGGGGTTAGGACTCCGTGTCTCCACTGCAGGGGGCATGGGTTCAGTCCCTGGTCAGGGAACTCTGATCCACATGCTAAGATTTGCATGCTGCGCGGCGCGGCCAAAAAAAAAAAAACAAAAAAACAAACACACACACCACAAAGGGAGATACTGTGATAGAGAAAACCAAGATTGATAGTTACCCAGTTGTGTTTTACAAAATCTTACAAGTCAGTTATATCTCAATTTTAAAAATTAAAATACATTAAAAATAATTTTTTTATCTTTCAGATTTTTTTAAACTTCTTTTAGGAGCCTGTGATAATATACTAATGAAAAGGCACTCCCAAATCCAATATAGACATCAAATAGTGTGGAATGTGAAAACTCAAATGTGAAATGCAAAATTAAGAAATTTTGGAGTCAAATATGTGAGAAGTTTTTGAACAAGACCCAAAAAGGACAAAGTGTTCAAAGACACATTTGACTAAAATAATATCAAGGACTGTTTACATTCCACAGTCAATCTGTGCACCTTCTCCCTTGCATATACCCTCAGCAACATCTTCCTTCTAGCTTCCTAATGTTTCCTGGGCAAACCCACAGCCGTGGTGATAATTCCATCTTGCACCTGCACCTGTCCAGCCGAATGAGGCTGGCATCACACCTCCTGCTTTCATTTTAAATTCATGACCACAAACCTCAAGTGGCTTCTTAAATGCCCTTGGCAATCATACAATACTAACCCAGGTTAATTTCTCTCCTAATTTTCTTGCCTGTGATTTCACATCCTCTCCTCTCTCCTCAAACCTCCAACACCTCCTTCCTTCTTTCCAGGTTCATCTTGGGTATTGATTCAATTAGCAGAGAAACACCGCAGACTGCCCCCTCCCGTCCATCTATCCATCTCTAAGCCCCCCATATTCTGGCTTCCTGGCTGCAATTACATATGAATCATCTGTGGTCCTGTCAAAGCCCAACCCTCTGCTTGTGCCCTCGATCCCATCCCCTCTCATCGCTCGAGGATATCACTCAGCAACTTGCCCCTCTCCCTGCTACATCCATTTCTTGCTGTCTGCTAGATCATCCCCATTAGAATACAAGTAAGACAGTTTTTCTTCCACCTTTGGCCTTCTGTTGACCACACTTTACGTGTTATATACTCCCCCATTTCTTTGCTCCCTTTTGAAGCAAAACACTTTCAAAAGAATGGTCTATACTTGCTATTTCCAATTCCCTTTCTCCCATTCTCTCTTTTTAAAAAAATATTTATTTATTTAGGCTGCGTCGGGTCTTAGTTGTGGCACACAGGATCTTTGTTGCAGCATGCAGGATCTTTTAGCTGCAGCACGTGGATTCCTAGTTGTAGCATGCGGGAGCTAGTTCCCCCACCAGGGATCGAACCTGGGCCCCTGCACTGGGACCCCAGAGTCTTACCCACTGGACCACCAGGGAAGTCCCCCTCCCATTCCCTTTTAAATGCACTCCAATCTCACATTGACTCAACCTCTCCACAAAAACTTTTCCTCTCCAAGTCACCATGAACTCCATATTACTAGAAAGAAGAGTCAGTTCTCTGTCCTCCACTTTCTTGATCCAGCAGCAGTATCTGAGACAACTGACCACCACCTCTTTCCTGGGGAACTAAGATCCCACAAGCCGCACGGCCAAAAAAAAGAAAAACCTGAAGCAAATATGAAAAAAAGAACATTTTCAAAATCTATCTATCTATTATCTCCTGTACTCAAGGAAAAGTTTTGTTTTGTTTTGTTTGTTTGTTGTTGTTGTTTTGGCTGCCCTGCATGGGATATGGGATCTTAGTTCCCCAACCAGGGATCGAACCCATGCTCCTGCAGGGTAGGCATGGAGTCTTAACCACTGGACCACCAGGGAAGTCCTCAATGAAAAGTTTTAAAAAATATTCAAGGAGGGCTTCCCTGGTGGCGCAGTGGTTGAGAGTCCGCCTGCCGAGGCAGGGGACATGGGTTCATGTCCCGGTCCGGGAAGATCCCACATGCCGTGGAGCGGCTGGGCCTGTGAGCCGTGGCCGCTGAGCCTGCATGTCCGGAGCCTGTGTTCCGCAACGGGAGAGGCCACAACAGTGAGAGGCCCGCGTACTGAAAAAAAAAAAAAAAAATTCAAGGAATCACTTTGCTGTACACCTGAAACTAACACAATATTGTAAATCAACAGTTCAATTTTTAAAAACTCAAGGAAGCAATTACGAGTCACAGAATCCTCACACTATTACAAAAAGCCACTTTCTCTTGCTCCTCCGTATTTTTAAAGACAAATCCCAGCACTCAGTTTACAAAGACCTTTTCACCAGTAGAGATAAGCTCAGCAACAGATAAGAGAAGTGACAAGTGCCCTTCCCAGTAAACAACACTTCCATTTGCTTTGCATAGGATCTCAAAGCTGAACTTAATGGGATTAGGATCCAGTTCAGGAAACAGCTATTTGAAATGTATCCCTGTTCAGTATGGAGAAATTTTCATCTGGCTTCAATCCCCATGAAAAGGCTTTGGTATCAGTGCTTCTAATCACCCTGGGTGCACAGTTGACAGCTAATACCTTCAGTTTATATCACTTTTTTTAAACTGATATTTTGATCTTTGAGGGTAAGTATAAACATCTATAAATCAATAAAATGGTACTCGTGGAAGTAAACACAAATGATACAGCAATGGTCTCATTTTGTCATGGCTGTTAGCACTGATCTAGATCCTCAGGATGGTGTAAACATACAAATATCATTAAACGAAAAGTACGTTAACAGAAGCCAAGTACTTCCAATCCATTAAAATTTATCTTAGAATCTCATAATGTTTCATGACAGTAGAACCGTCACAATCACCTAGTCAGACTATTTGGTTTCAGAATCTTAAATATTATTGGTGACTGTTTTGGGTTGAATTGTGTCCCTCAGAAAAGATATTGAAATCCTAACCCCTGCTACCTCAGAATGTGACCCTGTTTGGAAGAAAGGTCATTGCAGAGGTAACTAGTTAAGTGAGGTCATACTAGAAGGTATTGCTTTGGGAGAGATCGCTGGTGTTCTCCTTCCTTGCTGTAAGTACTAATAAATCCTTCCTTCTCTTGGGAAAAAAAAAAAAAAAAGATGAGGTCATACTGGAGTGGGATGGGTACCTAATACAATATGACTGATATCCTCATAAGAAGATGGGGCCACGTGAAGACACAGACACTCAGGGAGAATGCCATGGGAAGATGGAAGCAGAGATCTCATGATGTGTCTACAAGCCAAGGATCACAGGGATTGCTGGCCATCACCAGAGCTAGAGAGAGGCATGGAACAGAGACCTATCACAGCCCTCAAAAGGAACCAACCTTGCCAACACCTTAATATTGGACTTCTAGCCTCCAGAGCTGCAAGAAAATAAATTTCTGTTGTTTTAAGCCACCCAGTTTGTGGCACTTTGTTGCAGCAGCCCTAGGAAACTAATAGAATGACCCCAAAAGCTTTTGTTTAGGTGGGTTTTTACCCTCTGATATTTATTGAATTCGGTGTCTTTGAAACACAAGAATGTGCAAATGCACATTCCATTGACTGTCAGAGCAATGGCATCGTCACAGGTCATGTAGCCTCTGGAAAACTCCACTGTACACTCGTGGCAGGGAGGGAGTGAAAAAGGCAAATTACATCTTATTTTGTTGCAGAAATAGTTTTGAACCCACAGACCCCCAAAAGGGTCCCCAGACCTCACTTTGAGAACTGCTGACTAATCCAAATTTTGTCTTTGTTATGAGAGGAAACTGAGGCTCAATGATGGGGAATTGGCCTCCCTCCTCTTGGCCTAAATAGAGTTCCAGCTTCCCGTTCCAGTTTCCCGACTCCCATGTGGGTGTTCCTAGACTCACAGAGCCATGAACAAACGTTTATGGGGGGTAGGGGGGGAAGACAAGTAACTGGTGTGAAGCCAACTAGTTAGTCCAGACTAGATGCTGCTCTAGACTTCGTTACATCACTAAGCACAGACTCTTTTTATTTTATTTTATTTATTATTATTATTTTTTTTGGCTGTGTTGGGTCTTCATTGCTGCATGTGAGCTCTCTCTAGTTGTGGCGAGCAGGGCTACTCTTCGTTGCGGTGGACGGGCTTCTCATTGTGGTGGCTTCTCTTGTTGCAGAGTATGGGCTCTAAGCGAGTGGGCTTCAGTAGTTGTGGCACACGGGCTTCAGTACTTGTGGTGCATGGGCTCAGCAGTTGTGGTTCGTGGGCTCTAGAGCACAGGATCAGTAGTCGTGGCCCACGGACTTAGTTGGTCCGTGGCATGTGGGATCTTCCCCGACCAGGGATCGAATCTGTGTCCCCTGCCTTGGCAGGCGGGTTCTTAACCACTGCGCCACCAGGGAATTCCAAGCACAGGCTCTATTTTTTTTCTTTTTTCTTTCAATTTTATTGAAGTAGAGTTGAATTACAATGTTGTGTTAATTTCTGCTGTACAGAAAGGTGATTCAGTTATGCATATATTCTTTTTCATATTCTTTTCCATTATGGCTTATCACAGGATATTGAGTATAGTTCCTGTGCTGTACAGCAGCACCTTGTTGTTGATCCATCCCACATATAATAGTTTGCATCTGCTAACCCCACACTCCCAATCCTCCCCTCCCCATTGGTAACCACAAGTCTGTTCTCTATATCTGTGAGTCAAGCACAGGTCCTTTAAACGGGCTTGTGCACAGCACTCATTTATTTTAAAAAGTGATTTAAAGAGCATGGTCCACATTTTAAGCCAGGAGCAAATGCTTATTCCCAACATTTAAGGACACATCTGACTCTGATGCCACGGAACCCCTGAGATTATATGAAGAAAATGTGAGTGTGTGTGTGCATGTGCGTACACGTGTGTGCGAGCACCTGACACATGCACTTTTTGCAAGGGAGGAGGATCCATAACACTCATTTCAAAGGGGGTCCAAGGCTCAAAGAAGGTGACACACCACTGCAAGAAGTCAGGACTTCCCTGGTGGCGCAGTGGTTGAGAGTCCGCCTGCCGATGCAGGGGACACGGGTTCGTGCTCCGGTCCGGGAACATCCCACATGCCGCAGAGCGGCTGGGCCCGTGAGCCATGGCCGCTGAGCCTGCGCGTCCGGAGCCTGTGCTCCGCAACGGGGGAGGCCACAACAGTGAGAGGCCCGCGTACCACAAAAAAAAAAAAAAAAAAGAATCCACCTGCCAATGCAGGGGACACGGGTTCGAACCCTGGTCCAGGAAGATCCCACATGCCGCGAAGCAACTAAGCCCACGCACCACAACTACTGAGCCCATGCGCTGCAACTTCTGAAGCCTGCACACCTAGAGCCCATGCTACGCAACAAGAGAAGCCACCGCAGTGAGAAGCCGGTGCACTGCAATGAAGAGTAGGCCCTGCTCACCACGACTAGAGAAAGCTCGCACGCAGCAACAAAGACCCAACAAAGACAAAAAAAAATTTTAATTAAAAAAAAGAGGGAAAAGTCATCCAAGCGGTGCCGACTTAGAGGCTTTCTCTCTCCACTGAGTGAGGACTTTGAAATCAAGCTGCTTCTCCCTTTTCTGCCCACAGGACAAGGCTTTCTGCACGGCTCTCCACTATGTGTGGATGGGACCTCCCTCAGTCTTGACCCTTTCACTCCACTCTCACGACATGAAAACAGCTGTGCATGAAACAGCCAATTCATTAAAAAGTCATGTGAAGAATGACCTCCACCTGCGGTAGCCATCAAATAACAGAATGATTCAGGGCTGGAGGGGAGGGAGGGGGACCAGGAGGCAGAGACGCTGCCCCTTTTGCTCCTTCAGTTTTTGCCCTAGAACGACCAAATGTTCATATAAACATGAATCCGGGAACAGTGACGTTTACAATTCTAAATATTTTAATACTTGAACCCATATATGGTGGACCTTGATGGACTAAACTCAGCTCTAGGTCACTAAAGGAAGCTTTTTCGAATTGCAAATAAACAGTAAATATATATATATATATTTAAATATATATAAAATATATGACATTTACAAATGCTTGTCTTTTTCCCTTCAACGGTGTAAAGCTCAATTTCATGATAATCAAGTGTCAGTCATTTGTCTTTGCAAGTTCATTAATCAGCTGCACTTCTCCTAATCACTGTTTTTTTTTTGGCTACGCTGGGTCTTCGTTGCTACGCGCGGGCTTTTTCTAGCTGCGGCGAGCGGGGGCTTCTCTTGTTGCGGAGCACGGGCTCTAAGCGCATGGGCTTCAATAGTTGCAGCACTCGGGCTCAGTAGTTGCTGTGCGTGGGCTCTAGGGCGCAGGCCCAGTAGTTGTGTTGCATGGGCTTAGCTGGTCCACGGCATGTGGGATCTTCCTGGACCAGGGATCGAACCTGTGTCCCCTGCATTGGCAGGCAGATTCTTAACCACTGCGCCACCAGAGAAGTCCCAAATCACATTATTTTTGGAGGATTCTGAGCAGTGAAAATTAGCAGCTTGACTTCTCATCTAAACACCAAACTATGCAGCATAAAAACAATTTTTAAAAAACTTCAACTGAACAAATGTTTGAAATAACTCATCATTTATTTTTGTATATTTCATGGCACAACAAAAAGAGGTCATGGCTGTTTCTGGAAAAGGACATTTCTCTTCCAAGAATCATATTGCTTCACCTTTAAATTCACAAATGTGGAAACTGCTTCTGGCCAATAAAGGTCTTTCCCCCTGAGTGGTATTTAATTGCATATCCCCCCAGATCCCTACTTGTGAATTCTGTTTATATCTTGCAGCAATAAAAAGTAGTTAATTCTTGGGCTTCCCTGGTGGCGCAGTGGTTGAGAGTCTGCCTGCCAATGCAAGGGGACACAGGTTCGTGCCCCGGTCCGGGAGGATCCCACATGCCGCGGAGCATCTGGGCCTGTGAGCCATGGCCGCTGAGCCTGCGCGTCTGGAGCCTGTGCTCCGCAAAGGGAGAGGCCACAACAGTGAGAGGAAAACAAGTAGTTCATTCTTGGTTTTTATCCGGTAAAATATTACCGTTTAATTAAAGTATTTTGGTTTGAGTCCAAAACAGTCTCTTTACTATGTCATAGAAGTTATAGGTTTTCTGATGGATGCCAAGAGTATTAAGAATGAACATTCTGATCATTACCCATCTCTATATTATGGTCCCCTCTATTTTATAGTTCATTATTTAATAGTGCTTATCTAAAAGGTTAAAATCTTTATAGGATCATTTGGTCATTCTTAACTTGGCTAATTTACAAATAATTTCACAAATATCTTTGTGTCACCATTATTTGTTTACATACCCCACATCCAATCTGTGCGTAAATCCTACCTTCAAAAGGGATATAGGCTCTGACCACGTCTAACCACCTCCAGGGCTTCTGACCTGGACCATGGTATTGGCATCCTCATATTTGTCTCCTCACCTCTGACGGTCTATTCTCACTAGAGCCACCAGACTGATGGTTTTGAAACTTAAGTCAGATTTTGCCTTCCTCCCCTCAAACTCCTCCACTGGCCTCCAGGTCAGTCAGAGAAAGCCCAGAGGATTTACCAGGGGCTGACAAAGTCCTACATGATCTACGTGCATTGTTTTCTCCAGCTTCATTCCCTGGTTCTCTCATCCTGGCCCATTTTGCTTCAGCCACACTGGCCTCTGGGTTTTTATCCACACAAACCTAGCCTGCTAGATTTGGCACCCCAGGATGTTGGCATTTGTCATCTTCTGCCTGAAGGGCCCTGGTGTGGACTAAGTTGTGTCCCCCCAAAATGTATGTCCAAGTCCCAGCCCCCAGCACCTGTGACGTGACCTAGTTTGCAAATAGGCTTTTTGCAGATATAGTCAAGTTAAGATGAGGGTGTACTACTGTATGATATCATATGTGGAATCTTAAAAACAATGCCAAAAATTAATGAATAGAACAAAGAAGAAGCAGACTCAGAGATATAGAGAACAAACTAGTGGTTACCAGTGCAGAGAGGGAAGGTGGGAGGGGCAATATAGGGAAAGGGAGTTAAGAGGTACAAACCGTTATGTATAAAATAAGGTACAAGGATATATGGTACAACACAGGGAATACAGCCCATATTTTATAATATAACTATAAATGGAGTATAACCTTTAAAAATTACAAACCACTATAACTGTAACTTATACAAGTGCACCTGTAACTTATACAATATTGTACATCAACAATACTTCAATAGGGCTTCCCTGGTGGCGCAGTGGTTAAGAATCCGCCTGCCAATGCAGGGTACACGGGTTTGAGCCCTGGTCCGGGAAGATCCCACATGCCGCAGAGCAACTAAGCCCGTGCGCCACAACTACTGAGCCTGCGCGCTAGAGCCCGCGAGCCACAGTTACTGAAGCCCTCGTGCCTAGAGCCCATGCTCCGCAACAAAAGAAGCCACTGCAATGAGAAGCCTGCGCACCACAAAGAAGAGTAGCCCCGCTCGCCGCAACTAGACCCAACACAGCCAAAAAGAAAGAAAGAAAGAATACAAAGAACAGAAAACAATACTTCAATAAAAAAAAAAACCTTTAGGGACTTCGCTGGTGGTCCAATGGTTAAGACTTCGCCTTCCAATGCAGCCGGTGTGGGTTGGACCCCTGGTCAGGGATTTTAGATCCCACGTGCCTCGTGGCCAAAAAAACAAAACATAGAACAGGAGTAATGTAATAAAGTCTTGAAAAATGGTCCACATCAAAAAAATCTTTAAAAAAAATCTTAATTTTTTTTCCTTTTTTTATTAGTTGCTACCTGCACCCCAATCCTTAAAAAAAATTTTTTTTAAATGAGGTCACACTAGAATAGGGTGGGCCTTAAATCCAATGACTGGTATTCCTGCAAGAAGAGAGAAATTCAGAAACTCACAGAGAGGCCGTGTGATGATGCAGGCAGAGGCTGGGGCGATGCGGCTACTCAGCACAAGCTGAGGATTGACAAGGAACGCCAGTAACCACCAGAAACTGCAAGAGGTCAGGAAGGAGCCTCCTCTAGAGCCTCGAGAGACCATGGCCCTGCTGACACCTTGACCTCAGACTTCTGGCCTCTCGAACTGTGAGAGAATACATCTTTGTTGCTTGAAGATACCCAGTTAGTGGTCATTTGTTATGGCGGCCCCAGGGAAAGTACTATACCCCTCCCCCGAATAGCAGGTGCTTCACACTGTCACTTGGGGTGGGGGGGGAGGGGCACTGCTTGCAGGGAGGGCTCCCAGGGCTAACCCCCGCTGCACCTCTGCTGCATCACCTCTTTTCAGGTCACCCCCAGCCCCATTTTTCCTCCCTGCCCCAGCCCAGGGGACTCTCCCATGGTCTGGGCAGAGGCAAGGGTGATCCTCTTTCCTTCTCTCCGCGTGACATAAACTCTGCTGCTTCCCTAGCTTTTCCCTGTTGAGTCCCCCCACCAAGGGGCTATCGATTGTTTCTTCACCTTTACATTCTTACTGCGCCTCATACTCTTGAAGCAATGCAGACGCCTTCTCTTAAGGGAGGAGGTGCAAAGGAAGCTGGAAAAAGAAAAGCACACATATTAATAGTAGTTCAAGATTTTCAAGATCCTGTCTTGCTTCCTTAACTAGTGGACACGTGGAGTTCACCCGAGGGCAGTGCTAGAGGGAGCACAAGCCTTAACCCCTTGTACCTAACTTAACTCCTTTGTAATTCAACTCCTTCGGCCAATCCTCCATGATAAAGAAGCAAAAATGGTAGGAATGGTAGGTGTTACTGGTGGAATAAGGAGAACAGGTAGTGTCCTGAATGGGCTTTGTGTCCCGCAAAGATCTGAACAAATCTAAGTCGTGCTTGCTGCTATACTGGGCCCAGAACATCAGGATCCCAGCTCTGACTTTCATACTGTGTTGTTTCAGGCATGGTGCCATGGCCTTGCATCCCCACGCCCGAATGCAGGCTGATGACTCAGGTGGCAAAGGTGTAGTGGGAGGTAACAGATGGAAAGCCTAGAAGCCCGTCCCAAGACCAACAGTCAGAAGGACAGAGGGCTGAGTCCTCTGGGAGCCGTATTCCAGGGGCTGACACAGAGCTCAGCAGAGCAAAGACCCCTTAGTGGCTGGAATCAGAAGGGTGGTCAGTTTTTTCATTTCTTTCTTTCTGCGGAGCACAGGCTCCGGACGCGCAGGCTCAGCGGCCATGGCTCACGGGCCCAGCCGCTCCGCGGCACGTGGGATCCTCCCGGACTGGGGCACGAACCTCCGTCCCCTGCATCGGCAGGCGGACTCTCAACCACTGCGCCACCAGGGAAGCCCCAAAACATACTGTTTTAACCATATTTAACTGTACAGTTCAGTGGCATAAGTACATTCACGTTGTTGTGCAACTCCCACCATCATCCATCTCCTGAATTTTCCACCTTCCTAAACTGAAACTCTGTCCCCATGAAACACTAACTCCCCTTTCCCCTTCCCCATCCTCCCCTCCTCCCGGTCCGTTTTTTCTTACTGAAAAGTGGTTCATATTACCATACATTTTCTGTTCCATTTTCTTTCTTTCTTTTTTAAAAATAAATTTATTTTATTTATTTATTTTTGGCTGCGTTAGGTCTTTGTTGCGCGGGCTTTCTCTAGTTGCAGTGAGTGGAGGCTACTCTTCGTTGTGGTGCGCGGGCTTCTCATTACAGTGGCTTCTCTTGTGGAACACGGGTTCTAGGCACGCGGGCTTCAGTAGTTGTAGCTCGCGGGCTCAGTAGTTGTGGCTCACGGGCCTAGTTGCTCTGCGGCACGTGGGATCTTCCTGGACCAGGGCTCGAAGCTGTGTCCCCTGCATTGGCAGGTGGATTCTTAACCACTGCGCCACCAGGGAAGCCCCATCTGTTCCATTTTCAATCGTAGCATGATGGCTTATGATGGTGCAGGAAAGATCAATCTGATATACTTTGTGTTTAAAACTCTGTGGGGGGGGGTGGGATAAATTGGAAGATTGGGATTGACATATACACACTACTATATATAAAATAGATAACTAATAAGGACATACTGTATAGGACAGGGAACTCTTCTCAATATTCTGTAATGACCTATTATGACAAAAAAAAATCTAAAAAAGAGTGGATATATGTATATGTATAACTGATTCACTTTGCTGTACACCTGAAACTAACATATCATTGTAAATCAATTATACACCAATAAAAATTAAAAAACAAAGCAAAACAAAACAACTCTGTACAAAACTGTGATAAGCATAACAGCCAAGAAACCCTTCTTCTGTAAGTGATGCCGGGAAGAACAGGGAGAGGTTGGGAGGAGTAGCTGGAGGGATCTGGGGCTTTATTCATAGCTCCAGGCAAACCGGTTCAGAGTCACTGGGAAACAGAAGGAAGGACTGATCACCCTTCACCTCCGCTGGGCCAGGATGAATCCAGCATGGTCACCGGCAGAGCGGTGGCCATAAATAGGTCAGATGTCGGCTGCACAGGGACCAGCCTCCAGCAGCGCCCTCGGGGCTCCAAGGGAAAGAGACCACCTTGCATAACTGTGCTCAGACCCTGGCTGTGGATGGGTCCCTGAAATCAACATGCCGCCTTGTCCAGATGCTGTAAAAACAGGTAAGGACCCCTTTGCTCCAGTCTTTCCAGGAAGAACGGAGGGCCAGGTGGAGGTGCCCGACTCCGTCTCTGCTCAGCCCTGACTGCTCCAAGGCCCCAGAGGGAGAATTGAGGCTCCAACACAAATTCAGACAGGCCTGGACCTTGACAAGGCTGCCTAGTCCCCCTGAGCCCTTGAGCTGGGCCTCCTCCTCATCTGAGATCCACTTCCTACTTCCCTTTGCTGAACACATTTTTGGTTTTTTTTTTTTTTTTTTTTTTTGCAGTACGCAGGCCTCTCACTGTTGTGGCCTCTCCCGTTGCAGAGCACAGGCTCCGGACATGCAGGCTCAGCGGCCATGGCTCACGGGCCCAGCCGCTCTGCGGCATGTGGGATGTTCCCGGACCAGGGCATGAACCCGTGTCCCCTGCTTCGGCAGGCAGACTCTCAACCACTGCGCCACCAGGGAAGCCCTGCCGAACACCTTTAAAGAAAGGTAAGGGAAAGCAAACCCTAAGGGGTTTACCTTTGCCAGTATCATTATTTTCCATTCCTCTTCTTCATCCTTTGCTTATCTGGGCTAAAGGAACTGAATTCTTAATAAATCACCTTGCAATCTATTCCAACAGAAGTTTCCAATACAGTAAGAGCCCTAGGATACCTCTACCCCATCCCTGTTTTTATAAAGGAAAGGACATTAAAACTGAAGCAAGTTGTGTTTCCAGCTGAGGCTCAGAGAATTTAAGTGACCTGGACAAAGTCACACAGCCAGGAGGTGGCAGGAGTTGCTGCTCTGAGAGAGCAGGTATGGAGTTTTTGCCTGGCTACCATCCATTTACCCTTTTTCTATTTGCAGCATCCCCGTTCTTCTTTTGGGAAATGTCCCTTCCCTAATTTTAGTTCATGTTGTTGAGTGCGTCTAACCTGGCCCCAGAATCTGGGTGTAAGCATGTGACCCAGGCCTAACCAATCAGTGATTTCATCCCCCTTGGCCACAATGATTTGTTCAAGGATGGGCACATGACCCAGTTCAAGCCCGTGAGAGTCAGGTTTAGGATTTTGGCTAGAACAGTTGTGAGAGAGAAGCTGGGGCAGCTGAGCTGAACATAAAGAGGTGGGGAGGGGCCACCAAGCCTGGAGAGCCTGCCTGTGGGTAAAAGCCAGCACAGAGGACAGCAGAGTGGAGAGATGGAGAGATACTGGGTCTTGGTGACAGTCTTTCAGCTTCTGGATCCAGCCATGCCTGAAACTAAATGCCAATAAACGTTCTTTTTGGTTGAAGCCCATTTGAATTGGTCACTGCCATTTGCAAACGAAAAGTCCTTAACCAAGTGAACTCCAAATCCATGCCCCCTCCCGACACCAAACTGCCCTCAGCCGGTCCATCAAGCCCCCAGAGCACCGTTCCAACCCTCCCTGGGGTTTCTACTGCAGCAGGACTTAGCCTCAGCTTGTCTCTGCTCTGTAAGCTGTGTTCCCCTTTAAAACCCGGCCCCTGACAAGGTCCCAGCCCAGGATAGGTACGGGCGGGGACAGGTGACCAGGAGGCTGCTGCTTTGCTCTAGTTCCCTCCTTTGGATCAAATTAGCTCCAGGGAGAGTGGGACCCTCAGCAGAGCCCAGGATGCCCTCCGTGCATTTCCTTTTGCCTCCTTAACAGTCACCCTATGGGCTCTTCGTCCTTCTAAAGAGATAATTAGAGACAAGTGAAACGGAAGCTTCCATCTACCGTCTCAGAGGAGGCAGGAACCATGATGGGGACCCATATGTAAAACTTTATAAGCTTTGTATCTTATAAACTTTTGTTATTTTTATTTCACAGACGTTTCCTCATAATATCTGGGGGTGGGGGAGGAGATGGGGGAGAAATCCCTTACAGGGAAAAAGAAATCACGGTAGGGAGCTAGTCTGTGCCCGTGTTGGCATGAATTTCCAGCATCACTGTTGGTGTGACAGATGCAGCTGCTCTGCTGTGGGCTCATGGATGACAAACACCGTTTTTGGCAAGAGCTGCACCCCGAGATCTCAAGGGCTGTCTGACGATATGACACCCCCAGTCTGTGTGCAGTTTCTGGGGGATTTTACTCCAAAGCTCACGTGCCAACACGCCTGAGGAACCCGCATCCCCACCCTTCCACGTGAACGGGACTCGGGGCACGACAAGATTTTGTGAGTACAGAGGCTGTTGCGTTATTGGTCGGGCACGGTTAGGACAAAGGACGCCCACACGGGCAGAGGCATTTCTTTTTAGCTCCAGCACTCGAGGTCAGTGGTTAATTTCTAAGTCTCTGTACTCGGGGGCACTTGAATTGAGGTGATACGAGTATGGAAACATTAGTCCTGGTGGATCAAGCTGAGCGAGTGGCTTTCTTTCAGGAGGAGGGGCCACACCCCACAATACACAGCCTCCCCTGAGGTCAGAGAAGCGAGGGTCAAGCCCTTGGTCTTTCAGCCGGTGTCTCTCTGCTCTAGGATTCAGATGCCTCCAGTACTGATATTTCTAGAGCTCATGGAGGTGCTGGCCAGAGTCTTTTAATGCCACAGTCTCTTTCTGCCAAATAGCTCAGCGCCCCTTCTCTGGAGGCTGGCTGCACCTGATGCTGGCAGACAGTACAGGGCCGACATTCCAGGAAAGCAGGTGCCACAAAGGAGAGACTCGAGGAAGTGATGGCTGCCCCCACCCCACCTCGGGCCATCCCTCCCCAGACTAGGCATCCCTGCCCTTCCGGCCATTGCTGATTCTCCCTGAATGGAAGCAGAGAAGAACAGAGAACAGGGCAGAGCCAGACTGCAAGGCCAGAAAGCCGACCCTAGAGCACCCCTGGAAACGGGTGCTCTCACTCAGGGTGTGGGAAATTCCCAGCTCGAGTTGCTCTCTGAGCGCAGAGGCGTCCAGCGAGCAGTGGTTTCCTTGGGAGCAGGGCCACGTGGACTCACCCACCACGATGCAGCCGCCTGGGCCCTGCTCCTTGAGAGTCCGCCGGGGCGCCTCCCAGGAAGAGCCACGCCGGCCCTCGTGTGCTGGACCAAGTCCCCGGGAGGCTGGGCAGGCGAGCTGAGGCCCACTGCTTGACCCCAGAGTGTGGTTTTAGGGGCAGCACAGCAAGAGCGGGAGGCATGTCCCTCTGCCGGCTTCCTTCTCCTTCCCTTGGTTCCTGGAAAGACTGAACAGCGTGCAAGAAATTGAAGGGAGGGATATGCATCCTGAAAGGTTCAGAGAGCAAAGCAAGCCAGGACCAGCTCCCTTGGGCCATGTCCCCGTGGTGCTGTGGTGGCCTTTGCAGTGGCCGGTTCCTCTGTGCCTCGACACAGCCTCTGTGTGACAGGGGAAGAGCAGGTGTTGACACTGTCCAGGAATTTCCCTTTGTCCTGTGACAGCTCCACTCATCTCACAGAGCTTTGCCCAGAGTTCTGGGCCGCCTTGACCCTGGCCCCGAGCCCCTGAGAACCACAGGGTAGTGTCAGCTGGGGCTGGAGAGGAGGGCTGGGAGGCTGGCCAGCCCGGCAGAGCCAGCGGGATGGGCCCAGCAGGCAGGGCGAGGCCGGGAGGCCGAGGGGCTCAGGGCAGCTCCCACAGCACCCCCTGGTGGCTAAGGGCTGCCCTAGCGCCCCCGACTCCCTATGAGCCCAGACTGCTGGCCACTAGCTTACCTTCTGCACATGAGTAGCCAGGACGAGAGAGCGGGAGCGAGCATCTCCTTACATTTTGTGTCCCGCAGGCTTCTCTTGCCTCACCCTAGCCCTGGCCCTGACTTTCACCCTAGGATAGTGGACGGAGGGGAAACTTGCTCTCGTGCCAGGGTGCTGAGGGCTTGGGTTCCTTTCTACCCCTGTAGCCCCGGGCATTACACGCCTGGGGTCCTAGTGCCACACCAGCAGACAGACTGAAGATTTCACGCTGACTTGGGAATTTCGTTTTCCCAGTCCTAGCCAGGTTTGAGCTCAGCTGAGGCAGCAGTTTTGACAGCCCTTGCTGTACCCTAAGAGCTCATTTTTTTTTTTTAAAGGGCTTCAAATGCTTGGCTTTTTATTTATTTATTTACTTTATTTTATTTTTGGTTGTGTTGGGTCTTCATTTCTGTGCGAGGGCTTTCTCTAGTTGCGGCAAGCAGGGGCCACTCTTCATCGCGGTGCGCGGGCCTCTCGCTATCGCGGCCTCTCTTGTTGCGGAGCACAGGCTCCAGACGCGCAGGCTCAGTAGTTGTGGCTCACGGGCCTAGTTGCTCCGCGGCATGTGAGATCCTCCCAGACCAGGGCTTGAACCCGTGTCCCCTGCATTAGCAGGCAGATTCTCAACCACTGCGCCACCAGGGAAGACCCAGAGTTCATTTCTTTGGAAAGATAGCAAGAATCACGGCCAAGGGTGAGGCAGGGTGCTGGCGGTGACCATGACATCTGAGAATCAGGTGAAAATGACATCTTTTCAACAAATGGTGCCAAAACAACTGGATATCCACATACCACAGCTAAATGAACTCAAATAGCTCACAGACATAAATGTAAGAGCCAAAATTATTAAACTCTTGGAAAGAAACATAGGTGTGAATCTTCAGGACCTTGGATTAGACAATTGTCTCTTAAATATGGCACCAAAAGCAAGGAAAGAAAAAAGAGATAAATTTGACTTCATCCAAATGAAAACCTTTTGTGTACCAGAAGACACTATCAAAAAAGTAAAAAACAAACGACAGAATGGGGAAAAATATTTGCAAATCATATATATGATAGTAACCAGAATATATAAAGAATTCTCACAACTCAACAACAAAAAGACAAATAAACCAATTTAAAAAATGGGCTAATGGGGCTTCCCTGGTGGCGCAGTGGTTGAGAGTTCGTGCAAGACAAGGGTTCGTGCCCCGGTCTGAGAAGATCCCACATGCCGCGGAGCGGCTGGGCTCGTGAGCCATCGCCGCTGAGCCTGCGCGTCTGGAGCCTGTGCTCCACAACAGGAGAGGCTACAGCAGTGAGAGGCCCGCGTACTGCAAAAAAAAAAAAAAGGGCTAATGATTTGAATAGACATTTCTCCAAGAAGATATGCAAATTGCTAATAAGCACACTGAAAAGATGTTCAACATCATTAGACATTAATGAAATGCAAATCAGAACCTCAGTAAGATACCACTATTAAAAAACCCAGAAAATAAATGTTGGTGAGGATATGGAAAATTCCCAGTTTTACTTTCCCAGTATTGGTGGGAATGTAAAATGGTGCAACCACTGTGGAAACCACTTTGGCAGTTACTCAGAAAGTTAAACATAGAGTTATCATATGACCCAACAATTCCACTAGTAGGTATGTACCCAAGAAAATGCAAGACATATGTCCACACAAAAACTTGTACGTGAATGTACACAGCAGCATTGTTTATAATAGCCAAAAAGTGGAAACAACCCAAATGTCCATCCACTGATGAATAGATATCCACAGGCAGCACCTTACACAAAAATTAACTCAAGTGGATCAAAGACCCAAATACAAGAGCTAAAACTATTCAACTCTTAGAAAGAAACATAGGTGTAAACCTTTGAGACCTTGGATTAGGCAATGGTGGTATATCTGTACAATGGAATACTATAAAAACAAGTGACATACTGATACAAGCCATGACCCAGATGAACCTTGAAAACATCACTGCTCCCTGAGGGGCCCAGCAGCCCCAGGCTGACATTTCTTGCCTCACAGCTCAGGGAAGCCCCAGCCTGCGGGATCCAGGAACTCAGGTGCTCTCAGGTCCAAGGCGCTACCTTCCTCGTGATCTCACCTTCTGAAAACATCTGATTCCTGGCTGACCCCATTCTCCAGGTTTTCCCTTCCTTCAGCTGATTGCTTCTGAGATCATGCTCTCGGACTTCAACCACTAACTTTTTTTTTTTTAATCTCTGTAATTAAAAAAAGTCTTCCTTTCCTTTTCATCTTAAGCACCCAAGCTTCTGAGCTCAAAGGTCCTCTCAGCAGAGGTGGCTACAATTCCTCATGCATGGCGCCTGGCGTGGCCTGTGTGGCCTGCAGGTCTGGTCCACGCACTCACTCACGCCTGAGGCACCTGCTATGTGTCAGGCACTATTCTCGGCCTCAGACACACTGCAGTCAGAAAAACTAAGTCCCTGCAAGAAAAAGTCTCGTGGAATTTACATTCTGATGACGGAAGACCAAAAAGCAGATGCCGGATATCTTAAGTGATGTCATATGCTTTGAAGAAAAATTCAGCAGGGTAGGGGATTGAGGGTCAGCAGGGGCAGGTGTGTGTGTGTGTATGTGCATTTTGGGGGAGATGGCAGCACCCCCTCGTCTTGAAAGTGTTTCTCAAAGTCCCAGCATCCTAATAGGCAGGGAACTCGCGAACAAACAGACACGCCCAGACTGTAGAGCAGGTCAGAGGGAAACTTCCTTGCAAGACCTGCCCAGAATCGTGGCCAGAGAAAGCAAACCCAAACAGCTCCAGGGTTTCCTTCTTTTAAGAAAAAATTTGGCTGGGGTGCAAAGAAGGCAGCTTCAGCCCTTTGGGCAACGGGAGTTTGTAAGCAGCCATCTCAAGGAGGGGATCTGTGGCCTTTGCGGGGAAGGACCTTCTTGTCCTCACCTTGATCAAAGATGCTCAGGATCACTTTCTTCCTCTTGGAAGATCCTGGCTTTGGGATCCTAGTTGCTGAAGGCCTGGCTAGACATCACCTGACTATGGAGGTTGTTTTTAAGGTCAAGATACAAGAATTCACTGTTTTTGTATGTCTGTCAACCTGGGAGCACTTGCAATGTCACCTTGCAAAGGATAATACGTCCACCAGTTTTGTGACGGAGGGTAAGTCACCCTAACCTTTTAGGCCTGGCTTTACCCAGTAAGAATGATTATAATGCCTACTTCAGAGTGTTTGGTGAGGAGGAGATGAAGGGATGTATGTAAAAGGCCAGGTCATGTCCTATAAAGTGAAAGTGATTGCAACAGTGTGGCGTGGCATCAGGACAGACATACAGACCAATAGAATAGAGAACCCAGAAATAAACCCGTATATATAGCGAACTGATTTTCAATAAGAGTGCCAAGACTATTCAGTGGGGAAAAGACAGCCTCTTCAACAAATGGCACATGCAAAAGAATGAAGTTGGACCCTTACCTTATGCCATATATAAAAATTAACTGAAAATGGATTAGAAACCTAAATACAGGGACTTCCCTGGTGGCGCAGTGGTTAAGAATCCGCCTGCCAACTCAGGGGACACGGGTTCGAGCCCTGGTCCAGGAAGATCCCACATGCCACAGAGCAACTAAGCCCATGCGCCACAACTACTGAGGCTGTGCTCTAGAGCCCACGAGCCACAACTACTGAAGTCTGCACACCAAGAGCCCGTGCTCCGCCACAAGAGAAGCCACTACAGTGAGAAGCCCGCGCGTCACAACAAGCCCCCACTTGCTGCAACTAGAGAAAGCCCGTGCGCAGAAACGAAGACCCGAGGCAGCCAAAAAAAAAAAAAAACAAAAAAAACCACACCTAAATACAAGAGTTAAAACCATAAAACAACACAGGGGCCAATCTTCATAACCTTGGATTTTTTTTTTAATTAATTTATTTATTTAGGCTGAGCTGGGTCTTAGTTGCAGCATGTGGGGTCTTTTTTTTTTAGTTGCGGCATGGGGGCTTCTTGGTTGTGGCATGTGGGATCTAGTTCCCTGACCAGGTATCGAACCTGGGCCCCCTGCATTTGGAGCATGGAGTCTTACCCACTGGACCACCAGGGAAGTCCCCATCATCTTGGGTTTGGCAATGGTTTCTTAAACATGACACCAAAAGCACAAGCAACAAAAGGAAAAATAGATAAATTGGACTTCAAATTAGAAACTTTTGTGTATCAAAAGACACTACAAGGTGGGAATTCCCTGCTGGCCCAGTGGTTAGGATTCCGCACTTTTGCTGCTGAGGGCCCAGGTTCAACCCCTGGTCTGGGAACTAAGATCCTGCAAGCCGCATGGCCGGGCCAAAAAAAAAAAAAAAAAAAAAAGTTTAAAAGAGACTACAAGAAAGTGAGAAAACAAACTACAGAATGGGAGAGAATATTTGCAAATCATATATCTAATAGGATCCAAAAAATATAAAGAACTCTATGACTCAGGAACAAGACAACCCAATGAACAAAGTGGCCAAGCGACTTGGAAAGATTAAAAATGGCCAATAAGCACATGAAAAGATGTTCAGCATCATTAGACACTAGGGAAATGCAAATCGAAAGCATAGTGAGATGTCACTTCCCACCTACTGGGATGGCCATAATAAAAAAAATGGAAAATAACAAGTGTTGATAAGAATGTGGGGAGAGCTTCCCTGGTGGTGCAGTGGTTGAGAATCTGCCTGCTAATGCAGGGGACACGGGTTCGAGCCCTGGTCTGGGAGGATCCCACATGCCGCGGAGAAACTAGGCCCGTGAGCCACAACTACTGTGCCTGCGCGTCTGGAACCTGTGCTCCGCAACGAGAGGCCACGATAGTGAGAGGCCCGCGCACCGCGATGAAGAGCGGCCCCCGCTTGCCACAACTAGAGAAAGCCCTTGCACAGAAACAAAGACCCAACACAGCAAAAATAAATAAATTAATTAATAAACTCCTACCCCCAACATCTTTTTTTTTTTTTTTGGCGGTACGCGGGCCTCTCACTGTTGTGGCCTCTCCCGTTGCGGAGCACAGGCTCCAGATGTGCAGGCTCAGCGGCCATGGCTCACGGGCCCAGCTGCTCCGTGGCATGTGGGATCTTCCCGGACCGGGGCACGAACCCACGTCCCCTGCATCGGCAGGCGGACTCTCAACCACTGTGCCACGAGGGAAGCTCCCCCAACATCTTCTTTAAAAAAAAAAAAAAAAGAATGTGGGGAAATTGGAACCTTCATACATTACTGGTGAGAAGGTAAAATGGTGCAGCTGTAGTGGAAAATGGCTTAGTAGTTCCTCAAAAAGGTAAACATAGAATTACCATGTGACCCAGCAATTCCACTGCTAAGTCATACCGAAAAGAATTGAAAGCAGGGACTAAAAAAAAACAAACAAAAAAAGAAAGCAGGGACTAAAACAGATATTTGTACACCCAGGTTCATAGAAGCATTACTGACAATAACCAAAAGGTAGAAACCAGCCAAGTGTCTATCAACAAATGAATAGATATATGTGGTATATCTCTAAAATGGAACATTATTCAGCCATAAAAAGGAATGAAGTATTGACACAGGCTCCAACCTGTATGAACCTTGAAAACATTACAACAAGTGAAATAAGCCAGATGACTATTGTATGAATCCCCTTATATAAAATATCTCAAATAGGCAAATTTACACCCAGAGACAGAAAATAGAATAAAAGTTACCAGGAGTTAGGGTGGGCGGAGGAGAATGGGGAATTATTGCTTAACGGGTGTAGAATTTGTTTGGGATAATGAAAAACTTCTGGAAATAGATAGTGGTGATGGTTATGAAAGCTTTGGATGTACCTAACGCCAGCCAATTGTACACTTAACAATGGTTAAAATGGTAAATTTTGCTATGTATATTTTGCCACCAAAAAAAAAAAAGAAAAAGACTAAGGCGGGCTTCCCTGGTGGTGCAGTGGTTGAGAGCCCGCCTGCCGATGCAGGGGACGTGGGTTCGTGCCCCGGTCCGGGAAGATCCCACATGCCACGGAGCGGCTGGTCCCGTGAGCCATGGCCGCTGAGCCTGCGCGTCTGGAGCCTGTGCTCCGCAACGGGGAGGCCACAACAGTGAGAGGCCCGCGTACCGCAAAACAAAACAAAACAAAACAAACAAACAAAAAAGACTAAGGCATTGTCTTTCACAGTAACTTGTCCATAATAGCATCAGGGGCCCTACAGAAAGACCGAGCGTCTGGGGAAGCTGCCCCCGCTTAGGCACAAGAGTGCCCCCCTCAAGAATGTGCAGTCATGGTAGCAGTCTGGTGGCCAAAAGAGGGGGCCCAAAGGTGACTGTCATTAGTTACAGCTGGTTTCAGAAGTGGTGGCTGTGTGACAGTGATGTTGGAGGGTTTTAATTGCTCCTGAATTAATGTGCTTACTCCTCACCCCTGGGGCGCCTGGGTTTAATTACTGTCTTAGGTCACATATGCAAATGAGTCTGCTACCATTCCTGGTCCCTGTGGATGGCAGCCCTGATTACCAAGCCCTCACACTTTGCAGCAAGATGGGCAGGAAGAAGGCCAGGCTGGCCTCCCCCTAGAGCAGAACTGGATGAAGGTGGTGCCTTGCCGGCCACATTTATGAGCCTAGATGAGCTGACACGTTCAAGGCTGCGTCTGGGGAGCCGTTATTACCTGGAGGCACCAAGAGATGAGTTGTCAATGGCAGAGGAGCCCTGGAGGACCTGAACTCCGGAACCCTTGGGGATAGAGGGTTCTTACAAAAAGGAAAGATTTGGAAAGATGTCGGCCTGCAGAAGAGACCGTGGACCAGGGGTGGCCAATTCAAAAGCCGTGGAGGGCTGGGCAGGCCTGTAACTAAGGGAAGCAGGAGGCAGGGGGCTGCCTTCAGAAGAATCCCTGGCGGTCCAGGGGTTAGGACACTGGGCTTTCACTGCCGAGGGCCCAGATTCAATCCCTGGTCGGGGAACTAAAATCCCACATGCCGTGGGGCAACTAAGCCCACTCACTGCAACTACTGAGCCTGAGGGCCACAACTACAGAGAAGTCCTCGCGCCACAATGAAAGGTCCTGCACGCCACAACTAAGACCCGACGCAGCCAAAAATAAATAAAAAAATGGCTTAAAAAAAAAGAAGATGGTGGCCAACTGTTGTCTTCTAGGGATGCGGGCCCAGTGTTGGCAATTTTCCAATCCATTAGAACGCAGAAATTGGAATATTTAAAAAAAATAAATGTATTTATTTATTTTTGGCTGTGTTGGGTCTTCATAGTTGCGCACGGGCTCTCTCTAGTTGCAGCGAGCAGGGGCCGCTCTTCATTGCGGTGCGTGGGCTTCTCATTGTGGTGGCTTCTCTTGTTGCAGAGCATGGGCTTTAGCATGTGGGCTCAGTAGTTCTGGCTCACGGGCTCTAGAGCACAGGCTCAGTACTTGTGGCGCATGGGCTTAGCTGCTCTGTGGCATGTGGGATCTTCCTGGACCAGAGCTTGAACCCGTGTCCCCTGCATTGGTAGGCGGATTCTTAACCACTGCGCCACCAGGCAAGATTTCTTTTTTTTTACAAGGAATCTGTTTTTTAGATTTTGACAACTCATTTGAACTAAAAAAAACACACTAGGTTGCCTGCGTTTGGGGGGTGGGGGTGGGGATTAGCCAGGAAGGGGCTCAAGGAACTCTTGGGGGTGTTGGAAACGGTCTGTTGTGGTGGTGGTGCTGGTTACCCAGGTGTATATGTGAAAACACTTCAAACTGTATACTTAAAACAGGTGCCTGTTACTGAATGTTAATTATACGTCACTGAGGTTGGTTCAGTGGGTCCCCACACTTCTCCCAGGTTGCTGTGAACTTTCCATTCCAGACTCTGTCCCTTTTTGTTCAGTCATGGCCACAGGTGCTTTATATGCTCTAAAGACCTTCCTCCTCTTTCCCTATGCCCTGTACCTCTTCCTAAGTAAGTGTATCAGCACCTGATGGTTTAATCTATGCTGGGTGGGAGCCTAAGTTGATGTGACCATTTATAATACTCTGTAACAAGCCATGAGGTAGCACTATTGGAGTATTAGCCTCATCGTACAGATTTGTTCAGTTGTTCAGTGGGAGGGCCAGAATCCAAACCTGGGTGGTCCAGCTCCTGCTGTGCTCTCAGCCACTGCACCGCATACGCCTGGGCTGCTGTGGCGAGCAGGATCTCCACTGCTGGGAGGAGAGCTGACTGTACACAGAATTCCTAGTCAAGAGCCAGGCTCCTTCCCTGCAGATGGCACAGCTCGCAGCTCTGTGGCCTGAGTTGACTGCCTTCGGACGCCATCTTCCGGCCTCAGCTGCATTCAACAAAAATAAAATTACCAGGGCAGACGGGTTTGTTTCAGGGGAGCCTGGCATTCTAGGCCTGCCTGGTCATCGCCAGTCCTGCAATCCACCTCCTGTGCTGCAGTGCTTCTCAGGCTGAGCTGCACATTGGAGTCAGCTGGGAAATTTAATACTGAGTCTTTGGTTTCTACTCTGAGGTTCTGATTTACTTGGCCTGGGCAATGGGAGACTTAAAGGCTTCCGAGGTGATTCCAATGTATGGCCAGGTTTGCAGACTACACTGTTTCAACTTTTCAGCTGATTTTTGTTCTGATGTTGCAGGAATCTGGAAGACCACCACAGATGAAAAGTAAATATTTTGTGGGAAAGTATTTGTATTATGAGGTTAAAATTTAAAAAGAAAACACATAATGCAAGTCCAGAGACTACTACCAAAGATGTTTACTTTAAAAACACTTTAAGTTCCTGCAGTTGTGATCCAGAGAAATGTTTAACATCATAGCTCATCTTAAAGCCCAAGAGTGGCTTTCTGGAAACTCAGAATTAACGTAGCCTGTCCTGCTTCACACAGGGCCCCCAGGAAGAGGCCAAGCGTCTGCAATTCCTCCTGGCCTACTCCTGCCCATCCGCATCAGGAACATGCTTCGTGCTGTCTCTGCTGGGTCAGAGTTGCCAACCATCCTCCCCAGGGGCTCAGTGTCCCCAGGGCCAGGGAGGCCCCAGCAGCCTTCCTTCCGGGTGGAGCAGATCTGAAAGGGCTCCTTGCCCTTTAACCCAAGAGTGATAAATGCGTTTAACTGCCAGTCATTGTTTTAAAATTAAAGTGTCAGGAAATGTTGACATGAAACCAAGTTTAGAGACAGTAATGCTAACTTGCTGCTTTAAAGTTTGGATGAACGAACATTCTAGTGAGACTGTCAGGCCGAGTTCGACTCACTTCCTTGCAGAGGCAGTTTTTAGATGGAAACCAGTCATACAAAGCTGGGACAGGTGAGTGGCTTTGGCTGTACACAGGAGAGCTGTACCACATTAGGTGAAGAAGGGTTTTGTTATTACTTGGAGATTATGGTTTAAGACGTATGTGTGTGGTTGCCAAGTGCAAAAGGGGTGGTGGCTTTGTGACATGACTCGAGTCCTACCGTTTAGTCAAATACTAATCTAGGTATTACTGTGAAGCTATTCTGCAGACATAATTAAAACCACTTATCTGCTGACTCTGAACAAGGAATGATCTTGGATGACCCAGGTGGGCCTGAATCAGGTGAAAGGTCTTAGAAGTAGGGCTGACCCAAGAGAAATTTCACCTGTGTCCTGGTCCCCTCCCTTCTGACTGGCTGCCCTATGGATTGTGGATTAGCTTAGCCACAATCACAGGAGCCAATTCCTTGTGATAAATCCCTTAATATATGTACCTTCTACTGGCTCTGCTTCTTGGGTTAATCCCTGATACAGATGAGCAATAACAACAGTGTCCACTGGGGGGCCTCACCAGGTATTATAACACAATTCAGAGCAACCACAGTATTTCATGTCTCACTGGTGCTTAGTCGTTTCTCTGTAATGGTGCTTTCTGCAGTGCTAATGCTTCACACCCGTGGTACCCAACTCAGTGGGCATCAGCCACGTGGAGCCTCTGAGCACTTGAAATCAGGTTAGTGAAAATGAGGAAAGAAATTAAATTAAAAAAATTTTTCTTTCAATTTTTTAGGCCATGCTGTGCAGCATGTAGGATTTTAGTTCCCCGACCAGGGATCGAACCTGTGCCCCCTGCATTTGGGGTGTGGAGTCTTAACCACGGGACCATCAGGGAAGTCCCAAAATTAAATTTTAATGTATCTAAATAGGGTTCTCCAAGACCCTCTGGATGCCCTCCTACCGCCCCAGAGCTACCTCTAACCATTCTTTTACCAGTTTCCCCTAAGGATGGAGAACCTGCCCCCCAGCCTGCCCAGGACGCTCCGCTTCCCTCTGGTTTGGACTCATGGTGTGACCTGGAAGCTGCTGTCCTTGAGGTAACCTGTGAGAGCTCTTTTCTCCCAAATTAACATGTCTGATCCTGAAGTCAGGCCTCCGGTCCGGGCGCTGCCCGAGCTGCTGCGGAAGGGCACAGGCTACCCCATCTCCCACCTCTTCCCAAACCTGCCCTTCCCCAGGGCTTACGTGGCGTCCTGCACAAACTCCTCCCCCGCTTCTGTCATGACACAAAGCCTCAGCTCTTGTAGAGGTGCTCCATGAATACTCAAGACGTGAGGACAGACAGACTGACGGACCACTTCATACACACAGAGCATCCCTATGGGTCACTGAGGCCTTTTTATTTTGCACACAAAACCACCGGGGATCTTGCCTGTGGACACCTCGGAGATTACAATGCAGACACACATGGCTCCAGACACTTGGTGGAAGCGAGGTGAGAAAAACAATGATTTGGGCCAATTATATAGTTAGAGAGCTAGGGTTTCCAGCAGGGTTCCAGGTGGTCAAGCTTGGCTTCTGCAGCGGGTCTAAAGCAGCAGTGAGAACGTCACAGGAAGGGGAGAGGGCAGTTAACTATCAGAGGCCCCTCAGAGCATCGGCGGGGGCCTTGAGCTGCCCAGGTGACATCAGGAGCAGGTCTAATTAGCCGACGAGTGACCACAGGGCTCACCCGCCCACAGCTTACTTGGCGAGGGGGTTTCTGAAGTTCCTGCCGGCAAACTTGGCCTTGCTGCCCAGTTCCTCTTCAATTCTTAGGAAGCAGAAAGATACAGAGACAGGGAGGGAAAGAGAGAAGTCACACCTCAATGCAGTAAGTTTTCCCACCCAGAGAAGTGGTTAAAGACACACTTCCTGCCAGGAAGTTGGGGACCCAACCATCGCCCAGTCTGTCTAACTATTCCCCTAAATTTGAGCTTCTTGGAGATGCCAGGAATAGAAGAGCATTCGGCTCTCTCCGTCCACCCAATTCACCCAACAAGTTGTCCACTGGCCAACCCTTCGCCTTCCTTCTCTTCCCCCCAATGTTTCTAAAGGACAAAGGAGAAGAAATGGTAGGATTGCTATTTCTTAGAATATTTAAGAAAATGTTTTTTCAATGAAAGGATAACCCAGTTTCTGCAACAAATGGCACAGGGAAATAAGGAGGGAGCACTCATTAGTGTGAACTCTGTTTGGATCCTGATATCAAAAAAAAAAAGGGGGTATTGATAGTACCACTAATCGTGGGCATCATCATTGTAGAGTGGTTATGTTAAAAAACAAAAATAAGTCTTTATCTGAAAGAAATATATACAAGTGAAATCATAAGATGCCCGGAATTCGCTTTAAAATTCTCCAGGAAAAAAAGGTGTAAAGAGACAAAACATGGAGGAATACAGACAGCTGGTGTATCCAGGTAATGGGGAAGGGAGTACATTCTACTGTTCACTGATTTTTTTTTTTTTTTTTTGCGGTACGCGGGCCTCTCACTGTTGTGGCCTCCACCATTGCGGAGCACAGGCTCTGGACGCGCAGGCTCAGCGGCCATGGCTCACGGGCCCAGCCGCTCCGCGGCATGTGGGATATTCCTGCACCGGGGCACGAACCCGTGTCCCCTGCATTGGTAGGCGGACTCTCAACCATTGCGCCACCAGGGAAGCCCCACTGATTTTTTTATATGCCTGAAATTTTCCAGGATAAAGTTTTTTTTTTTTTTTGCGGTACGCGGGCCTCTCACTGTTGTGGCCTCTCCCATTGCGGAGCACAGGCTCCGGACACGCAGGCTCAGCGGCCATGGCTCACGGGCACAGCCGCTCCGCGGCATGTGGGATCTTCCCAGACCGGGGCACGAACCCGCGTCCCCTGCATCGGCAGGCGGACTCTCAACCACTGCGCCACCAGGGAAGCCTCCAGGATAAAGTTTTAAAGATGGGGTATGGGGGGAGGACTTATAAAATGGAAGTTCCTTTTCCCTTCAAGACTGGAATAAAATAACAAAAGGGCAGGTCTCCCTGTGTTTATAGGTGCTTCCCAAGGACACACTGAGACAAAAAGGGGAGGGACCAGAACGTCAGAAGGCGCTGAACACTGAAACCCTGCTGTGTACCCGCTGGCGATTCTTCTTCCTCTCTGTGAGCTCTGGTATCTTTGTCCACAAAACAAGGGTGTAAAATGAGAGCTTCACTAAGGCTTCCCTGTAGCTCCCCAACTTCTGATTCAGTTGTCTAAAGGGGAGCCAGTTCCCTCTCCCACCAGAAGATGGCAGCATCGTGTGGAACAGGCCCCGCTCTGGGCCAACGCTGCCAGGCACCCAACCGCCCCAACCTAACATATCAGGGGCCAGGGTCCCTGCCCCAACCCTTGTACCAGCCCCACAGGTCCAGGGGCTCCTCCTGGAGACCAAGCAAGCCCACACACGCAGCGAAGGTAGCCTCTTTACCTGAGGATCTGATTGTACTTGGCCAAGCGCTCGGATCGGCATGGTGCACCAGTCTTGATCTGGAAGGAGAAAAGAAAGGCCACGGTTGCTTACAGTGGACACTGAATCTTCATGGGCATTTTGGGCAAGGGGAGGGTGCCACGGCAGAGAGCCAGCAATTTCTTAAAGAGGATCCCTGGCCCTAGGAAGGAGGGGATAAAAGGGGCACCCAGGACCCCATTCTCCCCCCTGCCCCCCAAGTCTGTGCTCAGGAAGTTGAGGTCAGAGAGAGAAGCAGGGAGCACCCTTCACCCCATGGAGCTCTTTACCTGCCCAGTGCACAGTCCCACCACCAGGTCGGCGATGAAGGTGTCTTCAGTCTCCCCGGAGCGATGCGACACCATGACGCCCCACCCATTGGACTGGGCCAGCTTGCACCTAGAAGCCAGGGACAAGCAGACAGCATGGCTCCACTGCCTGGGCACTGTGGCCCCTGCTGGCCTCCTGAGGCCATGACTAATCACTCCCGGTGGGGGGCCAGGGGCAGCCCTGAGCTCCCAACTGCTGGGGAAGAGGGTAACCCTCGCCCGACTGTGAAGGGCCCGAGGACCTTTCTCTGCCCTCTAGTCACGTTTGAACTGGGTTCAGTCTCCTCGAGGGAGAGACACGTGTGTCTCCTGACTAACGTCCTCCGTGACAGTAAATCAGGAGTGTAGGGCCACCAAGTGGTCAGGATTAGAACACAACCGCCCAACGCCCTGATCCCCTTGGGGCCAAAGCTTACTCTAAAGGCCCCCAGGAGTCCCAGTCAGGAGGCCCCACCCTCTGTGCAAGGGCACTTACGCCTGCAGGGACTCAGTCACGGAGCCGATCTGGTTCACTTTGAGCAGGAGGCAGTTGCACGACTTCTCGCTCACAGCCTTGGAAATCCGCTTGGGGTTGGTCACGGTGAGGTCGTCCCCCACCACCTGGATTCCCGCGCTGGCAGTGAACTTCTGCCAAGCTTCCCAGTCATCCTGGTCGAAGGGGTCCTCGATGGACACCACTGAGCAGAGCAGGGCAAGGGCGTGTTCCCTCAGCGTGGCCTCCCAGGCTGCTGACCCGCAGCACCCCAGAGCCCCCTCCTGTCCTCCCTCCCGACTCACCTGGCCTCCCAACCCCCTCCCGGGACAGGGACTGCAGTCACGTGCAATCCTGCAACCCCACAGTTGTTAAGTGGGAAACTTGAGGCCCAGGACAGTGAGTTTAGCGCCACTGATAGTAAAAACAGAGCTGTGGACCCAGAGGGGTAAAGACCGGGCTTTGTGTCCTGGCTCCGCTTCCACCAAGTTACTTAACATTAAACGCAGGGACTTAGAGACGCTTCCTGGTCTGAACACCTGCTCCACCATTTGCTGTGTGTCCCTGGGCAAGTTCTAACCCACTCTGTGCCTCTGTGTCCCCTCTCCCATGCGCATCAGGTGACGCAGAGCCTAGGAGCACCCAGTGGTCCTGGCTCTCACGGCTCCTTTCCTCACTGTCAGTGGAGCCAGGACCACGTTTGCTCAGGAGGCTGTTGTGACAGTGACAGGAGGCGATCGCACTGCACCACGGCTGGCCGGCTGCCCGCTCTGCTGCACCAGGCACCCCAGTGAAGGCTCCACCCACTCGCACACCTGCAGCCGCTCCGGGAGCACTCACCTGGGTAGTCCCTGATGAAGGACTTGTACAGGTTGGCCAGCTCGTCAGGTGTGATGTACCTGCTGGGGTCATCGGGTGACTTGAAGTCCAGGTCATACTTGCCCGACCTGAAGAACTCAGAGGCGGCCACATCCATGCCAACGACGACCTTATCGGTGTAGCCCGCCTTCCCGATGGCGTTCTTCAGCAGCTCCAGGGCTGGAAAGAGATGGCGGTGAGAGTTTGGAAACCAGGAGGATGGAGATAAAATTCCCCTTTAACTCTGCCAAATGGGAACCGTAACGGAAGAGGAAGAGGTGCTCTGGCCCCAAGCACCAGTTTCAAAGATTCCAGTTACTCTTTTCTGCTTCGGGGCAAGAAACCATTGGTCAGGGCCACTAGTGCATGGCCAAGTTGGAAATGGACTCTAAGAGGCTTTTTCACTGACAAGTGCTCCCAAATTTAGCACCAAAGAACAGCTGTGCCGGCCAAGATACAGTGACCAGCTGAGATCAGCCGTCCTGCAGAACTGGCTTTAAATAGAGCCAATGCTGAGATCCAAGGGGGAGCACGCACAGCGAGGCCCCCGCTCCAGCTCTGCTGTCCGGCCCAGGCTCAGGGTCGGCCTCGCTCGGCAGCGCTGCCGGTAGGGAAACTGACAGACACCGGCCCCTGTTCCAGTGTCCCCAAGACCCCCAAGATTCAAACTGCGTGAAGGGCCACTTTTTATAGGTTAAAATAGCCGAACGTCAGCAATTTCGTATGACTGACCCAACGAGCAGGATGGACATTTCCTTCACTAGCCATCCTTGAAGGCAATGAAATATGCTTGGAACCCTACTTGTTCTTCTAAAACAAAAAATTCATCCGTGAATTCTTTTCCTAGGACTTCTGTATTCTCTGCTCAACTCTCACATTTCATCCTGTGCCTAAGGATTCAAAGTTAAATAAAGCCTGTGCAGCATTACAGCAGCTGAATGACCCGAAATGGTTACTGACGGCAGCAGTCCTCATCACAGCCAGCATCCTTGAACACGGAGCAGGTTGCGAACTCTTGCCATCGCTGGGGGAGCAGGGACGACAGCAAGAAAACGAACCGCCTCCCTACCCCACCGTCAGCCCAGTTTAAGCAAATCATCAGGACATTCAGAAGTCGAATTTGTAAGACAATTTCGCGTGATTTGTTTTTTTAAAAAATGAAGCGCTAGCTCCCATGGCTGCAGGGTTTTGCATTTTGCTACTTAATGAACGAACGGTGGAAAGAGCAGCGCCCCTGAGGGCAGGCGTGGAAGGCTCGCAGACGCTGGGGGCGGTGCTCAGAGACCCAGGGGCTTCCTCCGGAGCCTCTACCTTCTTTGTTCTCCAGGATGTTGGGAGCAAACCCGCCTTCGTCTCCCACGTTGGTGGCATCTTTCCCGTATTTCTCCTTGATCACATTCTTCAGGTTGTGGTATACCTCCGCTCCAATGCGCATGGCCTCCCGGAAGTTTTCGGCCCCGACGGGAAGGATCATGAACTCCTGCATGGCCAGCTTGTTGCCAGCGTGAGAGCCCCCATTGATGACGTTGAAAGCCTGTGGGGAGAGACACAAGTACAGCTCCAGGCCCGGGGGGTCCCGCCCCTCAGCAGCCCCACGATGCCCAGGTGCATGGCTCCCATGTGGGGCCCGTGCGGCTCTGAAGCCACCAGGTCTCTCTGCACTGCGGTCACTACCACCGCAAGTGCACACAACCCGACAAGGCAGGTACAATTTTCATCTCCCATCGACAACTAAGGAGATGGGTGCAGGGCGGCTGAGTCACCTGCTCAGGGTCACTCTTAGCTGGCGGTGGCGGCGGAGTTATTTGCAGCCGAGACCCCCAGAGCCTGCTCCTACCCGTGTGGAGTCACACGTGGATGAGGTCAAGAGGCGGGAGGTCTCGGGACCCCATGAGAAAGCGAACACTCGCCACTCACCGGAACTGGCAGGATGACCTCGGCATTGCCAGCCAAGTCGGCAATGTGGCGGTACAGGGGCACCCCCTTCTCAGCAGCGCCAGCCTTGCACACAGCCAGGGACACGCCCAGGATGGCGTTCGCACCGAACTTGGCTAGAACACAACAGGTTACGTTAAGGGATTTCTTACTCACCAGCCTTCCTCCTGCTGGCCGCCCCCACCTGCGCCACTGTGTGCACCCTGGATTGTATTCGGAACCTTTTCCTTTCTATCTCCTTTGCATATTCACACCAGAAATGCAATAGCCTTCCACATAGGCTGCTTTTTCCCCCAAAGAGAAAGCCCTTTCTTTGGTCCATGGGACTCTGGAAAATCCCACAAATTGCTCGATTATATAAAGCACGAGCCTCTTCTGAGTAACCCTGCATGCCTGCTGCTGTCGGCTGGCTATGCTCCTGATATTCAAAAACGTGATTTATTAGAGTTAGGGGAGGACCACAGACAGTTACGTAATTCATCGTTAGGGACGACACGACCTCTCCCCAAAGGACTTCAAGGGTCTTCAGGAGAAGCTGCAACCTCCCTGGCAAAGACCCCACCTCAGGCCACTCACATTTATTTTCCGTGCCATCCATCTCTATCATCAGCTTGTCGATCTTCTGCTGCTCCACGACGCTCAGTTTCTACAGGGAGAGCGAGGATAAGCTGCTTGGGAGGGAGTGGGGTCTCTACCTGCATGCCCTGTGCCCTCCTGTCCCAGAGCCATCAACCCTGGGAACCGTGCCCTGGGAACCGTGCAAAGCCCAGATCAGTTCTGTGTTATCCATGCGTCTGGCAGGCAAAAATGGGGGGAATGCCAAGAGAAAATGGGGAAGCAGAACAATGCCCTTCACTTGCTTTAAGAGCATCAGGCACTTCTCCAAGCACGAGGGATCCGACAATGCATAGTCCTCATGTCGTGAAGGGGAGTCTAACGAGGGAGTCCGAGGTCACGTTACACACGAGGCAGAATTGTCTGGTTCATGCTAAAGAAGGAATTACTCCAAAGCAGTGTGACTTTTGGGGCAGCAAATAACAGAATTCATTGTTCTTTACCATCAAAGTCAGTTTCTGCCGTCACTCGGCTGCCCTCAGTGACAGCAAACTCCATCATCTGATGGGAGATACAAGTTTTGCATGCAGTCCACCATCATTTAGCATGATGTCTGACGACTGATGAAAATGACTGTTTTTGGCGAGAGTATAAATAAAACTAGTGCCTTAAAAACTGGCTCAAAGTAATGTAATAAAAGTCGGCATTACTTTAAAAACTCCGTAAGTGAATGATACCAGCATATTATTTATAATGTTTCTTATATAAAAGCTCAAATATGAAAGAAAACCAGAATCTGTAAGTCCATCATGCCACGTTAACAATTTGGCATCTTTGGCTTTCGTGACAAGGCATCTTTGGGTAAAGTTAGAAGCCACCCCAGCAGATGGCTTGAGGCCAACCCTCACCAAGAGTTAGACTGAAGTCTGTCTCCCCCAGGTAAAGAAAAATGTCCCGGAAAGCCCTGCTCACTGTCAGGCCAGGTGAGGGCGCTGAGGCACAAAGAACAGTGGCGTGTGGAGGGCCCCAGGAGGCCGGGACGAAGGTGTGCGCGGCAGGGCAGTGCTGAAAACCTCCGCCTGGGGACGATTACAGCCAGCCATGTGGGCCAGGCCACAGCAGGCAAGCTGGGGAGAGGATCGGCAGAGGAGCCGCTTGCCACCTGCGTGCAGGGTGGAGCCGGGAGAGGGGCCCTACCAAGGAGGACACACAGGCCGAGGCTGGGTTTGGACCCGAGAAAGGGCCACGGCTACGGAGAGCGGGGCTGGAGGGAGGATCAACGAGACCAAGCTGCAGAGTAGGCTGGGCTGTGGGATCCCCAGACCCACTTCACCTACAGCAGCTCCGCTTTTATCTGTTTGACACATTGAGGCTCCAGGTAGGAATTTAATAACGGAAGTTCTGCTGTTTAAAAACACAGTAAATAATTCCACAGTTCACGAAAAATGAGTCAGTCGCCACAGATACTACATTCAACGCCCCTGAGAGCCGCTCTTAAAATCTGGATCTTAACTCCCCGAAGGTCAAGATGGTTGTGGGGAAACATCAAGGCTCTAAGAGCCTCCCGTCCCTCAGATCCAATTCCATGCGCTGTTAGCCATGGACACATGGACAGGCAGAGGGTGGGTTAGGAAAGGCGAAGTTATTCGCATGCATGACAGGGAATCCAACCGGCTTCTTTAGCTCTCAGAATAAGCTCTCCATGAACAGAAAAGCCTCCTGGGCTGGCCTGGGAGGCGCTCTGATAGCATTAACATACATTAGTTATCAGGAGGCAGGTCCTACCTTGCTAACCAGGGCAGGCGCAATAGTTTTATTGATGTGCTCAACAGCCTTTGAGACACCTAGAAGGAATAATCAAATCAAATTACTGACATTAACGAAAGACAGGCTTGAGCAGCATTGCTGGAGAGAACCACTCACCACGTTAACCCAGATATTCAGAGCCCACCAAAGACCTTCAATGGGACCTCCTTCAAATCCCCATCGCCCTCTCCCCCTGGAATCGGAGGGCTTTCTGGCCCAGTCTGAGTGCTCTTACCTAGGACCCCCAAGGGTTAGAGCCGCACACAGAGCAACCATCCAGAATGTCTGAAGGGAGGTTAGTTGGCAAGACCATGCACTGGGCAGGCCAGCTGCAGAGACTAAAGGACGCCCAATGTATGTATTACCTGTGTGCACAGGGCTGGTGCCAGGAACTCGTTAATATACTTAACGGGTCTGGAGACACCTGACCAGTAGAGATGGGCAGAGAAGGAAAAAAGAAAGACTGAGAAGAGAACAGGCTGGGAAGGAGGCTGAGTGAGAGAAAGAGGGGAAACAGGAAGACAGGGGAAACAGGAAGACAGGGGAAACAGAAGGCAGGGGAAACAGGAAGACAGGGGAAACAGAAGGCAGGGGAAACAGGAAGGCAGGGGAAACAGGAAGACAGGGGAAACAGGAAGACAGGGGAAACAGGAAGACAGGGGAAACAGAAGGCAGGGGAAACAGGAAGGCAGGGGAAACAGGAGGCAGGGGAAACAGGAAGACAGGGGAAACAGGAAGACAGGGGAAACAGAAGGCAGGGGAAACAGGAAGACAGGGGAAACAGGAAGGCAGGGGAAACAGGAGGCAGGGGCCATGCATTTGTCCTCATCAGTCAGGGCACAGCGCTGTCCTGCTGCTGCAGGCACGTACCGCCTGGGCTGCAAGGCCCCTGGGGAGAGCTCTCTGCACAAGCTGCCTCCCTACAGTGGGCCGCTGGGACCCTGGCCCAGTGCCCCCAGCCCCACCTCGCCCACGCCCCCTCCTCTGCAGTGTTTTTGGACTCTTTCCTAATCGCCCTCCCTGGAGAGTTGGCAGCACACGTGCCCTCCACCTGTCTACACGTGTGGCCCTTCGGAGGGCCACAAACCATGAACTGTCACGATGTTTTTGCTTCCTCTCCAGAACCAATTCCCGTCCCCGTTGAGAATGCACGGTCTAGCCCTATCTGCTTTTCTGGAGTTTGGCCACACAGGTTCTATCTACAGAAAGGTGAGCACTGCCAACACAGTTTCCAGCCCGTCTGCATACAGCCCAGCGCAGGCTGGCTCTGCCAAAGAGACTGAAAGACAACGACAGCCCATCAACGGTGAGCCATCAGCCAGGCCTTCGGGAGCTCTTCTCCTCCGCGACTAGACCCTTGAAGAGGCCTGATGGCCCGGAAGGCCCTCAGAGCCCTCCCGGAGGATGCGAGGCTGCCCCTTAGTACTAGATAACTTGTCCTCTTCTTCTCCCACATCCCCTGACCCAACCAGGAGTTCTTCACAGACTGGAGACAAACCGCAGCAGAAGTAAGTGTTACGGCACCTGCCCTGAGCTACGGGGTCAGGGGTGCTGGGACCCATCAGCCCGCTCTCCCCTCTCCTCCACGTGCGGCGCCCATACTCGCTGCCCACACTCTGGGCCGAGTCAGAGGTCTGCTACCCTCAAACGCAAGCCGCGGGGAGCGGGAGGGAGGCTGTGGCTGCCGGGAGGCCGGCCTGGGTTCGGCCCTTACCTTTGCCCATGTAGCGCGTCTTGTCATTGTCCCGGAGCTCCAGGGCCTCGTAGATACCAGTTGAGGCGCCACTGGGCACAGCAGCTCTGAAGAGACCTGGATGTTGAGAGACGGAGGGCAAGAAATAGTTAATGACTAAGAAATAGCTCCCGCCCTCGCCCAAGTCCCTCCCCGCTCACTGAGGGAGCTGCCCTTAGGAAACAGTTACTTCCTCCCAACGATGGGAGGACTCAGACTGGCTGCTTCTCCTGCCTGTCATGTTTTTATGATTCCGCACTGCAGACACTAGAGCACAGCTGATGAATTTCTCTAAAGAAAAAGGTCTAGAGCAGAGCTTCTCAGATTTTAACGTGCACACATATCACCTGTGAGTTAAAGTGCAGATTCCAAAACAAATGGGAGGTCTGAGCCCACACCTCTCAAAGCTCCCCACGGGTGCCCCGGAGCTGGGCCGTGGACCACCCCCAGCAGCGTGGCCTAAAAGAAATACAATGCAGGCCACCTACGGGATTTAAGCTTGTCTACCAGCTAGTAATCCACGAAAACACTGGGCTATTTTAGACAGTCCAGCTCTAGAGCACCGTGGCCAAGCTTCCCTTAGACAAGTGAGATCAGGTTGCCAGCTTTCAAGCCTTGAAAGCGCTGGCTCAAGAGGAATCTACAGCTCATCTGCCTCAGCTTAAGGAGCAATAAATGCTATTTGGAGCTTCTCTGCATAACAGGAAACCAGAAAACAGGACAGACTGGAAGAGGAAAGGAATAAGCACAATAACACTAGAACCCAGTCAAGCACGCACTGCGCAGTCCTGCAGATACAGAAACCAGCTGCCTGGCTAAGCCGAGACTGTGGAGCAGAAAAGCGGCAAATCTTCTTGGAGGACAGACAGTGCCAAGAAAGGTACCGCAGAAATCCGGTTACACGGGGCAGAAGGGTTAGGGGAACAGGAAGTGTAGGCAGCCTCTTGAATCTCCTTGAAACCGTTAGGGATTTCCCCATCTGAGGTATGCCGAGAACTTGGGGGTGCGGGAGATGTGAAGGCAACGAACTAAGAGGAAAAACCCAACCAAGTATCGCAGTCATACTTGGTTGCATGCCTGTGCCACCGCACTGATTGTGTGACCAGCAGGACACACGTTCTTCTCGACACAGGCCCTGGCTTTCTCTGTATCCATCAGGCGCTGGGCCAGGTGAAGAAATGAGGAAAACAAGAGTGACCCTAAGGTCAACTGTGGACTTTGGGTGATGATGTGTCAACACACGTTCGACTATAACAAAGGTACCGCTCTGGTGGGGATGGTGATAGTGGAGACAGGGGGTAGATAGGAATGCTCTGTACCTTCCACTCAATTCTGCTGTGAACCTAAAACTGGTCTAAAAAATAAATTCTAAGAACGAAAGAAGTGATGAAAGGTTCTTAAGAAATTTATGACTTCCTGGTTTTTTTTCTTTTCTTAAAAGGATTAAGACACATAAGAGAAAGTTCCATTCATTTCAATGTCAAAAGACATTTTAGTCATTTTAAAGAGTTTCAAAGAAAATTCCCCCTCCCAACAATCTTCTAGTGTCCTGGGTTTTTTCGTTGTTCAAAGTCCATTAATTTCCAAGTGGAAAGTTCCACTCTCTGACTAAGTGTGCCAGTTTCATAAGCTGAAAGGAAATTCTCGCCATCTTCTGAGAACACACGGCATTTGCCACAAGGCACATGCCCAGAAGGAATCGTGTTCTGAGGGCACCCCGACAGTAACCAAAGGCGGACTCCTGCCCTGTGAACCTCGACTCGAGGGGCCTTCATTTTCTGGGCAAGGGGGAAGGGAGGACAGGAAGGGAAGGGTTCCACAGCCAGGCCTGTGATTCAGACCATGACTCAGCTCTGACTGGCAGGTCTGTGTGCTTAGCACCTCTGAGTGATTCTGCCTGAAGCTCCTTTTCCAACTTCAACCATTTAGAAAGCAGCTGAGACATTGCTGGAGGTAATGCAGGGCTAGGGAAGCACTAGATTTTCTTAAAGTAAAAAAGAAAAATGGGGGAGCTTTTAAGGGTTCCCATTCTATTCTTTTCTCACGTGGGCAAATTCTTCCTACAGGTACTTACAGCCAGGTAAAAGTATGAGCCTCTGGAATGTTCCAACACCCCAAAGTAAAAACTGTCCCGGATCCTCTAAGAGTGATTTCTGGAAACGCAGATAAGAACGCTATATATACCCTTGTAGTCCCCTAATCTCTTTCCTTTACAAGGAAGAAAGACCCATCCTATCTTGCCGTATCTACGTATTTGGTCACAGCAAGCTGTGAAGCAAACTAGTGATAGGCCCTTTTAGGGACAAGGTTATCACATTACTTCCCCACCTCACTGACCTAGCAGCCAACCTGTGTTCTGCTCTACGTACCAAGAAGCAGCAAGACAAGGACCTCTTGCCTTAAAACCCTCCCAACCTTCCCCCAGTGGGGAACCACAGCCTACCAGCATGTGCAGACCAGAAAGAAAGGCTTTTACCGTAACAGATGTTTTCTTGCCTAAGGCTCTGTCATTTGAAGTTTTAAAAAATGGAGCGTGGTGCTAGGGTCTGTAGAAACAAAGGTGGCCCATACCTTTTGAGGTGTAGAGATCAACCTCAACGGTGGGATTCCCACGAGAGTCGAAGATCTCTCTGGCGTGGATCTTGAGGACAGACATGGTGAATTTCTGTGGGGAAGCACAGTCCATATTTTCCATAAACCATAATGCAGTCTCAACTCATTATGCAAGGGGTCACTTCTGAGGATCCCTAGACTAGAAAGACTGCACAAACTAAAAACTGCATGTAGGAAGGCTGACTGGAGAAAATGCCTGCTGGAGAGCACTGGGAATTGTTCCTAAAAAGTAGGTAGGGGCAGCTCTGCAAAGCCCTAGTAGTTCAGGTCTTGTCCTACTGGGAAAGAAAGTCCGGCAGTGCGCGTGCTGGCGGGCAAGGTTCACACGTTGATGGCGTGCAGAGTGCCTGAAGAGGAGAGTCTGAAACCGGCTGTCATTAGTTACCAACGAGGGTAGGTGCGGGGCCATGGGAAAGGGACCAAATCAGGACCAAGGGGACGTGAGGGCCACAAGCAAACCCATCTAGGATTAAAAAAAAAAAGGGGCGGGGGTGACCAGGAGGAAAATCTGGTTTGTAGGGGAACAGTGAATTAAAAGTTGGGAACACAGTTCATCAAGTAAAACCTGAGGTAGCAGGAGAATGCTCAATTGGTCGATGTTGGATAATCAGTTAGAAATTCTGAGTTTGGAGGCCAGGAATGAGCTCCTTGGTCTATGTGCTGTGATCTTTGCCAATTTCTGAGCCTTTCAAACCTCAGAGTACTTGGGTCTTCAGCAAGACAGGGCAAACAGATAACATAATCTGGTCAGTGCTGCTTTCAATAGGCATTTCACCCCATTTAAAAAACTTAATTATGAAATGTCGTGATTTGTAACTAGAGAAAGGATTCTATCTTTGAGCACCAGGATACGCCAAGGGAAGTGTTTTCCTTTGAAAACACCTTTAGAAAAAAGGGGAGGGGGGTGGTTTGCAGCTACAGAGAACAAATATCAAGAGCTCAAAGAAAGCCCCTTTCTTGCTTTTTTCCCCCAGAGGCTCTCCAAGGAACAACAGAATTGAACAACTTGTAGGACTGAAGTGGAGGGGAGGAACCAAATCAGCGTTTGGAAGCCATTATCTAGCTGGGCTCCTCTCCATTATCTTCTCTGGAATGTTCTGAAGCAGCAGATGGCATCTTTTTAAGTTTCAAACTTAGATACTGAAGTCACTTCTGTGGCTTTGTTTTTTCTTTTTAACAATGGAGTTTTACTCATTAGCCAATAAAAAGGTATCTAGTTTTTATCTCAAAAAGGCAAATTTGCTTAAAATCTTTTAGTTTTAAAATTTTAGTTAACTTTCAGTTTTGGTAAATCATATACCCGTGTGTAACAATGACCACCCCAAAAAAGTCCCCAGAGGCCATTTCCAGTCATTGCTCCCCCCTGCATCCCCCATGCCATCACTGATTTACTTCACAGATTTTAGATGCACTTCTAAGCACATCTTCATTACACTTCCTCATCATACAGTTGTAAGATTTCATTTCTGGTTTTATTTTAGTGATATAAAACAAGGCAGTCGACTGACTTCACGATGTGAAAATAAAATTCAACTTATCTTGAAATTACACAAAAACTTTTCTCCGAAGTCATTAAAATGCAGGGAGCACAGGCAGGGCGGAAGACGGGTCTGACTAGGAGCCTGCACAGCCTTTTATCTGCCTGAACTGAAGCCCGGACCAGGGGCAGCACGAGCACACCGGGCAGCCGGGGCCTAGGTGTGCCCCGGAAGCAGGTCAACCGGCTGCCCACACCGCCCAGGAGGAAGAGACCACATTGCAGAGGAAGCAGCGAACAGGAAATTTTCTTAAAGTATATCCTTTTAATGTCAGATCAAGGGCCGATTGTTGGTGGCCAGCCCAGGGAGCAGGGAGAGCCTCGTGCCTGACTTGGGCGAGGTCGCCTGCAGGGCTTCCAATGACCCCCCGGCTCGCCTGCAGTCCCCTCCAGATCAAGTGCCTTCTGAAGGCAGATCAGTCCCTGCTCATTCCGGAGCAGCAAAGGGATGGACACTCAGGCGCCAGGCCGAGGGCCACCAGCGGGAGGCACGGGCGCGGGGGTGGGGTGGGCTGCCGCTTCCCGGGCATCTCTCCTTTTCCGGCCCCCTTTCTCCATTTTCGGAAGGGCCTGGCTTTAATGAGCATGCGGGTTAGGCCTGGAGCGCTCGCCAAACCTTCCACCCTCACCGCCTGCTGTCCTGGTGACCGCGTGTTCTACCTCTAACCTCCCGGGACAGTGACGCGGCCCCGTACTCGTAATCACAGGCTAAGCTGCACCTTCCCCTCAGGAGAAACCGGGCGCCGCGCCCCCGCCTCGGGCCGCAACTCTGGCCCGGGGAGGCCGCTCGCGCGCGCCGACCCGTCCCTTCCCCGCCGAACCCCCGGGCACGCCGTCTGAGGCGCAGGAGCGCCCGCGGGCCCGGGACACCCACGCGCCGCCTGCCCGGGCGCTTGCTCGGCAGCCCTTCCTTGAGTTCTCACCCGGCCGCCTGAGGTCGCCGCACGAGAGAGAAGCAGAGGGTGCTGCGGGCACAGAGGGTAAGCGTTAACGCGCAAGGTCCAGACGTTCCAAGTACCGCGAGCTCGTCTCCGCTCCGCCGGCTTGGACTTCCTGCCCAGCTCGAGGGGACCCCGCCCACTTCCCGCCCCTCAAGCCCACCCCCTCCGCGCTGCCTCGCCATTGGCCCGGCGCGCCGTCACTCGGGCCCTCGCCTCCGAGGGAGGGGTGGGACTGCGGGCGCCGGGAACTGGAAGAGGGGGCGACGTCCCGAGGAGTTGGGGTGGGGTCGGGCTGGGTGTCCCAACTACCCCGCGGCTATGTGGGGATGCGGGCGAGCCCCCGTCCGCCTTCGCTCCCGCCCGCCGCTGGGATCCGCGGCTGAGCCGAGTCTGTGGCGCCGGGGCCCGGGGGGGAGGGGCGGCGCGGCGCGGCCGGCCGGCATGAGGGCTCGGGGCTCCGTCACGTACTCCGAGTCCCGCACGCACGCCGCGTCGCCCCGGCGCCGCACGTCCGGCCCACGACCTTGGTGACGACCTTCGCGGCCCGCCCTTCCCGGCCACCTCACCCGTCGCCCCGCAGCGCGGTGCCGGAGACCCCGGCGGCCTGGACACGTTGGTGGCCGCGCGGCCGGACCCCGCTCCCGGGCCGCGGGGTCGCGAGGCCGGCCACGTGTGCCCACCCGCGCCTGCGCCCTGCGCGCCCGACAGCCCGCCAAGGTGACCCGGTCCCTTTGTCCTTGCGTCGGTCACACAGGGGTTATTAGGCCAAGAGCCGAAAGGATGTTCGCTTTCCCTTAATTACAGCTAATACTTTTTGAGCGCTTCCTACATACCAGGCACTCCACGTGAGTGCCCAGGGTTAGTTCATTCTTCGGCTCTTTTTATGTTGGATCTTGAAAGTAAGCTTCTATACCTCCCTTTCCCATACACGTGAACCATACTTGTACTGATTTGGGAATGGAATTTCACACAGACTCGGGGAATTTCTCAAAGTTCAAAACAGGTAATATTCCAGAGTAGTCTGACAAATGAAAAACAGGCATGAGTGGGTGCAGTTATTTTCCCCTTCTGATGAAGAAAGAACCGATACCATTTCAAATCAGTTCTGCAGCACATCTCCCCCCGACCCCGCAACACACACTCAAGGGAGGGCTTCGTTTTATGATAGAGTTATTTTTGTATGTTCTTAGTGCTCCTCTTGGTCTGTAAGTCTGAGAGCTAAAACAATGTCATTCATCTCCATACTTAACCCATTGCCTTGCATGGAGAGATTCGAGTGTATATTTGATTTTAATTATTATTTCTTCTGGTCAGCTGCAAAAACTGCTTTTATTCCTTAATTCCTAGCCTTGGGTAAAGCTGAAGACCTATTGAGTCCACTGTGTTTGTTTTCCATTGACTAAGAAGAAAGAACTTTAGGATTAAATTCAGCAAAAAAACAACAAGGAAATTGTAAAATGTTTCCTAAAGAATTACGTGAATTTTGCAAGCAGGTTTTGTGGTTTCCCCAGCAATACACTGGTGTTTCAGACTGCTTAAGACCAAGATCCCAGCCCCATGACCCAGCAGCTAAATCAACAGCCACTATCTCCTAAACCTTAAGAACTCAACAGAAATCAGACACTTAGAGCTCTTATTTTCAGAGCAATTCTAAGGTGTGGCCCTGAAAGGGCTCCAAAACAATCTCTTTCATTTTATGTTAAAATGGTTGGAGAGATAAAGATAGAAAGACATGGCTCTTATAACGGGTTTCTGGCCACAACCAGTGATTCCTAGCAGGAAATCAGATGTAGAACATGATCTCAGACTGCTGCTGTTGCAAGATTCTTGGAGGCCACAGCACAGTGTTCTGAGCCAGCACTTCGACCTCAAATTGTAGCTCAACTGTTAATGAGATGTGCCCTCAGATCCTTTCCAAAATCCGCAAGCTGCCAAATGCCCTGCCTGTCTCCACAGCTCCTGAGGCTTTGCTAGCAGGCTGTGGGACTCGTGTGTGCCTTCAGTCCAGTGCAGGGGCATTTACCTTGTTACAGGCATTTAGTTGACAGTATGCTCATTGAGCAGTTTTAGTGCAGTGGCATACCAAAGGCTGGTGGGCAGGGAGGGGAAACGTGTGTGCAAGGCTATTATCAGAAGACCACACTGCAGGTAGGGCCTGCATGACATCTGCAGGGGGACATCAGAATTGAGGGAAGATGAATCTGCAGCAGCCTATGACCCACCTGGATTACTGATTCTATCTGTGGTCTGCGCACCCCTGGTTGAAAACTGCTGGTCGGTGGAAAAAGTGACATACCTCTTTTGGAAGGCAGGTCTTTAGACAGATAGGAAACTTCTGGGTTGGAGAAGCAGCCCAAGGGAGATCAGATGAGTGAGGAAGGCCCTCAGGGGATCTAGGTGGATCACCCCTCACCTTAACAGACTAGGAAGTTTTTGTGTTTGTTTACCCCTGAGGACAAAGAATGACGCCTGCCTTATCAGTAAACAAAGGATGTTACAGCCATCAAGTCATCAGCCACTGCAGCCACCTCCAGCACTTTGTGGGGATTCAGGATGGAGAAAAATAAGATACTGGCCCTAGATAGTTAAGGTGCATCTCAAAAGAATAATTTCATTTAGCCCGGATTCTTGTATCTTCCCATACACAGAAAAGTACTAAATTCATTAATTTGAGATGTCCAGGTTTTTCTGTAATTAGCAGTAATCTCTTGCTGTTCAACTACCTGGGTCTTTTTTTTTGCAAAAACTTCTGTATATCCTGGTTCCTCCCATACCTCTTTGGAATAGTCCCTCAGAGCTATCTGAGAGGATGTATCCTGTGCTTAAGCCCTCAGTAAGTCCACTGAATACAACATAATCCTCAACTTTTAGATTGTGCATTTTTCCCCATTCTACACCACTAAGTATTTAACATATACCAAAGACTGCATAAAGTATATCTGATGTAAAAAATAATAAACAGAAGTGTACCCAACTTGCCAGCTTAAGAAGTGGATACTGGCAATGCCATTCACGTGCCCTGTGTATTCTTCCCTGGCCCCAGAGGTAACCACTGTCCTATATTTTGTGTTTATTTTCCCCTCACTTTGCGGTTTTTAAATATTTTTTGAACTTTATATAAATGGCATCATACTGTTTCTAGCCTTTGCTACAATTTTTTTTGGCTCAACTTGACATTTGTGAGCTGTGGGTGGTTTGTTTCAGTGCTGAATAGTATTCCATTGTGTGACTATCACACGTTTTCCTGTCAGTGTACATTTGAGTTTCCCAGTTCTTTTTTTCCTGTTAATACCAACACTGCAGCTATGAATTTTGTTGCAAATGTCTCCTGGGTGCAGGTACAAGAAAGAGTTTCTCTAGGGCAAATACCTAGGACACACACCTGGACGTGGAATTCCTGGGTCATGGTTATAAGCATCTTCAACTTTGTTTTCCAGAGTATTCATATCTTTATGTACTTCCACCAGCAGTGAATACGAGTTCTGACCTGGATGTAAAAAAAATAAAATTCAGCTCTTCCTTTGCAATTCTTTTCTAGAAATTTGATTGATTTTTTTTTTTCCACATGGCATGTGGGATCTCAGTTCCCGGACCAGGGATCGAACCTGTGCCCCCTGCAGTGGAAGCACGGAGTCTTAATCACTGGACCACCAGGGAAGTCCCTACTGATTTTCAATTTAACATCCTTTCCAAGTCCTTTGCTTAAGGAAACCCTCGTGCCCTCTGTGTAAGTTACAGTCAGCATTCTACCCTTATGATGGCTCTGAGGGCACCTCTTAGGGCTCCCTGCTGTCAACAGCCCCTCACAAAGTCAGCTGTAGAAGTAGGGACCGGGCAAGGCAGACTCTGGGGAGGCAGAAGGGAGCGCACAGTATGGTTTTTAAACACAGTCATTGCTAGGAGGGCATTTATCAGGGATGCCCAAATGAAGGGAGTAAGGAGCAGAGGGATTAAAGAAAGAAACCCCAGGGCTTCCCTGGTGGCGCAGCGGTTGAGAGTCCGCCTGCCGATGCAGGGGACACGGGTTCGTGCCCCGGTCCGGGAAGATCCCACATGCTGCGGAGCGGCTGGGCCCGTGAGCCATGGCCGCTGAGCCTGCGCGTCCGGAGCCTGTGCTCCGCAACGGGAGAGCCCACAAGAGTGAGAGGCCCGCGTACCGCAAAAAAAAAAAAGAAAGAAAGCAAGCCCAGGAGTCTCAGGGAAAGCAGGAGCTTCCGGGAGGAGCTAATGAAGAGGGGGCAAATGGAGACTGAGAGGGCTCTGCACCAGCAAGAGAAAATCTTGGGGAAGAGTTGCTGTCCTGTGTCAAAAAGCTCTGCGTGGATCCTCTGTGCCTCAGCTCCTTAATTTCTGAAATGGGTGTGAAAAGACTACCCTCAGGTGGCAGTTTTGAGCCCCAACAGTCCTCTTACCACCAGTTTGGAAATCATTGCTTACGGCTGGAATGGAGGCCTGCAAGGCACTGATATCTCTAAATAGCAGCTGCATTCGGCCCCGTCCCCAGCAGCCTCCCTTTTCCTCTCTATCGGTCCCCATCCTCTTTTTCTCACAGTTCTTAAGGTTGTCTCTTAAAGGGAGGCCCAGGGCAGCTGCAGCCTGGGGGCCAAGAAACCCCAATCTCCAGTCACCAGGCTGGCAGCCCTCCTAGAGGCTGGAGCACCAGACCCTCAGATGGCCCGCTCCAAAAATGCCAGTCGCTGTGAAGGAAAGAGAAGTCCTGTAACAGGGAAGACTCCATATTAGATGTGTTTCTTGTACTTTAACCCTTGTATTCTATTGCTTTTGCTTTGTGTTAAGAATGCTGCTTACAGCGCATTCCCTGGCCGTCCAGTGATTAGGACTCTGCGCTTGGCGCTTTCACTTCTGGGGCCCAGGTTCAATCCCTGGTCCGGGAACTAAGATTCTGCAAGCCTCGTGGTGTGGCAAAAAAAAAAAAAAAAGAAGAAGAATGTTGCCTATAGCCTGAAATATACAGGATAGTTCATTCTCAAGGCTCTGACCTTTCTCATGTATATAGAGATTAAAAGTTGCAGAACAGAGAATAACATTTGTCTTGTTGGAGGTTTGCAGGAACATCGTGACCTGACCTACGTGGATGGCTACGAGAGCAAAGGAGTCTTGACACCAAGAAGTCTGCAACAGCCAACCATGCCCCTCCCTCACCCGGCCTTTAAAAATGCTTTGCTGAAACCCTTTGGGAGTTCCGGGTTTTGGGGGCATGAGGCACCTGTCTCCTCGCATGACCCTGCAGTAAACCTTTCTCTGTTCCAAACGCTGATGTTTCGGTATTGCTTGGCCTCAGAGCGCGCTGGGCACACGAACTTGCTTTCGGTAAAAGTCAGAGGATGCAGTGTGTGAGCTCCAGACGGAAAAACAGGAGCCAAGTTCTTCCTTCAGAAGGAAGTGGCCCCTTGTGATTCGCTGAGAGTAGGGTTTCCACGGAGGCCTTGCATGGCTGGCCTGATAATGAGAAATTCCTCCCTCCTCCTATCAGTGACTGATCAGTTACTGAGGCCAAGTTATCTGCCAGGTGTAGCTCATTTAATCCTGCTCCCTGTGGCCATCTCTGCTTTTCAAGGCACAGAGAGGTGAGCTGAGCTGCCCAAGCCTGAAGCTAGTGGATGGAGGTACAGGGTCGGGGGTTGGGGGGGTGGGGAACCAACCCAGGCAGCCTGGCTCCCCAGGCCTCGCCCCCGCAACCATTCAGCATTCTGCTCTTCCGAGATGAAGTTCACTTTGACCTTGGATTTGGATGAGATGACAGGACACTAAACTTAGCCCAAAGAGCCCTCCCTGAATTTGCACCTCTAAGCCGTGACTATAACCATACACGGAATTTTTTTTTTTTTGTGGTACGCGGGCCTCTCACTGTTGCGGTCTCTCCCATTGCAGAGCACAGGCTCCGGACGCGCAGGCTCAGCGGCCATGGCTCACGGGCCCAGCCACTGCGCGGCATGTGGGATCTTCCTGGACCGGGGCACGAACCCGCGTCCCCTGCATCGGCAGGCGGACTCTCAACCACTGCGCCACCAGGGAAGCCCCATAAACGGAATTTAACTGTAGCAGGTTTTGAGAAGCAGGACTCAGGAAGGTTTCATGTCTGCTAGATACTGTGTTCTCTCTCAAATAAATTTTCAGCTGGAAGATGAGAGCAGCCCACAGAATGGGAGTGGCAGTTACGTTGTATGGCAATTCGAGTTCCAGTTACAAAATGTTCCCAACCCCACACTCGTGGTGGCATTTGCTGGCATTTCCTAAACAAAAGGGGAGAAACTCTGATTTTCTACAATCTTTGACAGTTCCCTTGAAGCGAGATCCCTGGTCCTCCTACATTGAAGTTCCCTGACTGATCTGATGTTTCATTTGTTTGTTTCCTGGTGGCCAGGAAAGTGAAGAGGAGAGAGTGGATTTCAGCACAGCATTTGTCAGAGTCCGTCGGGATACTCCTGTGGCCAGAAGAGCCATGCAGACTGCAGCAGGGCGGAGGGGTTTAGACCTGGCTGCATGGGTCTCTTAAGGGGCTGATCTCAGACTAAAGGCTCGCCCCGGAGGAGTGTGGCGAGGACACGCAGCCGTAAGTTCACAGATCAGCAGAGCTGGGCGGGACAGTTGCCCTAGTGAAGGGCTGACTCAGGATTCACACCAGAAGGGCCAAGCAAGGTGCCAGGCCGATGAAGTGCCCCTTTTGAGGAGCTTACGAGTGCCTGCCACTTTCACAGAGCCTTTGGAAGGATTTCGCAGACTGGGCAGTCCTTGGCCACCTCCACACAACTGACTGGACCGAGGATTAGCACCACATCTCTCTCTTTTTATGAGCCAGTCACATTGGATTTAAAGCCCACCTTAATCTAATATGACCTCATCTTAATTTGATTACATGCGCAAAGACCCTATTTCCAAAGATGGTCACATTAACAGGTTCCAGGTGGACATGAAGTTTTGGGGGACACTATTCAACCCAGTCCAGCCTCCCATCTTGTAGGGTGTCTCCCTGCAGCCCCTCATCATTCAGCAGTCTAGCCCAGGGGTTGACAAACCATGGCCCATGGGCCAAATCTGTTTTTGTAAGTAAAGTTTTATTGGAATACAGTCACTCCCCTTTGTTTCCATATTGTCTATGGCTGCTTTCAAGCTACAGTGGCAGAGTTGAGTAGTTGCAGCAGAGACCATAAGGCCTGCAGAGCCTAACCTAACCCTTTTGCTTTTTAAATTAATTTCTATTAGAGTATAGTTGATTTACAATGTTATGTTAGTTTCTGCTGTACAGCGAAGTGAATCAGTTATACATACACATATATCCACTCTATTTTAGATTCTATTCACATGTAAGTCATTAGAGAGTGTTGAATAGAGTTCTGTGCTATGCAGTAGGTTCTTATCAGGTTTTGGGTTTTTTTGGCCACGCCACATGGCATGTGGGATCTTAGTTTCCAGACCAGGGATCATACCCATGCCCCTGCAGTGGACATGCAAAGTCTTAACCACTGGACGGCCAGGGAAGCCCCTTAGTTATCTATTTTATATATAGTAGTTTGTATATGTCAATCCCAATCTACCAATTTATCCTCCCCCCCTTTCCCCCTTGGTAACCATAAGTTTGTTTTCTACACCTGTGACTCTACTTCTGTTTTGTAAATACGTTCATTTGTACCATTTTTTTAGATTCCACATATAAGCCACATCATGTATTTGTCTAAACGTAATCCTTATAGAGAAATTTTGCCCATCCCTTGGCTTTGTCTGTCCCAGCTTCTCTCATGGCAGCGGTAGCCCAAGAAGCATCCATCCAAGAGGACAAGACTCTGTGCAAGAGGTGATGGAGACGCCTCTTGCTGATGTCCTATTGGCCAAAGCGGGTCACATGGTCAAGCCTAGCATGAGTGTGGGAGCGGCTACCCATGTGGATACCAAAAGGTTGGCTCATTGGGGCCACCAAGACCAGTCTTCCACAGGGGCAGGGCTGGAAACAGGAGGCCTGTCTAGGAGAGAGACCATGGTGGCTCCGTAGGTTCCTAGGGTGGTAGCCGTGGAGGTGTGAGAAGTGACTGGATTCCAGATATAGTTGCAAACAGAGCTGATGTTTTTTGCAGATGGGCTGGATGTGAGCAAAGCACAGAATTCTTTATTTCTACCCCACCTACTTTTAAGAAAGATCTGGGATTCCTCGAAGGAAGTTTGCGATAAAATCAGTACATACTAAATCAAGACTGGGAAAATAAGCACCAAGGATCAAGGGAGAGAGGCAAACAGGCATAGGTGGGGCAAAACCCACGGGAGCAGGGCTGCCCTTGGGCCAGAGCGCATCTGTGTGGGGATAAGAAAAAGCCACCTCTTCCTCGAGACATTTTGCTTCCATCTTAGGAGTTTACAGTTATAATAAAAATATCAAAATGTCAAAATAAGAAAGATGGCCATGATGGAAATGATGCCTCTTTAGAGGCACCCTTGGGTGTTGCCTTCTGAGGGCATGTATGTGATGACCCTGCTTTCGGACTTAGTTCACTGTAAGCATTGAGGGGGTGTGTGATTGGTCGTCATAATAGTGCACATTATTATAGAAGATTTGGAAAAGACTATGATGAGATTGCTTCCTTTAAAGCCAGGAACGTAAAATTATAATCAATCTTTTTTTTTTTGGTATAAGTAAAATATTTAAACTTAAAATAATGTGAGTTTTAATACACCTACTTTTCAATTTTTAAATATTTTTTTCAACCATTTTAAAGTTCTGAAAAAAATCAACTATTAAAAAAATACATAAAAATGTACTGGGGGGGCGCCATACATCTTTCCTCTTGCTTCAGGTTCTTATTTAAAATTTTTATATTTTTGCTTCTTGTGGATTTTTGGTGTAAATGTTGATGTTTTAAATATGATTTCTCTCAATTCCTGAGGTTTTCAGCACCCTCTTGAATTTTTTTGCCCAAGGCGAGTGCCTCACTTGCCTCACCCTAATTCCTGGCCCAGGGTGATGTGGCTGCTAATATTTAATACTTAATAGAAGATGCCTGTCCAGTGTGAAGGTCAAGTCTGGAGAAGGGTGCTGAGTTCTGAGTAACAAGCTCACCTGGGACCTCGCTAGGGAGGTAGGATTGGGGGGTAGATATGGAGGACCATACCCCCCTGTGGAGGAGTGCAGACTTGGGGGGTCTTGAGAAGCAAACAAGAATTATTGAAGAGTTATTAGGCAGTAAAGGGCATAAATTTAATTTTTCTGGCTCCAGAATTGAGGATGAGGACTACAGGGGAGCAGAGAGCTACTCAATTTAAGAGAAAATAGAAAGAAGAAATCTTTTCCAAAACGACACACAGTTCCTGCCACTGGAAGTTGTTCAGGGAGAGTCTGGGGTCTGCAGTTGCTCGTGGTGTATATATATCTATATATATGGTGAATTAAAATTGATTTACTTTCATTCCTTTTGAGATTTTTAGAGTATGTGAAACTTACTTTGGGATTAAAAAAAAACAAAGATAAACAAAACCGGAAGACTGATCACAATTAAAAAAAAAAAAAGACACACATCAAAAAAACCATAAGAAATAGTTGAAAAAACAAGAAAACCAAGGCTGAGAATTAACATTCCAGTATCCTGCCTCTTCTTCCATTAATTGCAGATAGATTTTTGGATCCAGGAAAGACAAAGATGATTCAGCAAAGACAAAGATGCTTCTGTTACTTTTCAATTAAAGTCTGCCCCATTTGGACACTGTCCCAGGCCTCGCTAACGTGATGCCAGGGTCCCTCTCTTGGTCCCATCCTAATGGTGTCTTTGGGCTCACACTGGACAGAGCCTTTTTTTTTTTTTTTTTTTTTGGACAGAGCTTTTACTCCTGCCGGATCCACAGGTACCAGCTCAGCAGGCGGGAGCTTACGTCTTGGCAGTGCTTCTTATACTGTAAGTCTGATTGATTCTCATTCCTCAGAGGAGTCAATATACTAAGTCCCATTTACTGCAAAGCACAGTTTCTTAATCTGGGCAGGAGTCCCATGAACAAGCTCTTAGAGGTCCAAGGAATGCCCCAAACTGTGTACAAATGTGGTGTGTCTGTGCACATTTTATGTGGCTAAGGGTTCTGCTTTAAATTCCTAAAGGGGTCCATGGCCCCCAAGGATTAAGAACCACTGCTTTGGGACTTCCCTGGTGGTGCAATGGTTAAGAATCCGCCTGCCAGTGCAGGGGACACAGGTTCGAGTCCCGGTCCAGGAAGATCCCACATGCTGCCGAGTAACTAAGCCTGCGTGCCACAACTACTGAAGCCTGCGTGCCTCAACCACTGAAGCCTGCGTGCCTAGAACCCGTGCTCCACAACAAGAGAAGCCACTGCAGTGAGAAGCCCACGCACCACAACGAAGAGTAGCCACCACTCGCTGCAACTAGAGAAAGCCTGTGCACAGCAACAAAGACCCAAGGCAGCCAAAAATAAATTAATAAATTAATACATTTATTAAAATAAAAAAAGAACCACTGCTCCAGAGGCTGCCCTGATTAATTCTGTCTTTGCATATCTGTATCACTGGAACAAATGAATTACCTTTTCTGTAAATTCTGTAAAATGTTGCTGTACTCTTTGACCTCAGATCATAGTTTTCCATTTTAAGCTCAGGAACTGTGTTACATGAGCTGCAGAGCTCTCCACACTCTCTGAAGGAACTCATTCATTTTCTCTCCTCTTCTACCAGCTTCTCAGGAGATGTCCTTGGAAACAGGAGGTGAGAGAACCCTCATGTGTGCTTTCCTGCCTCCCAGTCCTTTCCTGTGCCAGGCAAGTGCTTACTTGCTCCTGTGTTGTGTATTGGGTATGTGTCGGTACTAGGGTACATCAAAGTCTTTGATTCTGGCATTTTATTCCCCAGAAAAATAGTCAGAAGCTTAGCTCAGCATCTTATGGAGGGAGAATTACCCCCTGCCAATTTAATTCGGAGAATCTATGATAAATATGTCAGAAGAATATAACCAAAAAGGAAAAAAAAGAATAGGCATGAATTTCTACCCGACAAATTGGTAGTTTTTACCTTTCAAAGAGTGTTTTATACCTTTTTTGAATTTGGGGTTCTCGCCCAATAAAAAAGTACATTTGTGTGTAGAGTCATGCAGAGTTTTGGGCTGTTCTTCGATGTAAGTAGGGAAGAGGGCACCCCCTTCTTGCTTGCTTTACGCATGAGCTATTCAGAAAAGTTTCTCACACAGAGATATTTATTAAATACCTTCCACCCACTAGCTCAGTGCTGGGGATTCCAAGATGAGTCAAATACAGTTCCTGCCTTCCAAGACACCTGGGCTGGCTGAGTGGACAAAAGCATACACAGCTGTGATGCAAAGTTAAATGTTGATGGGCTCCGGAATATGGCCCTGTGGCATGAGAATTATTTTGAGCTGAAGGCATTTGAGAACAGGGTTTTTTTTCTTCTGAACTCCCTTATCTGCCCAAAAGCAGAACCTCCCAAAAGAACTCAATTTTTCATAAATTCCCTCTCTGGGATAAACCAGGGAAGATTGGCTCCTGTTTAAATTGTTTGTTTTTGGCCCCATGTTGCAGTTTGCGGGATGGGGATTGAACTCAGGCCACGGCAGTGAAAGCGCCATATCCTAACAACTAGACCACCTGGGAACTCCCTTGGCTCTTATAAACAGACATTGTCACGAAACTGTCCTATGTCCCATCTATTCTCCTAAGGGCCCTTCCCTCCCTTCCCTTCCCTCCCTTCCCTTCCCCTAGTAAGATGGTATATAAGCCTCCAATTCTAATCACCTCTAGTTACATTTTTCTGTGAACTCCCCTATATATGTGAATAAAAATCTTTTTTTCTTGCTGATCTGTCTTTTGTCAGTTTTAATTTGCAGGACCCCAATGACAGAGCCCAAGAGAGTAGAGGAAAAGTTTTTCCTCCCTGACAATGTCATAACTGGGGAAGCAATAACTTTAGTTTCTGATTTGTGATGAAATATGCAGGCTACATACTCTAAAATTACTGTGCTCTTCCTCTGCTGGTCAAGGCTCATTCAACAAATACTTATTGAGGGCCTGGTATCTACCAGGAACTGGAGACAGAACAGAGCACAAGGTAAATTTCTTGCCCTCATGGTGCTTATACTCTGGTGCAGAAAACAGACAATAAGCCAGTAAATATATAGATTCTCAGTTGGTGGTAAATGATACAGAGACCATTAAAACAGTTCTCAGGGGGAAAGGGACTGCTGTGTGTATGAATAATATATGATCCATACGAAAATTCTCAATATAAAATTCTAGCAGTTTATATCTTTAAAGATGCTCCCTTAAAAAAAATTTTATTTATTTATTTATTTAGGCTGTGCTGGGTCTTAGTTGTGGCATGCAGGATCTTTTAGTTGCAGCGTGCGGGCTTATTAGCTGCAGCATGCCAACTCTTAGTTGCAGCATGTGGGATCTAGTTCCCCAACCAGGGATCAAACCCGGGCCCCCTGCATTGGAAGTGCGGAGTCTTACCCCCTGGACCACCAGGGAAGTCCCTTTTTTTTTTTTTTTTTAAAAAAAGGGCAGAAAAGAAGCAGTTGAGTTTCTTGCTACTTGCTTTTTAAAATAACAAAAGTACTCTATGCTGGTTATTAAAAAATGTCAAAACAGAAATATACTCCTTCCGTTTCCTCTTTATTTTGCTTCGCACTGTTAACAGTCTGGTGTGTGACCCTCCAGGTTTTTTTCTATGCACGTTCCAAGAAACATATACATATTCACATAGAGATGGTTACATACTTTAAAAAAAAAAAAAAAAGAAAATGGAATAATGGTATATACATTCTGCAGTTTGCCGCCCTCCCCACACTGTTATATCATGTGTATCTTTCCAAGAACACCACTACCATTTACCTGTCCTTGCTCTTCTAAAGGCTACCTTGGATGTCATCGTTTAAATATCACTCAGGATTTAATAGTGTCCCGCTGATGGACATTTACGTTGTTCCCAAATTTTCACTCTTATGTGTAGGGCTCTGACAAACGTCCTAGTGTGCAAGTGTTTCTGTAGGACAGATTTCTAGAATTTGCACTGCTGGGTCAAACGGTACGAATATAAAACATTTTCATAGATATTGCTCAAGTGACCATACAAATTTCCATGACCCCACTGCCAGCAAAAAAGAGCTCATGTCTCCATGTCTTTCCCAATATTTGATAATAACAATATTTTAATTTTTGCTAGTCTGTGAGATGAAGGGCATTATCTTGCTTTAATTTGCATTTGTATTTATGAGTTTAGGCTAAATTGAGCTTCTCTTCATGTTTATTCTCTTTAAAAAAAATTTATTTATTTATTTTTGGCTGTGTTGGGTTTTTGTTGCTGCGCGCGGGCTTTCTCCAGTTGTGGTGAGCGGGGGCTAGTCTTCGTTGAGGTACGCGGGCTTCTCATTGCGGTGGCTTCTCTTGTTGCGGAGCACAGGCTCTAGGCGCGCAGGCTTCAGTAGTTGTGGCACGCGGGCTCAGTAGTTGTGGCTCGCAGACTCTAGAGTGCAGGCTCAGTAGTTGTGGCGCACGGGCTTAGTTGTTCCTCAGCATGTGGGATCTTCCTGGCCCAGGGCTCGAACCCGTGTCCCCTGAGTTGGCAGGTGGATTCTTAACCACTGCGCCACCAGGGAAGCCCCCATGTTTATTCCCCATGTTTGTTCTTTAGCCCCTGCAGTCCTCTAAGCAGAAGGAGTGAGAGAGGGGAGTAACGAAATTTGAAACTTGCTTATTGGCTGGCTTCACCCAAGCCAGCAGTTCTGTCTGGGGCGAAGCCTTCCCTTTCATAGGCTGGGACATTCCTCGGCACCTCAGTTGAGATTAGCTCAAAATGTAAAAAACTCAGTAGGAAGTAGAGATCATCTACACTTAAAAGTAAAAAACAAACAAACAAAAAGCCCCCAAAAACAAAAACCAAGGGCCACCAAATCACTAGATTACCATCAGTCAACACTATTAAACCTGCATACATTTTCCAATCAGCTAGAAAAATGTTATGTAAGTTTCATACTTAAAAGAAACACCATAAGCCATCTATTAAGCCCATCATTAAAACTTCAAGCTTGTTATCTGTAAAGTTAGCTTCCGATGGAGGTAGAGGCCAGTGTCCCCAGTAAGCCTTAGGACAAGTAGAATTAGTGGCAAATAGAGTATATGGTAAGACCCAGTAAGACCTTAATAAATGTTTATTGACTGGTATTACATGAAGAAACCAATTCCCTTGTTTTCTGAAAACAGTCTGAAGGTTGTGAACCGTGGTCAGAGCAAAAGGAGCAAAGCAAGAATATTAATATGCATAGTCACTGTGAAACATAATCTTTTTAAAAATAGCCCTTTTCCTTTTATAAAGTGGTCAGAAATTTAGAAAATACAGATGAGTGAAAAGAAGCAAATTACACCCACTCATCATCCCATAAACAGTCCTATTAACAATTTGCAGGTTGTTTTTTTTCCTTAACAGCTTTATTCTATTCAGATAGAATTCACATAATAGAGAATTCACCCATTTAAAGTATTTGATTCAGTTTTTTTTTTTTAGTTTGTTCAAAGGCTGTGCAGTCACTACCATAACATAATTTTAGATTATTTTTGTCCTCCCTAAAAGAAACCCTTACCCATTAGCAGATAATTCCCATTTTCCCCAGTCCTAAGCAACCACTAATCTATATTCTATCTCTGACAAAATTTGCCTATTACGGATGTCTCATACACATGGCATCATACAATATATGACATTTTGTGTCTGACTTCTTTCACTTACCATAATTTTTTCAAAGTTCATCCATGTTGTAGTATACGTCAAAACTTCATTTCTTTTTAATTGCCAACTAATAATCTACTGCATGGATATACCACATTTTATTTATCTGTTTAACAGTTGGTAGACATTTGGGTTGTTTCCACTTTTTGGCTACTGTGAGTAATGCTTGTATGACCATTCATATTCATGTTTCTCTGTGGACACGTTTTCATTTCTCTTGGGTGTAAACCTAGAAGTGAAATGCTTATGTCATATTCATCTTTTTTCCTTTGCTTACATATTGATATAGGGGTTCCCTCCCCCTACAAATGGACTCATTTTGAACATACTGTTAAGTAGCTTGCTTTTATTTTTTTACATTTAAAAACATACTCTGAAACATCTTTTTTTTTTTTAAACATCTTTATTGGAGTATAATTGCTTTACAATGGTATGTTAGTTTCAGCTTCACAACAAAATGAATCAGTTATATATATACATATGTTCCCATATCTCTTCCCGCTTGCGTCTCCCTCCCTCCCACCCTCCCTATCCCACCCCTCCAGGCGGTCACAAAGCACCGAGCTGATCTCCCTGTGCTATGCGGCTGCTTCCCACTAGCTATCTACCTTACGTTTGGTAGTGTATATATGTCCATGCCTCTTTATCGCTTTGTCACCGTTTACCCTTCCCCCTCCCCATAGCCTCAAGTCCATTCTCTAGTAAGTCTGTGTCTTTATTCCTGTTTCACCCCTAGGTTTTTCATGACATTTTTTTTTTCTTAAATTCCATATATATGTGTTAGCATACGGTATTTGTCTCTCTCTTTCTGACTTACTTCACTCTGTATGACAGACTCTAGGTCTATCCACCTCATTACAAATAGCTCAATTTCGTCTCTTTTTATGGCTGAGTAATATTCCATTGTATATATGTGCCACATCTTCTTTATCCATTCATCCGATGATGGACACTTAGGTTGTTTCCATCTCTGGGCTATTGTAAATAGAGCTGCAATGAACATTTTGGTACATGACTCTTTTTGAATTATGGTTTTCTCAGGGTATATGCCCAGTAGTGGGATTGCTGGGTCATATGGTAGTTCTATTTGTAGCTTTTTAAGGAACCTCCATACTGTTCTCCACAGTGGCTGTATCAATTTACATTCCCACCAACAGTGTAAGAGGGTTCCCTTTTCTCCACACCCTCTCCAGCATTTATTGTTTCTAGATTTTTGGATGATGGCCATTCTGACTGGTGTGAGATGATATCTCATTGTCGTTTTGATTTGCTGAAACATCTTTTCATATCATTAAGTATGCCCAAACTCTAATCTCAAAAACAAATGCATGGGGCTTCCCTCGTGGCGCAGTGGTTGGGAGTCCGCCTGCCGATGCAGGGGACACGGGTTCGTGCTCCGGTCCGGGAAGATCCCACATGCCGCGGAGCGGCTGGGCCCGTGAGCCATGGCCACTGGGCCTGCGCGTCCGGAGCCTGTGCTCCGCAACGGGAGAGGCCACCACAACAGTGAGAGGCCCGCGTACCGCAAAAACAACAAAAACAAACAAACAAACAAAAAAAACAAATGCATGTTTTGGGCAAAATACAACCTGTGTCTAGAAAATAATATTTAGGAGGTGGCATTGTAAGCAGCCCACCAGAGGCCCCCACCCCAACTTTTCTGGGGGTATTTTGATAATAAAGCCAAACAAAACACAAACTGTCTGTTTTCGTGGAGTGATGCATAATTTTAAAATATCAATAAAGCTCTAATAGGGAATCATAAGAATTCCTTACTGTTGGGAGTGTGGGTCATGTATTTCCACTTCGGTGCCTTCAGGCCGGGGTTCCTTCCCCAACAAAGGCCCTGCAGGAGGGAGGGAGGCCATTTCTTCCGCAGGGAGAGGCTTACTGTGTGGCTAGCAGGGGCAGGGAGTCCCCCTGGGGTTTCACACTGTCCTCAGCTCCTTTGTGACCCGCTGACCCTCCAAGTGTTCAGAGAGCTCTGAACTGACAACAGCATGCTTCCTGAGAAGGATTTTAGGGATTTTTCAATTCAATTTTCAAACATTTTGGGTATAAAAAGGACTGACACCAAATACAGAAAATGTACCTAAAATGAAATTCTGGGATTAAAAATGATGAGGGCTTCCCTGGTGGTGCAGTGGTTGAGGATCTGCCTGCCAATGCAGGGGACACGGGTTTGAGCCCTGGTCTGGGAAGATCCCATATGCCGCGGAGCTACTAGGCCCGTGAGCCACAACTACTGAGCCTGCGCGTCTGGAGCCTGTGCTCCCCAACAAGAGAGGCCGCGATAGTGAGAGGCCCGCGCACCGCAATGAAGAGTGGCCCCCTGCTCGCCGCAACTAGAGAAAGCCCTCGCACAGAAACGAAGACCCAACGCAGCCAAAAATAAAAATAAATAAATAAATAAAAATTTAAAAAATGATTAAAAGTTAAAACGGTCCATTGGGACTCAATACAGGACACAAGAGGCTCGTACTTGAAAACCAGCGTGTCTGGTCATGTCCCAGACGAGGAGACAGAGGTGAGGCATGAAAAGAAAGAGCAGGAGCAGGAGAAAGGAGTTGGCAATTCAGCAGCACAGGCTTACCTCTCTTGTTTGTCATCGTTTTGAGTAAATTTTGGATTAGATACAAAGTGATATTTTATTTTATCTCTTTATTTTTGGCTGCGTTGGGTCTTCGTCGCTGTGCACGGGCTTTCTATAGTTGTGGCGAGCGGGGGCCACTCTTCGTTGCAAAGCATGGGCTCTAGGCACGCAGGCTCAGTAGTTGTGGCTCACGGGCTCAGTAGTTGTGGCACACGGGCTTAGTCGCTCCACGGCATGTGGGATCTTCCCCGACCAGGGCTCGAACCAGCGTCCCCTGCATGGCAGGAGGATTCTTAACCACTGTACCACCAGGGAAGCCCCACAAAATAATATATATATATATGTATTTTAAATTTATTTATTTAATTTTATTTTTGGCTGCATTGGGTCTTTGTTGCTGCACGTGGGCTTTCTCTAGTTGCGATGGGCGAGCGGGGGCTACTCTTTGTTGCGGTGCGTGGGCTTCTCATTGTGGTGGCTTCTGTTGTTGTGAGCATGGGCTCTAGGTTTCAGTAGTTGCAGCACATGGGCTCAGTAGTTGTGGCTCTCAGGCTGTAGAGTGCAGGCTCAGTAGTTATGGCACACGTGCTTAGTTGCTCCACGGCATGTTGGATCTTCCTGGACCAGGGCCTGAACCCATGTCCCCTGCATTGGCAGGGGGATTCTTAATCACTGTGCCACTAGGGAAGTACCAAAATGATATTTTAAAGGTCAGTTACGCTACAAACAATAAATGCTGGAGAGGGTGTGGAGAAAAGGGAACCCTCCTACTCTGTTGGTGGGAATGTAAATTGGTGCAGCCACTATGGAGAACAGTATGTAGGTTCCCTAAGAAACTAAAAATAGAACTACCATATGACCCAGCAATCCCACTGCTGGGCATATATCTGGAGAAAGACATGGTTTGAAAAGATAAATGATCCCAATGTGCATTGCAGTGCTGTTTACAACAGCCAAGACATGGAAGCGACCTAAATGTCCGTTGACAGAGGAATGGATAAAGAAGATGTGGTACATATATATAATGGAATATTACTCAGCCATAAAAAGGATGAAATAATGCCATTTGCAATGACATGGATGGACCTGGTGATTATTGTATTAAGTGAAGTAAGTCAGGGAATGACATATATCATATGATATTGCTTATATGCAGAATCTAAAAAAAAGATACAAATGAACTTACTTACAAAACAGAAACAGACTCACAGATTTAGAGAATGAACTTATGGTTACCACAGGGGAAAGTGGGTCGGGGGGAGAGATAGATTGGGAGTTTGGGATTGACAAGCACACACTGCTGTATTTAAAACAGGTAACCAACAAGGACCTACTGTATAGCACAGGGAACTCTGCTCAATACTCTGTAATAACCTAAATGGGAAAAGAATTTGAAAAAGAATAGTTACATGTGTAAGTATAACTGAAACACCTGAAACTAACACAACATTGTTAATCAACTATGCTCCAATATAAAATTAAAATTAAAAAAAAATAAAGGTCAGTTATGGATGACAGAGATACACTGAACACCGGGACCACCGCCCACTGGAGAAAAAGAACATGGGGCTCTCTATGAAGACCCCTGGTCCTTCAATTCCACCCACTCCTTGCCCTCCTTGGGGGAGCCCATGGTCCTGAACTGTGTTTATGGTTCCCTTGCCTTTCTTTGAAGTTATATTACACGTGCTTGTATCCCTACATAATAGACTGTGTCATTTACAGGTCTTTGAACTTCATAGAAATAGAACTATACTCTGTTTTCCTCTCACTCTGTCACCCCCTTCCTGCCCCCCGCCCCTGGATTCCAATATTTCATACCTGAGATTACTGCATGTGGTTCTAACCCGTTCATTTTCACAACACAATAGGGCCCTACTGTAGGAATAACCCAGCTTTGTGTTTCCAGTCTACTGGTGATGGATATTTGAATGCTCCTTTTTCTATTTTATTGTATTTTATTTTTGGCCATGCTGCGTGGCTTGTGGGATCTTAGTTCCCCCACGAGGGGTTGAACCTACACCCTCGGCCGTGAAAGAGTGGAGTCCTAACCACTGGACCACCAGGGAAGTCCTGGGTGCCTCCGTCTGATGTTAGCAACAGAACTTGGATGAACATTGAACATTCTTGTTCTTGGGGCCACGTGTCTGTCCTTTGATTTCTCACGATGGCAATCCCTCCCATTCTCAGCCTCATCACCTAGTCCTGTTCACCTGTACCCAGTTGTTGCAGCAGAGTGCTGGGGGAAGCCACCTGAGTGAGTTTTCCAACCACCTTCATTGTATGTCTGGTTTCTACAGAGCTCTGTCCAGGCCTTTCCTAACTGGGGCTTGTGGGCAGCTGGGTTCTGGCTCCTTTGAACCATCGTTGGCTTAGTGATGGTTTTCCTTCTGGGAACTAGCTGATGCTTGTTGTCAGGGGATGAACCCCTGAGCTTGGGGCTCTCTGGTCCTGCCCCTACTTGGGACATACCTTGTGACTTTCAGTACCTCAGTTTCCCTATCTGCTAAATGGGGGAAGAAATACCTGTCCTGCCTAACTCAGAAGGTTGTCACAGAAAGGAACTGTTGAAAACTGGCTCCAAAAAATATCACCAACACAATCTGCTGAGAAGACCAAGTTGAGTTTATTGCTTACCAGGTAAGGAGGAATCCCACTTAGCAAAGTTTCCCCAGGGCCTCTGAAGGGGCAAGGCAAGGTCAGAATTGATTGAGAGCTGGAAGTGTGGCTTCAGGTAAATCGTTCAATGAGGAGACTTGATTAGGTCTGGGTAAGAATCATGACACAATGGTCCAGGATTTGTGGGAACGGTCGAGGATTTTGAAATAAGCCAAGAATTCGAGGGATCCAGAGAATCTTAGGGTGCAAACTGTCTGTCGGTGCTTTTTCCACTGAAGAGTTGATGGGCCTTTCAGCAATTTCTTGTGATGATCAAACCATTTTCCTGGACAGGAGACTCTGGGCAGCACAAAGACTTGCTCCGGAAGACGGGGGAAGAGTGAAGTCACCTTAATGCAGACAGTCGGGTCTGGTTCTCAGCTGAGTGTTGGCGAAGATGGTTTTTGTTTCCCAAACCCAAGCATGGACTGGAAAGAATAAAGCTCTGGACAAAGTCAATGAATTAGTGATATTAATAAATATGTCTTTATAGAGAACAGACTTGTGGGTGCCAAGGGGGAGGAGCAGTGGGGGAGGGATGCAGTGGGAATTTGGGCTTAGCAGATACAAACTGGTGTGTATAGAATGGAGAAACAACAAGGTCCTACTGTATAGCATGGGGAACTATAGTCCATACCCTGCGATAAACCATAATGGAAAAGAATATAAAAAAAGAATGTATGTATATGTATAACTGAATCACTTTGTTGTACAGCAGAAATTAACACAATATTGTAAGTCAACTATACTTTGATTAAAAAAAAAATCTCTAGCTTTCTGGAAAGCACTGATGTCCATATGTGGAGTGAGATGACCTTAGTTTGTACAACCCAGAAATACAGTACCTGGGGAGGTAGAATTCCAGGTTCAGGGCCAGGAAGCCTGAGGCTCAAGGATGAGGAAGCCTGATGTCCCAGCCCCTGTGCTCTGGTCACCCTTTGCTGTTTGGTAGGGTCAGGGGACATGTGGGGAGGTCTGCAACAACCTGTGTTTCCGTTCGTGGGGTTTCTTCCACCTGAGGTACCGACCCTCTTCCTCTTTGGCTGGCTGATAAAAATGACAGAACACCAAAGCCTCTTATGTTGCTTTAAATAGAGCCCGTACGGAGGACTTGTAAACCAACTACCGCTTCTTCCATCTTCACACCGCTCCTGACCCCTAGACCGTGGCCTGGGTGCTCCCTCCTCTGGGCTCCTGGCACCTGTATATCCCACATCTAACACCGCCTGCTCGCAAGGTTTTCTCCCCCATCAGACAGGGAAGACCAGGCTGGGACTCCTCCTATTCACCGTCATGTCCCCACGTCCAACTCAAAGCAGATGCTCAATGCGTTTTCTTTGGAGGGATGAAGTGCTTCTCCGTAGGGGATGTAGGATGCCGTTTTCTAGCTTCCTGAGAACCCCTCTCTCAGTCTCAGCTTGCTCTCATTATCCTCTCAATGTCTCAATACTGAGATTTGCCGGTGACTTTCTTCAGGAATCTACCTGCACCCGTGAGCATCTGAAGGAGAATGGGATCCAGGCTTTGCAGGCATCCAGGTCCCCTTTCCAGTGGGGACTGGCTGTGGGGATTGCAGGAGACCCCTCCGTCTTCCCGTGGCTCCAGCAGGATCTCTCTGGACTCCGGCAGGTACGTGGATTCGTGGGCCAGCCACATCTCTCCCCAGCTTCCTGAACCAAGAGGATGAACCCAGTTAGTAACTCAGCTCAGCAGGCTGCCCGAGGCAGCATTAGCCAGGCATCCACGACATGCTGGTTTTGGCACCGGTCTGCTGTTTGGATAATGTTTTTCTCCTGTAATCAGCAATTGACAAGGCACTCTGGCTCCAAACACCATGTCAAAGAGGGCACGTGGAGCAGGCTGAGAAAACATCAGCTCCAGGCTGGGCTCAGTACCTCTCTGAATGGAGGGAGGGGTACTGATTTCTCTGCAGCTTGTGGACTGACCTTAGTGGGGGCATCAATAGAGGGTCTTTAGCTTCCCTACAATCTCCACCAGCATCTCCCCCAAGTCATCTCCCCAAACACGATCTAGATAAAAATGTGCACGAGTACAGTTTTAAGGCAAATCTTTGAGTCTCTCTTCTGCCCCGGATGCTGTATTACCCAGAAATTCTGGAGCTCCTGCTCAGCTTGTATCAATGTCCTCTAGGCTGAAGTTCCGTTTCCTGGCTAAGTTTATCCAGCCAAGTTAGCAAGGATTCCAAAGAGATTGTATGTGGTAACATTCCTGTGTGACTGTGAAAATAATTTTTTTTCTAAAGAAAAAGGATCTCACATGACTTTGTCACACAACTACCCATTTCTTTCACTGCCTTTAACACCCATATCAGATGTTTTCTGTCTTTTCATCTCCTGGGACACTTAGTGCTTCCACAGCGTCAGACCACCAGGCATTTTACTATATACCATTCACTGCTTTTCCATTTTGTAGCTGATTGGGTTACGTTACTCCTCTCTGGAGGAAAGTATCCCAATCTAGCCCTCGGGATTACACAGATTAAGTTCAACTAAAGACAGGCTCACGATACATGATTTCCAAACACATAAGGAAACCAGCCATCGTGAGTGAGAATCAGCAGAAACTATGAACAACAGACTTAGCTCACCTAAGATTTCAGATTGTGGAACAATCAGATACAAAACACTAAATAATGGTATGTGAAATTTAAGAAAAAAGAGTTTAAAAAATGAATAATCAGGGCTTCCCTGGTGGCGCAGTGGTTGAGAATCTGCCTGCCAATGCAGGGGACACAGGCTCGAGCCTTGGTCTGGAAAGATCCCACATACCACGGAGCAACTAGGCCCGTGAGCACAATTACTGAGCCTGCGTGTCTGGAGCCTGTGCTCCATGACAAGAGAGTCCGCGATATTGAGAGGCCCGCGCAGTGAGAGGCCCGTGCACTGCGATGAAGAGGGGCCCCCACTTGCCGCAACTAGAGAAAGCCCTCGCACAGAAACGAAGACCCAACACAGCCATAAATAAATAAATAAATAAAATTTAAAAAAAAGAAAAAAAAAGAAAGAAAGTTTTTTTTTTAAAAAAAAGAATAATCGGAAGAGACTTCCAAAAATGACCAGGTACAATTTTAAAAGAACCAAATAGAATTTTTAGACATGAAAATGAATGGATTAAAAGCAGACAATTAGACACAATTGAAGATAGAATAGATCACCAGGAGGACTGAGTGTAAAAAGTTAGCCAGTACGCGGCACAAGGAGACACAGACAAAAACCACAAGAGGTTAAGAAACACAGAGAACTGAATGATAAAGTTTAATGTAAGTTTCATTGGAGCTCCACAGCAAGAAGAGAGAATGGGGAGGGGCAATGTTTGAGAAGATAATGGCTGAGAGTAGTCCACGACATACGTAGGTTACAGGGAAAATCCATATGATGATCTCAATAGCCTGGAAAAATCATGTGAGAAAAGTCAACAGTCATTAATGGTAAGAAAGCTTAGCAAAACTAGGAATAGGAGGGAAATTCCTGAATCTGAGTGGATTAGTTTTCTAGGGCTGCCCTAACAAAGCACCACAGACAAGGGGACTCACAACAGAAAAACATTTTCTCACAGTTCTGGAGGCTGGAAGTCTGAGATCAAGGTGTCAGCAGGCAGTTCCTTCTGAGGGCTCTGAGGGAGAATCTTCTCCAGGCCTCTTTCCTTGTAGATGGCCGTCTTCTCTTGTGCCTCTTCAAACTGTCTTCCCCCTATGTGGCTAAGTTTCCCCTTTTAACAAGGACACCAGTCATATTGGTTTACTCCTCCTGCCCCCACCCCAGCCAATGACCTCATTTTAACTTAGTTATCTCTGTAAAGATCCTGTCTTCAAAACCAGTCACATTCTGAGGTACTGGGGGTTAGTACCTCAACATATGAATTTGGAAGTGGGGGTACAACTCAACCCATAACATAAACTAGAAAATTCCTTAATCCAAGAAACCATCCTTTTAAGTTGGGGACATAACAAGGATCCTCACCATTACAGTTCTATTTAATATGAAATAGGAGGTCTTAGCTAATGCAGTAAGACAAGAAAAATAGATTAAATGTAGAAGAATTAGAAAGAAACCAAACTGTCATCATTTGAAGATGACCTGACTGTTTATATCCATGCTATCCAATAGAAATATAATGTAAGCCACATATATAATTAAAAATTTTAGTAGCCACATTAAACAAAGTGAAAAGAAGCAGGTGAAATTAATTTTAATACTATATTTTATTCAACCCAGTATATTCAAAATGTCATTTCAATATGTAACTAATATAAAAACTTATTCATGAGATATTTTCACTTTTTCTTTGAAGTACGGTGTACATCTTAAACATACAGCACATCTCACTTTATCCACATTTCTGGTGCTTGGTAACCATGTGTGGCTCACTGGACAGCCACACGTACCTTCAGCAGTGAAGCAGCCGTGTTTCTGTGGGAGGGTCTGTGTTACGTCAGGCACTGTTGCAGCTCACACATGTTGATCATTACAGGTTCACCTTGTTGGTGTGGAGCCACAGGTGGTCCAAGGCAACTCCAGCTCCTGCCAGACCTCTTCCAGACAGGTTTGTGTGCAACTCTGGAGGGAAAACCCCGACTTCTCTTGCAGGTCACCCACACTATTGAAGTTGGAGGCATTGAGGAGGTGATAGACCAACATGGGTCCAGCTCATCCTTGTGGGTTCCAGTTATCCTTACTTTCCCCATTTTATGTCCATCTTTCCTGTTCAACTGTCTGCCTACACTGAAACACAGCTCTACATAAACTATGTGACCAGCTCCCACATTCACCCAAGGTCAATACCTCAAAATAGTACCTTCTTCTGTAGTTCATTCTTAGTGGTTCTGCTCAAACCCTAATGGATATAGGAAGGATAGTAATGGAAATTCCCTGGTGGTCAATGGTTAGGACATGGTGCTTTCACTGCCTGGGCCCAGGTTCAATCCCTGGTCAGGGAACTAAGATCCCACGAGCCGAGTGGCACTGCCAGAAAAAAAAAAAAAGGGAGAAGAATAGTAGATGATTGTAGTGAGTTCTACCATAATAAATATATTAAAATCCACAAGTCAATAATAACCAAGAAAAAAATATGACAAAAAAGCTTAAAAATATGCCCGTCTCTTTTGTTACCACTGGAGATGACTATAACACAAACTCTTTTCTCTGGAAATTGGTAATTGAAGGAAAAGAATGAGAGCATTTATCCTGGTAGAAACTGCATTTCAGGGGCTTCTCTGGTGGCTCAGTGGTTGGGAGTCCCCCTGCCAATGCAGGGGACACAGGTTCAAGCCCAGGTCCGGGAGGATCCCACAGGCTGCAGAGCAGCTAAGCCCGTGCTCCATGACTGCTGAAGCTGAGCCTGTGCTCTGGAGCCTGCGAGCCACAACTACTGAGCCCACCCACCACAACTGCTGAGGCCTGTGTGCCTGGAGCCGGTGCTCTGCAACGGGAGAGGCCACCACGGCGAGAGGCCCGTGCACCGCGGCGAAGAGTAGTCCCCGCTCACCGCAACTGGAGAGAGCCCGCACGCAGCAACGAAGACCCAGCACAGCCATAAATAAATAAATGAATTAATTTAAAAAAAAAGAAAGAAACTATTTCAGGGTAACCAAGTAGCATCCATTGATAGGGGAAAGCTCTGCTTACAGAAGAATGCCAGATAAAAAATGTAGACTGATAAAAGTAGAAAATAAACATTGTGTGTCCTTGATGCAATAACAATTATCAATGGGTGCTAAAGCAGTGAGGCAGAAGGTTGGTAGTGATGTGTGCGGTTGCATGATGCCCAAGTTTGCCTCTTGCAGACTGCTTTCTGGCTCTGGGGGAGGCATGAGGCTTCTACTATCTTTGCCCTGTGCTCAATCCTCACATTACAGTACCAGGACCAGCAGACATGTCCTCATGACCTGATGTTATAGAAAATACTGGGGACCAACGTCTGAAGGATTCCTGCTTAAAAAAAAGGAAACTGGATCTAGATCTGCCCTTTCACAGGAAACACAGGAGACAGAGGAACAGGTTAAATTAAACCACAAGGAAGCAATCCACATACTCCACATGACAAATGACCCAGTTTCTCTAGCAAATCACAGTTGTAAGAAAAGAAATAGGAAGGAAGGAGTGACTGGTACAGGAAAATGGAGACTTACAGGACCTGACGACCTGCCACAATGTGGCTCCAGATCCAAGCAAACTAAATGTAAAAAACACTTTTGAAAAACATCAGAGGCATTTAAATACGGGCTGGGCATTAGGTGATAATAAGGAATTACTGTAAATTTCGTTAATTGTGAAAACGGCATGGTTGTTCTGGCAGGCCCCCAAAGATACGCCCATATCCTAATCCAGATCTAGAAATACGTTACCTTACATGGCAAAAGGGGCTTTGCTGATGTGATTAATTTAAGGAACCTGAGATGGGGTGATCGTCTTGGATTACCTGGGTGAGCCGAAAGCAATCACAGGAATCCTTATAAAAGGGAGGCAGGAAGGTCAAAAGCAGAAGGGGAACATGAAGTAGAGGCTGAAGTGATGCAGGGCTGTAAGCTAGAGAATGTACGAGACTTTGGAAGCTGGGAAAGGCAAGGAAAATGGTTCTCCCCTAGAGGCTCTAGAAGGAACGCAGCCCTGCCCAAACTTTGATTTTAAACCCATTTTGGACTTCTGACCTCTAGAACTGTAAGATTATAGTGTGTATGGTTTCAAGCCACTAAGTTTGTGGTAATTTGTTACAGCAGCAATAGGAAACTAATACAGTGGTTATTATTATTATTATTTTTTAAAGGCCTTGTCAGTTAGAGATGTAGCGAAGCAGTTAAGGGTGGAATAACACAGGATTTACTTTAAAATATCCCCCAAAAGTGCATGTGGTAGGAGATAAAACAAAGTTGGAAAGATGTTGATAACAGTTGAAACTGAATGATGAGCTTAAGGAAGCTCAGTATCCATTATCTCTACTTTTATGCATGGCTGAACATTTCTAGAACAAAAAATTTTAAAATATACTGTGTCAATGGTGTGACCCTGGACTCCATCCCAGACCACTTCTGTATCTACAGTCATGCCCTGGGTGGTCTCACTTGCCTCCCAATTTTAGATCTCAAGCCAGACCCTCCTGTGAGCTCCAGACATCACATTCAAGGGCCAGCTCACTTTTCCCTCTGGGGCCAATGAACATCCAAACTCAGCATGTCCAAGGAGTGAGTGCCAGGATCTACTGTAATGTGAGCAAAGCTAGGTGCATAACAGGTTTTGTAGAATGCTAGCTTTTAAGCAAGAAGTGTGGGGAGGGGAATGTGAATTCACACGTGTGTCCGCACGTTTATTTATATATTCAAGGAGAAACATGACACGGTCCCAGATGTACTATTCCTAACTGTCTCACTCTCCCTGCTCCCTTCTTCTACTTGCTTGGATCACCCCTGAGTGAACCACCCGCCCCCAGGTTCTTGCTGCAGTTTTGCCTTTGGGGGACCATGTCTTTCCTGTCTCAGGAAATGGTAGCTTCCAGTTGCTCAGGTCAAAACCTTGAAGTCTAGGTCAAACCTTGACTTCTCTCTCACACCCCAGATCCAATTCATCAGGAATTCCTGTTAGCTCTGCCTTCAAAATACATGCAAGCCCCAGGGACTTCCCTGGCGGTCCAGTGGTTGAGACTCCACGCTTCCACTTCAGGGGGTGCAGGTTCGATGTCCGGTTGGGGAACTAAGATTCCACAAGCCACGCAGTGAGGCCACACACACAACAAAAAATACATGCAAGCTCTAGATATTTCTCCAAACACTTCTCACCACTTCCCTTGCTACCCAGGTAGGCTGGGCGTAGGTTATCTCACCCCTGTGTTATCGTAATTGCTTGCTAACTGGTCACACTGCTTCCATCCTTTGCCCCTTGCAGCCTGTTCTCTGCACAGAGTGCCCAGGGTAGTTGAATCATCAGATTGTGGTCCTGCTCTGCTCAAAATCTGTACAACACGAAAAAAATGTCCACGGTACAGAGGTGGAAAAAAAATCTATCCTTGGCGCCATCTGCATAATATGAACCCAACTGTGTGTGCACGTGTGTGTATGTGTGCATCTAGAGAATATCTAGAAGGACACACTCCTACAGTTAACAGTGGCTGCCTCTGGGGAGTGGGCTGAGTGGAGGAAAGGAAATGGATTTATTTTTATTCCTTGATACACTACTTGGATATTTAATTTATTGCTTTATTTTATTTCATTTATTTATTTTAAAAACAAGCATGTATTACTTGTAGTGTACAATTTCGTAGTCCGCACACATTTGCCTGTGGCTGGGATTCAGATCAGGTACAGTAAGGGGTGGCCCCGACAAGAGGGAGTGACGTCATGTGTGCCCCTCGGGCAGATTGGAGAAAGGGAATGGCCAGGGGGAGGGGAGGAGGGGAAGCGGCCGTGGCTAGCTTCAGTTGGGTTTTCATCTTCACTTCCTCGCCCCCAGCGGGGTTATGAGCTACAAGCTAGGTGGACCTCTTGGTGGGGCCCTGCAGGGTCCACTCTGGCCCCTTGCCTTTTCTTCTTTTCTGGGGAAGCGTTTGTTTGATGATGACTTTTCTTGCTATGCAGAGTTGGCCCTGGGTTCCAGAAGTAAATAAAAGCGATGGATTTTCTTCAGTCTCTTTTTGCTTTGTCTTCCCCAGTGGGGTGTTAAGGACCAGCCAGGGCATGTTTCCAAAAGTTCTCTTGATTATTTAGAAAAAGCCTTACATAATTTCACCAGCGGGACCCCAGGAATCAAATGCATAGTCAGCATGAGGTTGTGCTGAACAGAAAGTTTAAATTCAGTGACTAGGGCTGTTTTGCTTAATTAACCACCTGGGTCTCCCAGTAAGGGGTCTCCAAAGACTGTAATGTCTTTGCTGGTCCTGGAGGGCCCCCCAGATTAGCGTCTACATGAACACAGTGGTCTTGGGTGAGTCCATGCTCTGGGGATGGGCAACTGGGTCAGAGGTGACTCCCAGGTGACCCTGACCTGCTATTGGCCAACTTGAGAATTTTGCTGCTGTAATCTCTGAGGTTGGGCTGATTGAAAGTGACACAAAGATTCAGGTGACAAAGGCTTTGCGAAGATTCTTGCTATTTTTCAATGAATATTTTAAAGACACATTTTGTTACGGGGGGGCGGGGACTCCTCAGAAATCATCCCTGTGTTATTCTCGTCGGTTGCTCTGTGTGTGTGCTCTAAAAATGCAGATAACTTACCCCTTAGTTTATTTCCTTATTGAGTTCATATTGCCGAGCTTCTAGAGACCCAAGGGTCAGTAGTGCAGCGCTCCATCCCCTCTTGGGAAAACCCCTTTCCACATGAGAAAGGACTCCTCTGCTTGTTCCCTAACCTGGTAGGGAGACACAGTGTCCGGAAGACTGCCAAGGCTTAGCTCATAAGGAAGGAGACGTTCCTAAGCGAGGGCTTTGGAGTCTGAGCTGGGTCCTGGTGTCTTAGACAGGGTTCCGGTGAAACACTGCAGAGGTTGCCTGGGGAGTCTCTGGGGAGAGATGCCCAAGGCAGTGAGGAGGGCAGGACTGGGCACAGGGAGAAGGCAACCCTAGTAGCTGCACTGAGGCCCATCCTGCAGGAAAGCTCTGGTCCTAAATTGAGGCAAGAGGGCTGGGCCTTTGTATGCCCGCATCACCAGGTGGAGGATGGTTACCTGCCGTGAAGGGGGGATCTGGATGTGATTATACTATCCACTACACCTGGCTGCCACTGGCTGGCCAGGCTGCCACTGACACCTTTATATCACCTGAGAAAGTTACTGAATTCCTCCCAGCCTCCATTTGCTCGTCTGTAAAATGGGTCCAAAGATACCCTAACTTTCAGGGTTGTCTTAAGGATTAGAGATATAAAATGCATATAAAGCTCCTAGCCCAGTGCTAGTATGGCTAGTAATATGCAAAATACACAATGGATTGCCAAGACTTAGTACATGAAAAATAACGCAAAATATCTCATAAATATTTCTCTTATAAATTACTTGCTGAAATGATAATATTTTGGATATGCTGGACTAAATAAAATTTATTATTTAAATTAATTTCACCGTTTCTTTTTACTTTTTAAAAAGGTGGCTATTAGAGAATTAAAATTATGTGTGTGTGGGGGGGCTCATTAGATTCATAGCCCCTGCTCATACACAGGTAAGAATGTCTAGAGTCTAGATCCTAGACAATATCCTTGGCAATTCCATCATTTCATCAATGAAAATTTATTCTTAGCACCCACTGTGCTAGTTAACAAACCATCTGGCATTGATTGAAGATAAAGAGAGTCAACGTGAGTTTTGATGAGTCTTTTATTTTATTATTGTTTGTAGTGAATTAATCCTATTTATTTATTTGTTTTTCCTTTTGTTTTGTTTAGTTCTGGCCACGAGACTTGTAGCTTGCAGGATCTTAGTTCCCCGACCGGGGACTGAACCCAGGTCCCGGCAGTGAACCGGACTGCCAGGGAATTCCCGAATTAATCCTATTTAATTACATTAATTTTAAGGAAAAAATTATACCAACACATTGGTCTTTCACAGTAATGAATAATAACATTATGTTACTGGAAAACTGGGTTCACCTCTTGGCGGGCGTTGAGCCAAAAGACACAACCAAGCCAAACATTGGGAGAAGCGAGGGTTTAGTATTTGCAGAAAGTAAGCAGAACACGGAGGATCTTTCCCAAAGCAGTGTCTCTGATGAGTCTTTTTTTTTTTTTCTTTTTTTAATTGCTGTATGCAGGCCTCTCACTGCTGTGGCCTCTCACGTTGCAGAGCACAGGCTCTGGACGCACAGGCTCAGCGGCCATGGCTCACGGGCCCAGCTGCTCCGTAGCATGTGGGATCTTCCCGGACTGGGGCACGAACCCGTGGCCCCTGCATTGGCAGGCAGACTGTCAACCACTGCACCACCAGGGAAGCCCTCTGATGAGTCTCTTAAATGTAGGTTCTAACTACCTTTGGATTTTTGCATTTCCAGCTTAGCTGAGCGGGTTGCCCCTAGGAAGTAGACTGAAACTAATTCACATGTACAGGTAGATCCTACTGGAGGATTTTAAAGTAGATTGCAGGGACTGCCCTGGTGGTGCAGCGGATAAGACTCTGCGCTCCCAGTGCTGGGGGCCCAGGTTCGATCCCTGGTCAGGGAACTAGATCCCACATGCATGCCACAACTAAGAGTTCGCCTGCCACTACTAAGGAGCCCGCCTGCTGCAACTAAGACCCGGCACAACCAAATAAATAAAAATACACAAATATATAAACATTTAAAAAAAAATAGATTGCAGGCACTATCCCCCCTTTCCAAGCTTCGCTCTTGAGAAGACCACTGTGTTGTAGCTCAAACTGGGTCTGACTGATGTGTTTATAATCACATTCAGAACGTTCTGTTTAATAAAACAGGAAATCAAACGCTCAGTTTTAGAAAGTATTTCATCCAAAATGTTTAACATATTTATCATGGGGACTTAAAGAGAACTTTCGTTTATGCCAAGCAGCTCCTTCTCCATTGATGCTAAAATCAAGAATATTTTTCTGTAGAGGGCACCCAATACACCCCCTCACTGTTTTCTCCTTTTAAAGAAAACATGACAAATTAGTGACCTGGAAGCTTTGAATAAAAAACACATCAGGGAAATCTTTGTTTGGAGAGTTCTTTTCAGCTTAATTAATTCACTCTGGCTGTCCAAATTCATTCTAGGTCTGCAGGCAATTTTCAAACAAAATGTTAAGACAGAGTTCATACAAAAGATTTGGGGCAAGAATTTCTGTTTGCTGAGCTGTCATCTCAAGCTAAACAAATGCCAACAGAGAATCCTTAGGCAATTAACTTTCCCCTGAATGGGTTCTTTTATGTCACCCATCTGCATTCATTCCGGTGGGTACTTTCAGATAGGGCTAGCAAGTTAGATCAATAGGTCATTTGGGAAAATTTGATCCTGGTCTAAATGAAATTCTTCCTCTATCCATTTCAAAGAATCTAAAAATCTATTTCAATTTTCTCTCTCAATTTCAAGGAGCCTAAAATTTTTTTTCTTCAAAAAGTTGAATGGGGAGAGAGTGATAAATTAGGAGTTTGGGACTGACACATACACACTACTATATATAAAATAGGTAACTAATAAGGACCTACTGTATAGAACAGGGAGCTCTACTCAATACTCTGTAATGGCCTATATGCGAAAAGAATCTAAAAGAGTGGATAGGGACTTCCTTGGTGGTCCAGTGGGTAAACCTCCATGCTCCCAATGCAGGGGGCTCAGGGTTGGATCCCTGGTTGGGGAACTACATCCCGCAACTTTAGGGGCAACTAAAGAGTCTGCATGCTGCAACGTAGATCCTGAGTGCCGCAACTAAGAGCCGGTGCAACCAAAATAAATAAATATTAAAAATGAAATAAAAAAGAGTGGATATATGTATTTGTATAACAGATTCACTTTGCTGTACACCTGAAACTAACACAACATTGTAAGTCAATTATACCCCAATAAAAATTAAAATAAAAAGTTAAATAGAATTACCACGTGACTTAGCAATTCCGCTCCTAGGTTATACCTAAAAGAATTGAAATCAGGTACTCAAGCAACGACTTGCACACAAATGTTCACAGCAGCACCATTAATAACAGGCGAATGGTAGAAAGAAGGGAAATGTCCGTTAACAGCTAAATGGATAAGCAAAGAAATGGAATACAATGTTGCAAATGGATGAACCTCAAAAAAATGCTAAGTGAAAGAAGCCAGACATAAAAGTCACATATAGGACGACTCCATTTATATGAAATAGGTAAATCCACAGCGACAGAAAGCAGATTGGTGGTTGCCAGGGGCTGGAGGAAGGAGGGAATGGAGAGTGATGGGCACAGGAGTTTCACGGGGGTGATGAAAATATTTTGGAGCTAGATAACATGGGGATTGCACAGCATTGTGAATAAACTGAATGACACTGAACTGTACTCTTTAAAAAGGTTAATTTTATGTTATGGAAATTTCACCTCAATTAAAAAAATTCTATCACTTTCTCTATAACCACATATTTGATGGTTTGGGAAATGGGATTTCCTGAAAATCCAAACCACTTTCTTTTTTTGGCCGCACCCTGTGGCATGCGGGATCTTAGTTCCCCAATCAGGGATTGAACCCACACTCCCTGCAGTGGAGGTGTGAAATCTTAAACACTGGACTGGCAGGGAAGACCTTAAACCACCTTTTCTTTTTTTTTTTTTTTGGAGTTGGGCACAATGAATGTTTATTAGGGACGAACACCTATGGAAGGAAAGGGCAGAGAGCAGGGGTGGGCATGGGGGAAGTCGAACAGGTCTGACAGATCTCAGCCCACCCTGCGGAGCTCTCGAGCCTATATTGTCCCGCAAAGTCATCCCTGGAGGGCTGAGATGGCTGGGCCTTTACACCCACCATGTGGTCAGTCGCAGGGGTGGGCCGGACTGGAAGAGGTGATCATTATAGGCAAGATGCCATCCTGCAGCTGAGGTAGTTCCTGAAGGAACCATAGCTGGAGGCTTCAACTGGGGCAACAAATCCTTCTTTGAAGGGGGACCTGGGTGGTGCAGCTCCTCGTTCATCCCAAAAGAAGAGGTGAAAATATGCCGACCTCGAGATGTGACTGGCCAGGATCACAGGGGGATCTCCCACTGCGCGTACCAGGAATTGGGTTGTACAGCATTGTAGATACTGCGGGAGAGCAGGGTGTCCCTAATCCTGCTCCCCTCACAGAGTGACACGTAACACCCTCTTACACGAGGGGGTGCCGACCACAGCACTTCCTGTGACTAAGGTCTATGCTTTTCTGGAAGTTTGTGTTGTCATAGCGAAGGGTTAGTTAGAGAGGCAGAGGCAGCGTTACTCACTGTCCGAGGATGAATGGACAGCAGCAGCGGCTACAGACAAGGAATGAAAAGACAGCTCATCCACGAGTGTTCTGGGAAAAGCTAAACCACGTTTTCTGAGCATCCGTCAAATAGGTTTCTTGGTCCAGCCTGGATTCTCCTTGACATCTCAGCAGCGAGATACCAAACGCATCCCTCTTTCACTGTGGATCCTTTATCCCTGTGCAGATCAGCTGTTTGCAGTTACCCTGGCTCTTGTATAAAACTTTAGAAAATTCTGCATGGTATTTTTCTGACCACTGGATGTCATGAGCGCACAGTATATGCTTCAGCTAGAAAAACAGCACGCTTAGGGGAACACGGCTTCGTCCACTCTCGCAGCACTCCCCTGCATGACCGCGTGGAGGGTGCCTGAGAAGTAATCAAGTAACGAGCCCTTGCAAAGTTTGTTTCTGCAAGCATGACTGAGAAGCAAACAAAATGCGGGTGATTGAAGATAAGCAAAAATACAGCACTGGCTTCTTCTCTGTGTTTTCCAAGATATTTCAATGGGTCACCCGTTACGGGAAGAAAATCAAAATCTAAGATAAGGTATTCTTAGGGCCACTTCTCAAGTATTTTGACCAAGGAAGGTGAGTGACCTGGGACTCTTTGACCTCAGAGAATACAGGACTCTGCTCAACCAGAAAATTAAAATGAGGACGAGTAGATGCCAGTCGTCACTATCTTATTTCCCACTGACTGGTCTTTTAATTTCACTAGAGAGTCACTTCCTTGTAAATCGTCCTGAGTACAGTTGATCTCACTTCATAATCGTATGATTATGGAAGTTTTGGCTATGCCCAGTTTTGGCACCAGTACTTCCTCACTGATAAATGTACTCTTGGTTTCCTCTCCAAGCTGGGGTAGCCGAGGAAGCCCTGAATGTGCAAACCAGCCCCTTTAATTATTCCTCTTGGCTATGGGAAATCGCCTGTGTTGATACCATCATTAACATTTTTTTAATGAGGATGGAAGGTCAGTGAACAAAGTAGGAAGTAAATTGGGGCTCTTGAGAGGTTAAATCTAATACTTCCAAGGACACCACGGAAGGTGGGTCATTTATCCACGGTGGGTCTGTCTGCAAGTTATAAGGATTTTAATGGTTTGTTAAAAGCCTATTCATGTTCATGAAGGTGGAACTGTTGAAATCTGGGCTTAGGGAAGTTGGATCCAGGGGGCTGGAAAAAAAAGAAAATATCCACAAATTTGCATAAGACTTCTAGAAAATATACTTTTATTTCTATGAGGTATTCAACAATAGATGATTTAGAGCAGCAGCCCAACAACTGAGCAAACCGAGGAGTGAAGAGAGGGGTGCTTTGACTTTGAGAATTCACCCCATTTCTCCCCATCCTTAACGCTAAGGACTTCCAGTACGGAAAAAAGATCAGACTCAGAACTTAAAAAGAAGATTTGCCTGGTCTTCACAGCTATAGCACAGGAATAAATACAAAGGACCCAGAGTGACAGGTGGGTGTTTCGGGATGGGTGGTCAGAGAAAGCTTCTCTTAAGAGATGGCCCTTGAGCAGTAATCTGAATGGGATGAAGGAGGAGCCATGTGTTATCTGGGGGAAGAGCATTCCAGGCAGGGGGAACAGCAGGTGCAAAGGCCCTGTGGTGAGGGCACACGTTTGGTAGGTTTAAGGAACAGCAGAAGAGGAGGGCGGAGTGGTAGGAGATGGTGTTGCAGAAAGAGCAGGGCAGATGGTGTAGGGCCTGGAAGTCATGGTGAGGACTCTGTTACCCTGAGTGAGATCGGAGCCATTGGATGGCTTTGAGCAAGGATTGCCCTGAGCTGGCTCATGTTTTAGAAGGATCTCTGTGGCCACTTGGAGAATAGACGTCAGGGACCAGAGTAGAAGTGGAAGACCAGGTGGAGGTCACTGCAGGTGTCCAAGCAAGGGATCTAGTGGCTTAGATCAGACTGACGATGGATCAGGGCATTAATGGATTGTGTGTGGGTGACCTTCACACTTACCGAGTTTCTTCCCACCTTCGCGTGGCCATCCTGGTGGGGCTCCTTTGCCATTTCCATTTTTCGTTTCTTTCCCTGAAAGCTGTGTGCAGGTAACTCCATGTGCCATTGCTGAAAAAAAACAAACTACTTTTTAGATTGGCGCTGGTGTAAGTGGTCACTTTCCTCTTAGGTGTGTATTTTAAAAGTTTTTGTTTTTGTTTTTTAATTAATGCCAAAAAGAAAAAGCATTATAATTTGTAAAGTTAATTATATGTCTTGTGTCTTATTAGCTTAGCAGTTGGAGCCACTTAGTCTTTAGCTGCAAGACTGTTGCTATAGTACCAAGAAAAAAATGTTGTATGGCTTATGAGACTATATACTTTAAAAACATAGCAATATGCAATAAAGAGATGAATTTTAAAAAACTGTTCTTTGCCAGGAATACTCTTCCCCTCAGATCTTCACTTTGCTCCTTCTCAGTCAGGCCTCAGCTCAAATGTCACCTCAGAGAGCCCTTCCCCGACCCCCCTGTCTTCCTCCTCCCACCTTCCCCTCATCCTCTATCTCATTATCCTGCTTTATCTTCTTAATGTATTTATCATTATTTGAAAAACCTTATCTACTTTTAATATTTGTTTCCTCCACCCAGAATGTAAGCTCTGTGAAAGCATAGCTTAGAAAAGTGACAGAAATATTGTATATTTGTGGATGTATCCCATGCTTTTATATGCAGTTGACAGCCCCCCTCCCCCAACTAGCAGAGACTCATTAAAAAAGGCATTTTTCTGGCTTCCCTGGTGGCGCAGTGGTTGAGAGTCCGCCTGCCGATGCAGGGGACGCGGGTTCGTGCCCCGGTCTGGGAAGATCCCACATGCCGCGGAGCGGCTGGGCCCGTGAGCCATGGTCGCTGAGCCTGTGCGTCTGGAGCCTGTGCTCCGCAATGGGAGAGGCCACAGCAGTGAGAGGCCCGCGTACTGCAAAACAAAAGCAAAAACAAAAAAAGATATTTTTCTTGGATAACAAGAATTCTAGAAGCAGTTGTTAACACTGCTTTAGCTGCCTTATGAAGCCACTGAGGACCCAACTTTCCTTTCATTCTGCTCTGCCATCATTAGCACCCTGGCTTTTTATCTTCATGGTCACAAGATAGATGCCTCAGCTCCAGGCATCACACCTGATTTTAGTGCCAAAAAAGGGGGAAGAAACAATGTTGGCAAGCTCTCCTCTTGCTTGTTTTTATAAGAAAGCAAAAGATTTCCCAGAAATGTCCCCAGCTGACTACCCTTTATGTCTCAGTGAGAGACATGACTACTATTAGCTACAAGAGGGGCTGGGAAGTGGGCAAGGAAAAGGGGATGCTTAGCCAGAAATGATGCCTTCCAGGGTTGAGTAAACGAATTGGAAGAAATTGATCAATAAAAAGATGACACTCATCTAAGGGACCCAAAAAGCCCAGTGAATATAGACTGAAAACTAGGGACGTCTCAGGAAGATGGGACTTCCCTTGTGGTCCAGTGGTTAAGAATCTGCCTTCCAATACAGGGGACACAGGTTCAATCTCTGGTTGGGGAACTAAGATCCCACATGCCATGGGGCAACTAAGTCCATGTGCTCTAGAGCCCGTGCTCCACAACTAGAGAGGCTGTGCACCGCAACTACTGAGCCCACATGCCCCAACGATGATCCCGCATGCCGCAACTAAGGCCTGACGCAGCCAAATAGATAAATAAATAAATAAATATTTTTAAAAAAGTCTCAGGAAGATTTTCATTCATTCATTCATTCATTCATTCATTCATTCATTCATTCCTGTCTTGTTTAGGTTTCTTCTGTCCAAGTTCACAAGTGACATTGGCTTATAATTTTTCTTTTTCATGCTATCCTTGTTAGATTTTGGTGCCAAAGCTGTACTTGCCTTATAAAATGAGTTGGGAGAGAGTTCTCTATTTTTGGCATGTTTTTTTCTGTAAAGGGCCAGATAGCAAACATTAGAGAGTAAATATTAGGCCTTGCAGATTCTATGATGTCTGTCCTAACTACTCAGCACAGCCGTTATGGTGTGAAGAGAACCACAGACAATACGTAAAAGAATTGTCCTGGCCAAGTTTGGCCCACAAGCTGTGGTTTACCTATCCCTGTTCTAGGCTATGTTTTATGTACATTTGGAGTTATTTGTTTTTTAAATGTTTGGGAAAACTCTCCAGTAATACCTCATGGGCCTGTTTTTGACTTGTGAAAATATTTTTAAACAGTTGATTCAATTTCTTTAATAATTATAGGACTGTTCTGATTGTCTCTTCCTAAGAGACATTACGTTACACTGTGTTTTTGTGGAAATGTGTCCATTTGATCTATGTTTTCAAATGAACAAAGCATTTTTGATTATTAACTCTTTTTTTTATTGTGGTAAAATATATATAAAGATATTCATTCTAACCATAAAACTTAAGAATTTTAAAAAATTGTGGGAAAATATACATAACATAAAATTTACCACCTTAACCATTTTTAAGAGTATAGTTCAGGGAATTCCCTGGTGGTCCCTGCAGTGGGGTCCTGGTGGTTAGGACTCCATGCTCCCACTGCAGGGGACCTGGGTTCAGTCCCTGGTTGGGAACTAAGATCCCACAAGCCAAGTGGTGAGGCCAACAGCAACAACAAAATTATGGTCCGGTAGTGTTAAGTACATTCACATTGCTGTACAACCCATTTCCAGAACTCTTTTCACCTTGCAACATTGAACATTGTAGCCATTTTTAAGTGTATAATTTGGTGGCATGGGCACATTCACAATGTTGTAGAGCCATCGCCTCCATCCATCTCCAGAACTTTTTCATCATCCCAGTTAGAAACTGTACCCATTAAACAAAACCTCCCCTTTCCCCTCTCCTCCCCAGGCCCTGGTAACCTCTATCTACTTTCAGTCTCTATGAATTTGCCTATTCCAGGTACTGCATTTAAGTGGAGTCATACAATATTTGTCCTTTTGTGTCTGGCGTATTAAAGACTTAGCACAGTCTTTTCAAGGTTCATCCTCGTTGTAGCATGTATCAGAATTTCATTCCTAGCTAATGCTATGGTGGCAATCATTTTGCAATATTAACAAATTAACATGTTGTACACCTTAAACTTACACTATATGTCAACTATATCCAGATAAAGCTGGGAAAAAAATTTAGAAAAAAAGAATCTCATTCCTTTTTAAGGTTGAATAATATTCCATTGTATGGGTCTACCATGTTTTTTTTGTTTTTTTAAAATTTTATTTATTCAGTTTTGGCTGCGTTGGGTCTTCGATGCAGTGCACGGGCTCCCCACAGCGGCGGCCTCTCGTGTTGCAGAGCACTGGCTCCAGGCGCGAGGGCTTCAGTATCTGAGGCTCGTGGGCTCAGTAGTTGTAGCTCAGGCTTAGTTGCTCCGCAGCACGTGAGATCTTCCTGGACCAGGGCTCGAACCCGTGTCCCCTGCATTGGCAGGCGGATTCTTAACAACTGCGCCACCACGGAAGGGAAGCCCCGGGTCTACCATACTTTTTTCACCCTCTCATCTGTCGATGGGCATTTGTTTGCACTTTTTGGCAATTGTGAATAACGCTGCTGTGAACATGGGTGTGCAGGTATTTGAGTCCCTGCTTTCAATTCTTTTGTGTCTACACTGAGAAGAGGAATTGCTAGCTCATATGGTAATTCTATGTTTAACTTTTTGAGGAATTACCAAACTGTTTTCCTTCATTATGAACTTTTTTTTTTTTTTGCGGTACGCGGGCCTCTCACTGTTGTGGCCTCTCGCGTTGCGCAGCACAGGCTCCGGACGCGCAGGCTCAGCGGCCATGGCTCACGGGCCCAGCCGCTCCGCAGCATGTGGGATCTTCCCGGACCGGGGCACGAACCCGTGTCCCCTGCATCAGCAGGCGGACTCTCAACCACTGCGCCACCAGGGAAGCCCCCCATTATGAACTTTTTGATTGAAGTTTTACATATTGAAAATTGCACAAATCATAAATGTACACTTCATTAAATCGTCTCACAACAACATCCCTGTGTAAACTGTCACCAGTTCAAAATCATGACCCGTTCTCCAGAATACCCCTTATGCCCCCTTCCATTCATTTCTAACACCATTGATTAGTTTTGTCCATTTTGGAACTGCATAAATATAAAATCATATTTTATTTATTCTTTTGTGATTGACTTCATTCAACATATTTTGAGATTTATCCATGTTGTTCCCTGGAGCAGTAGCTAATTCATTCGGTTGTACAAATATACCACCATTTACTTATCCATTCTTCTGTTAATGGGCATTTGGGTTGTTTCCAGTTTGGGGCTATAATGAATAGGGTTGTTAGAAATATTCGTGTGCCTGTCTGTACACAAATGTATGGCTTCCTGTTGGGCTATACCTTTGCGAAGAATTGTTAGGTCATAGAGTTTGTTTATATTCAACTTCAGTAGATACTGACAGTTTTCCAAAGTGGCTGAATCAATTTCATGCGCTCCCACTAGAAATGGACGGGAGTTCAGATTGTCTTGCAATCTTGATGACATTTGGTATTATCAGGCTTTAAAGTGTTTGCCATCAGGGTAAGGATGACTGTGTAGTGCTACCTCACTGTGGTTTTAATTTTTATTTCTTTTGTCACTAAAGAATTTTAACTTTTTCTGATGTTAATTGTCTGTGTGGAAAGTCCCTCTATTTTTTTTTTAACATCTTTATTGGAGTATAATTGCTTTACAATGGTGTGTTAGTTTCTGTTGTATAACAAAGTGAATCAGTTATACATATACATATATCCCCATATCTCTTCCCTCTTGCGTCTCCCTCCCATCCTCCCTAGCTCTCCCTTCTATGTGGTCATAAAGCACCGAGCTGATCTCCCTGTGCTATGCGGCTTCTTCCCACTAGCTATCTATTTTACACTTGGTAGTGTATACATGTCCATGCCACTCTCTCACTTAGTCCCAGCTTACCCTTCCCCCTCCCCCATGTCCTCAAGTCCATTCTCTATGTCTGCGTCTTTATTCCTGTCCTGCCCCTAGGTTCTTCAGAATCTTTTTTTTAAGATTCCATATATATGTGTTAGCATATGGTATTTATTTTTCCCTTTCTGACTTACTTCACTCTGTTTGACAGTCTCTAGGTCCATCCCCCTCACTACAAATAACTCAATTTCGTTTCTTTTTATGGCCGAGTAATATTCCATTGTATATATGTGCCACATCTTCTTTATCCATTCATCTGTCGATGGACACTTAGGTAGCTTCCATGTCCTGGCTATTGTAAATAGAGCTGCAATGAGCATTGTGGTACATGACTCTTTTTGAATTATGGTTTTCTCAGGGTATATGCCCAGTAGTGGGATTGCTGGGTCGTATGGTAGCTCTATTTTTACTTTTTTAAGGAACCTCCATACTGTTCTCCATAGTGGCTGTATCAATTCACATTCCCACCAGCAGTGCAGGAGGGTTCCCTTTTCTCCACACCCTCTCCAGCATTTATTGTTTGTAGATTTTTTGATGATGGCCATTCTGACCGGTGTGAGGTGATACCTCATTTGCATAGTTTTGATTTGCATTTCTCTAATGATTAGTGATGTTGAGCATCCTTTCATGTGTTTGTTGGCAATCTGTATATCTTCTTCGGAGAAATAGCTGTTTAGGTCTTCTGCCCGTTTTTGGATTGGGTTGTTTGTTTTTTTGATATTGAGCTGCATGAGCTGCCTGTAAATTTTGGAGATTAATCCTTTGTCAGTTGCTTCATTTGCAAATATTTTCTCCCATTCTGAGGGTTGTCTTTTCGTCTTGTGTATGGTTTCCTTTTTGCTGTGCAAAAGCTTTTAAGCTTCATTAGGTCCCATTTGTTTATTTTTATTTCCATTTGAAAGTCCCTCTTTTAAAGTGACTCAAGTCTTGGACTATTTGTCTATGAGCTGTTGCGTGTTTTTTCTTACTGATTTGTAAGAGCTCTTTATACAATCTGGACATGAATGTTGGAAAATATCTTCTCCCACTATAGGGCTTAATTTTTCACTGGGTATGGTGGTTTGTTTTTTTAAAAATTTATTTTATTTATTTATTTTTGGCTGAGTTGGGTCTTCGTTGCTGCATGTGGGCTTTCTCTAGTTGCCACGAGTAGGGGCTACTCTTCATTGTGGTGTGTAGGCTTCTCTTGTTGCGGAGCACAGACTGTAGACGCGTGGGCTTCAGTAGTTGTGGCTCGCAGGCTGTAGAGCACAGGCTCAGCAGTTGCGGTGCACGGGCTTAGCTGCTCTGCGGCATGTGGGATCTTCCTGGACCAGGGCTTGAACCCGTGTCCCCTGCGTTGGCAGGAAGATCCTTAAACACTGCGCCACCAGGGAAGCCTGGGTATGGTGTTTTGATGAACTAAAGTTTCTAATATTAATGTCGTTCAAACAATCTTTTTCTTTATACCTTGTTTAAGAAATTCTTGCCTATTCTTTTAGTTATTAACGTTTTTAATTTCCCTCAGTAATCTTTTATTAGAATTATCCAAGGGCATTTGATATTGTCTGATGCCACTGTAAATGATATACTTAAAAAAATAGACTTCATATTTTAGAATAGTTTTAGTTTTACAAAAAATTTACAAACATGATGCAGACGGTTCCTGTAGTGGACTCAGTTTTTAAATTAAAAAACTTAAGTTTTATTTCCTAATTTTCTGTTGCTGTTATATAGAAGTACAATAGCATTTAGTGTGTTGACTGTGTGTATTAGCTTTATACACTTGCTCATTACTTGTAATAATTTACCTGTTGATCTTTTTGGATTTTCCGCCCACCCAATTATGTCATCTAAATAAGACTGTTTTATTTCTTCCTTTCTAATACCTAAAGCTTTTCCCCTTTATTGTATTTGCCTGGACTTTCAGGAAAAATTTGATATAAGTTGTGGTAGCATCCTAGTTCTTTTTCCCAAACTCATGGGAAAAACCCACTATTTCTCCACTGAGTGTGATGTCTGCTGTAGAATTTTTTTTTGTGGATATTCTTTATCTACAGTTTAGATTGAGGAAATCCACCCTTTTTCCTTAGTGTTTTTTTTTTTTTTTTTTTTGCGGTACATGGGCCTCTCACTGCCGTGGCCTCTCCCGTTGCGGAGCACAGGCTCGGGACGCGCAGGCTCAGCGGCCATGGCTCACGGGCCCAGCCGCTCCGCGGCACGTGGGATCCTCCCGGATCGGGGCGCGAACCCGTGTCCCCTGCATCGGTAGGCGGACTCTCAACCACTGCGCCACCAGGGAAGCCCTTTCCTTAGTTTTTTAAAAATATTATAAGTGGATTTTGATTTTCTCTTCTGGATGATGAATTTTATCAATTGATTTTTCTCCATATGTTGAAATGCTTTTGGTATCTTTTTCTCCTATTTTTGTTACATTAATTTTCAAATGTTAAACCAACCTTGCATTCCTGGGACAAACCCAACCTCTGGTGATATATTATCCTATTTATATAAGTCTGCCTTGATGATCTCTGATGCTATTAGAGAGATTTTTTAAAAAAAAGTAATTTGTCCCACATTTGAAGTATTGGGATAACCTTTGCTGAAGATTTTTAATTTCATTGTACTGTTCTGTCCTCTAGAGGGTTGTGTGGGCACAGAGCAAAGGATTCTGTATCTGATGCAGAGGCACCCCATGCATGACTCAAGCCAAAGGCTGACGGTTCCTTCTCCCATGACACATTCCGAGGGTGTTGGTCCCACCCACACCTGGCAGATTGGCTACACCCGTTCTCCTCCATGCTATTGAGACTTTTTCAGGCTGCTGGGTTGCTGTTCCAATCCAACCAGCTGACTCTGGTCATACCATTATGACCACTGAGAGCTCAGCGAAGTGCCTGGCAGTTGTGTGTTCTCCCAACAGATCAGCTGTTGTCCATCTTGTTCTCCCACAGCCCCTCCTTTCCTGGTGTATTTCATGACATTGTGGATTTGTTCCTCTGTCCTTTAAAGTCTAAATCCCATTTTCAGCTACTCGTGGTTTAATTTAGCTTGGTAGTCTCCTGAACCCTTGTGGTAGGCTGAATAACGGCCCTGCAAAGATTTCCACATCCTAATGCCCAGAACCTGTGAATGTTACAAAAGAGACTTGCAGGGGTGATTAAGTTAAGGATTCTGAGATGGGGGAGATGATCCTGGATTACCTGGGTGAACCCTAGATGTGATCACAAGGATCCTTATAAGAGGGAGGCAAGAAGATCAAAGGAGGAAGTAGGAGACGTGATGAATGAAGCAAGAGATCGGTGTGATTCAAGGAAGGGGTCGTGAGTCAGGGAGTGCAGGTGGCCTCAGGAGCTGAAAAGAAAGAGGGATGGATTCTCCCTCGGAGCCTCCAGAAGGGAACCAGCCCTGCCTGTGCTGGACTTCAGCCCAGTGAAACTGATTTTGGGTTTCTGACCTCTGAACCTCTAAGACAATAACATCGTCTTGTCTTAAGCACTGACTTTGTGGCAATTTGTCGCAGTCTTCTACTTGTGTACCAGTCCCTTGGGGGTAAGGGGAGAATTAGGACTCAGTATAGATTGGGAATCGCATATTGAACAGTTAAGGGTGGAGGTGAAGGCACACAAACCTGTCCTACAGAAATCAACTAGGGGAGGAGTACATAAAAGGGACTGAAGCAAGACCTGGCCCAAGAGTCTTCCAAGAAGCCAAAGGGACAGCCAGAAGGAGAGGCGAATGGGACTTCCAACTCCAACAGCAGGTCCTACGGTGCGTTTGCACAGACGAGGGGCGCAGAATGTGGATGGCAGGCTGAGCTGTGAATATTTTGACGTGTTTGGATACTACGTTGCTTATCTGTCTGTTAATAATGGAGAATCGCCACCAGGGTTTTGGTCTGGATGTTTTCTGATGTGGGTTACTGGTACCCAGTAAGGAAGAAGAATAGATATAATGGAGGAGAATGGCTGCTGGTAGATTAAATGATAGGTGCCGAGTTCTAGGAGGACAGAGGGGACTGGAAATACCCTATAAGGCTGGGGAAGTCATCCACTAAGAGGCTGGTGAGAGAAAACATGGGCCCCACTGAATTTGGGCTAGATACGTTTGAATATTCTGCAAGTAGGTTATTTAACTTGACAATTCAGTAATGCTTCACTTATATGGGTATAACCAAAAGTCAGAAAGGGAATAAAAATTTTGTGAGTAGTCAAAATGAATATTTCAGTGTTTGCGTTCTTTGGTTTTAGAACAGCCTCTGGACTCTCAGTTCAGCTCTATCTCTTCTTCCTGTGCATATAATTCTGAGAAGTGCAGTCATCTGATCGCTGGCCAAATAGGTCAAAAACAGCAAGTAAGTCAGGAGAGGAGGGCAGGCAAACTGACAGCTAAGAGGAAACAGCTGGCAGCCTATGTTGCAATAGTAACTATTAAAAAGTGAACATACACACCCTGGTACCTCCAGGGCCCCAGCTGCCCAGCCTTTCCCCAGGATCTCCCAATCTCTTTATAATCCATCAACTAAAGGGTTAACTCCTGGCAGAGCAGGGGCTTCCGGACCCTGCCTTAGCATGAAGTCTCATTTCTGTTCTGATTGGTCCTGCCCTGGCCTTATGCATGTTAATAATTGGCTCTCACCCGTGAACATAGGTGTACATTGCTTTAATATTTGAGCAATTGAATCCCCCCCTCAATATAAAATAAGAAATCCAGAAGTATAACAGTTAGGGTTGTTTCACATAGGGAGAAGAATCTATAATTATAGGCCCAGCGGGCGTCAATATATTACAATGCAGGATAACAACTGATATGTATATTAGTGGGTCTCAGTCATTAAAAAAAGCTTAACTGGGACTTCCCTGGCGGTCCAGTGGTTAAGACTCCACGCTTCCACTGCAGGGGGTGCAGGTTCAATCCTGCTCGGGGAACTAAGATCTCGCGTGCCTCATGGTGCAGCTAAAAAAATAGATACATATTTAAAAAAAAAAGTTTAATTGCATTCAGCTTCATCTATTTAAGAAAGCAGGCAAGAGCACAGTATACTTTATTTTTTAAATATTAAAACAATTTTAAGTTTTATATTGGAGTATAGTTGATTAATAATGTTGTGTTAGTTTCAGGTGTACAGCAAAGTGATTCAGTTTATACATATACATGTATCTATTCTTTTTCAAATTCTTTTCCCATTTAGGTTATTATAGAATATTGAGCAGAGTTCCCTGGGTCCACTTTAGAAGTTTTAATCCAAAGTGGACTAAACGTCTTGGCGCTTAAATAGAATTGAGCCTTTACTCATCTAGACAACTAACTTGTCCAGAATGACTCAGTCTTCAGGACGCCAGAGCTGGAACTCCTGAATGAAACAGAACAATGGCCTGTCTGTATTACTTAGGGTCAAAATGTGCATATTCTCACGTAGCCAGATTTTTAAAAAAAAATATTTATTTATTGTTTGGCTGCATTGGGTCTTCGTTGCTGCATGTGGGCTTTCTCTAGTCGAGGTGAGCGGGGGCTACTCTTTGTTGCGGTGCGTAGGCTTCTCATTGCAGTGGCTTCTCTTGCTGCGGAGCACGGGCTCGAGGTGCGTGGGCTTCAGTAGTTGTGTCTCGCGGGCTCTAGAGCGCAGGCTCAGTAGTTGTGGCGCACAGGTTTAGTTGCTTCCCGGACCAGGGATAGAACCATGTCCCCGCATTGGCAGGTGGATTGTTAACCACTGTGCCACGAGGGAAGTCCCCCAGATTCATTTTCCATGCCAGTCCTGTGTAAAGCTGAGCATTGGCTCACCTGGGCTGACGGTGCCGCCATGCTCCCCTGGGCTTATGGTACTTCCCTGTTTATGCGGGTGGATAGTACTTCCCTGCTTACCTGGGCTGACCACACCTCGCTGCCCTCCCTTTTTCTTTGCCTCAGCGGGCCTCCATCGCAGAGCTGTCGTGGCACCAAGGAAGAACAAATCTTCCTCATTTCTGACATTGCGTTGTGATTAAAAATGGCATACTTGTCAACGCGTCTCAGACAGCCACTCAAATCATAGGCTCCAGAAAAACAAGAGTTGAGCATAAGATACATCCTTGATGAGCTGGAGATGTGGTTGGATGAAGGCAGAACAAGCAAGTTCAGAGTGGAATGTGGCACAAGAGAAACAGAATCCAAGCAAACTATGTGCTTGCAAATTGCGAGGCGGAAACTCATGTTCAAAGTCAATGGAGAATTTTAGGGTTGAAGAACACAGTGAGTTAGAAAGTAGGCAACAAAAGTGTCTGATTCGGGCTTCCCTGGTGGCGCAGTGGTTGAGAGTCCGCCTGCCGATGCAGGGGACACGGGTTCGTGCCCTGGTCCTGGAAGTTCCCACATGCCGCGGAACGGCTGGGCCCGTGAGCCATGGCCGCTGAGCCTGCGCGTCCGGAGCCTGTGCTCCGCAACGGGAGAGGACACAACAGTGAGAGGCCCGCGTACCGCAAAACAAAAACAAAAACAAAAGTGTCTGATTTGGTGTGGATGAGATCCCTGGAGTATGCTACCTAGGAGAGGGAGGGGACCCCCACCACTTTCTGGCAACGTGCCTCGTTAGCAGATGGGTCTTGACTAGTCTGATTGCTTTATTAACTTAATCACTCACTCTAACCACTTATTCTCAGCATTAGCTGCATAGATTACCAGCCAGCCCTGGCTCTTCCTGAGCCAAAGATATGGAGAAACCAGGGCAAAACTGCAGGTCTGGTGGAGGCATGCGTTGCAGTAGGGCTCCATGGGAGGGCTGCTAACATTCCAGACGCACTCACTGCGAGGATTCTGTGGGGCAATGAAAGCACCAGGGTTCTCCTGGGCATCCCAAAGCACTGACCTCAGGACCGCACTTCCCGTGAGAGCCCAGGAACCATTGGAAGTGGCCGTGTGGGTCCAGGAGCCCTCCTTTCTCCGAGCATCTGTTCCCCGTCTCCTCTCACTCCCCACGGCCCCTTCTTGCCTCCCTCTCTCTGCAGGTTCCCCTGCCTCATGGCTCGGGCTTACTCAGAGTTCCTTCTCACCCCAGCAAGCCTCCCTGGCTTCCCCACATCGTGATCCTTCTGCTTCCCTCTGCAGTTCCCTAATTCTTTGTGTCATTCTCAAGAAAAAAATTCAGATGTCTCAGTTTCTGTTTTCTGAGCAGGATGTCGGGGCTCCCTGGTGCATCTAAAAGGTCCTAAAGGTTGATGCCCATCTTGCTGTCCTCAGCAGAGCTGGCGTCTCACAAGGTGGCCCTTTAAGCCAGACCGGGGCCCAGCGGGCAGGGATCTGACTTTCTCAGCAAAGACTGGAGAGTGGGTTTCCTATTTCTGAAATCATGGGAAGCAGTTCCATGAGTTGGAGATCGAGTCCTTCATTCTCACCTCTAGTTCCCTTACAAACAGGCTGGGTGACAACGATCCCATTTCCTTTCTCCGTAAAATGAGAAAGGAAATGATACACACCAGGTGCTAAACCAGGTGCTACTTACACACAGGTTTGTTATTGAATCCTCAGGAGGAGGTACTATCATTAAATCCTATTAAACCGGGGAAACGGAGGCACAGAGCAGTTGAGTAACTTGCCCAAGGTCACACAGCTAGTAAGTGGCAGAGCAGGGATCTGAACCCTGTGGGTCTGGCTGCAGAATCCTTGCTCTTTACCATGGTTAATTCATGCTACTGTCATGCCATTCATTCATTAATTCATACCGTATTGCCATTCCATCATCCCTCAGACTCCAGCAAAAAGTGGGCCATGAGATAAAAGAGGCTGCAGAGGGCGTTAGCTCTGTTCTGCAGAACAAGATGGTCCTTTGTTTCTGGCCAGGAACGCTGCTGCCCTTCACCTGTGCCCTCTCTGAAGGGCATGGGAAGAGCTGGCCTGTCAGCAGGTATAAACTCAAAAGTTCCTCCCTCAGCTAATTTCAAGGACTGTTTACCTAAGTGAATGCAGGAGGATTAGGCAATCCACTGATCTGACGTGCTGGGTGGGTTTGGGTGTGACCAAGCGCACTGCGGCTGTCAGAACAAATCCATCCCACGGAGAAGCTCGGACGCCTACAGCAGCTCGGACAGCCCAGGACACGTGTTGGGATGTGACTCGTGAGCTGGGGCTAGGGGTCCACCAGTGATTTAAGAATTAGGATGAGAACAGGACTGCTGCCAGTTGGATTCTCCACTTTATGCCCAATGCGTGGGACCCAGGCCATCTCTCTCACCGCCTGGCTGAGGGCAGCCCTGAGTCTGCATGAGTGGCAGGTGTCGATTGCTGAGACAGGCAGGAAATACCCCTCGGCATCCGGCTGGCATTTTCAGGCACCCATGATGCCCCTCACCAGCTCCCTGGGCCGCCCTTGCCAGGAGCAAGGGCACAGGAAATGCCGTTGTTCTGGGAATGCTTCTCCATCCTGCTTCTCTCTGCCTTGGGTCCTTCCCTGGCCTGTAGTCGCTCGTCCACAAAGGCTGCCCTGTGGGACCCTGTGAGTGAGTTTTCATAAATCAGACAGTGAACAACCAAACCCCTGGGTAAGTGGACACGTCACGGCTGATGCCAGGGCTGTTGAGACAGGTGCACACCACCTGGCTGAGTGAAGCCAGTGAGAAGGCCGTGCTGTTTATCAGCGGGTGCAGCAAAGTGTGGATCAGCTGACCACACTCGGTAAATTGTTATTTACAGTTTCTGAACGTCTAAAAGAAGAGCTTCCCCAGAATCGGCCCTGATTCCAGACCCACAGCGTCATGACGGCTCTGGTCACCCTGCTGTCCCTGCTCCTGCTGGGACCCCAGGCCCAGCACGGGACCGAGTGGACCTACTCAGGTAAGGCCCACCCCAAGGGCTGCACGCCGCCTTTCTGCCATCACGTCAAGGAAGGGGGCACCCACTTCTCGAGGACGAAGCCTGGCCTTTCGGGGCGACCATGCCTGATGATTGCGTACGGTGCTTGCTGGGGTCTCAAGGTCTCGGGCTGGGGCAGGAGCATACTGAACTTAGACCTCGGCTAAGGAGCGGAGGGCAGAACTCTCCCCGTTCCCGGATCCCTGAGCCACCCGCAGGGTTTCTGCTTTGCTGCCCCAGAAGCTGGCTTGAGAGCCCACTTAGTGCTTACGAGGGCAAAGCCATTTGCTTTCTTGGTCTGTGTAGACAGAAAGTAAAGCCGTTGCAGGGGGCTCCCTGCAGCCCCACCGAGGGTGTGTGGGGTTTGCCAGCACTTTCTTCCCGGAAATTTCATGATACACGGTCTATCCAGAGCGTCTCGACGTGCCGAGAACCCAGTGACCATTGCATGGCCTCCAGGCTGGCCTCTCTTGGTCGCCGTGGCCGTGCTGAGACCCAGTCTCACATCCAGAACCCCACTTATAGGACGTGAAGTGGAAAACCCTGGCATTTAGCACAGGTGCCGGCCCGCGTGTGGACCAAAGAGAGGAAGACAGTGGGGTTCAGACACTAAACACCCCTTCTGTGTGGCAGGGGAGAGAGCGCCTACCTGGTCCCCCTCTTTTCTGTCCTGGATGGAGGCATGGGGCCGGAGAGGATGCTCGTGGCCGCTGGCTGATGCAGGAGCCAGGAGCAAGCAGGGTTTTGAGCCTGCTCTCTGCACAGTCTGCCCTGGCCGCAGATACAGGGTGAAGCGTCCTCCCAGGGTGCATGTGTGTCCTCTAAGTCAAGGGCAGCAGAGTTAGGAGCATTGTGGCAAGGCTCAGGAAGTCCAGCTTCAGAGGGCGGGACAGCTGACTCTGACCAACTGCTCTGTCTGGACCAGAGGATTCCCCTACCCGGCCCAGTGCCACGAGACCCCGGGGCTTCCGCTCGGTCAGGCCCATTGGTACTGGGTGTGGTTCGAGGGTAAGGAAGAGAGAGGATTCCGACAGTGGAGTCTGTCCTCCCCAGCTCAACACAGCCTCTGAGACGGGGCCCAGGAGAACTCGGGGCCGAGGAGAACTCGGGGCCCAGGAGAACTCGGGGCCGAGGAGAACTCGGGGCCCAGGAGAACTCGGGGCCCAGGAGAACTCGGGGCCCAGGAGAACTCGGGCAGCAGCTGCTGCGAATGCCTGTCGGGGATACTTGAGAAACACCAATGCTGTTAAAAAACCTTTTGATCCACGAAGGGGCTTTGTTCAAGACGTCTGGCCTTGCTCCTGGCACCTGCCCCTAGGAAAGAATTGTCTACAGATTGGTTTGTATTATTAAACAGTGAAGAGAGGAACAGAGAAAAAAAGAATTGCCTTTTTTATTGAACCGAGAAGCTGTGAGAGGCCTAAGTACAAACATCTTCCTCAAAACAAGCTATGGGTGACGCTGTCCCCTAAGGGGGAAAGAGAGTTGGATTCCCTACTGCAAATGGATGAGACCAGGACCCACAGTTGTTTGGAGGCCGAGTCACCCATTATAATGACTTGCTTTTATCACCCTCTCTCCTCTCTTCTGTCATTAGTAACTACCTTAAAAAAAGGTAAATTTCCTTATTTTGATATTCTTTTCAACTAATCATTCTAGGTCATCCTTGAACCCGATGCTTCCTTTCTTGTCCTGAATCCATAAGTGTAGGCACCCAGGTGGTCTTTACCATATTGGGGACCAGTTAAAGGGGAGGGGTCAAGCAAGGAGGTGGGGAGGTCCTGCCGTAGGGCGTAGGGCGTGGAGTGGGCCGTGGTATTGTTGGGGGCTGGGAAAGAGAAACTGCCATTCAGAAGAAGTGAGGAAAAGGCCCTGAGAGTAACACAGGCATGCGAAGCCCAAGTAGCCCTCGAGTGCATTTATCAGCCGACAGTCACGTAAACGGAAAACCAAAGCTCTGTATTAAAGACATCCATTGCTTTCAAAACACGAAGGCATGTTCTCAGGGCCAGTGGGTGCAACAGGAAAGTTACGAACCAGCCCCAAAGCCCCCCAGACACAGGGTCCGTGGAGCTGATTTAGGTGCCCCTCCCACCTCCTTCTGGAGGCCTGGCCCTGCTTTCTAGAAGACAGGCCTCTAGTCTCGACTGTGGCCTCTGCAGGCCTCCTGTCGAGCGGGCCCTGAGTGAGTGCCCAGAGGGAGCCCCTTGCACTGTGACCCCCTGGACTCTCTCCTGTGTCAGATGGGGTGCTGGATGAAGCACACTGGCCGAGGGAGTACCCCGACTGCGGGGGGAAGAGACAGTCGCCCATCGACCTGCAGAGGGAGAAAGTGTGGTACAACCCTTCCCTGAGGGCTCTGAACCTGTCAGGCTACGAGGTCCAGCACGGGGCGTTCCTTATGATCAACAATGGCCACACAGGTAAGGGCGGGCGACAGGCTCCCGTGCCCGCGCGGGCATCGGGGGGGAGGCAGGCAGGCAAGGCTGCCAGGAGCTGTATGCTCAGAGATCCAGAGTGCGGCCTGGGGGCTGCAGGCCTCAGACTCGGGGCAGACCGGTGTCGAGCCCTGGTACTTCGTCCCTGGTTGGGCAGCATCCGTCTGTAGACTCGGTTCCCCACTGGCCCCTTCATCCTGCACTGGCCTCTCTCTGAGCTCACTCTGACCCAACCAGCAGAAAATTCAGCGGACAGAGAGGCAACACCGAGAAGCCACATGACCCACTGTCTGTTCTGTTGATCTGTGCCCAGGTCTGATCTGCCATATTTTCTATGTGGGAAGGTCAGACAGGAAAAGCTGGTTTGGGGGGCCTCCATTCCAGAAGCCTAGACTGGACAACCATCAAATCCTGCTTAAGGTTTGCAGACATCCTTCTGATGTTTTTCAAGTGGGCTCGTCTCCTCTGAGCCTTATGACAAGCCCAGAGGGGGGCATTTTTTAAGCTGAAACCAGAGGCTTTGGGAGGCCAAGGGACTTATGGTCACACAGTCTCTAGTGGCCGAGCTGGATCCAGGCCTCGGATGTCTGATTCCTCGGTCATGTCCTCCTTGGAAACTTCCCTCTCCACTCCCACCTGGGTCGGGACAGTTTACTGTCCATTCGCACAGGTGTATGGGGGGGCGGTCATAGGACTCAGATTTCCTTTTTGCACTATTAAGAAAATGAAACCAATTGCCCTCGATGGGGCTGGTGAAGGTAGTAGCCCTCAGATCAGCTGTGATTTGGATTACTGACCTCCACACGTAGTTCGTGAAAGCCTCATTTTATCACCCGTATCACGTTCCTGTTTCCAAAGTTACTCTCTGAAGCTACCAGCATGTTGGCAGAAGTGTACGGCCTTTTCAGATTGGCTTCTTTCACTTATGCTTCCTCCGTGTCTTTTCATGACTGGATAGCTCATTTCTTTTTAGCATTGGATAATATTCCACTGTCTGGATGCACTACAGTTCACTTATTCATCCACTTACTGAAGGACACGTGGCTGCTTCCAAGGTTCAGCAATTATGAATAAAGCTGCTATAAACATCAATGAACACCAGTGTGTAGATTTTGGTGAGACATAAGTTTTCTGCTCATTTGGGTAAATACCAAGGGGTGTGATTGCTGGATCATATGGTAAGAGTATGTTTAGTCTTGTAAGAAACTGTCCAACTCTCTTCCAAAGTGGCTGCACCATTTTGCATTCCCACCAGCAGTGAGTGAGAGCTCCTGTTCCTCCACAACCTTGCCAGCATTTGGTGCCGTCAGTGTTCCGGACCTCGGCCATTCTATTAGGTGTGTGGGAGCACCTCATCGTTGGTTTAATTTGTATTTCCCTGATGACCTATGCTGTGGAGCGTCTTTTCCTATTTGCCATCTGTATATCTTCTTTGGAGAGGTGTCTGTTATGGTCCCTGGGTTATTTGTTTTCTTATTGTTGACTTTTAAGGATTCATTGTATATTTTGGATAGCAGTGCTTTATCAGATGTGTCTTATACAAATATTTTCTCCCAGTCTGTGGCTTGTCTTCTGATTCTTTTGATATTCTTTTCTGCAGAACAGAAGTTTTAAATGTTAATTAAGTCCAGCTTATCAATTCTTTCTTTCATGGATTGTGTCTTTGGTGTTGCATCTAAAAAGGCATCACTGTACCCAAAGTTGTCTAGGTTTTCTCCTATGTTATCTTCGAGGAATTTTATAGTTTTGCACTTTACATTTAGGTCTGTGATCCACTTTGAGTTAATTTTGGTGAAGGGTGTAAGGTCTGTGCCTAGGTTCATTTTTTTGCACGTGTATGTCCAGTTGTTCTAGCACCACGTGTTGAAGAGACTCTCTTTGCTCCATTGATAATCTTTGCTCTTTTGTCAAAGATCAGTTGAATATATTTATGAGGGTCTCTTTCTGGGCTTTCTATTCTGTTCCACTGATCTATTTGTGTATTCTCCCACCAAGACCGTACTGCCTTGATTACTATACTTCTTTTTGTTTGGTCACACCATGTGGCTTGTGGGATCTTAGTTCCCGATGGAACCCGTGCCCCCTGCAGTGGAAGCGCAGAGTCCTAATCGCTGGACCACCAGGGAAGTCCCTACTGTAGCTTTATAGTAAGCCTTGAAGTTGGGTAGCATCAGTCCTCCAACTATGTTACCCTCCTTAAACATTGTGTCAGCTATTTTGGGTCTTTTGCTTCTCCATGTAAACTTTAGAGTTAGTTTGTTGATATCCACAAAATAACCTGCTGGGATTTTGACTGGGATCACATTGAATCTCTAGGTCAAATTGAGAAGAACTGACATCTTGGCAGTAGTGAGTCTTCCTATCCAGGAAAATGGAATATCTCTCCATTTATTTAGTTATTCTGTGATTTCTTTCATCAGAGTTTTTCTGTTTTCCTCATATAGATCTTATATGTAATGTGTTAGATTTATACCTAATTATTTAATTTATACCTAATAATTTAATAATTATACCTAATTATTTAATTTATACCTAATTATTTAATTATACCAAATTATTTAATTTAATTAACTTAATTATACCTAATTATTTAATTTAATTATTTAATTTAATTTAATTATTTAATTTAATTACTGTGCTTTTAATTTCAAATTCTACTTTTTTTAAAATTAATTTTTCTTTTTTGGCTTCATTGGGTCTTTGTTGCTGCGCGGGCTTTCTCTAGTTGAGGTGAGTGGGGGCTACTCTTCTTTGCGATGCGTAGGCTTCTCATTGCGGTGGCTTCTCTTGTTGCAGAGCACAGGCTCTAGGTGTGCGGGCTTCAGTAGTTGTGGCTCACGGGTTCTAGAGCGTAGGCTCAGTAGTTGTGGCGCATGGGCTTAGTTGCTCTGTGGCATGTGGGATCTTCCTGGACCAGGGCTCGAACCCATGTCCCCTGCAGGATTCTTAACCACTGTGCCACCAGGGAAGCCCTAAAGCTTATTTTCAATTTCTCTATTTTGTTGTAAACAAGGGACAGTAGGTGGACCAGTACTGATTGATTGATTTTTTTTTTTTTTTTTAATTGCCCGAAACACACATGCATAGGCTCCAGAAAAGCTTAAAGGCTGGGAGTACTGGGCCTGTAGTGTTCAAGGGGAAGGGCAACACTGTTCTCTTAATAGGTACTATCAGCCACTCCACTTATTGGGCTCATTGAAAGGAGGGATGATCTCTTATTCATCCTTCTATCCTGGTACCTGGCACAGAGCCTGACATAGATTAATGCATTTGAGGCGAAAAGACTTGTGCACGAAAGGATAAATCCCCAAATAGGCTCCATGAGCGATGCAGTATTCTGAGTAGGTTTTTTTTTTTTTTTTTTTTTGGCTGCGTCAGGACTTAGTTACGGCGCACAGGCTCTTCGTTGAGGCACCCGGGTTTCTCTCTAGTTGTGGCTCGTGGGCTCCAGAGCGCACAGGCTCAGTAGTTGTGGCACGCAGGCTTAGTTGCTCTGCAGCATGCGGGATCTTAGTTCCCTGACCAGGGATCAGACCCACATCCCCTGTATTGGAAGGCGGATTCTTAACCACTGTGCCACCAGGGAAGTCCCCTGAGTAGGTTTTGATCTTTGAAAGCTGCAGGAGCAAGACTGGTTCTGTCTTTGTTTTTTTAAACTTTTATTTTGAAATAGTTTTAGGCTAGAAAAATTGCAGAAATAGTACAGAGTTCCCAAATACCCTTCTCCCACTTCCCCTAATTTTATTATCTTATAGCTGGACTGTGTTGATACCACATGATGAACTACACTCTAGACCTCATTTGAATCTCATCACTTGCCCAGAATGTCCTTGTCCTGGTCCAGCATCTAATCCAGGACCACACATTGCATTTTGTCATCATATCTCCTTAGTCTTCTCCAATCATGGTCAGCTCCTCAGTCTTTTGTAACCTTGACGCTTTGCAGTTGTTTCTTGAGCACAGTAAACGCTCAGATCATGTGTTTTTTCTCTGGTCTGATAAGAACTTGGTTAAATTAGTTTCAAACAAAGGGGAGTAAGTTCTGCAAGTTAAATCCATTTTTTTTCAGAATCTGGAAGGTTCAGCAAGTTGATTTGTGGGAGGACAGCTATTTGGCCTCACCTTTGCAAAAGCACAGTGATAAGCCCAGAATTGCCGCCATTTTTCAATCTGGCCTGTGCGATTCTATGGACACGGCTTGAGAATTGAGACATTCTGTCTGCAGGGAATTGTGTTTCAAGGGAAACATGCTTGTCTGGATCTCTGTTATTGCTCCTGTGGTACTAACTCTCCTCAGCTCTCCAATCTCTGGGAACAGATGACTGCGTATCTCCTTTGAAAACCTCTTCCATTTTTCTCACGTGAGCAGTGATTTTTGAGGCCGGCTACAGTTTAAGCACTAAATACAAAGCACCTGTTCTGCCAAAGGGCGTGTAAGAATCTTTGAGGCTGGACTTCTGCCTTCTGTCATATTATGTTATGAATTTCCTCACAGCTTCCTGCTGCTTTAGATGATTTGGAAGGGAAGAAGGGGTCATTTGACAGATATCAAGTACCTACTATCTGCTCTTTAAGAAAATTTACTTGTTTATAACCATCTTCGATGACTTTAAATAGAAAAACCTTGTTATCAGGAGAGATGCTGACTGTCCCTTTTCAAGTCCTAAATTATACCCTCATAGATATTTTTCTTGGTCATTTTCTGGGGTCACTCTCCATGTCTCCCTTTTGCCTGGGTCATTCCAAAATATAGAGATTTCTCTAAGACCTAAGCCAGTGGAATGAACAAGGCAGCTGTCTCACCAAAGTAACCTCCCTGTAGAAAGTCTGTGGGGCACAGGGCAAAAGGAAGCTGGAAGAGGGATCCATTTTCCCATCGGCAAGAACCTAACGTTTGAAAGCATCTGTTGATGATCACGTCAAATTCAATCCCAAGCCAAGAGTCTGTGTGTCCCCTGACTTGCCGCAGAATGTGGTCTTTCTTCTTCTGAAGACAAGTTGAAGCCTATAATGGTGATGTCCTGTCCAGGCCCAGTTCTGGCCGAGCTCTGCCCTGACCAATGAACTGAGTGACTCTGCAAATCTTTCTACCAAGTTTGGCTTCCTTGTCCATAAAATAAAAGTACTGAAGCCCCGCAGGGATGCTACCTTCTACGAAGTGGGATGGGTTGGTAGTTGGTCTAGTTCTAGAAGTCAATATGGGATGAAGATTTTAACCACATCATAGAGAAGATAACGACCTCAACTTGACCTTACAGAGTACTCACGCTGGGTAGTAAAGTAATCAAAATAGTCCAAGAGGCCCTACTTCCTATCCCTACCCTGTGGGCAAATTCCAAAATTGGCCAGAGGTGGAGAGCGGAATTCTGATTTCCACACTCATTAGCCCTGTTTTTTCAGGGCTCCCCCCTTCGTTAGGGCTAACAAGCTGGACCTGCCACTTGGAGGTCCTGCCCCTGACCTTCTGGTCCTGGGTGGGAAGGTGCGTGCCCTGGGACGGGTGCCTGTCCAGCCCAGCTTACTCAGTGCCTGGTCACCATCCTTCCCCATGTGCCAGGTGCCCCCTCTCTGTTGGTCACCCTGCTCATGGCAGTCTAGGCCTGTCTATAGTACCAGCTTGCCCCAGGAGTGGGCAGGTGACCAGGGAAGCTGCCTCACCTGTAGGCCTGAGCCATCCACGCCCATCTGCACACTCCCTGCCCCTCGTCTTCTCTTCCAGTACAGATCAGCCTGCCCCCCACCATGTGCATGACGGCTGCCAATGGTACCCAGTACATAGCCCAGCAGATGCACTTCCACTGGGGTGGCGCCTCCTTGGAGATCAGCGGTTCCGAGCACACCATTGACGGGATCAGATATGTGATGGAGGTACCTTGAGGATCCTCTTTCTTTCAAACCCCATAGTCACTTTTCTTATTAAAACAGCCAAAAAGGCTTTGCTGAGTCAAGTCACCCTGAGGTTGAGTTTATTTTTCATTCATTTACAACAATTCACTGATCACTGCTATGTGCTGGGGGTTCGGGCAGGGTCCCTGACCTCACAGAAGTCACCCCAACGCAGGAGTTTACAGCCCACAGAGTGGGGCAAGCCCTCCTTAGTTTCAACCGGATTTCTATGTGGTAGATTTGCCGGTTCCCCCTCTTGCTTAGGATGACCACAGGTTTACAGTGGCCTCCTGGGGTAAGGGGGCACATGCCCACTCTAGGGAGACCTCAGGAGAACCCAGTGGCCTCATACGATCCCTTGGATTCTGCCAGCTTCTCTGCCTGGGGGAAGGTGAATTGCCATCTCCCCAGAATACCACTCATACTCTTCGCATTCTTGGAGAACTTTCTGGTCTTGATAGATCTTGTAGCCCAGAGGGAGGGACATGGTGGTCAGAGGTATTTATGTGGGTCAGCTGAGGTGTGGGATGGAGCACCTTTTTTAATTTTCCTCCTTCCCTGAAAACCTGAAGCACTGGAGGTTTACAGGAACTGCCCTTGACTTACACTTTCTTGCTTCCACAGATTCACGTCGTTCATTACAATTCTAAATACAAGAGCTACGATAAGGCTCAGAAAGCACCGGATGGTTTGGCTGTGCTGGCAGCCCTCGTTGAGGTAAAGCTGAAACTACACATGCAGAGTTAGAAACTGGTGTCAAAACAAGGTGTTAAGTGTAGACAAAGGGTCTTCCTACTTGCCCCTCCTTATCTGTTCCTGAGCTCACACTTCTTGGAAACACTCACCCAATGAAAGACCTACCCTTTTTCCAGTCCTTGCTCACAGTTACTGTGTTCCTTCTGTGTCACCAACCTCAAGGACATTGCATAACTTGGACGAGCTGACTTAAAAGAGCTGGGATCACAGAAGGGTCCACTTGACAAAAACTGCTCTGAGGGCAAGAGGAAGCCTGCAACCCCCTAGACAAAGCCAACATCTCTGCATTTCTCAGAAAGTCTGGAGGGTGGGATTTATGTCTAGGTAGCAAGAAGTGGTCAGTGAATCCAATCACCCCCAAACAAGTTTTATATTGGATAAAATTGTCAAAAAAACCGTATCAGTGCTCTGGAAATGGACCAAAGACAAATAACAAGGTGAGGCATTTATTTATGATAAATGGCTAGAATTTTGAGTAAGAACAATGGGAGTTTGTGGACATCTTGCCTGGGGCTGTTCGCATCCCCTTCCCCTAACTTAGTCAGCAAGGTAGTTTTATCAGGGCAGCATGGACAGGAAAACCAGCAGCTTCACTGCTTGGTACAGGGGACTAATTTGATTTGGAGTAGAATTTGAAAACCCATGCCCAGGGGGCACTGCTGGTACAAGTAGCAAACAACCGAAAAGACAGAAAATGGAAAACCTGCAGGTTTGATGGTCTGAGATTGAAGTCCTAGTTGAGGTGAGTGGCAAGTGGCAGACCAATCAGAAATGTAACTGGGAGATGAGCCATAGGAAGGTTGTATAAGCTTCCCAAGAAACCCTGATGGAAAGTAAAGGCTGAGGCTGACTTAGTAACAAGCTGAGCTTTGAATGTGCTTCTCAACCCGCATACAGATCCATCAGCAGAGGGTGCAAATCTTGGGCTCATGGGGTTTGAGCGCAACCTCTGCAAAAATCATTGGCCACAAGACTATGTTGACCCTAGATGGCCCCAGGCTAAAAATTAAAAATAAGACTTAAGACCTAAGCAGGCTCATCAGCTGCTATATACTGTTGTGAGACATATCCTGCAGAGGAAGTCCAGGCAAGTCACTAAACAGTCACATGAACAACAACAAAAACCCCTCAGGACAATTTTTAAAAATCAGAATTCAGGGGCTTCCCTGGTGGCGCGGTGGTTGGGGGTCTGCCTGCGATGCAGGGGACGCGGGTTCGTGCCCCGGTCCGGGAAGATCCCACATGCCGCGGAGTGGCTGGGCCCATGAGCCATGGCCGCTGAGCCTGCGCGTCCGGAGCCTGTGCTCCGCAATGGGAGAGGCCACAACAGTGAGAGGCCCGCATACTGCAAAAAAAAAAAAAAAAAAAAAAATCAGAATTCAGATTTGCTGCCATGTATTATCTAAAATGTCCAGATATCAAAGAAAAAGTTGGGCATGCAAAGAAATAGGAAAATGTGATCCATATTTAGGAGAAAAAATAAAGCAGTCAATATAAACTGACTCTGAGTAGACCAAGAGTGATTTAGCAGACAGTACTTTCTTTATTATTATTATTATTTTATTTTTTGGCTACTCCACGTGGCTTGTGGGATCTTAGTTCCCTGACCAGGGATCAAACCCTGGCCCTCAGCAGTGAAAGCATGGAGTCCTAACCACTGGACCACCAGGGATTTCCCTAGCAGACAGTACTTTCAACAACTATCATAAATATGTTCAAAGCATGAAAAGAAACTATGTTCAAAGAATTAAAGGAAAATATGATGACAATGATTCAAAAAGGATCTCAATAAAGAAACAGAAACTATAAAAATGCACCAAATGGAAAGTCTAGAGTTGAAAAGTATCATAAAAGGATGAAAAATTCACTACATGGGCTCAAAGCAGATTTGAGGCAGCTGAAGAAACAATCAGTGCATTTGAAGACAGGTTAAATAAATTATTGAATCTGAAGAACAGAGGAAAAAGCTAGAAGAAAAATGAGCAGAGCCTTAGAGACTCATGGGGACAAGATCATGCTTCCCAACATATATGTAATGGGGGTCCCAGAAGGACAGCAGAGAGAGAAAGTGGCAGAAAAAACTGTTGAGGAAACAATGGCCAAATTTTCCCAAATTTGATGAAAAAACAATAATTTACCAATCCAAGAAACTCAACAAACTCCAGATCTGATAAACACCTAGACACATCAAAATCAAACAGTCAAAATTGACAAGAGAAAAAGGGTTCATTATATAGAGGGGACTGACAGTGCATTAATGGCTGACTTCTCATTAGAAGCAAGGCATCAGAAGGCAGTGGAATGACTGACGATCAGGATTCCTATGTCCAGTCAACCAATCTTCAGAAATGGGGCAAAATAAAGACATTCCCAGTTAAAGTAAAACTGAGATAATTGTTAACAGATCTGTCTTACAAGAAAAATTAAAGGAAATCCTTCTGGCTGAAAGGACATCACACCAGACAGCAACTCAAATCACAGAAAAAGATGAAGACTGCCAGAAAATAGTAAATATATATTTCTAGCTTCATATATAAATATATATAAATATATATTTTTATTATATATTTATTATATATTTTATTATATATTTATTATATATTTATATTATATAAATATATAAATATATATTTATTTATTATATATTTATTATATATTTATTATATATTTATATTATATAAATATATATTTCTAGCTTCATTCACAGCGACAAATATACACAAGTACTAACACTGCTCGGAAATCCTGAAATACGACTCTAGACATTTGCTTTTCCCCTCTCCAAAATTACTGCATCATATTTTCTCCTCTCTCCCAAAGCCCCTCCTTTCTGGCCCCAGCTTCTCCCTTGGAGGTGATGCCTGGCCTCCCACTCCATGGAGAAGGTAGTCAGAAACTCACTCATCTTAACCTGCCTGCGTCTGACCAAACTCCATGTTCCCTCCTCTGTTACGCTGGATGAGAGGTCCCTGCTCTGGTCCAGGACCAGCCTTCCATGTGGGCACTGACCTCCCCATTCTCAGGGCCTTTTCTCCTGCCCGTCTCCCCTCTCTCCTGCAGCTCACCCTTCACCCGATCACTCCACTCAACACAATTGCTTATATATACACATACACAAACATACACATATATATACATATATACATATTCTTGTCTTCTTTTAATTTCTTTTTTTAAAAAAACCATAAGATTGTTTAAAACAATAATTATACCCCTGTAGTATTAGCTTTACAATGTATGACAAAAATAGAAGAAAAAATGAGGAAGAAATAGAGCTATATTGGAACACAGTTGCTATATTTTACTAGAATTAAGTTAGTATTTACCTGATATAGATTGTGATAAGTTGTATGTGGTAGTCACTAGAGCAACCACTAATAACCTAACACGGTTAACTGGTACACTAAAAGTATAGAACAGAGTTGAACACAAAAGGTAGAAGAGAGGAACAAAAAATGATGAGACATTTAGAAAACAAATAAATGGCAATCAGAAATCCAAGAAAGTCTGAATTTACACCCAGGGGAAGAATGGATCAGCAGCACTGACTGAAAAGACCACTGTCCATAGACCTTTTTCACAAAAAGCAACTATTCTGACTTCTAAAAAGTCAACACTCATACAATAAATAAAGGATGGCGGTGGTCAGAATTGGAGCAGTTTTGCCTTGGACATCTGGCTTTCCTTCATTCAGTCAAAAGTCCTGAGGATGAAGAAGGGAGCACTTCAGAGCAAGCCCCTGCATCACCATGAATCTGGGGACTTCCCTGGCGGTCCAGTGGTTAAGACTCCATGCTTCCAATACAGGGGGCATGGGTTCGATCCCTGGTCAGGGAACTAAGATTCCGCATGCCGCATGGCCAAAAAACCAAAAACAAACAAACAAATGAAAAAACACAGTGAATCTGACTGTGGCTGACATTGCCCAAAACAGGGTCACTGGGGATATCTTGACAGTGACTTTTGGCCATTCCTTGAGGACATCACCAGTCACCACCAAGAAGCTCTTTTCCCTGGAAGCTGCCAAAATGCTTCAGATCTTGTCTTTCTGGAAGAGACAGGGAAGCCCAGGCACTTGGTGGCAAAGAACAGCCAGATGGTCTCCCCCAGCACCAGTGGGGCACGGGTGGGCTGCCTCCTTGCCCTTGAGGCTCTGCCCAATCAGCCAGTTTACAAAATAGCTGGATTAGCGGGGATAGTGCTGGATGGACGGCCCTTCTCCATTAGGTGAACTGCTCTGTGTTTCTCCTGCAGGTCAAGGATGATGCTGAAAATACTTACTACAGCAACTTCATTTCTCACTTGAAGAGCATCAGGTATCCAGGTAAGGGAAACCGACAGCGGCTGCACGAGGGCAGAGGAATGAGTGTGAGTGTGATGGGGAGCAGGGGAGCAGGGAAGAGTGTCGCTGGTGGAGAGGGTGGCAGATAAGCCTGCCAGGGGACGCTCCCCTCCCTGTGCAGGGTCTCTGGTTCCAGCAATTCCCAAGGTTGGCTCAGGCTGTGCACACCTCGGAGAAACCCGTTCATAAACTCTACCTGTCAATTGCCACAGTTGGAACTTCTGGATGGCCAGAGTTCCACTAATGAGGGATACCTTCGTTTAAGTGACTCTTCCCTCTGGCCCCAGCTGGTAGTAATGATCCTGGTCTCTAGAGAGAGATGACCTCCTTGGCTTCAAGCTGAGAAGAATCTCAAGAGTGAAGCCTCTTGTCACGGTGCCTGTACACACAGACACAGGGCTGCTCTCCCTTATCTCTGCCGCCAGAAGGCAGGGTTCTTGTCAGAGTGTCTGCCCACTCCCATGGTCAACCCTTGACCTTGAGCAGTAACCAGGTCTGTTGCAGCCTTGGCTGTGTGCATCTCACTTTGGCCACATCTCCCAGACTCCAGGCCCCTGACCTCAGTCCTCACCCCCTCCAGCAATCTGCTGACCTCCTATCCATGGACCTCCGCATTCTCACTATTAGCCACGCCTCATGCCTCTCATCTCTCTAGCTTGGATTCCACGGGCCATACTTCTGACACGCCCACTCAAATGCCCTCCATCCTTCCATAAGCTCACCTGGCAAAGCCCCAGACTAACTCCCGCTTGCTCACAGCCTGTAGCCAAAGAGAGAAGCACACAGATTTCTAGCTTCATTCACAGCCACAAATATACACAAGTGCTAACACTGCTCGGAAATCCTGAAATACGACTCTAGACATTTGCTTTTCCCCTCTCCAAAATTACTGCATCATATTTTCTCCTCTCTCCCAAAGCCCCTCCTCTCTGGCCCCAGCTTCTCCCCTGGAGGTGATGCCTGGCCTCCCACTCCATGGAGAAGGTAGTCAGAAACTCACTCATCTTAACCTGCCTGCGTCTGACCAAACTCCATGTTCCCTCCTCTGTTACGCTGGATGAGAGGTCCCTGCTCTGGTCCAGGACCAGCCTTCCATGTGGGCACTGACCTCCCCATTCTCAGGGCCTTTTCTCCTGCCCGTCTCCCCTCTCTCCTGCAGCTCACCCTTCACCCGATCACTCCACTCAACACAAAGCACAGTGCTCTCATTTCTTCCATTTCAAAACACAAACTCCATCTCTTGACCCCCATCATTCCCTCAGCTTCCACCCCATTCTCATCTCCCCTTGAAAGAGTTGTCTACTGTCCTGTTCTCTTTTCTCACTCACCCTAAGCCTTCAAGGTCATCCTGGTTGTCAGATCTCCTGGGCACTTTTCTCTTCTCTTGCTCCACCTCCAAAGAGTGATGCATTACACGCGGCTTGCATTCTGGCCAAAGCCCGCCCCCACCCCCAGCACTACTCTCTTGCTCTCTCTTCCTGGCTCCTGCCTTAATGTCAGAGGGTGCCAGGACTCTGACTTCTCTCGGTGACCTCATTTTCAGTCCCATGGCCTGAATTGTCATCTTTAGGCTGTGGACTCCAAAAATCTCTATCTGGTCCTCCAGGCAACAACAGCACCAGGCAGGACAGGTGAGGCAAAGTAGAGGCAAGAACTGTCTAGTTCATCTACTGACCATGAACAAAGCCAGCAGGAGACACCACAGGCCTGTGGTATAACTAAGGAGTTGCCTTGAATTCACTGACCTCAGATATTCTATTTCTACTAACTGATCCTGATATATTTCCTTCTCCAATTCAATAAATTCCACTGCTGATCAATACTGCCCACAACACTGGCCTCTCTCTGAACTTTGGATTCCTTTACCCAGCTGTTTAGTTGATGTTGCCCGATGGATCTAGAATTTAACATGGTCAAAGCATCACTTATTCCCGTCCTTTTCCAGGCTTGTCCCTAAACCAACTTCCTCATTTCAGCAAAGAGCATCCTCATCTATCCCCTTGTTTAAGCCAAAAATCCTACAATTTTTCTGGACTTCCCTCTTCTCATTCCCCACCCTGCCCTGCCACACCCAAACCATCAGTGGGCCCTGTTGTTTTTACCTCCCTGCTTCCAATTCTTTGGGGTATATTCCCAGAAGTGGAATTTCTGGATCATATGGTAATTCTATGTTTAATTTTTAAAGGAACCACCATATTATTTTCCACAGTGGCTCATCATGGTTCTTGAATTCTTCACTGACTTGAACGTATTGGAGTTATGAAACAAAATCTATGCAATAGAGTCCTTTAGAAGGTTATATCTTGAAATCTATCCAATAAAAACAAAACTTAGGGCTTCCCTGCTGGCGCAGTGGTTGAGAGTCCGCCTGCCGACGCAGGGGACGCGGGTTCGTGCCCCGGTCCGGGAAGATCCCACATGCCGCGGAGCGGCTGGGCCCGTGAGCCATGGCCGCTGAGCCTGCGCATCCGGAGCCTGTGCTCCGCAATGGGAGAGGCCACAACAGTGAGAGGCCCGCGTACCGCAAAAAACAAAAACAAACAAAACTTAGAAATCTTTTACTTATTCATGGGATTATGCACTACTACACTTCACAGGCCTGGTTAAAGAAACCTGTTTATGTATATATCAAAATGATATCGTCTTTGCCATTGAAAAATGCAAAAGTGCTCAGGGAAGGTGAAGCAAAAGTCAACTCGACTCCGTGTTGCTTTGATAGAGTCTCTTGCTGAGATCAGGGACTCAGCGTCACTGACATGAACAAAAGAGGAATTCTCTAGATGCAGCGATAGATGTGGGTGCCGTGGAGGCTTCGGATGCCCTGTGGATGTCCCCCTCTCTACACCTCACCTGTGGCTGAGCTTGGTTTCCAATGCGCATGGCAGGAAGTGCTCGTGGCCTGATGCCTGCACCTGGACTCCTGCTTAGTTCTGATTCTGCCTTTCTAATCTCTATCCCTCCCCTTCATTTATAGATGAGCGCAACTCAAGGAATTTTGTTCTTTCTTTGAGAGCACTTACCCAAAAGCCCCTAGGAGTCATAATTGCTTTCATTTATCATAAAATATATCCTCTGCCTAACAATGATGATGGTGATGGCTACACCCATGAGCACTTTCCTACGTGCTGGTCCAATGCCAGCACTTTATAAACACATTCCCCAATGCTCCTGGGGGTCCCCTTTTTACAGACCCAGCCAGGGCCACTCAGCCAGGAGGAGGTATTTGAGTGGGTTTCTGCCCAAAGTCTTTGCTCTTAACACCTCCCTGGAAGCAGAACACTGGGGGATGTTTCCCAATGACCAGGTTCTATGTCCCCCTGCTTAAATCAGGAGATTTAAAGATGGTGAGATCTGAGCCAGAGCTGTCCTTGCAAGGGGTAGCAGTGGTTCCTAACATTCTTTTTTGTCCCCTCTTTTAGGACAAAGCACAGTTCTGAGGGACCTTGATGTTCAGGACATGCTACCTGGGAACCTCCACTACTACTACAGCTACTGGGGGTCACTCACCACTCCTCCCTGTACTGAGAATGTCCACTGGTTTGTGCTGGCAGATACCGTCAAGCTCTCCAGGACACAGGTAGTGTGTGGAATCACTTTATCAAAGTCTCTCCTTTCAACGGCCTGGTTAACAAGAGCGCTCCCTAAATCTCACCTAATGCTGATACCTGGGCTCCTACAGTGTTTTCCATGTACAGGGCTGCAGTGCCTCACCTCTATTGCTAGGGGTGATCTTACTAGTGTTGTGGCAGAAATGGGCAAACAGGCATCAGGGAATCCAAGAAACCTATAGGTGATGCAACAAAAAAAACTGGGACGTGGTCCAGGTCATAGGACAAGAGTTGCACAGTGAAGGCAAATATTTACTGAGTGCTGCTCCCATCAGGCACTGCTCTATATGAAGTAACACATTACTTCATAAATGACTCCATGCAAGAAGGATAGCTCCATATTTAGCCTTTCATCGCATAAAATCCCTGTGGCTCTTTGAGGGGAAGAGCTGTATCAGTTGTCTTTTGTCCTTCATCATAGCATGGGTACATAATAAATATTTGTTGAGTTAAATAAAGGACAAACGTTACTGAGGTTTCAAAACAAAGCTGACATTTCCTTCTGGGTGATGTTCGTCCTCAGAAACAAATATTTCTTTTTTTAAACTTTTCATTTCCCTATTCCAGGAAAAAGGTGGAAAGACCCCTATTCTTATAACCACACAAAAAACATTGCCAACCAGGTTTGAAGTGCCCCTAGATACCTAACAAAAGCCAATGTAAACTATCTCAGGAAAAATGCACCTTAAATCCAGATCTATAAGAATTTACATGAATAAAGTTACCTGAAATGAGCTCAATTTTTTAAAAATCACAAAATATCAGGAAAAAGGCACTATGAATGATTGTCAGCAGAAATAGAACTACAAAGATTTCAGATATAGTAATTATCAGTCAATTAATATAAAATATGTTTAATATGCATAAATAATGCATAATATGTAAAATTAAACATATTTAGTATGTTTAATATGTATAGGAGTTTTAAATATGAGGAAAGAACAAAGTATAAAAATGACGAAGTAAACTCAAAGAAGAAAAAAAAAACAAATGGGTTGTTAATTTCTAGAAATGAAAAGATAGTAATGAAATTAACAACCCAACAAATGGGTTTAATAGCATGTTAGACACAGTTCAAGAAAGAATTAGTAAACTGGAAGACAGAGCTGACAAAATTATGTAAAATGCAGCACAAAGAGAAAAAGAGATGGAAATATGAAAAAGAAGTAAAGAGATATAGAGAACATACTAGAAAGGTCCAACAAATGTCTGGTTGAAATTTAGAGGGAGAAGAGAGGTAGCATAGAGAAGAGGGACAATTTGAGAAATATTGGCTGACAATTTTCCAGAGAATTGAAAGACACCATGTCATATATGAAGGAAGCCCAACGAGTCAATGAAAACAAAAAGAAGCCCACACTAAACCATCACAGTGAAACCACAAAATATCAAAGACAAAGAGAAGATTTAAAAATCAACCAGAGAGAAAAGACAGATTTTCATGAAAAAAATACTATAGACCAAGAGTAGATTCAACACAGCAACCATGAAAGTCAGAAAGCAGTGGAACCATATTTTCAAAGAACTGAGGGAAATGAATAGCTAACCTAGAGTTGTACAGGCAGCAAAAATATCTCTCAGGAATATAGACAAGGGACTTCCCTGCCGGTGCAGTGGATAAGACTCTGCACTCCCAATGCAGGGGGCCCAGGTTTGATCCCTGGTCAGGGAACTGTATCCCACATGCATGCTGTAATTGAGAGTTCATGTGCTGCAACTAAGGAGCCAGCAAGCCACAACTAAGGAGACTGCGAGCCATAACTAAGGAGTTGGTGAGCCGCAACTAAGGAGCCCATGTGCTGAAACTAAGGAGCGCACATGCTGCAACTAAGGAGCCTGTGAGCTGCAACCAAGGATCCTGCGAGGTGCAACTAAGGAGCCCTCTTGCTGCGACTAAGGAGCACACATGCTGCAACTAAGGAGCCAGTGAGCCACAACTAAGGAGACCGTGAGCTGCAACTAAGTAGCCGGTGAACTGCGACTAAGAAGCTGGCGAGGGCTTCCCTGGTGGCGTAGTGGTTGAGAGTCCGCCTGCCGATGCAGGGGACACGGGTTTGTGCCCCAGTCCGGGAAGATCCCACATGCTGCAGAGCGGCTGGGCCCGTGAGCCATGGCCGCTGAGCCTGTGTGTCCAGACCCTGTGCTCCACAATGGGAGAAGCCACAACAGTGAGAGGCCTGAGTACCGAAAAAAAAAAAGAAGCTGGCGAGCCACAAGTAAGGAGCCCACATGCTGCAACTAAGGAGATTGCTTGCTGCAACTAAGGATTGCATTGCTGCAACTAAGGAGCTGGCAAGCCACAACTAAGGAGTGAGTGAGCCACAACTAAGGAGCCTGCCTGCCGCAACTAAGACCTGGAGCAACAAAATAAATAAATAAATAAATGTTAACCAAAAAAGAATGTAGACAAAATACAGACATTTTCAGAAAAAACAAAAATTGAGCTTGCTGCTTGGTATGTCTCTGTTTACTTCTTCCTCTCCTTTCTACTATTGACTAAACACTCATAGAAAAAGATTAAAAGAGATTGTTGGAGAAATGAATGGGTGGGTTAATGGCCTGGCACATAGCACACAGAACCACTTCTGGAATTGAGATCTTCTCACAACCGCTTTATCAGGGTTATATAAATCCAAGCTCTAGTTCAGTTGCTAGCTAAATGTAAAAACTCACCCAGTGCCTCTCCTCTCCTTAATTCCCTTCATGTTTCCTGCAGGTCTGGAAGCTGGAGAATTCCTTACTGAATCACCAGAACAAGACCATCCACAATGATTACCGTGGGACCCAGACCCTGAACAACAGAGTGGTGGAAGCCAACTTCATGTCTCAACTTAATCAGTGTGAGTGAGATCAACTCTTGTTTGTTCTTTGCAAGTTGCAATTATAATTTCCTGTTTTCCTCCTTCTCTGGGTGGACCCATCTCTTCTGGCAATAGTAAGGGAAGGAAAAGGGACTTCCCTGGTTGTCCAGTGGTTAAGACTCCATGCTCCTAATGCAGGGGGCATGGGTTCGATCCCTGGTCGGGGAACAAAGATCTCTCATGCCACACGGCATGGCCTAAAAAAAAAAATAGTAAAGGAAGGAGAGTTATCTAAACAACAGGAGGCTCAGGGCTGTACAGGACTTTGGCAAAGGGGGTGACTCATTTTCCCAGTCCAGGCAGTGGTACCAGTGAGTAAAACAGAGGGGACGATGAGTATGAGAAGCTACATGATTTATAACCCACCTAGTCTTGGCCAGAGACAGTAGGAGAAGCAAGATATCAAGCAACATCCAGATACTCCCATAAGAGTTTAGGCTCAAGTTAATCTTATCAAATCCAACTCAGATATTTCACACTTCTATCTTGGTCTCTATTACAAACCCATCCACAGCTCCTCCTATAAATTCCCTCAAGGTGGGGTTAACTAGACCACAATTGTCTACTCCCTTTTCTTGGGGATCAAGCTGCAGACACCAGGGTGCTGGAGGTAGGCATGAGGACCTCCAAAGTTCTGAACTTTTCCTATTCACTCTTCTTTTTATAGGCTCTGAGCTCCAGTTTTATCCAAACAATATTGACAGTAACCTTGAGTACTCGAGAAGGTTTATTGAACAGAAGAAAGCAAAGAGAAAAAGACAAGGGTAATGACCTTGAAGAGTGAGCCCTGCCTTGTCTCCAAGAAGCCCTGTATGTCTGGATCACACCATTCCCACTGAGGCACCTGTTTAATTTATGATTAAAACAGGAGAAACCATCATCCATGAAAGGAAATGAGATGGCTTAAATACATGAGAAGGGATTTGAGTTAGACAACGTCAATGGGAATTGACTGGAATAGAAATCTAAAGGAGATGGAGACCTAACTATCCTCCTCTCGAATGGCGCACATTGATGTGTCTAAATTACAAATCAGCCCAAACATCCCTATAGCATTTAGATGAAATAAAGTAACTTTGGAAATGTGTTACTTAGTTTTCTCTTTTCTATGCCTTTGTACCACTTCAAATATCCCTTCTTTGCTCTATCCTGAGAGACCCAGGTGATGGGGTAGATATCAAGGTGGGAGGGATTTCCAGGACGAAGATTAAGAAAAAGGAAAGAGACCTGGGAATTCCCTGGCGGTCCGGCGGTTAGGACTTGGTGCTTTCCTCTTACGTTAGGAACGTGTGGGTGGAGACGTTTGGAGCAGTGATCGTGCCCAGTGAGTCAGAGAGAGACAGAAGAGGGAGGAGGCGGGCTCCCGGGAGAGGAGGTGGGGGTGGGGGCTGGGGGGAGGGGTAAGGGCTTCCCTGAGGTCGTGTCCTTGTTGGTCCGATGGTGTCTGCTGTCACTAGTCCTGCGTTCAAGTGCTAGTTCTGCCATTACTAGTCACATGGGATAATAAAATTACCTGTCTTTTAGGGCTGTGGTTTTGAGTAAGACAGACAAGCCTGGGGAGCAGCCCGCAGAGTGGCTGCTAACCTTTACCGGCCAGTTACCATCCTCTTCACGGAGGACCTTCCTCGTCCTTCTTCAGCTTCCGGCTCATCTCCGACTGAGCTCACCCTCATTCTTCTGAATCCCTTTATCTGCTCTCATTACTATCTTTGTTCTTCCATGTCGTTATTCATCGTATCCGAAGCACTTTCATATCTGACTTCACATCCTGCCTGCCAGGAAGCAGGGGGGCAGCGCTGACCCTCCCTGGTTAGCTAGCTGCCTGCCACGTGCACCATGCTCCAGGTTCCCGTACAAGTTTCAAGAATTTTGTGTCTTCTCCATTGAAGAGGAAGGGTAGCGGGGGGGTGGGTGGGGTCTTGGTCTGGTGCTAGGAGAGAGGGGGTCCCATCCTCCATAGGGCCCTGGTGTTCTAATCCTGTACCACACTGGGAGCGTGGTACAGGGGTGGGAGGAACTCTGAACCTCCGTCCTGACCCTCTCTCCCCACTTGCCTGTGAGGTTGTAGTTCAGCATCTGAAGCTCAGGACGACACATTTTAAACATTTTTTACAGTTTTGGATAAAGGTTGAAAAAAAGGGAAAAAGGAACCAAACTTAATTACAATGGTTACCTAAGCAGGGGGTTGGCGGGCACGGGACAGGGTGTAGGGTGGGCTGGGAAATGGACTTTTCTGGAGGCACCCTGTTTGGTAGTTTTAACCTTGGAATCTTGAGTTTTAAATAGTTATGAAATTAAATTAAATTTAAAGGATTTTTAAAATCCCTAAAACTTCAGTTAACTTACAATGTAAAAACACAGTAAAATGATTGAACAATCATACACTGAGTTGGTAGCACAAACACAGAGAGAAGAGTTTTTCCTTAAACACAGTATTTTTACTATCATACCTAGCGAGGTTTAATCCTAAGGACAAGAAGAACGGATGTGTGTGTGTGTGTGTAATTACTATAATATGTTACTATATATACATAAATAATTGTGTTTATGTCAGATTAGCATGATTTTCAGCATAGGAACATAGAGATCCAAATATAAAATTTAAAAAGCTAAGTAAAAAGAAGAACCTGCTTTATAAAAAAATAAAATAAAATTGAAAAATTCAAAAAAAAAAAAAAAAGCTAAGTAAAAGCCCTGTATTTGTGGATTTGAATTGGAAATATCAGTATAATTTATAAAATATTTTTCTCCTTCTAAAAGCACATATTGGGACTTCCCTGGTGGTCCAGTGGTTGAGACTCCATGCTTCCAGCGCAGGGGGTGGGCGTTCCATCCCTGATCAGGGAACTAGGATCCCGCACACTGTGCTGCGTGGCCAAAAAAAAAGCAGGTATCTCCTCGCTTGGTGCACTCAGGTGTAGAAGCAACAGTAACCCCATAGCAATGAACACCCTTATATCCAGACAGTGGTCTCTCAATGTTATTTCCCACTAATAGGAACCAGGGCTCCTTGGAGAAGTGGCTGATTCCAGATCTGGGGCGAGGATACACAAGATGAACCTGGGTTATCTTTTTAGGCCAGCAAACAAGAAATCTACCTAAGTCTACTGGGGTCATGCCCAGAAGACACAGGGACCGTCTTTTTTTTTTCCTTAGTTTTTGAATTTTATTTATTTTTTTATACAAAAGATTCTCACTAGTCATCAAGTTTATACACATGAGTGTATACATGTCGATCCCAATCACCCAATTCAGCACACCACCATCCCCACCCCACCGTGGCTTTCCTCCCTTGGTGTCCATACATTTGTTCTCTACATCTGTGTCTCAACTTCTGCCCTGCAAACCGGTTCATCTGTACCATTTTTCTAGGTTCCACATACATGGGTTAATATATGATATTTGTTTTTCTCTTTCTGACTTACTTCACTCTGTATGACAGTCTCTAGATCCATCCATGTCTCGGCAAATGACTCAATTTCGTTCCTTTTTATGGCTGAGTAATATTCCATTGTATATATGCACCACATCTTCTTTATCCATTCATCTGTCAATGGGCATTTAGGTTGCATGACCTGGCTATTGTAAATAGTGCTGCAATGAACATTGGGGTGCATGTGTCTTTTTGAATTATGGTTTTCTCTGGGTATATGCCCAGTAGTGGGATTGCTGGGTCATATGGTAATTCTATTTTTAGTTTTTTAAGGAACCTTCATACTGTTCTCCATTGTATCAATTTACATTCCTACCAACAGTGCAAGAGGGTACCCTTTTCTCCACATCCTCTCTAGGATTTGTTGTTTGTAGATTTTCTGATGATGCCCATTCTAACTGGTGTGAGGTGATACCTCATTGTAATTTTGATTTGCATTTCTCTAATAATTAGTGATGTTGAGCAGCTTTTCATGTGCTCCTTGGCCATCTGTATGTCTTCTTTGGAGAAATGTCTATTTAGGTCTTCTGCCCATTTTTGGATTGGGTTGTTTGTTTCTTTAATATTGAGCTGCATGAGCTGTTTATATATTTTGGAGATTAATCCTTTGTCCGTTGATTCGTTTGCAAATATTTTCTCCCATTCTGAGGGTTGTCTTGTTTATGGTTTCCTTTGCTGTGCAAAAGCTTTTAAGTTTCATTAGGTCTCATTTGTTTATTTTTATTTTCATTACTCTAGGAGGTGGATCAAAAAAGATCTTGCTGTGATTTATGTCAAAGAGTGTTCTTCCTATGTTTTCCTCTAAGAGTTTTATAGTGTCTGGTCTTATATTTAGGTCTTGAATCCATTTTGAGTTTATTTTTGTGTATGGTGTTAGGGAGTGTTCTAATTTCATTCTTTTATATGTAGCTGTCCAGTTTTCCCAGCACCACTTATTGAAGAGACTGTCTTTTCTCCATTGTATATCCTTGCCTCCTTTGTCATAGATTAGTTGACCATAGGTGCGTGGGTTTATCTCTGGGCTTCTATCTTGTTCCATTGATCTATGATTCTGTTTTTGTGCCAGTACCATATTGTCTTGATTACTGTAGCTTTGTAGTATAGTCTGAAGTCAGGGAGTCTGATTCCTCCAGCTCCATTTTTTTCTCTCAAGACTACTTTGGCCATCTGGGGTCTTTTGTGTCTCCATACAAATTTTAAGATTTTTTGTTCTAGTTCCATAAAAAATGCCATTGGTAATTTGTAGGGATTGCATTGAATCTATAGATTGCTTTGGGTATTATAGTCATTTTCACATTATTGATTCTTCCAATCCAAGAACATGGTATATCTCGCCATCTGTTGGTATCATCTTTAATTTCTTTCATCAGTGTCTTATAGTTTTCTGCATACAGGTCTTTTTTCTCCCTAGGTAGGTTTATTCCTAGGTATTTTATTCTTTTTGTTGCAATGGTAAATGGGAGTGTTTCCTTAATTTCTCTTTCAGATTTTTCATCATCGGTGTATAGGAATGCAAGAGATTTCTGTGCATTAATTTTGTATCCTGCAACTTTACCAAATTCGTTGATTAGCTCTAGTAGTTTTCTGGTAGCATCTTTAGGATTCTCTATGTATAGTATCATGTCATCTGCAAACAGTGACAGTTGTACTTCTTCTTTTCTGATTTGGATTCCTTTTATTTCTTTTTCTTCTCTGATTGCTGTGGCTAAAACTTCCAAAACTATGTTGAATAATAGTGGTGAGAGTGGACATCCTTGTCTTTTTCCTGATCTTAGAGGAAATGCTTTCAGTTTTTCACCATTGAAAATGATGTTTGCTGTGGGTTTGTCATATATGGCCTTTATTAGGTTGAGGTAGGTTCCCTCTATGCCCACTTTCTGGAGAGTTTTTATCATAAATGAGTGTTGAATTTTGTCAAAAGCTTTTTCTGCATCTACTGAGATGATCATATGGTTTTTATTCTTCAATTTGTTAATATGGTGTATCACATTGATTGATTTGCATATATTGAACAGGGATCGTCTTGAAGCGGCTCCTGAGACAACTTAAGCATCAAAAAGAATAATATCAGAAAAAGAAGAATAGCTGCAATGGATTGAAACACAGCAAATATATAGAAAGACATGAACTCATAATGGTGCTAAAAAAAAGGAAGGAAAACTCATTGGCCAGGACTTCCCTGATGGCACAGTGGTTAAGAATGGTTAAGAATCTGCCTGCCAATGCAGGGGACACGGGTTCGATCTCTGGTCTGGGAAGATCCCACATGCTGTGGAACAACTAAGCCCGTGCACCACAACTACTGAGCCTGCGCTCTAGAGCCCACGTGCTGCAATTACTGAAGCCCACGCGCCTAGAGCCTGTGCTCTCCAACAAGAGAAGCCACCGCAATGAGAAGCCCGTGCACCGCAACAAAGAGTAGCTCCTGCTCGCTACAACTAGAGAAAGCCCACGTGCAGCAATGAAGACCCAACACAGCCAAAAATAAATTAAAATAATAATAATAATAATAAAAAAATAAAACTCATTGGCCAAATTTGGAGGTTGCCAGGGAAACCACTTATTATTCTGTAAATCGGCAAATAGAGGGGGAGACTCAAGCATTTGTCCTGCTTTTCCTGTCCAAATTGTATTTCAAAGTACAGTAGCCTCATAGTTGGTTGTTTTTGTTTCCTATGGCTGCTATAGCAAATGACCACAAACTGCATGGCTTAAAAGAACAGAAATGTATTTTTTCATAGTTCTGGAAGCTATAAATCTGAAATCAAGGTGTGGACAGGGCCACGCTCCCCGCAAAGCCTCCAGGAGAGAATCCTTCCTGCCTCTTCCAGCTCCTGGTGGCTTCAGGTGTCCCTTGGCTTGTGGCTGCATCCCTCCAGCCTCTGCCTCCGTCTTCACCTCACCTCCTCCTCGTCTCTGTGTCTGTGTCCCTCTGTCTTTCTCTTATTACACTTGTCACTGTATTTAGGGTCCATCTCAATAATCCAGGGCAATCTCATCTCAAAACCCTTCACTTCATTATATCCGTGAAGATCCTTTTTTCCAATAAGTTCACGTCTACAGTTTCTAGATGGACGTATCTTTTTGGGGGCCGCCATCCAACCCACTGCACGCGGTGAAAGGAAGCTCTTCCTGGAGCAGTTCCAGCTATTAAGTTCAGAAAGAATCATCTTGCAACTGAATGAACAAATGGGCCCAAGAGCTGATCATCACTGGTCCCTCACACCAGCAGATGGAAGGTTGACAGGGTCTTCATACTATGGATTTAAGGACACTTAGCAGGGTTAACGCCACTTGACGTGGAATAAGCTGACATTCTGGACGTCTTGGAGTACCCAGCACTGCCCATGAGGACCAGTGGCAAAGAGAATTTTTTTTTTGAACCTGGATGTAATTAAGGCTTTAACTATAACAGGCAGTTTTCAGGAAATTCAGAGGATAGAAGAACGTGTATTCACCAAGAAGATATAAGCTCCGTGACAATGAACTCCAAGGACCTCAGAGGAGTATCTGGTGCATAAAGGTGCTCAATGAAAAGGTGCTGAATGAATGAATCCAGACTGTATAAACGAATCCTAAAAACCAATAAAAAAAAGGACCAGCAACCCCAGAGCAAATCAGAAAAGGGGATGAACTGACAATTTACAGAGAGAGAAGATGGAAAGGATCCATAAATACGTGAAGAGTCTCAGTCTCACTAGTAATTAAGGTAATAAAAATGAAACGCTTAATGCGATACCATTTCACACCCCAGATTGGGATCTGACAATACCACATGCTGCTGAGGTTGTAGAGCAAACTTCCTCCTGCTGGTGGGGGTGTGAGCTGCTCCAACAGCTCTGAAAGCACTTGGATGATACTTGCAAAATGTGCATATCCTATGACCCAGAAACCCCACTCCTAGGGGTTTACGTTAGAGAAACCTGCGTATATGCATGAGAAACAAAAGTGTTCGCAGCAGCAGTACTTGTAATTGAAAAATAGGGGAAATATTTTGAACAGGATCACGTAAAATAACATACTGGGCAGCAGTAAAGAATGAATGAACCAGAACTACACCTACCAACATGGTAGAAAGTCACAAGCAACAAAATAAGTAGCAGGAAAAATATAGTGTTGTATTATTTATAAAAGCTGAACAATAACAAGGGAATTATATACCTACATAATTTTAAGGTGTATTTAAAAATACACAGTAAAGGTGATTCATAAGAAAAACTCCAAATTCAGAATGTCACTGAATGCACAGTGAGGCCAAACAAACCGAAATGTCAGAGTTTGGAGCAGAGAAAGATTTGTTGCAGGGCCATGCAAGGAGAATAGGGGGCTCATGCCCCCAAGACCCTGAACTCCCCAAAGGGTTTTAGCATAGCATTTTAAAAGGCAAGGTGAGGGAGGGGCATTGTTGGTCGTTGCAGACTTCTTGGTGTTGGAATCCTTTGTTCTTGCAGCTGTCCACGTGGGTCAGGTCATGATGTTCCTGTAAACCTCCAACAAGAAAAGTGTTATTCTCTGTTCTGCAACTTTTTATCTGTGTATGAATGGAAAAGTGTTACACCCTTAAAGGTCAGAGCCTTGAGAATAGGCTATCCTATATACTTCAGGCTATAGGCAACATTCTTAAACGGAAGCAAAAGTACTAGAATACAAAGGTTTAAGTAAAAGAAACAGATTTAATATGGAGTCAGATTTGTTCTTCCCTATTACAAGAGTAGTGGTTGCATCCAGCATGGGGACGGAGGGGTGGGAAGAAAGAGCCCTCAGTTGTGTCTGTAATGACATTGCTTAAAATGGGTGGTGGATACATGGCTGGTCATTACTCTTCGTTAATTACTATTTATTCCTTTTAAAATATGGAATCACTTTCCTACTCAAAACCCTCTAATGGTTTCCCATTACACTTTGAATCAATTCCAAAGCCCTAATTTTGGTCTACATAATTTGGCTCTTGGCTACTTCCTGGACATCTTCTGTTACCACTTTCCCTTTTGCTCACTGAGCTCTGGCCATACCAGACATACCAAATACGGTCCAGCCTCAGGGCCTTTGCATATGCTATTCTCCCTGCATTGAATGCAGGGCATAGGCTCTTACTCTTTCTTGATATGCTTCTCTACTCACATCTCCACAAAAGCCACCAGACCAGCTTTTGTTTTACCCTAGAGATTGACAATGAGCTTGAGATGACCCTGGCTCTCTTATGAAGCACTGCAGTGGGCTGCTTCTTCACCCTCCTGAACTATGATACCAGGGTTGGGCCCATTGCTGTGTGGTCATTTAGGGCAGGCGCATCTGTGGATGGGGGAAGAGGTTGTAAAATGACTCTGGACAAGATGTGTCATGTAGAAGGGGGGGGCACTGTCATTGCGGGTAGAATCGTGGTGGTCTCCAGGGTCCTCTCCAATGAATCCCTGGGCTGGATGAGCCACGTGCTCTCTGCAGCCTCCCTGGGCCACCAGCGGATTGAGACATTGCTCTGGGGAGACACACAACTCCAAGTACAAGGTGTGAGGCTGGTGGAGGCTTTGGGATGAGCTAGGCAGGAGTCAGATTCAGCATTGACCCAGCTTCTAGGGACATTTTAATTACATAAAATTAAAACCCACTCACATTTATGTTGTGCTTCAAAAGTTACCCAAAGTTCCCACAGACCTTATTGAAAGGCTGAAAATGAAAGTTTCTAATCATCAATTGCTATTTTTATAACTTTTATAGAAACTATAAATACTACTGTTTAATCGTATTATTACTTACTGTTAATTTATGATGCTAACTTTTCACTATTACAAACGACACAGAGTAGGAATTTGGATGAATTTAGTTTAAAAACTAAAAAAAACCCAACTAAGACAACAAAATTCCCCCAAACACCAAACACCCAAGGAAAAAAAAACACCCAAGGAAAAAAATAAAATGGCTTTAGGTGGTATTAATCTGGGGCTAATGTTATTTCTCTAGATTGTCACTGTGAACACTTTTTAAACTAAATTGCTGTCAACTTTGTTTTCCAAAAGTTTTCTCCTGGGAGCCGCTGAGGATGGAGAACACATCCTCTCCCGGTGAAAGCAGAAAGAATCTGCTTTTTAAACAGCCTTAAAAACAGCTGCTGGTTGTCAGTGGGAAGAAAGTCACCTGGCCGACTGCCCCCCTCAAGGGCAAGGCTGGGTCCCCCGGGAGCAGAAGCTGGGAAGACCACCCCCCTTAGCGGGCCCTGGGATTTCAGAATTCCCAAACTGGTTTCTGTGAGTTCGTGGTTCTCGAGAAAAGTTTTGAGAAACAAAATATTCCTTAGAAACGGCCCCTTAGCTGTTCCATGGTGTTCTCAGCTGATGTTCCTCTCTCACCAGTGCCAGAAATTTCCCCAAAGGCCTTCTGTGTTAGTGCCATTTTGTGAAAAACTAACTAAAGCAAAGGTGTTTGCGGAGGACGGATTAGAAGGCTGAGCGGACGGGCTGCGTTTGCAGGGAAGCTGCTGCCCTCCAGTGGCCACTCTGAGGATGGCGAGGTCCGTGCCCAGGAGACCTTGGCTATCCCGTCCACCCCTCCCGTCTTTCTTATTGGTAAACTGGTATACACAGGACCCCTAAAGGTCTCCTGTAAGTTACAGGCATGTCAGGGACAAACAACACAATGCATGTTCCTGGACTACCATCCTTTCTCACACAATAAGACGTGGGATTGCTCTGGGCTATGGTCCCTCTTGCCTCTATGTCCTGCTTTTAGAATTTCAAAGCACTGTCACCCTGGATGATAGAAACCCAACCGTTCCCATCTACCCTCTTGTCACCTGGGGGGCCACCTCCCCTGCCCCCACTGAATGGACAAGGCTGGCCACTCAGATGCCCCCTCTCAGGCCTGAGTTAGCGACTTGAGGCCCAGCTCACATGAGGCCGTGCAGAGGGGCTCAGGACTGGCAGCTGGTAACCCCACACCTCATATAAGTGGATGTTGGAGGAGCAGACACCCTGCCCTCCCAGGGACAGCTGTGTCCAGAGAGAAGGAGGCAGGTGCTGGAGAGCAGCAGAGAAGGACCTCCAGGCCTCAGAGAGGGGGGTCAGCGTGGCTGAGGTGGGGGGTGATGATGACCTGCTGGTGACCACTGGTATGGGCTGTACTTCCTGCCCTTGGAAATCCCGCCACCCACCCCCCCCTCCCAGGTCTTGACTGAGCAAGCATGATTGCATTTTTGTTCTCCACAAACACACAATCCCCAACTAAGACACAACACGTCTTATTTTGTTGGAGCCTCTGAAGCAACCAGGGATGCTGGAGGGCCTGGCTTATCTCCAGTTGAAGAAACTGGGACAAGAGAGTGTGCTCTGACACACAGCATCTTAGTAGGGAAGCGCGAACTCGAAGTCCTGGGCTGCAACCACTTTCTCGTTGACCCGTTCGACTACTGGAACTGACTTAGGGAACAAATCAGGAAAAGGCATGGTGTTCATTTTCTGGGGTGCAGCTCAGCAGCCTCAGCTCCACCAAGGAATACCCCTAGGCTGAGTTTTAGGGTGTCAGGACCCCAGCATCTCCCAGAAACATGGTAAATGTCCCGTTGGCTCCTGCTCCAGAGTTCCCCACCCCACTGCTGATAGCATAACAGGCTCCTGGGGGTGGGAGCTAAGAGAGAGAGAGGCCCCCCCACTGCTCCAGGGTGGGCTGCTCAAGCACTGGCCCCTCTTTCAGGGGGGACGTGGGAGAAACCTGCTGATCACATCTTTCTTAGAGGCAGACACACGTGGGCAAACAGAGCCATCATTAGGCCCTGGATCAAAAATACCAGATGGGACCACTAGCCTTTGTCAAGAATGAAAGAACCCACCATCCATGGAAGGGTCCCTTGAGGCAGTGCCCCCTCCTCATGTACAACAAGGAGGGTGTCATATGTGCTTCTCACTCTGTCACCGCCTCTCCACCTGGTGAGCTCCACTTCACCCTTCAGGATGCAGTATTCGTACCCACGAGATAGGGCACCCATATCACGCACGTTTAAGAGCAAGGAACAGAGGTGAGGGGGTTAAGCAATTTGCTCCAGGTGCCTCGGGTACCAGATGGCAGAGCAAGATCTAGAGCCAGGCCTCCTCTTTCTTAGGTTAGTTTTTTTCTACTCATTTCCCACTTGAGGAGAACCACAGGGCTTCTGTCAGAAGTTTATACCATCAGAGATTAAAAATCCTTTATCGTCAACATGCTTCTCTTTGAATCCCCAAATGTGCTATCGAGCACTTGAAAGGTGGCTGGTGCAAATTGAGATGTCCTGGGATTTCACTGACTGAGCATAAAAAATGTCAAACTATCTCATTAATAATTATTTTTATGTTGGTTACATGTTGAAATAATGTTTTAGATATGTTGGATTAAACCTAGAATATCATTAAGACTGAAAAAAAAAACCCACAAGCTTCTCTTTGAAAATGAAAACACTACGGGGAGTTCAAAGATTAGGCTGTTACCAGTTATTTAAATCTTAGTGTGAATTAAATGGCATAGCTCAAGCCCAGTAAATATTTGCAAGGTGAAGGACTGTGATACTTTTCCTTTGGGTTTAGAATGGTGTTTTGTTTTGTTTTGTTTTGTTTTGCGGTTCGCAGGCCTCTCGCTGCTGTGGCCTCTCTCGTTGCAGAGCACAGGCTCCGGACGCGCAGGCTCAGCGGCCATGGCTCACGGGCCCAGCCGCTCCACGGCATGTGGGATCTTCCTGGACCGGGCACGAACCCGCGTCCCCTGCATCGGCAGGCGGACTCCCAACCACTGCGCCACCAGGAAGCCCCAGAATGGTGTTTTTTTCTTTTTTTCTTTTAAAGAGGTTCATAGAATGCATTTTTTAAAAATTAATTAATTAATTTACTTATGGCTGTGTTGGGTCTCCGTTTATGTGCGAGGGCTTTCTCTAGTTGTGGCAAGCGGGGGCCACTCTTCATCGCGGTGCGCGGGCCTCTCACTATCGCGGCCTCTCTTGTTGCGGAGCACGGGCTCCAGACGCGCAGGCTCAGTAATTGTGGCTCACGAGCCCAGTTGCTCCGCGGCATGTGGGATCCTCCCAGACCAGGGCTCGAACCCGTGTCCCCTGCATTGACAGGCGGACTCTCAACCACTGCGCCACCAGGGAAGTCCCAGAATGGTGGTTTTGATGAGGATGAAGAGGTGGGAGTAATTTGGAGTGTCACAGGCTGCTGGAGGGCTAGGATTGACTGCGTGAGGGCCTGAGGTTGTTGGCTTGAGGGTTCATGAATACAGTGATGAAAGAGGGTCTGGAAGGTGAGAAGGCGCTGGAAACTATTTTCTCTGTGGTGACCCATGGTCTGTCGTCCAAGCCAAGGGTTTAAAGGGCTTCAGAACTGAGCCAAAGGAACCTCCACCTGAGCCTGGTGGGCCGTGAGGCCACCGTACTGAGCCTCATCTCCTTACTGGGCTCTGGATCTGAATCTAGGAACCTCTGGGGCCACAGAAGAAGGTTTGCTAGGGCATCAGTGGGGCTGTTCCTGGAAGGATGGTGGTGGTAGGGGAGGTACAAAGTGAAATGGATATGAAGACACAGCCAAGGTCAGACAGCTCAGGGGCCAAGCTCTGTGGGCAGAGGCAGGACTGTCTGTGGCTGAGGGGGCATGGCCTGGGACCTCTGAGAGCCCTGAGTGCATGGATAAACCTGTGGATCCCACCCTACATCACAGGAAGAAGGAACCACACCTGGGATTTTGAGCACCTGTATGGGCCTCAGGGGGTCTGTGGGCATTGTTAGTAAAATAAAATTAGGATGCAAGTCTTCCAAATGTGTATATAAAAATAAGCAAAGTTAATCAATATAGCAAAAGAATGGAAATTGAAAAAAGAAAATAGCAAGAACATATAAGAAGCAAAACATAAAATAAGATGCCAAAGAGCAAAACGTTGATTATAACAAATATAAATGGATTAAACTCTGATATTCAAGGGCAAAGACTCTCAGATTAGATCAAAGAACAAAAAAATCTAGAGCATGTCTAAAACATAATACACAGAGAGGTTAAAAATACAGGGGTGAGTGCTTACATACCAGGCAAATGCAAACAGAAAGCAAGTCTTGGTTGCTTGAATGTAGAATTCAAGATTAAAAAGTATGAAATATAAGTTGAAAGAGTAGCTATAGCGTATATTTGAGATGTTTTGGTGTGATCAAGTTGGTGTTTCAACAGCACTGGCTGAGGGTGCCAGGAATACCCATTCCTGACCCAGAGCCCCCTTCCTTAGAGGTCTCTGTGAGGAGCAGCTAATTCTCTTCTTCCTCCCCAACACTCAGTCCACGCGCTTTGGGTGGGGTGGTCAGTCACGTGCTCCATCCTTGTTGGCCACAAGGATTGTTTTCAGGGATACAGGGTTCCAAGTGGCCCAATCAAAGCCAATCCCAGAATTTGGGGGAACTCAACCACAACATGCACAAAACTAAACTCAGGGTTTTCCTCCACAAAACCCAGTATCCTTCTTGTGACCCCAAACTCTAAATGGTAGCACAATGCACCCAATGAACGATGTAAAACGAAAACAAAACAAAACAGCAAACCTTTTAAACATCTCCCTCTTCCTCACCCACCATCCAATCCACTCCTAAGTCCCATTGACCTTATCTCCTAAATATCTCTTTAACTCTCTCCGGTTACCTCTATTTTCCATTGACCCCTTTCAAGTCCATCATCCCTTCCCTGGGCTACTAAAGCAGCCTCCTCATTAGTCTCCTTATTTCCACACTTGGTTGCTCAATTCCAATCCAGCTGCTGTCAAAACAACCCTTCTAAAGTGGAACGCTGACAGGGTCCAAGGGTGAGACTTGAGTGAGGGCCTCGTGTTAGGTTAGGCTCATCGGGAAGGCTTGTTAAAACACAGATTCCTGGGCTCCACTCCAGAGTTTCTGATTCAGGGGGTCTGGGGGTGGGGGCTAGAATCCGTATTTGTAACAGGCTCCCAGGTCATGCTGACGTAGCACTTGAGAATTGCTAGTGTCGCTTACCTAGTTTACCAGAAGTCTGCATTGGGGTGTGGGTCTGAATCTCCAGCGACCTGTGAAGAATTTCTCTGACTTGCTTTGTTCCTTAAGAAGCTATTTCATTCAGGACTTTTGTTTTCAGAGACAGAAAACCCAAATCAAGCGGGTTTCAGCAACAAAGGAAATCTATTGGTTCACTGAACTGAAAAATTCAGGTGAAGCACAAAAAAATTCAGGCTCGGTGGGATTCCAGCTCACACCATGTCGTCAGAACTAAGTTCATCCTCCCTCAGCCCTGCCCTCCTCCCTCTGGCCTTGTTCTCACGAAAGTGGTCCCTCAAAGTGGGCGCCAGAAGCTCCAGGATTCTGTCCTCTGGGCTCAGCAGCCAAGATGGAGAAGTTCCCAAGATGGAGAACTGGAACAGGGACCGCTATCTAAAGTGGGACCCTGGGGAGAATACCTTCAGCAAAAGGGAGAGCAGGACACAAGTCCACCCAATAGAGGGAGCATCCAGGTCTCAGATCTAGGCGGAGGGTGAGAAGGTGGGCCTTGAGCAAATATTCATAAACACCAGCTGGCCCTTCCCTGGCTTCAGGGTTCAAATTCATATTATCTGTTTGTTAAAAGGACTCAAAAATAAAAACAATAGAAAAACACATACACCCAGCTAAACCAAAAAAATAAAAACCAACTAGAAAATTCAATGGCCCCTCCTGGTGCCTGACAGGAGCACACACAGAAATGTTTTGGGGACAATTGCAGATATTTGAACATGGCAGAAATATTAAATGATATGAAGGGCTTACTGATATTTGAAAAATTTTTATGTGAAATAAAAGTATTTAATAAAAATATGACTTTATTTTTAAAAGATCCATAATGAGGTATTTAGGGATGAAATTCATGATGTCTGTAATTTACTTTAAAATATATCCACGAAGAAGGAGGAGAGGAAATATGGCAAATTTGTAAGTGTTTTTTTTAAAAAAGTCATTACTGGGACGTATCTAGGAGTTTGAGGAGACTGGAGCCTTTCGAGACCTGAGAATGAGGACTAAGGGATTGTGACAGGCAGAGCGGGGAATAAGCACTGGAGTCTGGGACTCTCTTACTTGCTCACATTCTGTGTCCTCACAGGGAAGCAAAGACTCTAATTGCCAAGTCAGGAGAATCAGCAGGAGCCCTGACCCCTGTCCACTCCTGTTTCCAACCTTGGCCAATGGTGTTGACCCGTCCCTCTCAGAAACCAAAGCACACAGATCCTCCCCCATCTGGTGACCTAAGCACAGGGCCAGGGCACCAGCACCCACCAGTCTGTGCACGTACAGACTGCCAGCAAGAAAAGTCTTTCAGCTCAAAGGCCTGGACCACCCTGAAGCTCCCATCAGGATGACGGGAATGATGGTGAAAATGTTCTTGATCAGCGGGGCTCCCTTTCTGGAGCAAGGGCATGACCTAGGGTCAGACTCTGGGGACAGAAGGTGGTTGAGACGGGGGTATCTCTCTTTTTTATAAATATATATTATTTATTTATTTATGTAATGGCCGCACAGGGTCTTAGTTGCAGCATGCAGACTCTTAGTTGCGGCGTGCACGCGGGATCTAGCTCCCCGACCAGGGATCGAACCTGGGCCCCCTGCATTGTAAGTGTGGAGTCTTACCCACTGGACCACCAGGGAAGTCCCAGAGACGGTGGTATCTAACTTTGACATAAAAACGCAACAAACTGAATGACAAGGGGGAATGTAATGGGTGAGCATCCTTACGGAGATGCCGGGAAGGTGTCTATGACAGGACAATGGATGGGACAAACACAAAAGTGAGGACCATGGGGCCCACCTGCAATGAGGAAGGTTTGGGATCAATGTAGGAGGAGTGTTTTATGGCATAAAGCTGCTGACACCAGTTGCTAACATGAATACGCACGCACTTCATGCCGGCCGCTCTGCAAAGTGCTTTCAACATTGGCTTAGTTCGGGTTCCCCAGAAGCAGAGCCTGAGTCAAGGGCAAGGAGTTCATTTGGAAAGTGGAAGAAAACACGGCAAGGGAGTGGAGAAATGATCCTGGAAAGAGCAAGGAGCCCATGAAGGGTGAGTTCTGGGGCCAGCTACCAACAGGCATCTGTTGCTTTAATCCTAGAAGGGACATGAGGAAACATGTAGAACACACTCAGATGGACCTGGCGGGGGCTGTGGAAACCGGAGCATCTACACACAACCTCCATCAGCCAGCGGTGCAGGGCACCCACCACCCAGCTCTTCGGACTCACCTGGGCTCAGAAAAGTGCCTTCAGGTGAAGAGAAGGAAGGCAGACATGGACATAGAGTGTTAGCCAGAGCACGCGGAGAGTGTCTGCCCCCCCCACGTTGACACATACAATCCTCTCGACAATCCTACAAGGCAGGTGCGAATACTATTATTATCCCTATTTTTCTGATGGGAAAATGAGACAGAGAAGTTAAGTAACTCACCCGAGTGCAGAGCCCGGAAGTCTGTCTCCAGAGTCCATGCTGGAATGGGCTGTCTTTGGAGGTAGTGAACTGCCTGTCAATGGAGGCATTCAAGAAGAGGTCCGATAACAACTGCAGGGATGTTGAACGAGGGATTCCTACTGGGGACAGGGACTAAGAGACAGCTAAGGCCCCTTTCAGTGTTGAAATTGAAGATCTTATCAAGAGGCAGGGGGAGTACCTGAAAATCTGGTCCAGACAGACAACCTAGGAGGCTCTGATGCCAGAAGATGGGGGTGGGTGGGTGGTGGCCTAGAAGAAATCTCTGCTGAGTGGGTTTTCTAGTGGCCACCGGGCTCCACATCTTGAGGAGAACCCTGGGGAACTGCTGGAGCCCAAACCTTGCTAGCCGTGCAACAGCTCTTCCTGATGACCAGGAGCGTGTTCGCCTCAGGCAAACTCCGATCCCACTAGCACAAGGATGGATCCTCCCCACACCTCCTGGGCTCAGGGTCCTCATCTGCAAAATGATGGAGGTGATGGGACCCATCTCTGGTTCCTCTACCACCGAAGTTCTGTGATTCTGGATTCAGACAAGAAAGTGAAGGCCAAGCTTCTAGAACAGTCCAGGCACTCTTGGTATAGCTGAGAACAGCACAGTGTGAATTACAAAAAAGCCTGGATTATGGCATAATTGCAATATAGTGAATGTTTCCTTCATTCAAGTATACAACGAATGGCAAATTAATTGTTAACCAAGTATCTATGAGAAGAGGTCCTATGAGTCCTGCTTTATACAGAATTAATTTTCAATTGCCAATATTTTCTTTGTTTTTTTGTTTGTTTTTGTTTGTTTGTTTGGCTGGGCCTTGCCATTTGTGGGATCTTAGTTCCCTGACGAGGGATTGAACCCCGGCTCTCGGCAATGAGAGCTCGGGGTCCTAACCACTGGACCACCAGGGAGTTCCCCAGTATTTTCTTTTATGCATGAAAACTGAACTGGTATGGTTCTTTAAGAGCTAGTTTTCTTTAGAGGACTTCCCACTCCTCCCTACAAACTGCCGGCCATGGCACATCAAGTCCAAGTGTAACTGCGAATTCCCAAGAGTGAGATCTGGCCATACGGGATTCTGTGCGACCTCGCCCTGAGAACTTGGCTCACTCCCTTCCTTCCCAGGAACCTTGATCTGGACATCCCTCCTTATCTGCAGAACCACCTCTTGGCAGCAACTGGGCTTACGTGTAAAGATTAGTGAGTCTGTATAAACCAAGCAAAGTACAAGAACTATTCTTCATTCTCAAACAAGACACAAGTCAAGGGCACATGGACTGACTCGGTCTGAACCCCAAAGCTCAGAACAACACGGATGAGGCTGCACGGGGAGAGGCTGCAGCTGTTACAACTTGGAGCCATGGGTCACCTGACCTTGAATCAAACCCAGTCAACAAGCATTTATTGAACACCTGCTAGAAGTGCTGAGTATGGTCAAGACTTTGCTCTCAAAGGCTGATCCATCTCCACGGGGTGGACAACAGAGGGGCTGCTGTTCCCATGCAGCTGACAAGGGGAAGAAATCCCAAGGAATTCAAGGACTTGCTTTAGGGTCAGGATGTCTATGGCAAAGTGGACTTTAGACCTCCTGATTTTCAAGGTTGCACAACTCCCCATCACATGCACAATCTCCAAGAGAAAGCATGGTTTACTAATGTGAATTTTGAAAATGTTTTTATTAGCCATTTTATTTCTTATTTAAAATGCACAATCTGATGTTTTGACATCTGTACACATCCATGATATTATCCCCACAGTGAAGATAGTGAACATTTCCATCATTCCAAAATTACTCCCAAGCAACCGCTGATCTGTTTTCTGTCGCTATAGATTAGTTTGCATTTCCTACAATTTTACATAAGTGAAATAATATAGTATATACTTTTTTGTCTGGCTTCTTTCATTCAGCAGAATTACTTTGAGATCCATGCATACTGTAGCATGTGTCAACAGTCATATCTTTTCATTGCTGCATAGTATTTGACTGTATGGATATACCACAGTTTGTTTATCCATTCACCTAGGGATGCACTTTGATACTGTGTCCAGTTTGGGGCCATTACAAATAAACCTGCTTTGCACATTTGTGTACAAGCCTCTGTATGGACATACAGACATATGCTTTAATTTCTTTGGGTAAATACCTAGGAGGGAATGCTGGATCGTATGGTAGATGTATGTTTAACTTTGGAAGAGACTGGCAAACTGTCTTTGAAAGTAGCTGTACCACTTGCATTCCTAACAGCAGTGTACCAGCAAGAGTTTCTCCACATCCCTGTCAATACTTGATGTAGTTGGTCTTTTTAATTTTAGGCATTCTAAGAGGTAGGTAGAGGTATCTCATTGTGGTTTTAATTTGCATTTCCCTAATTACTAATAATTTAAGCATCTTTTCATGTGCTCACTTACCATCACGTGCCTTCTTTGGGGAAGTGTTTATTCAAAGCTTCTGCCCATTTAAAAACTGGAGTTGTTTGTTTTCTTATTATTCAGTTTTGAGAGTTCTTTATACATTATACTTCTAGATACAAGTCTTTCTCAGAGATATGATTTGCAAATACTTTGTGCCAGTCCACGGCTTGTCTCTTCATTTTCATAACAGTGCCTTACAAATAGCAGAAATTCTTAATTTTGTCCAATTATTATAAATTTGTCCAATTTATCAACATTTTCTTGTACGGATTGTGCTTTGGGTGTTGTTTTGTGCAACTCAAGCTCACAAATATTTATCTCTTATGTTCTATTCTAGAAGTTTAATTTAGTTTCATTTAGGCTTATCATCCATTTTGAGTTCATTTTTATATATGATGTGAAGTATGGATAAAAGTTCTTCTTCTTCTTCTTCTGCTTTTTTGTAGTTGCACCAGAACATTTGTTAGAAATACTATCCTGTCACCATTCAATTGCTTTGGTCAAAAATCAGTTGTCTATATCTAAATCCGTTTTGATTACTGTAGCTTTATAATAATTTTGACATCAGGTAATATGAGTCCTCCAACTTCATTTTTCTCAAAGTTGTTTTGGTAATTCTAGCTTCTTTGCATTTCCACATAAACTGTAGAATCAGCTTGTCAATTTCTATGCCCCTCCCAAGACATCCTGCTGGGATTTTGATTGGAATTGTGTTGAATCTATAGATCAACTTGGGGAGGATTAAGCCAACCTTGCATTCCTAAAATAAATCCCACCTGGACAGGATATATTATTGTCCTTATAACACTTTATTATATTCTATTTAAAGTTGGTTAATAATTTTCCTATCTATGCTTAGGAGGGTGTTGGTCTGTAGTTTTCTGTCTCTAGTTTGGTTTTGGTATCAGAGTAACGATAGTTTCTAAAGTGATTTAAGAAGTATTCCTTCCTCTTAATTTTCTGGAAGAGTTTGTGTCACATTGGTATGATTTCTTCCTTAAATGTTTGGTAGAATTCACCAGTAAGTCCATCTGGGCCTGGAGTTTCCTTTGTGGGGAGGTTTTTAACCATGAGTTCAATTTCTTTAGTTGACGGAGGACTATACAGGTTATCTATTTCTTATTGTGTGGCCTTTGGCACTTAGTATCTTTTGAGGAGCTTGTCTATTTCATCTAAGTTGCCAAATTACTGGCATAAAACTGTTCATAATATTCCCTTCTTATCCCATCACCTTGCTGTATTCTATTGGGTAGAAGCGAGTCACGTTTATCCAGGCTCAGACTATACGTCCACTCCTACCAATGACAAATGCACCAGACCACCTTCTATTTTACTCCAGAGGCAGCTAATGTGTTTGGATGACCCTGGGCTCACTCGGCCAACATTGTGGTGGGTGTCTCCTTTATTGTTTTGCTCTTGCAACCACCAACTGGGCCCATCACCATGAGACCTGGGCTTCCACTTCAGGACAGGCTTATCTGTGGCTCATGGGAAAGGCTGGTGGAGAAGACCTCTAGATGCGGTATGTGATCTAGGAGGGAGGAATCATCATTCTGGGGGAGAATCCTGGTGAGCTCCTGGAATTCCTGTATGAAACACCCAGGCTGGATGAGCCACAGGGCCTGCTGGGGCCACATCTTGAACCTCCTGAAGATTCAGTCACTGCCACAGGGCATTGGACACATCCTTGTAAAGAGAACGAGGCCTGCGGGGGGTTGCATTCTGGGATGAGTGTGCTGAGGGGCTCGGCTAACAGATAGGTTATAACAGTAATCATAAAAATAACCCCTGACATTTGTAAAATGCTTCTTAACTTACCCAGCGTTTCCACCTGGTTTATATGAGGCAAGAATGATGAGCCTTAACTCAGGGATGCAGAAACTGAAGCTAAACAAGATTAACTTACTTGACAAAGGACCAGAATAGGCAAAAATGTTGGGGCCCCAAAAAAGATCTTAAGATGGTTTTAAACGATTTCTGTAAATTTTTTGACATGCCTCTGTTCAAAAGTTGCAGTCTGATTCCACCCACCCTCAGTGTGGGCTGGAATTAGTGACTAGTTTCTAAAGAACAGAATGTGGCAGAACTGATGCTATCTATGTGATGTTCAAAGCTAGGGGTGTGAGTGTGTATACCATTTTGTTTCTCTCTCTCCTTCCCCCACACGCAGGAATCCAGCTACCAAGGTATGAGGAAGCCCAGATCATGCGTCAGTTTCAGCCAGCATCAACCATCAGAAATGCGAGTGAACAACTCCTGCAATTTGTACACGCTGACCAGGATTAGCCCTGCAACCTACAGCTACAGAGAGAGAAGAAGCCACCCCGGGAAGGCGATGGGATCCAGAGCCTTGGTTTCTAGTTCTTTGATTCTCTGACACTTTGATCAGGATTCAGCCTCCATGTCAAATGCTGAACTTGAAAATTTTTACTTTAAAAAGGTGTGTGCATCCACCATTTGAGTTTTGATGCTGATGTAGAATTGGAGAATCTATTCTTGCCAATCAATACTCACGTTACCTGCCCGTCCTCCTAGGTCATTCCTCCCAGGGTTAGCGTTGGAAGCTAACTGCTTCTTAACTAAATCAGGGACCCAACTGGAAGACCAAAGTCTTCCATTTGCCACTGGGGGCACGGAAATCTCACAGCAGTCACCCTCCCTCGAGGCCTGGGGCAGGGAGACCCTTCCTCAGAGAAGGAAGCCTTAAATGTGCCACCTGGGGGATGTGTGGAACCACTAAAAGGAAGTCTCCCTGGCAGGCAGAGACTGTATGTGAGGCCCAGCATCTGTGATTTCTTCTTTCTTCTCCAGAAACTCCACTCTGTTTCTCTGGGCAAAAATCCGCTTTATCTCCACAACTGTTCGGCCCTTGGTCTCAGGAATGATCACGTAGATGTAAACAGCAGTGAGGAGGCAGATTCCGGCAAAGATAATGAAGCTGTAGGCACCACTGACCTCCTAGGCCAAGAGACAAGAAAACAGGAGGGGATGGAGGAAGAAAGGAATGCCGGGGACAGCTCTGGGTGAGGGCTTTGTGAGTCACACAGGAGTTTCTCAGTGGCCAGTTCTGCTTTACGCCCAGAGGAGTGGAAGAGCTAGACAACTGGGTCCTGCCCTCACATCAGAAAGGACTCGGCCTTTTAACAACAGGGACAGAATGTCCTCTAGACTTGACTGCACACCTTCAGAAACAGAGGGAGGAGGTGGACGTGGGGGAATCGTTCCCTCACCCTGGCTCTAGCTTGCTTTGCACTTGGCCGACCAGAGCCCCTGCATAATGAACGCGTCACCGCCTGAGTGTGGGACCTGCCTTCAGTGGTGGGAAACTGGCGTACTTACAGTTTGGCTGAAGTGGCGCCCTGTGTGTTTTATGGACCTTGGAGAGTCGCCCCCCCTTGTCGAATTCGCAGATGTTCTTAGCAGACGAGGCACCCCTGCCTATTTCCCGGAGCCCCTTCTGCCTGGGGCGGGGCGGGGGAGGCAAGGTGGAGCAGGAATTGGGGGCAAGGGGCCGCACACACACACCCCCCCGCGCCATGCTCCCCACCGCATGTCCCCCCCACTCACCTGGATGGACGGGAACACGAAGCCCACGATGACGCTGGTGAGCCCGATCATGGCCCCGTCCACTGCGAAGGCGGCCGCGAGGGCTGCAGGAAGATCTCGGTCCTCACCACGGAGGGCACGGGAGCTGGGGGCAGAGAGCGCAGGACCAGGGGAGCGGAGAGGGGCGCGGAGGGCCCTTTAGGGGCACAGTCTGTTCCGGATGGCCGAGGGAGGAAGTTCACATCTCTCCTCCTGGGTGCGCCCATAGCTGAGCTTCGAGCTGAGCCTCTGAGGGCCTCAAGGTCACACCAAGGCCGCTCTTCCCCGTGGTGGTGTCATTTTGAAATTCGCAGACAAGGGGAGGGGGAGCAGAGCTGAATGAGCGCTTGAGCGTGGGACGTGCTGCCCCCTGTGGTAGATCTGGGGAATGGCAGGCACCTTGCCTTGGGGCAGTTTCTCAACCTTTTTTCATTCAGGAGTCTTGTCTAAAATGTCTAAGGCCATTTTTCCCCCTTAATCACCATCCCTCATGAAATTATAATACAACAGATATACTTTATATCCGTTTATATACAGTAGGTCTATCTATGACTTTATATATTCTTTATATATTAACATATTATCTATATTCTTTATTACAAAAATAAGATTCTCTCTCCCCCCAGTTAATTTCCAACCCTTGAAGATGGACAGGAATTCAGAGCCCCGGAATGAGCTGCCCTTGGGAAGTCAAATGGGAAACTCCTACAACTGGCGAGGAGGGGGCCCCTTCCTCAGGGCTTTGTGCCCTAAAGGGGTAGCAGTGAGGGAAGTTATCGACGCTGCCCTCCCTGGCCTCCTGCCTCCTGCCCCCTGGGGCCGGGCAGCCAAGCAGCCCTTTAGGAGGTAGCTCACATGTCAAATCAGTCCACCATCTGATCCCACATCTGCCGGCACAGCTGATTACTCCTGGTCTTCCAGGAGGAGCCCGAGGCCCAGAGAAGCACAGTGGCTTGCTTTGGGAAACGCACAGGCAGTAAGGGGTGGAATGGCCCAGAACCCAGGTCTCCTGACACAAACACCAGCACTGCTCCCACCAGGCCCTCCTGCCTCCATATTGGAGGTGTGCCGGGAAGGCTTCCTGTTGAAAATCCCACTTAAATATCCTTCAACACGACCGTGTCGGTCTAATTCACAGCTGCATCCCCAGTGCCTGGCACAGCAGGTGTTCCATCAGCGTGTGTTCAATGGATCAATACCTTTATTTTGGCTTATGGACAGCTCTTTCAAAACCAAGATTCTGCAGGGAATATTCTAGTCTTAGGAGTCAGAGGGGTCTTTCCGCAAGCAGTGGGAACTGCGTTAGATTCTCAGGAGGACACACAGAGGAGGGGAAGCCTGGAGTCTGGAGGCTGCCCCCAAGGAAGGTGGAAGTGAAGGCCCAAGGCTGCCAGCACATGGACACGGGGATAAAGCAACACAGGACTGTAGCTGTAGGCCAGGGGACCAAAGACAACTGAGCCCCGGGTGGGCTGTGGGCTTGGAGGCTAACGTGAGCATGTAGAGGGTTTGGATGCAAACTGAGGGGCCCCCAGTGGGGTCTGGCTGGCAAGAGCTCCCTCTTTGCAGAGGCTCATCCCGTTCTTGGACACTGGAACTGAAGCTGGGCAACTCTGGGAGCCACAGGAGATTGGGGGGCCCCAGCCTGGCCGTGGCACTGGTTGGAACTTAGTAAATGTTTGTTGAATGAATGAATGAATGAATGTGAGCTGGAATGGCCTTTCAAGAAAAAGGTAAACTGAACTGAGAATTCCAGGGTGGGTGGGGCTTGTGTAGGAACAGGGGAAAAGGTGGAGAGAACATCATGAGAAATACCAGTCAAGGGCATCTATTCATTCAACAAATACCGGGCACCTCCTATGTGCTGGGCCCTGGAAGGAGGTGGGGCATGCAGGTGCTCACTGGGCCCGATGGAATGTCCTGGGATGTAGGATGATGCCAAGGTAAGACAGCTCAGGGACCGTGCTCTGTGGGGAGAGGCAGGGCTGTCTGTGCCTGAGAGGCCCAGGCCTGGGACCTCTAAGAGCCTGAGGCCAAGAGCCCCACATGCGGACAAGCCCACATGCGGGCCTCACCTTCCTGCCACAGGAAGGAACCACACCTGGATTTCTGAGCACCTGCGTGGGCCTCCAGGGCTCTGAGGGCAAGAGAGGGAAGATGAGACCAGGAGTGAACCTAGCATTCTAGTCAACGGGGGCCTCCAGGAGCCGTACCTGATTGAGAGAAACGTTAACAGGAGGAATGCCGACCACTTATTTATTTTCTGCCCTTCACAGATGCTAACCCACTGAATCTTCTTGACACCCCTCTGAGGGAGGATAATATTGTTTCAATCCTACAAATGTGGAATCAGAGCACAGAGAGCCTGAACACAGACAAAGAGGACACTGGGTCCCTCAGGGGTCAAGCAATGGCCCAAGTCAAATGATCAGCAGCAGATGGAGCTGGGACCAGGATTCTGCACTCTCTGCTAGAATCCTTCTAGAAGGCATCAGACCAGGAGAGCTGGCAGACCCCTATCTCTGCTCCCCACTACCAGGGCAACAGATGACACATACTCAGGGTGAACAGACCTCAACCAAACTAAGTATGCAGGTAACGATTTCACTACAGTTATGAAAAACGCTGTGAAGGTGGGGTTCGTGCAGGGCTGGCGGTGGAGGTGAACCAAGAACGACTCCTTCAATGAAGTTGTCTCCAAGGGGCAAGGTGAGAGATGAGCTGGGGGAGGGGCAGCCTCCTAGAATGGATGACTTGGGGATGAAGAGCCAGCCCGGCCGCTGAGCAGAGGCGTGAGGAGCTCTGATTCACGCAGGCAGGCAGGGTGGGGTCCATTTCAATATTTGAAGCAAGAGAGGAGTTGGCTGCAGCTGGAAGGGATATCCTGGGTCTGGTGCCACCTGGGCAGCTGCCGGTTACGTTTTCAGGCAGAGCCAACAGGACTTGCCAATGGGTTGGAAGGAGAGAGTGAGAGAAAAAAAGTTGCCGGGGATGCCACCAAGGTCTCCAAAAGGCAACTGGCAACTATCTTTATAGATAATGTCCAGTTTTATTTACTTCTTTTCACCTAAGTCCTTAAATGTTCTAAGAACTTAGATTATTTTCAAATGAGAAAATAAGGTCTTTAAAAAGGAAACTTTGATTAAACCAAAACAGGACTGTAACTAGCTTTTTTAAAAAAATCACTTCTTTTTTTTTTTGGTAAAGATTTATTTATTATTTATCTATTTATTTATTTTTGACTCCGTCCGGTCTTAGTTGTAGCACACGGGATATTCGTTGTGGTGCACGAGCTTCCCTCTATCTGTGGCACGCGGGTTCCAGAGCGTGTGGGCTCTGTAGTTTGCGGCACGCTGGCTCTAGTCGAGGTGTGCGGGCTTAGTAGCCCCACAGCATGTGGGATCTTAGTTCTCTGACCAGGGATCGAACCTGCATCCCCTGAATTGTAAGGCAGATTCTTTACCACTGGACCACCAGGGAAGTCCCTGTAACTAGCATTTTCCTCGATAGCTGCATCATCACCCTTCACCTCGCCTGTTCCTCCACAGGCTCCCCTGCCCTGCTGTTCCCTGAACACAGCCAGCTTTGTCCCCCTGAAGGTCCTTGTGCTCACCCAGGAATTAAAAAGGAAGTCATGATGGAGAGGACAGCTTGGCAAAAAAGGCGAAGAATGAAGACATTGTCTCTGAGTTACAAGAATAATCTCTTCGCACATTCTCATCCTCACATACGATTGCATTTTCAACTACAGACGGTCCCCTGACTTAAGAAGGTCCAAAATTTTCAACTTTACCATGGTGGGAAAGTGATACACAGTCACTAGAAACTATACTTCAGGGACTTTCCTGGTGGCGCAGTCGTTAAGAATCTGCCTGTTAACGTAGGGGATGCAGGTTTGATCCCTGATTCAAGAAGATCCCACATGCCACGAATGGCCACAACTACTGAGCCTGCGCGCCTAGAGCCCGTACCTGAGTGTAGCAACGAACACCCAACGCAGCCAAAAACAAATACATTTATAAAAAAAAGTAAGAAACTGTACTTTGAATTTTGATCTTTTCCCCGGGCTATCAATAGGCAGTACGATCCTCTCTTGTGATGCCAGGCAGCTCCCCGTCAGCCACATGATCATGAAGGTCAGTGACAATCACGCTGTTTTTCACTTTCTGTACAGTATTCAATAACTTACATGAGACATTCAACACTTCATTATAAAATAGGCTTTGTGTCAAATGATTTTGCCCAACTGTAAACGAATGCACGTTTTCTAACCACATTAAAGGTAGGCTGGGCTAAGTGATGATGTTTAGTAGGTTAGGTGTATTAAATGCTTTTTTTTGTTTTTTTTTTGCGGTACGTGGGCCTCTCACTGTTGTAGCCTCTCCCGTTGCGGAGCACAGACTCCGGACGCGCAGGCTCAGCGGCCATGGCTCACGGGCCCAGCCGCTCCGCGGCATGCGGGATCCTCCCGGACCGGGGCACGAACCCGCGTCCCCTGCGTCGGCAGGCGGACTCTCAACCACTGCGCCACCAGGGAAGCCCGTGCATATAGTTTTAATTGTAAAGGCACAGTTACTGCAAAAGCAACAACAGGGCAGAAACAGCTGAGGACATACAAAATGCTGTCCGCTTTCAGAATATTTCACACTATGGCCATCCTGTGTATTTTCAACATTTTTGTATGACACGTATAACAAAAATATGCTAAGAAAATGACAAATGAGAGGGACGTATTTCCTGTTGGGCGGCCTTTTGTGTTTTAATCTCGCTCTGACACTGTTCCCAGTTACTCCCTAGCCTCTCATTGCTTCTTTTCCTACTTCTTTCTGATCTGGGCTCCAAGATATTTTTAATGGTAGAGACCGACATGCTTGTTGACACGTGTTAGGATTTCAAGATGAGAGCTCTACCCCATTTTGTACTCGCGGCACACATCAATCAGACCAAGCTCACCTGCCAGCACCTCACCTTCCTTCATGTCCCCCATCCTAACCTTCCGGTTGGCCTGTGAGTGGTGTTCCTACTGCAGTTAAGGTATCTTTCTCTTCGTCTTCCCGCATACGAATGCGTTTGGTCCCTGGTCATCACTTATCCTCACGCTAGTGTAGAGTCTGCCGTCCACGCCGACCTCCGTCCTCAGTTTCTTCTGCTTGTTGAATGGAACGACGTCCGATCTTCCGTCTCTTTATTCTACTCTAGATCATTATTGGTGGACATCTTCTAGTGCAGTGCGCTTAAACATTTGCATATTGAAATATATGTTTTATGGAACTTCTTGTTTCTCCTTTACTTCATGGTTAGGACATTCGATTTAATTATTTATTTGCATGTACATGGGTAGGTAATTGAAGTCACCCACGAACTCTACTTCAGGACGGGGCGTTACATTGCACACGAAGGGGGCGTGGAGTTTGACACGCAGAGTTTGAGATCACTGGCCCTAGCGGTGTGGGTTCTGTTACAGGGACCTCCCACCCCCCCCTGTTCATCCTCCCCTGCGTGCTCCGGCCCCCGTCCCACCCCTCTGCGTGCCCCGCCCTCCGCCCCACCCCTCTGCGTGCCCCCGCCCCGTCCCTTCCGGGCAGAAGAGCGAGGTCCGACCTGGAAGCTCAGCGCCGAGACGCGGATGCCGTAGCCGACCAGCAGGAGGCGCCGCCTACCCAGCCGCTCGACAGCGCCTGCCTGGAGGGGAAGGACGGGCGATGAGGAGCCTCGACGGCACCAGGCGGGGGGCGCCCGGAATTCTTGGGCCTGGGCCACCACTATCTCCTCAGCCCCTCCTTAAGTGCCCGCTCGCCCCTGCTGCCTGCTCCGTGGAACTTAGGCCCTTATCCCGACGGGAACTTGACGTTCGTGCCGCAGACTCTGCACCACTACTCCTCCCTGTCTCAGGCATCTACAGACCCCGGGTCTAGGCTCCTTGACCACCTCTCCCCCGCCAGCCCCCCGCACTGTAATAACTATGTTTTCTAGTTTCTGCGTCTGATGCTTTGACATCTGGGGGCCTTCCTGACGCTGGAGGGACTGCCCCCCACACACCGTTAGCCGGTTTCTAGAGATAGCAGACCGCTCAGCTGTGCGTGCGCCTTTCACATGGAACCCGCCCGGAGCCGCCACCACCCCACCCCACCCCACCCCCTGCTCCATCAGGCTCTCACCTGCCCCCGCCGCCCCCAGCCAGCGTCCCTCTGCCTTATCGCCCAGGGCAGGTACCAGACAACCAGGAACAGCCCGGCATTGGTGCCCGGGAACCGCCTGAAATCTTTCAAACTAGGCAGTCCTAAACCTGCTTACCCTGCCTTGCCTGTTCCTTCCCACGGAAACCATAAGAAAGGCTCTTGCCCACGTACTGCTGTCCGCCCCCCCCGCCAGATGCTTCTCCATGTGGCCTTGTGTGCACCTCTCTCCCTTGGGAACCGTGAGCAACGCTGTCTTTTCAGTGGCAATCATCTCACACCCCCGAGATAATAATAATGCCTACATTTTCACATAACCCCCTCCCATTACCTGCTGCTTCAATTCACGTCGAGGCCGCCCAGAATCTGGCCTCACTTCATGAGGGTCCCTCTCACCCCCAGGTACTTTCTTTTCCACTGCCAGGACACACACCTCCTGATCAGCCGGTACCTTCTCGAATATTCCAAGCTTGGACAATGCTTCGTCCGACCAGCATGCCTGCCTTCCTTCTTGTTCTAATGCCCTTTTCATTCTACTCCATCCTCACCTGTAGCACCCACAGCAGTGCTACCAGCAAGGCATCACTGTCACCCCACGCCAGGCCCTGTACGGTCACTTTACACGTCCCCTCCGTCCTTCCAACAACCCTACAGACGGGGATTATCACTGCCATTCAGTGAGGGCCCAACAGGAGCAAAACGGCAATCCCAGGATTGTATAAACAAGGTAGAGATAAGCCCAACGTCTCCTTCTGTGCTTAGTACCCAGACACCGCTCCTCAGGGAGAGAGAGGGAGGCGCCCCTGTCTTTCTGGCTTGGCTTTCTCCAGGTAGGATGATGGGGAAGAGGGTCCTAGTTATGACGATGTACCCTAGAGGAGGAGGGCTCTGAGGACAGAGGGTGGACCCTGCCCTAGAGGAAGGCGAGGGGCTACGGGAATCCGCTGGAGGAAGGGGTGCACAGACTCCCGGGAGGGTGGAGAATTGGGCCTGGGGGCCTCCCAGCTCCTCCCATTTCCGGCTCTTTTCCTTCACTCGGCCCTCCCCACCATGCTGAATCCTCTGAAGTTTGATTGGGGCTTAAACTGGCTCTGGGGAAAATACAGATAAGTAATAAATAATTTTTTAAAACACTTTTAAACTCCAAGGTAACTCAAGAAACAGGAACTAAAATAATAGTGAGATAACTCGGAAAAGTTCTAGAGAAAGGACCATCATGGTCCCTTGACCTTGTAAATGTCTATTCACATTTTTTTTTTTTTTTTGGTACACGGGCCTCTCACTGTTGTGGCCTCTCCCATTGCGGAGCACAGGCTCCAGACGCGCAGGCTCAGCGGCCATGGCTCACAGGCCCAGCCGCTCCGCGTGGGATCTTCCCGGACCGGGGCACAAACCCGTGTCCCCTGCATCGGCAGGCGGACTCTCAACCACTGCGCCACCAGGGAAGCCCCTGTCTATTCACTTTTTTAACACAGGCATAAGTGGTTCAGATTTTAAATATAAAACTCTGAAATAATAGTTTTATGCCAACAGTAACAACACGTGCATCAGTATACTGGGTATTTCAATCACCGTAACCATTGTACAAAGGAAGAAACTTGAATTTTAAGGTGTTTAAGTGGCCTGGTTAAGGTCACACAGTGGTAAGTGTGGGCACGTCCGAAAGTCTGTGTCACTCCAGTCACCCCAGGAGCAGTGCCACCAGCAGTGGACCCTGGGGGGCTCTTCTCTGTCTGCGGGGCACCGACTCAGAGATGCCCAATGGGAGGGACGCTTGTGGGTGGCTCACCAAGATGAAGCTCATCCCTGTGTTCACCACGCTGGCACCCACTGTTATGGGGAATGAACCCCTCCATGCCAGCCGAGGGAGGCGTAGATCACGTCCGCGTAGTAGCTGACCTAAAACAAAAGCACAAGGGCTGTGAGGAGAGACCTGAAGGCCCAAGCCGCTGACAACTTTCCTGACTCAGTCAGGACACACAGTCCTGAAAGCCTAGGGGACCCCTTGGACAGGAAGGAGGCAGTAGGTGGGAGAAAAGAGCCGTGACCTGAAGACTTGAGACCTGGGATGGAGGCTGGCTCTGCCGGAGCCCGGGTTATAGCTCTTCCCCTCTCGGGGCCTTGAGTTCTGCATCTGTAAAATGGGACCCCGAGAATTTTCCCTCTGTCGCTTTGTTAGTCTATGATCTCAGGCCCCACAGAATGACCCCTCGCCTCTCATTCCAGGCCTAGGCAGCCCCAGGCTCAAGCTTCTCTCCTGGCCCAGCCCCAAGGATGTGGGCAATGCAGCACTTCCGAAAGCCACCACGTGCCCTGGCTCCTGCCTGAGCTGTGTACCACTCGACGTCTCCCGCTGAGCAGCCGTGAGTCCCCGAGGGCCTGATGCCATCACTTCCTGACACTTTCCTTAAGCACCGTATGGGTTACGCATCCAGTCTCCGACGTTTCTGGAAGCAGCCTCCCGGCCCTGTTTTTGCAGATCTTCACCCTTCGCCTACACCATCAATAGATACAATTATAGCAAAAGAACTGCGCATACCGTGTTGACCCTGCAGAGCTGCTGGCCGGCCATGGGCAAGACGATGGAGACCAGCTGCCAGTGGACAGGCGGACACGTGAAGAGGCTGAGCACAGCCAGTGGCCCTCGGCCCTCTCGGCCTGGTCCTCCACGCGCGTTTCTTCCACCTCGTCCTCCACATCTGCCCAGCCTCTCAGCTTCTGCAGAGCTGCGGGGAGCAGAGCGGTCCCCTCCTGTCGCTGACAGCAGCTGACCCAAGGCTTAGGGAAACACAGGGGCACAGCTCCCCAGGAGCTCGGCCCAGCCCTGGCCACAGGCTCCCCGTTTTCCCAGGGCAGGATGCTCATTGGACCCCAGCTAGGTCCCCAACACCGTGACCGTGTCCCCAGTCACAACCACACCTCCACCTGGGCAAGCTTGCAGAAGTCAAGGCCCACCAGCCATGATGCCGGCTCTCACCATGTTCTCCGCTGGACCACACCTCAGAGTTGACCTGGACTCCCCAGTGCCAAGGGCACCTCTGTCCCGTCCCACTGGTGCCTGCGTTGTGGAGTGCATTTCCCCGCCCCGCCCCCTGCCCGTTCTCTGCTTCGGGCACTAGGGAGGGATGTTTGGCGGGCACGGGGAGGCGGCTGGGAAGTGAACGTGGTGGGAGGGTCTTGACAGAGCAGCCTGTATCTCCAGTACCTTGTCGAACTTCTTCATCTCTTTTCTGAATCAGGGTGGACCTGGGGCTCTCGGGGAAGAATGGCAGAGAGGGGAGCCAAAACAGTGCGGGGACCCCCGTGAGTGCCAAGAGCACCGGCTAGCCTGGAAGGACCCAACACTGAGAACAAGAACACCCAACACTGGGGAACCCCTGCCCTTCAGCTGACCTTCCGCATGTCCCGACTCTGTCCTGACTCTCCTCTTACAAACTCACTCACCCACATTGTTCCACCCCTCCGTGAGAGCCAAGGACAGCAGGGACCTAGTCCTTGCCAAGATGTGGCTGCCCAGAACCCACCCACAGCAGGGTTCCACATTTTAAAATGGAGAAAATAATTACAATTTTCAAAAGATCTGCTGTTAACTCATTCTGCAGGAAGAGTATTGCTTTTCTTAGAACAGCATATGATTTAAAAGTGTGAGCCTTGGAAAAGGTGAACCCATGTCTTGCTTCCTAACTTTATGGCTGGAAATGGCATAATCTCTGCCTTGCTGGAGGCTGGGGTCGAGGAGCGTGCTGGAACCAGCACCGTGGCTGTGTGAGCTCCTTCTGGAAGGTCTGGGTTAAGGAGGCAGCACTGAGACTCATCTAAGCCTTACTAGCTATGATGGGAACTGGAAGAGGCATTTTACTTCTCTAGGCCTCAGTTTTCTCATCAGTAAAATAAAGATGATGATGATGATGGTGATAAAGTGCCCCCTGAAGAGTGGTGAGGGGTGACAGGCATCGCACACTAGGCATCACTACAAGGCAGCTGTTGGCAGCAACGGGCCCAGCCTGGCTTCCCCTTCAGCTGCACTGGGGTAGTTTGGGAATCGTTAAAACTAATGACCTTTCACTGAGCACGACTGGGTCCTGAGTCTCTTCAAGGTACTCTGGGGAATACAAAGTCATAAGTCTACCCATTAAGGAATTCCTGTGGAATTTAGGTAACTTGAAAATGTTTACGAGGAAAAAAAAAATAAAGAAAGAAACCCCACTGTGTTCTTGTGGGCCTTTAATGCTGGCCTGCATTCCAGCCACACTCTCGAGGCCATTCTCTCGCCCACTCCCCCAGAGGGCCATTTCCCCCTTTCTCATCTGTCCTAAAGCTTCCCTCCTGCTTCCCCAACCCTCCCTCTCAGGCAATGGCCTGGCCACCTTCCACTTGGAGAGTAGAGGCAACCATCCACCCACGTGACAGTGACCGTGGCGGTGTGCCTGCCCCTCCTGCATCATTGCCCTCGCTGCAGGACCACTCGCACAGCGTCCCAGCTGAAAAAACAAAGCGAAACAAAAAACCCTTCTCTCCAGCCTGCTTCCCCTTCCAGCTACCCCCCAACTTCTCTCCTTCCTTTACAGCAAAACTCCCAAGAGTCGTGTGTGCCCCTTGTCTCCGATCTCCTCCCAGCCCCACGCACAATTTGTCCCCATCGCTCACCCAAACTGCTCTCGTCAAGGTCACCCGTCTCCAAACAAGCCACACATTGCCCAACCCAAAGGGCACCTCTTGGCCTCACCTCACTTGATCCGCCAGACACACGGGCACAGCCGAGCCCCATGTGTCCAGACCCCGCCCCCTCGGCCCCCCCATAGCTCCCATGCTCCCTCTCACCACCACCCCCAGACCTTGGTGAGCCCCAGGTACCTGTAGGGTTGCCCAGGATGGCTTGCAGGCCGAAGATCTGTGCCAGGAAGATTCCCACGATGACAAACACCTCCGTCATTGTTCCCAGAGCACCCCTCAGGTTCTTGGGAGCTAACTCTCCCAGCTACACGGGAAGGGCACTGTAGGAGGTGCCTGGATCTAGCAAAACAAAAACCAGGGGAGGAGAAAAGAAACAGTCCCAGTCTCCTGGGGCCCCGGAAACCTGAGATTTAATTAATCTCATAGTCCCTGAGTTTCTCTGTGGCATCAGCACCACTGACAGGCAGCCTGTACGCCCCCCACCTCCCCTCCACGGAGATGGAAATTGGCCACGTGGACTTAGTTCGCACTAAGAAGGAAACCTTTCCAGAATCCTCAGACTCCCAGGGGACACGGCAGGATGTCCTCTCCTTCCTAGCTGCGGAGCTGGGGCCACTTGTTACAGGCGAGACTGTGTTCCTGGGATGTGGGACTGAAAGATAGGTCTTTTGCTTGGGATTATTTTCTGATTTTTCTGAAGCACAGGTTACTTGTATCACTTTTGTTTTTTTTATAGAAGAAACCACCCTAGTTAAGAAACCTCGGTCCCCTGCTGACAGTCCCCAAATTCTGTGCTCTTTTGCTTGAAGCTTCTCACCCTCCGCGTGAACTAGACACCTTCCTTGGAAGATACCTTGTAAAGCCTTATCAGTTTGTACTTCAAGGTAAAAGTGTGTTTTTAAAGATCTTCCCCTGATAGAGTTTGTTAAATAAGGGGAAGGGGAGAGAGAACATGAGGTTTTCGAGAGTCTGGGGATGGAGACAAGAGGATGCCCCCAAAGGGAAAAGAGCCATTCAGAACCAGGAAGACCCTGCTGCCCCTGCTTCCCGCCTTGGCCAGTGTGTCTGACTCAGACCCTTCTCCCCACAGCTGACCCTGAGCATGGGCTTGGGGCTTCAGCCATCACTGTAGGTACCTGCACAGAATCCCAGTGCCACTCGAGAAAAGATGATCAGCTCGGAAGGTTTGGTCACTTTGCTGACTCCCTTCGGGATGGCGGGATGGCAGGGATGGCGAAGTCTTTGTTGATCAGCAGTGTTCCCTTTCTGCAAGGACAGCAGAGCCCAGAGGGCATGGGGGCTGAGGCAGCAGAAGCTCTCCTGACACCAACTCCTATTCTCCAGGGCAGCCGTTACAGGAGTGCCGGAACGTGCCTGAGAAAGGCTGATGGCTGGGAAGCGTGGAAAGCAAGGACCAGTGGGCAGAGGCCCCAGGAAGGGAGGTTTGGGGTCAGCAGGGGTGGCGGGAGGAGCGCGAGCATGCTAACCATTGGAGCTGACTGAAGACAGTGAGGAAGGAGGAAGGAATGGGCCTGCCTCTGCAAGGAGGGAGCTTCCTGTCACTGGTGGTATTCAAGCAGAGAGTAGGCCGGATGAAGACTGTCAAGAATGGTGAACAGGGGAACCCCACAACAGGTGGGAGACAGAGCTGGATTAGATGATCGCTAAGATTCCTCCCAAGGCTGAAAAACCGTGAGTCTAGGAAGTGGGGGGAGGGAGTGTCTGAAGAATAGAACACGCTGGATGCCCCTGCCTGTCTCCCAGGATCCATAGCTACATTCCAGACTGTGTTCTGTGCCCCATGCTGACTGGCATCGTGGCTCCCTTGCCCCCCTCATCCCCACATGTGGCTTGGATTTTGCCAAAGGAGAAAACAGCAGTGGATCAGGAAGGAAGATGGTGGCCCAGTTATAGGGTGGCTGCTGGCTGCACCACCCTTGGTGATCTCTCCACACGCTGCCCACGTTCGAGGGCCATCAGGGCCCTGAGTGACACAGGTGCATCATCTCTGAGGCCAGGAGTGGAGGAGGGGGATCTCTAAACAGAAACCCAGACACCCCTCCTGGGGGGACAGTCGTAAGAGTTCTACAAAAGTCCCCTTCTAGGCAACACTGAGGACTCATCAGATACACAGACTGGTTTTCTCAGGCCACTTTTCTCTTCCTGGGGTGGCCATACCTCTGAGAGAACTGCCATCCAAGCCCAAACTCAGAGCAGAGGATCAGCCAGCCCAGAGGCTGCAGGTCAGGAGAGAACAAACAGCCCACACGAACCCCTTCCTGGTGACCAGGAAGCCTTAGCTTAGCTCAGGGCTGGTCCTGACCCCACTAGGGCAAGGCCAGCTCCACCGCACCAGCTGGTCTCAGGGTCCTCATCTGCAAAATGAGGGCAATGATGAAACCATCTCTGAGGTCCCAAGTTCTGTAACTCTGGGTTCAGACAAGGAGGTGGGGGCCAAGCTGCTAGAACAGTTCAGGCACTCTTGGTGTAGCTGAGAACAGCACAGTGTGAATTACAAAAAAGCCTGGATTATGGCATAATTGCAATATAGTGAATGTTTCCTTCATTCAAGTATACAACGAATGGCAAATTAATTGTTAACCAAGTATCTATGAGAAGAGGTCCTATGAGTCCTGCTTTATACAGAATTAATTTTCAATTGCCAATATTTTCTTTGTTTTTTTGTTTGTTTTTGTTTGTTTGTTTGTTTGGCTGGGCCTTGCCATTTGTGGGATCTTAGTTCCCTGACGAGGGATTGAACCCCGGCTCTCGGCAATGAGAGCTCGGGGTCCTAACCACTGGACCACCAGGGAGTTCCCCAGTATTTTCCTTTATGCATGAATACTGAACTGGTATGGTTCTTTAAGAGCTAGTTTTCTTTAGAGGACTCCCCACTCCTCCCTACAAACTGCCGGCCATGGCACATCAAGTCCAAGTGTAACTGCGAATTCCCAAGAGTGAGATCTGGCCATATGGGATTCCGTGCGGCCTCGCCCTGAGGACTTGGCTCACTCCCTTCCTTCCCGGGAACCTTGATCTGGACATCCCTCCTTATCTGCAGAACCACCTCTTGGCAGCAACTGGGCTTACGTGTAAAGATGAGTGAGTCTGTGCAAACCAAGCAAAGTACAAGAACTATTCTTCATTCTCAAACAAGACACAAGTCAGGGGCACATGGACTGACTCGGTCTGAACCCCAAAGCTCAGAACAACACGGATGAGGCTGCACGGGGAGAGGCTGCAGCTGTTACAACTTGGAGCCATGGGTCACCTGACCTCGAATCAAACCCAGTCAACAAGCATTTATTGAACACCTGCTAGAAGTGCTGAGTATGGTCAAGACTTTGCTCTCAAAGGCTGATCCATCTCCACGGGGTGGACAACAGAGGGGCTGCTGTTCCCATGCAGCTGACAAGGGGAAGAAATCCCAAGGAATTCAAGGACTTGCTTTAGGGTCAGGATGTCTATGGCAAAGTGGGGGCCGGACTTCAGGCCTCCTGCTTTTCAAGGTCGCACAACTCCCCACCACGTGCACAAGTGCCAAGAGACAACATGCTTTACTAATGTGAATTTTGAGGGACAACAGCACCCTTCTTCTTTACCTGCCTCATTTGTCAACCAGCAGGCCAATAAGCAGGGACCCCACCAAGACGCCCAGAGGAGACATGGACATGGTGCAGGACCACAGCAGCAGCATGACTTTCTTGTCCGTGAAGGCTCCGTGTCGCTCAAAGTAGGTTTCATTATAAAAGGACTTCAAGACCTGGAAGACACTGCCCCATCCATAGACAATCAGGTAACTCGTGAGAGACCAAGAAGTAATGTTCTCAGTTGCCCCTGGTCATTGTCCTGAAGGATGTGTCTATCAACACGCTCAGGACACAATTGATTCTCTGTTGTTACCTGGAGATAAAAAAAAAGCCTACAGTATGATGGGGTGAGACGAGGACCCAGGCTGCTCGAGATGTTAACAATTCACTGCTGGGAATTCCCTGATGGCCCAGCAGTTAGGACTCCAAGTTTCTACGCCAGGGGGTGCAGGTTTGATCCCTGGTTGGGGAACTAAGAACCCACATGCTGAGCGACATGGCAACAACAAAAAAATTCACTTTGCAGAAACTTGCTGTGCAAGAGGCAACATAAGAAATATTGTTACTTCAAGACAGTATAGTACTGGCACAAAAACAGAAACACAGATCAGTGGGACAGGATAGAAGCCCAGAGATAAACCCACGCACCTATGGTCAACTAATCTATGACAAAGGAGGCAAGGATATACAATGGAGAAAAGACAGTCTCTTCAATAAGTGGTGCTGGGAAAACTGGACAGCTACATGTAAAAGAATGAAATTAGAACACTCCCTAACACCATACACAAAAATAAACTCAAAATGGATTAGAGACCTAAATGTAAGGTCAGACACTATACAACTTTTAGAGGAAAACATAGGCAGAACACCCCATGACATAAATCACAGCAAGATTCTTTTTGACCCACCTCCTAGAGGAATGGAAATAAAAACAAAAATAAACAAGTGGGAGCTAATGAAACTTAAAAGCTTTTGCACAACAAAGGAAACCATGAACAAGACGAAAAGACAACCCTCAGAGTGGGAGAAAATATTTGCAAACAAAGCAACTGACAAAGGATTAATCTCCAAAATATACAAGCCCCTCTTGCAGCTCAATATCAAAAAAACAAACAACCCAATCCAAAAATGGGCAGAAGACCTAAATAGACATTTCACCAAAGAAAATATACAGATTGCCAGGAAACCCATGAAAGGATGCTCAACATCACTAATCATGAGAGAAATGCAAACCAAAACTACAATGAGGTATCACCTCACACCGGTCATAATGGCCAGCATCAAAAAGTCTACAAACAATAAATGCTGGAGAGGGTGTGGAGAAAAGGGAACCCTCTTACACTGTTGGTGGGAATGTAAATTGGTACAGCCACTGTGGAGAACAGTATGGAGGTTCCTTAAAAAAACTAAAAACAGAACTACCGTATGACCCAGCAATCCCACTACTGGGCATATATCCTGAGAAAACCATAATTCAGAAAGAGTCAGGTACCACAATGTTCACTGCAGCTCTATTTACAATAGCCAGGACATGGAATCAACCTAAATGTCCATCGACAGATGAATGGATACAGAAGATATGGCACATATATACACTGGAATATTACTCAGCTATAAAAACAAAACAAAACAATATTGAGTTATTTGTAGTGAGGTGGATGGACCTAGAGTCTGTCATACAGAGTGAAGTAAGTCAGAAAGAGAAAAACAAATACCGTATGCTAACACATATATATGGAATCTAAAAAAAAAAAAAAGTTCTGAAGAACCTTGGGGCAGGACAGGAATAAAGACGCAGATGTAGAGAATGGACTTGAGGACACGGGGAGGGGGAAGGGTAAGCTGGGACAAAGTGAGAGAGTGGCACTGACATATATACACTACCAAGTGTAAAACAGATAGCTAGTGGGAAGCAGCCGCATAGCACAGGGAGATCAGCTCGGTGCTTTGTGTCCACCTAGAGGGGTGGGATAGGGAGGGTGGGAGGGAGACGCAAGAGGGAGGAGATATGGGGATATACGTATATGTATAGCTGATTCACTTTGTTATACAGCAGAAACTAACACACCATTGTAAAGCAATTTTACTCCAATAAAGATGCTAAAAAAACAAAAAAGAAATATTGTTGCTAATTGTATGACTTTGGGCAAGTTCTACCTCTGTAAGTCTTAGTTTCCTCCTTAGTTATAGAAATAATATATATCCAATAGAGAATTTAAGAGCTTCACTGTGATATAGTGATGGTACATTGCTTGACTGAGAAAAAAATGTTCCTTCAATGGTGATAATGATAAGTATATTAATATAAGCCATGAGCAACTACTGCAGTACCTCCTATAAAGCAGAATTAAGTGTAGCTATAAAGTAATGAGTGATTTTTTTTTTTTGCGGTACTCGGGCCTCTCACTGTTGTGGCCACTCCCGTTGCTGAGCACAGGCTCCGGACGCGCAGGCTCAGCGGCCATGGCTTACGGGCCCAGCCGCTCCGCGGCATGTGGGATCTTCCCAGACCGGGGCACGAACCCGTGTCCCCTGCATCGGCAGGCGGACTCTCAACCACTGCGCCACCAGGGAAGCCCAATGACAGTGATTTTTAAAAGTAGAGCAGGACTCATACACCCAAATGCATGGGAACAGACACTGGGTCCTGTCCTTGCCCTTTCAGGGACCTTCTTCCTGTAACTATTCCCTGTCTGTCCTGCATCACTGGTTCCTTTATTTTTTTGGCCACGCGGCATGGCTTGTGGGATTGAAGCTTGTGGACCCAGGTTCAGTCCCTGACCTGGGCCCTTCACAGTGAAAGCACCAAGTCCTAACCACTGGACCACCAGAGAATTCCCAATACACCTTTCTTTATTGCATCCTTCTCGTCACAATACAAACATGACTCTTGCCCTATAAAACCCTAACACAACCCCCCTTCTCCCTCCACTAAGCTTCATTTTTTGTTCCCCTGTACAGCAAAACTCCTTAAAAAGCTGTCTCTCCTCCACTCTGCCCATTCTCCCCGAACCCACTCCAGTCAAGCTTTTGTCTCAACTCAGCTGCTCTTGTCAAGGTCACGCATGCCCTCCATGAGGTCAAAGCCAGTGGTCAACTCTCACGCTTCATCTTTACTCGGCATCAGGGCCTGTCCCTCCCTCCTGACTCACATGCTTTACTAGGCCTTTGGGAGACTCTTTTTCCTTTGCTTCCCCTCACCCCAATCCTAACCCCTAAGGGTTTAGTCCTTGACTCCATCCTCTTTGTCATCTGCAAGTGGTCTTCCCAGGGGAAAGGCAGTGAGACTAAGGCCCAAAGCTACTGGGCAGGGAATCCAAGCCCATCTCCTCCCACCCGCTTCCCAATGTGCCTGGAAAGGATGACATTGTGGGGCGGGGCGGGGGTGTGTGTGTGTGGGGGGGGGGAGGGGAATAGCCCACAGCTCTAGTCATTCCCTGGTCTGCAGAGGCCGCCTCCCAGGACTACTAGAGGAAGGCAGCTGCTTCCGGAAGAAAGCTGGTGGCTTCCGGAAGAAAGATGGCGGCCTCCACAGGGCAAAATGGCCACCTTCTCCTGCCCACCTCTTGCCCACCCACCTTGTGCGGTGTGTTAACCACAGCGATGTTGCAGCCGTATTGGAAGGCCTGGCCAAAGGCTGTGCTCGGCGTGGCCAGCACCAGCGTGGATTAGAGGCACTGCAGGAGAGGAGGTTTACGGTCAGGGACTGGGAGGTTAGTCCTGGGACTTCCGGAAGTGGGGCCGAGGCTGGGCTGGAAGTGGGGGTGGAGGACCCCAGGCCATGTCCAGGGGAGTGGGGGAGGTGCCGGAGGTTGGGGGGAGTGGATGGCATCATTTCCTGTTCCTTGAACGAATCCCCCTCCTTAAAGATACAGCTATGCGTCTCCTCTGGGCCTGGCCCTGGATGAAGTAGGGGAAGCTTCAGGAAAAAGGTCCAGCGTACTGTGCCCTTGAGGAGCTTATATTCTAGTGAGGGGAGGCCAAGGAAACAAAACAAAAACACAGACAAGTACAAGACCTCCAAATAACGATAACGCTATGAGGACAATAAAACAGGTAATGGGGTAGAAGCCAATGGGGGACAGAGAAGGGGGCTCTCTGAACAGGTGCCTTTAAGCTGAAACCTGAAAGGATGAGGTGGGCCTGTGAGCTGCTGCGGGAGGAGTTTTCAGACAGAGGAAGCAGCAAACAGAGGCATGGCTTGCTTTTCACTCCTGGACAGGCCCTGGGGAAAACCAAGGCAATCACGTTTCCATGGCTACCGCAGCACCCAAGGTAGTTCCCGGGAACTGACCCCCGGGAACTGACCCCCGGGGCCAAAGTCTGAGGAGGGGCCAGCAGAACTGGGGCAGGGTCTGTGGCTGCCTGAGTCGGTGCCACCCAGGGCTCCAAGAAGCCAGCTGGTGCAGAGCCGTGGCCCCAGACCATCCCCCCCATCTCTGCTTGCCTGTTACCTGTACCTCTGACCCCCACCCCCACTATCTGCCTGACTGCCGACAGCCCTCAGCCCTGTGCAGCCAGCAAACCGGCCAGGCAGACAAAAGCAGGATTTGGGCAACTTCAGAGGCTGGGGGAACGGGACGGGGACAGGGGTCTCCCACACTTCCCTAGAGCTGGACTCAACCCCTCCTCTCTTGTGTCTGAACTGGGATGTTTGGGGAAGCTGCTTCCCCCCCACTGCTCTCCCAGGGCTGGTGGCTCCCCAGGAAAGGCAGGGGCAGTGTTGTCCTCTCCTTGCTAGAAGCATTTCAGGGGTCTTCCTCTCCCTCCACAGTCCCCTCACCTGGTGGCAAAGGAACAGTGGCAGTGACAGTTTCCTAGACTTGGCACTTACCCCTTCCCTGGGGTGGGGTGGGTGGAGGAGTCCCTGCCCCTTTTTTTCTCCGTCCTTGTTCAGCTGAGAAAGAGGTGTGCTCTGCCTCCCAAGTGACACCTGGGTCCTGCTCTGTGTTGACAGCCTGGGGCCTGTGAGACTTTATTACCCTTTTGGTCTCTGGACCCTGCTGACTTTCCCCAGGAGAATATTTTCCTTGGACGTGTTGATAAGATAAAGATTCACACTCAGCGTGAATTTTGTCTTTGTCTCCATCAAGTCTCAAACCAGAAACTCTCTGGTTGCACCAAGGAGAAGAAAAACACCACCTGCCCTGGGTCCCTAGAAATGAGGTGTCTTGGAAACCAAGTCGGGCCTGATTGCCAGGATCATTTATGCATCTCCTGTGTTATCTCTCCATCTGTGCTTCCTCTTACGAATTTGGACTAATTGTCCATTTGGGGGAAAGAGCAAACTAAATGCTTTTAAAGAGCTACAACTTAGTTATTTCTACTTACACTTATTAGTATTAAATAAGTCAATAAAATATTGAACAAAAAAAGTGCTTATTTCAGAATTATCACTATTAGAAAGAGAAATATCATATGATATCACTTATATGTGGAATCCAAAAAGAAGTGATACAGATGAACTTATTTACAAAACAGAAACAGACTCAGAGACTTAGAGAATGAACTTATGGCTACCAGGGGGGAAGGGTGGGGGAAAGGGATAGTTAGGGAGTTTGGGATTGACATGTACACACTATTATATTTAAAATGGATAACTGCTGATCTATATTTCTATTTTTGTGCCAGTACCATACTGCCTTGATTACTGTAGCTTTGTAGTATAGTCTGAAGTCAGGGACAGATGAATGGATAAAGAAGATGTGGTATGTGTATATAATGGAATATTACTCAGCCATAAAAAATGAAATTGGTCATTTGTAGAGATGTGGATGGACCTAGAGTCTTTCATATACAGTGAAGTAAGTCAGAAAGAGAATAACAAATTTTGTATATTAACACATATATGTGGAATCTAGAAAAATGGTACAGATGAAGTTATTTGCAGGGCAGGAATAGAAAGGCAGATGTAGAGAACGGACGTGTGGACATGGGGGAAGGGCAGGGTGGGATGAATTGGGAGATTAGGTTTGACATAAATCCACTACCATGTGGAGAACAGTTAGCTAGTGGGAACCTGCAGTATAGAGCACAGGGAGCTTAGCTCGGTGCTCTGTGATGGCCTAGTTGGATGGGACAAGGTGGGGGGAGGGAGGTCCAAGAGGGAGGGGATGTGTGTATGCATATGGCTGATTCACTTCGCTGTATGGCAGAAACAAACACAGCATTGTAAAGCAATTATACTCTAATAATAAATAAAAATAAAATAAAATGGATAACCAACAAGGACCTACTGTATAGCACAGGGAACTCTGCTCAATGATACGTGGCAGACTGGATGGGAGGGGAGTTTGGGGGGAAGTGGATACATGTCCATGTATGGCTGAGTCCCTCTGCTATGCACCTGAAACTATCACAACATTGTTAATCGGCTATACTCCAATATAGAATAAAAAGTTAAAATAAAGTAAAAAAAAAAAAAAGGAATGATCTATATTAGCAAAACAAAAACGTAGGGAATAACTGGATAAATTATGACAAATCAACTGGAATGCCAGGCTGCCATTTCAAGGGATAATTATGAAAATTACTTAGGGACGTGGAGATATGTTATGAGCGTCATGTTAGGTGACTAAAGCAGAGTACACTTGTGTGCCTGGGTAAAAACGTGTTGGCACGTGGACAGCAGCGTGACGGCACATGGACAGCACATGACGGTCACCGGGATAAGAGAACATGCGGGCCTTATTTCTCCTAACGGTCTGCTCATGACAATTTAGGTATTCTCCCAAGGGCTACATGTTTTGTCTGCTGTGCCCCTCATCCCTTCTGAGGCCTTGCTAGCAGAGTGTTAACTCTTGGGAAAGGCCTGGGCCCGGGACACTTCCCTACCAAGACATGAAGAGCCCTCACGGCCTGTGCTGGGCTTTTCACTCTGGGAGGGACTATCTTTCCGTTTCAGGCTCAGTGTGCACTCCAGGGTTCTGCTTAAAGTACGTTCAGCAGTGGCCAAAGGCAGGCCCCCAGCTTCTGTATTTCAGCCCTCACGGGGTGGGGCGGGGAGAAGGTGGGGTCCTCCCACGCAGCACAAAGTGGGGCGTGTGCAGCCTCCAGGTCTGCGCATCCACTGGCTGGGGGGTGGCGGATGCTTGGCCGGGAGCTGGATTTGGCACGTGCTCTCTCTCCTCTTTTGCAGTAAGTAGACGCTGTACCCCTTGAGCATGGTGTGTGAGTGCTCTGTCCTCAGCAACCTTGAATCATGCACTCATCTCTCCCCTGGGGGGCACCTCCCTGCCTTTTCACCTTGGCTGCACAGCCTGGTCCCCAGTGAGCAGTGAAATCTTAACATTTCTATTTCTACCACGTCTGTCCAAGCCCATCTAGGCTTTTTCTATCACGTCCCTGAAAGTTCTTCCAGCCTCTTTCCATTGCCCCACGCCAAAGCCACGTCCATATTTTTAGGTATTTGTTACAGCTTCCCCTGCTTCTCAGCACCAAGATCTGTATGAGTTTCCTGTGGCGACTGTAACAAATTACCACACATTTAGTGGGTTAAAACCACACAGATGTATTACCTGACAGTTCTGGAGGTCATAAGTCTGACAGGGGTCTCAGTGGGCTTAAATCAAGGTGTCGCCTTTCTGGAGGCTGTAAGGAAAGGCCATTTCTCTGCCTTTTCCAGCTGCTAGAAGCCTTCCTCCATCTTCAAGGCCAACAATATCAGACTGAGTCTTTCTCATGCTGCTGTCTTTCTGGTTCTTCCTGCCCCCTGTGATTACGCTAGTCCCACTTGAATAATCCACTGCAGTCTCCCATCTCAGGGTTAGCAGACCACAGTTATCTCTCAGTTTGTTCCTAAGGACTCTCGAATGCTAGCCCACTCCATCTTTCCACTTTATCAGCCGAATTCTGTATCCTTTTGGCAGAAATCACAATACCTAGTCACAATGCTTACAGTCTAATAACATTGATTCAACACTGTATGCCTCCCCTCCTTTCTCTGAGTCAACCGCAGCAACAAAGTCAAGCTGATGGCAAAACCAGGCTCCTTCCTGCTGTTCCTTCTGCTTGAAACATTCCTCCCCCAGGTCTCAGGTCAAATGTCACCTCCTTGGGGAGGTCCTCACTAGCACCACCCTTTTGAAAGTAATCCACACCCCTCACCCGGCGCTCTCCACCGCTTTGCCCTGAGCACTATCTGAAATGACCTCCAGTATTTGCTTACTTGTATTTTTGGCCATTGGATCCATTACATCCACTGGCTGGCACATAGTAGGTGCTCAACAAATATTTGTTGAATGAGTGAATGTCCTTGATTCATGATGCTCCCTCCCCCACTACCCTCCAAACACCTTATCCTCCCTTGCTATACAAATCTCACCCATTCTTAGAGGCTCAGCTCACCACATTTTCCTTGAAGACCACTCCAGGTCACGTCCATTCAGTCAACGTTTACTAAGTGCCAACAAGTGTCAAGCTCCCAATCAGCTATCGGAGCTGCTCAGATGGTTAAGACAAGGCTCAGAGCAGACTCAAAACTAGACACAACAGTCTTCTGTCGATTCTCATTGCCCCATAATTCCCATTTGCATGTGGTTTGCATCTTCCTGCCTAGACTGTAAATTCCTTGAAGACAGCAGATGCCACATAGGCAACTCTGCCGTGTCCCAGTGCTGAGCTGGATGTTGGGTGACTGGAGAGCCCTCAGCAGCACTTGATCAGCTGGTTAAGGAATAACAGGGGAGGGGAGGAAGAGGAACCATCCACGGGTAAGAGAACCAAATCACCACGCACTTTTACGATGAAACCCATGCAAGTGAGGGTCAGAACGGCAGCCACCTGCCGCCTCATTCTTCCTCTGGGAACTGAGGAACCAGCCCTCGAGGAAGCTGATTGAAGGTGGCAAGACTGTCACTTTCATTCCAAAGTGGGACTTCAGACTCTGCCCTCCAAGCTCTTCCATAACAAACATCGCCAGCGCTGCAGCCCTCCCATTCCTGAAGTCTGTCTGCTGCTGGTTAAGTGACATCAGGACAGAGGGCAATGTCGTGAGGTTTCCATGAAGAAAAATCTATTCGATTTAGAGGACTGAAATTTATTCTGTGGTCACATCCTCCCTATATAGTAAAATGTCCTTTCTTTTAAATCACCTACTTCTCATTATGATAGTAGTTGAGAGTTATCATTATTATTTTAGGTTTTTTTTTTTTTTTGGCCACACCACACAGTGTGGGATCTTAGTTCCCTGACCAGGGATTGAACCCATGCCCTCAGTAGTGAAAGCACGGAATCCTAACCACTGGACCACCAGGGAATTCCCTATTTTAGGTTTTTACTTACAAAATAAAAAGTAGGCAGCCCAGCGCTAGTTCACCCAGTTTTGGTCTGTGAAATCCAGAAGTGTGGAAACCACTGGTGAAAGCTACCTGCCTCATGGGGTTATGAACGTGTTGCCTTGCGGCTGGCAACTCCTCCAATTATGCTCTCCCTACATCATCTCAGCCTCTCGCTGCTCTGCTCTCGCTCTTAAAATCCTCCCGGCCAAGACTCATCGATTCAAAACAACACCCTGCTGCGTGCTCTCGGCACCGTGGATACACAGCAGCGAACAAACAGGGTCTGTAGCCCCTCACCGCCATCCCTCAGGGCTAACTGCCCTGACCTTGACTGACCTTGAACGGCATCCACGGACCTCCCATCTCCCCACATTTTCTAATGGAGTGGCTCTTTAAATTGCAAATCGGATCAGAATTGTCTGACTCAAGTCAGCCAGTGACTTCCCCTCCCGTTCAGAATAAAATCCCCAATCCTCCCGGTGGCCTGCTGAGTCTCTGCCAGCTACCTCCTTCCTTTCCCTTTCTGCTGCAGCCGTTCCACCGACCTCTCGTCACTCCCGAGCTGCGGCCAGCCCTCTCTCACTTCAGGACGTTTGCACCAGGCCGGTGCCTGCGCAGATTCTCTTGTGGCTGCCCCCTCCCTCCCTCAGGGAGGCCTTCCTCCCCCTCCCTGGAGAACAGCCGTTCTCCACCTGTCACCCTCACGCTACCCGATCTTTCTTGATCGCACTCTCACTCAGTGACATGGTTTTCTTCACTGTTGCAGCCCCAGTGCCTGGAACACAGTAGATGCTTGATAAGTATGTGTGTTTCCCCCAAATCTACATGCTTGCTCTTCCGGCTTCAGAGCCATACGGTCAACTTCCTTCTAGATGTCTGCTGTGTGTTCCGTGAGCTCCCCCATCTCAACAGGTCCAAAACTGTTAGTCTTCTCCCAAAACCTGCCGCTCAGCTCCCCAAACCATTCGCCATTGGCCCCTGTTAGAAACCTGGCACGTATGCCAGATGCCTCACCTGCAGTGGCCGAGGGCCCCTAACTCCCACCCAGTCTCTCTGAATTCTCCCTCACTTCTCAGCCTCACCACTGCTGGCTTGGCAGGGTCCTTATTATTTCTCACCAATCCGTCTCCCTCCCCAAGTCCTGCCTGGTCTTGTTACTGCAGCCACACTCTCTGAAACTCAACGGTCACGTACCACCAGGTTTATCTTTTTTTTTGGCTGCGTTGGGTCTTTGTTGCTGCACACGGGCTTTCTCTAGTTGCGGTGAGTGAGCAGGGGCTACTCCTCGTTATGGTGCATGGGCTTCTCATTGCGGTGGCTTCTCTTGTTGCGGAGCACGGGCTCTAGGCAGGCGGGCTTCAGTAGTTGTGGCACGTGGGCTCAGTAGTTGTGGCGCACGGGCTTAGTTGCTCCACCACGTGGGATCTTCCCGGACCTGGGATCGAACCTGTGTCACCTGCATTGGCAGGCGGATTCTTAACCACTGCGCCACCAGGGAAGTCCCGCCACCTTTATCTTGAGGACAAGGTTCAGGCTCAGTGTGGCTCACAGAGACCTACAGAATCTAGCTCGGGCTTTCTGGCTTCACAAAGCTACCTGGCGTTCCCCTCAAACCCTCTCATCTCTCTGTGCTGTTCCTCGCCTGGAATGACCATTCTTCTCTTTCCTACTGCATTTTCTCGTGGAGAAATCCTTTTTGTCTTTCCTAATTCCCCATCTTCCTTCTGTGCAACCACAGCACCAGGCCCATCTTTTTCTCCTCCTGTTGTATTTTACCAACGCATGTAAGTCCACATATCTATAAATATTTCTGTGTGTAGCCACCTGTGTCTCTATTCAGCTGAACAATATCTCCAACTCTAGTCTATTACCACATGGATCATTCTAGACTCTCTCTCTTGGCTTATCTGTAATTTCCCACTGCAAGAGTGAGATGGTTCCCAGCATCTGCCATCCGCTTACTTGTTTAATCCCAGTATTCATGCAGAGTGGGGTCTCTCACTGTATTTTGCCTGTGTGTTTATTTGTCTACAAGATCAACATCCCAAGCGCTTAAAAATAACTAAGTGCTTAATACACGCCAGGCACTGATCTAAAAGCTACAAGCATAGAATTTAATTCTCATAACCAACCATGTGAGGCCATTACTATTAGCTCAACCAAAAAGGAAACTGAGGTACAGAAAAACCAAATAAGTTGCCCAAGTCGCTCAATTACTAAGTGGCAGAACCGTGGTTGACCCCAGAGAATAGACCCGCAGAATCGTGAGCTCCAGAGCCTCCCCTGGGTTAGAGGTGCTGCAGGTAACATGAGCGGAATTAATAATGCCACAGTCCCTTAATTCTGACGTTCTGGCCTTACTGTTTCTCAGCACTGCGAGCTGCCATCTATGGTTGTTTTCTGTGCCCCCTCACACTGTAGGTCCCTGTGGCAGAAGGTAAGGATGGTTCAACCACAGGATCGTCTAGGCCTTCACTATATTTGTAAGTCATGGAATTCACCACTTGGGGAGTCCCCATTCCACCCCCAAGAACGCTGCTCCCAACCCCACCTCTGTCCCACCGGCCCCTGGCCTCTGCCTCCCTAACTCCCGGGAGATTTCACATCCTGTCAGAAGCCTTTCAGCAGGCGTCCCTCCACTTCCCTTCCTACGCCTCAGTTTTCTCCACCTTTTTGTACACACCCTCTTCACACACACCCCGCCCCCCTACGAAAGCCTCTAGCTCTGCTGTGTGTGTGTAGGGGGCACTGCCTCTTTCTCCCGACACCCTTTCCTGTCCACCTTCAGGGACCCTCGGTGTTCGCTATGCACCTGAACTCATGCAGAGGCTTCCCCAACCTTAAATCTTAAAAATCTCAACTTTGCGACCACCTCATCGCTCACTCCTCCCCTTCTTTCAGCAAATATCGTCTGAGCGGCCTCCTCCATGCCAGGCTCTTCTAGGCAGTGGGGATTCCGGGATAAACAGAACTGGCCAAACCCCTGCGCTAAGGGGCTGACACTCCAGTGCAGGCAAGCTGTTTGAAGGAGCAGGGAATGCCCCTCGCCTTCCACCGGCTCACAGAAAAGCAGCACGTCTTGGTGAAAAGTGATCATATTTGTTTTATTGAGTATACAAAGGCAATTCTATTGTCCTCTAATAATATAATTTGGGAACAATAATCTCTGACTTGGTTAAAGTCTCCATAGGGACCTGCTTCCCAGATTCCTAGACTTCATGACTCACGACATCATACTTTTCAAAACTAGTGTTTCTGGAGATGGATCTGACAAGAGGATGGATTCCACCCTGAACACGGGCCCGTGGCTCCCGGAAGACTACGGGATTGGAGAAGAACTAGTTTCTTTGGCCACGTTTGAGTCCTTCCATCTCAACACCATGGTAATGGCTTTCATTATTAAGAGCCGGTGTTGCCAGGAGCCACACAATGGCTGACCCAGCATGGCTGAGGGACAGCTGCCCGGCATGCCTTGGGGTTGGTGATGGGTCAACCTGGAAAGAGACAGCCTGGCTTTAAGAACTGCACAGAAGCCCTTACGACAGTCTCATCAGGGCCTGCCTTCCACACCGGACTTGTCCTAGTTCTGGATTCATAGCCCAGGAGGGAAGCTCCACGCAGACCTGATTCACAGGCTCCTCCTCTCGAGTTACTGCCCCGCAGTAGAGGGCGGAAAGTCCTTTAGCTCCTCCTTTTCTGGGTGCACCTCTGACATTTTGTTCATCTTGGTGAAGATCTCATTGATTTCTATGAAGGTCTTGGACTTGGTCTCGGGGACAACCAGGAAGGTGTAGATGGTGGTGAGAACACATATCATGGCAAAAATGATAAAGCTGTAAGCTCCGAGGCCCACCTGTGGGAGGGGAGAGGGTTCGCGTTCTTGAAAAGGTTCTCGATTTACTGCTTGGGTATTTTGGGCCTCTGGGGCCCCTGGGTGGCACTTACTTGAATGAATGGGAAGATCAAGCCCACAGTGAAGTTGGAGAGCCAGTGGACACTGCCCCCCACCATGTAGGCGGCCGGCCGGGAGGACTGCAGGAAGATCTCGGTGATGAGCAGTGCGGGGATAGGACCTGGGGAAGAAGAGGAAGAGCTGTCTTCCCTGCCGGGCGAGCAAGCCCACAGAGGGTCCTGGAGCCCCTGCCCGTGCAAGGTTCCAGAGGCATCCGGCCCAAGGCGGGGCAGTGTGTCTCCAGGACTCCTGGTCTCGTGGAGAAGCAGTGTGAGAAGTCACCTAGCAAGAGTGGGGCACAACAGGCGACATCCTGTGATGTCCCCAAAGGGGGCCCATGACCACCTGTAAGGCTCTCTGTGCCGACCACACGGGCACCGTGCTCCAGCCTACACAGGCTGCTTTCCTGTCCTCGCTCAAAGCCCTCTGCCACAAGAACACAGGCAGAGAAGCCATTTGGGCCGAATTCGCCCCTCCCTGGAGCCTCTCTAAGGAGCTCAGGCCAGCAGTTTCTAGGGCTGGTGGTACAGGAGGGGGCAGTGAAACCACAGAACCAGCTCTGGGGTACATACTGGGCCCAAGGGCATGTCCTATGACATAGGAGATGACGCAGGCGATGCTGACGTAGGGCATCCAGGATATTGTGTCCTGTGGGGAGAAAACAGAGTTGGATCACACCTGGCAAAGCGGAGACAACCTGGGACGGGAGCGTCAGGACTCTCGGTTCCCGGAGGGCCAGTAGCTCTGCCTGGGTTGGGAAGGCGGGCGCCAGGCACCTCCTTCTACAAGCAGCGCCACCTGGATGCCCCTGGAATACCGGCTGGAAGTGGGAAGTGCGCTGCTGGGGCGGGGATCGGGGCTGCACGGGATCCCCAAGCAGCGGACTCGCGCATGCGCACGAGGGTGCAAGGCCCCCCTACAGGCGCCCCCTTCCTCACCTGCAGAGCCAGGGCGGCCGTCAGCACGCAGCAGGCGGTGAAGCAGATGGAGAAGCCTAGGAGGAGCAGGAATCTCCTCCCCAGGAGCTCCACCACGAAAACCTGGAGGGAAAGGGCGAGGAAACGTGGGAGGCTCAGCAGGCCCACCTCCCCTGTGCGCCCACCCGCCCGTGTGTGTGTGTGTGTGTGTGTGTGTGTGTGTGTGTGTGTGTGTGTGTGTTCTTGAATGGCCAGCGGGCCTCCGCACTGCGCAGTCCAGGGGCCCCATTTGTCACACGGTGGCCCTGGCACAGGTAGTGGTCCCCAGTGTGAGACGTTGGAGAAGAGCCACCTCTCACGGCGGTAGCTTCCGGAGTGGACGGTGGGGACGGGCCTCCATCTTTGGGGCCACAGGCTACCGCCCCCCCCCCCCAAGAGACAGGCTGGCATCTGAGGACAGCCCACAGGCTAGAGAGGAGGGACCGAGGGGCACGTCGCCACTGAGCTCCGGGCTCCTTCCTGGGCCAAGACTCCCCACTCTCAAGGTGCCCTCCATCCTTGGTGGCAGACAGGGACTCGGCTCCCGGGGGCACTCACGGCGCAGACGGTCATCAGCACGTTCACTGCGCCTGTGCCCGCCGTCACGTACTGGACATCCTGTGCCCTCACCCCGGCGCTCAGGTAGATCTGGTCTGCGTAGTAGTATATCTGGAAGGCCACCCCCGAGGCTGGTGAGGCCGGCCGGGCAGCCTGGACCCCTCGGCGGATCCCTCCCCGACCCCGACCCCGTGCCTGCCCGCTGCCCCGGCCCCGGCTGCCCTGGTACCGCGTTCACTCCCGACAGCTGCTGGCCGCCCATGAGGACGACGATGGAGATGACCTGCCACCTCAGGGACCTCATTCTCAGCAGCTTCAGCACGGAGATGAAGCCCGCGGCCTTCTCGGCCCTGTCCTCCTCCCAGATCTCCTGTGTCTCGGCGTCCACGTCGTCCCAGCCTCGCAGTTCCCTCAGCGCTGGGGGAGGGAGCAGACAGGGCGCTGGGGGCTGAATCACGCAACCCCCCGCCCCCCAGCAAAGATGCCACAACCTGCGTCGTTTCTTCCGGTCTCCGGGGAAAGCCTTACCGTTTTTGGCAGCCACGTCATCTTTCTTCTGAATGAGCAGGTACCTGGGGCTCTCGGGGAAGAAGGGCAACAGAAGGAGCTGCAGTGCCGCGGGGATCCCGGTCACGCCGAGGAGGATGGGCCAGCCTGCAAGGAAACCAGTCCTACGTGAGAACTGGCGCCCAGCCTCCTCTCCTGCTTCTCTCCGCCTCCAGCCCCACGGAGCCGCTCTGGCCCATTATCCTGATTGGTTTTCTTTGGAGCTGGAGTTTCTTTCTTCTTTTCCGTCCCCAGCACCTAGGATGGCGCCTAACCAAGAGCGGACACTCTAAATACTTAGAGAATGGATGCTGACGAATAGCCACTACCCGCCTATCAGATGGACAAAGTGAAAACTTCTGACAACACCAAGCACTGACGAGAATGTGGGCAGGTGGGAAGTGTCCACACCGCTGTGTGGACACGTGGCATCTTTAGGGGACAGTCTGGCAGGAGCTAGTGATGCTGGACACCCACGTGCTCTAACCCAGCAGTCCCGCTCAGGAACGCACGCCTGGGCCACCAGGACACCGGAAGGACAAGGGCAGAGCAGCACTGATAATAGAAACAAAACCCAGAAACAAGGCGAATGTCCACACAGTAGAATGGACGCATACATCTTGGTTCATTCGTAAGATGGAATTTTATACTGTGGTGAAAATGAAGCAAGTCAGGACAGGAGCCAATCCCACCAATGTGATGTTGGGTGCAATGTGGTTCCACACGATGTGGTTCCACAGTATTAAGTCCGGAAACAGGGAAAATTAACTCTGTCTTCTAGAAAAGTGGTGAAACTCTTCTAGGGAAGAGTGAGGATGCGATGATCATAAATGTTGGCACAGTGGCTCCCTTTGGGGGCGGGAAGGCTGTGATTGAGGGGCGCACAGGGGGCCGGCGTGGTTCTAGTTCTGGGCCCTTATGTATGTTACATCACTCAATAAAAACGGTTAAATAAGTGAATGAGTGGTTCAGGCTCCTTCTAGGAGCTGTGAATGCCCGACTCACCCCCTTTTCTCCTATGCAGGAGGTGATAACTGCAGACATCTGCGTGCCAGGCACTAGAGTCTAACGGCTTTTCACATGTAGCCCACTTCCCCATCATAGCAATGTCTGGAGGCAGGTACCAGGATCAACCCCATGTTACACCTGCAAACACTGAGGCATGGAGGGCATGTAGCTCCCTTGCCCGAGATCAGTTATTTAGGAGCAAAGCCGAGATTCGAACTCAGGCACATCGAACCCTGAATCCCCATCCTCCCAACCTTCTCCCACCTCTTGGCTCTGAATCCAGGGCCTAGCTGATCCGGGTCCCGCTTCTATCACCCTTGCACGGACTACAGCGAGTATGGACGTGCCAGCCATTCGGGCCGTTGCCATCTGCCCTCTGGCCCCCACCCCGCCCCCGACGCTGAAACTCTTCTCATGAGATCTCAGTGACCGCTAACTGCCAAACCCAGACACCCTGTTCCAATCTTGACCCCCGTGACTTCTATGCAGCCTTTGTGCTGTGGCTGCCCACTCGCTTCCAAGAACTCTGACTATTCTCTCTGGCCTGCCTTCCTTCTTCACTGAGTACCTAGAATGTGCCATGAATTGCGCCGGAGATTCAAAGATGAGGAAGGCCAAGCCCTGCCCTCCACACTCTTGTCTAGAGGAGGGTACCGAGGGCTGGTTAGTCACCATAAAGGATGGAGGGACAAAGTGAGAGTCCACCACCACACCTGCAGCTCCCTGCATGCACAAAGAACTTTATGCTTCCATCCCCTCTGCCCACATCTGGAATGCTGGTCCTACCCGCCCCCCCAAGCCCAGGCCCTCTCTGAGACCCCCTCCCTGGGTGGAACCATGGCTGCCTCCCACACACCACAGAGCACTTCGCAGGTGCCAGGGATCCGTGGCTGTTTCTGGGTGCAGCTGGTTGGTTACATGCCATCAGCGGGGGACAGGAACCTAGCTCCTCCACTCCTGGGCCCAGCTCTTTACAAGGGCGATTGAAAGGTGGGAGAGCTGGTAGTTAAACTCGGACTCAGGCCTGCACTGCCTGCATTTGTGTCCTAAGGAGACATTGGACATGTGATCCAACTTCTCTATGCCTCAGGTTCTGCACCTGTAAGATGGGTATAGTAATAGTACATGCTTCATAGGTTGTTTGGAGGATTAAATGGATTATATAAAAGACTTCATGTCTGGCCCATACGTTTTGACTGGTGCTTTGTTAGTGGTGATTTCCCTTTCAGAGGTTTGAGACCCAAGACGAAGAAAAGGGAGGTCATGCAAGAACAACGACAGTTATGAGTTGCTGTGCACCTACTGTGTGCCAGGCCCCAGGCTCTTGGGGTGGGGGGATGTGCAGCTCTGAAGTCTGGGTCTGGTGTGGATACCAGCCCTGAGACTCACCACCTCACCCACGGAGGCTGGGTCTTGTGACCCTCTTTCCTGGTCTGTGATAGGATGATCGCGGGCCCCTGGGCAGCTGCATTGCTGGGAGGCTCCAGTGCAATGGTGCCGGAGGCCTTAAGCACAGAGCCTGGCACCCTGGTGGCCGTCATTACCACGCCCCGGGTCCCTGTGTGACAGCCACCAAGCAACAAGAGAAAGATAGTAGCACCTCCTGCGCCCTCACAACTCCCTCATCCGTGTCCCAAGAGGGTCTAGAGAACGTCAGTCTGTCCCCACCAGCTTGTTCAGGCCCGCTCTGGGCAACCTCCAGCTCAGCACCGTGGGGTCAGGGCTGTGCAGGGGCCCCGTCGCTTAGAGAGAAAAGACCAGCTCATAGGAACGGGCTGGGGGTCTGAGGTGTCCTGAGCTCACCTGCTTCGTTTGCAAGGAGACTCCGAAGACCCAAGATCTGGGCCGCAAGGATGCCGACGGTGATGAAGAGCTGGGGCACCACCCCCAGGGCCCCCCGCAGGTTCTTAGGGGCCAGCTCCCCTAAGTACATAGGGACGACATTGGAAGACAGACCTGGGAGGGAGGGTGAAATAAAGACACCATCAGGAAACATTAGTCTGGCAGGGATGAGCTCTGTCTTCAAACACATTTATTCTTCCTCAGCAATCGCATTAGTTGGGCTGAAACTGTCTCAAAACTGCAGGACTAAGCAAACCACCCCTCTTGCAATTCTTAGGCCTTTTAACTTTAAGAGAAAATAGTCTGACCAAAGAAGTTCATGGACAGTGCGTTTGCTTCCAGACTGGTGTCACCTGGGGACACAGGCCACCCGGACCTCAGGTCTTCCCTCCTGATTGGCTTGGTCTCGGAGAGGAAGAGCCCCGGTGTGGTTAGACTCTCTCTCCTCTCTTGCTCCTTCGGGGGGAAACCTGTTACTAAAAGGCCAAGGACCCCTGCCCACCAGTTTTACCTTCTGAGACTGTATATTACATAATAAGCTGATGCACAGACATCGAAGCACAAGCTTTATTTGTCAGTAAGCACTGAAAACTTAAATATATATTGTAGACTAACTGCATTCTGGGATTTGTGTAATGACTGAACTACTTCTGACTCCTCAGTGTTTGAACTTGTTGGTTTTCCCATCTTACTGATACCTGACCCCCTTATGAATAGGTGAAACAATTTAATAGGCTCTAAAGTATTTTCACAGATATTATCCCATTTAGTTCTCCTCAAAGTCCAATGAAAGGTTGGGGGTCTGGGAGGAAGGTCAGATGGGTTGTTACTGGTCCAAGTGTCGCACGTGGAGCCAGAGGCTAGCTGGTGCTCAGAGAGACGTGGGGTCTGAGAGGGAGGCTGTGGCCAAGGGCAGACCAAGGGAGACAGTGTGGGGTGAGGGGAGGCTGGAGCCGCTGGTGATGGGAGGGTATTTTATAGAACTGAGATAAGAGGAAACTGACGGCCAAGTTTTCAGCTCTGCAATTCTGCTCAAGGGCATCTCTGCTTAGTATTTTATTATTATTATTTTTGGCTTTTTTTTTTTAACATCTTTATTGGAGTCTGATTGCTTTACAATGTTGTGTTAGTTTCTGCTGTATAACAAAGTGAATCAGCTATACATATACATATATCCCTATATCTCCTCCCTCTTGCGTCTCCCTCCCACCCTCCCTATCCCACCCCACTAGGTGGTTGAAAAGCACTGAGCTGATCTCCCTGTGCTATGTGACTGCTTCCCACTAGCTATTTTACATTTGGTAGTGTATGTATGTCCATGCCACTTTCTCACTTCGTCCCAGCTTACCCTTCCCCCTCCCTGTGTCCTCAAGTCCATTCTCTATGTCTGCGTCTTTATTCCTGTCCTGCCCCTAGGTTCTTCAGAACCTTTTTTTTTTTTTTTAAGATTCCGTATATATGTGTTAGCATACGGTATTTGTTTTTCTCCTTCTGATTTATTTGACTCTGTATGACAGACTCTATCTAGGTCAATCCACCTCACTACAAATAACTCAATTTCGTTTCTTTTTATGGCTGAGTAATATTCCATTGTATATATGTGCCACATCTTCTTTATCCATTCATCTGTCGATGGACACTTAGGTTGCTTCCATGTCCTGGCTATTGTAAATAGAGCTGCAATGAACCTTGTGGTACATGACTCTTTTTGAATTATGGTTTTCTCAGGGTATATGCTCAGTAGTGGGATTCTGCTTAATATTTTAAAAGGGGCATCACAGTTCATTAATTAATACCAATTCTTTCTGATTTTCAGACAAAGACAGACAGTCTTTAGAGCAGCTCCTAGGTGTCTTGTGTGGTGGACGGGGGGGACACTGCAGGCCCAGTGCCCAAAGGGCTATGGAGAAAGCGAGGCCCTCATGTTGCCCGGTCACCATTCAGGCCCTGGTGGTCGCTTCTCAAGTCCAAGTGCTTCTGAACTTAGTTAATAGCAACACTGGAGAGACAAACACCAGGAGGTTTGTGAAGAGATGGGATTCCCTTCATGTCGGTGGAGAACAGTCTCATTCTGTCTTAAAAACAACTCCACGGGGCAACCCCCGGCCAGCCTGTTCTGACACCAAAGCCAGAGAAGCAGCTTTTAAAGTTTAAATTCCGTTAGTGAAAGTCTGAAGCGATCTTACCAAAGATGTTGACTAACAGCAAACCAGCAAACTGAGCATCTGGGGGTCCAAGCTGCATTGACCCTGAGCCCCCTTGGTCAGAGTGGCCGTTTACTTCGTTTTTAGGGTGTCTAAGTACCACGGGGCTTGATGACACCCTTTCCTGACTTTTCAGGAAATACGTGAAGGAATGAACAGCAAATAGATTAGGCTTCTGCTGGAGTTCTTCAAGTATGACCTGAAGACACAGGGGGTTCCTGACACCTTTCAGGGGGTCTGTGAGGTCAAAACTGTTTTCAGAACCGTCCTGAGATGTTACTTGTCCTTTTCATTCTCGTTCCCTGACCAGTTTTCCAGAGATCACACGCCCTCTGACGTCACACCAACAGAACACAGAAGCAGGTTTGAGAACCTGGCTGTCTTCTGTTAAGTCAGACACTCAAGAGATTTGCAAAAATGTAAAGCAATACCACTAAATTTTTTTGTTTAGAAACTAGAATTATTTTCATAAAGACATGTAATGGGCTTCTTAGTGCTATCTTAAAACGAATTAATACCTTTCTTGGTTGCAATTTCTAACATGGTAAATATTGATCAGTATAACCCATACGAGCTCCTTAGAAGCCTCAATAATTTTAAGAGTGTAAAGGGGTCCTGAGGCCAAAAAGTTTGAGAACTGTTGACCAGAAGTCATGCTTATTTAAAAGCAAAGGTTGGCTGGGAATTCCCTGGCGGTCCAGTGGTTAGGACTCCGTGCTTTCACTGCCGAGGGCCTGGGTTCAACCCTTGGCTGGGGAATTAAGATCCGGAAAGCTGTGTGGCATGGCCAAAAAAAAAAAAAAAAAAAAAAGCAAAGGTTGGGATGTTAAACTGTGATTTTTCTATTGGAGCCTAACATTTCTTTTTTGGAACCAGCTCTGAATTGTTGGCTGGCAATAGAAACGTCACAGCACCTGTCCGCTGCTGACAACTTCCAGGAATCGTCCATTTTTCATAACGCTGAGCCCGGCTGCAGGGAAAAAGTGCAGGAGCAGGGCCAGGCACCTCGGGACTCCTGGCCAGATGGTAGATGAACGTCCGGTGCTCTCAGGGAAAGCTAGAATGAATGAAGTTTGCCAGGGGGCCCATCAGTCCCTCCTTGAGGTGACCTCTTCTGTCTTCGGGAACCTTGTTTTCCTCTTCATCTCCCCAGCCCTGCAATCCCTCGCCACTTCCCCCAATACCAGGCTCCTTGCTGTCTCCTCTATTGTCAGTAAACTCCAGGGAAGGGGTTTACTGACATCCAGCCAAATTATCCCTTCTTCATCCCCATCCCTGTGTTTGGAAGGAGAACGAGTCACTTGAAAATGCCACAGCCTGGTGGGGGGCGAGTGAAGTGTCCAGGGTGCAGCATTTCCAGGGGCGCTTACCCTTGGGGGCCCACCCTGCAGTGCACGGCCCCGAGAGTGGGCACCTCGCTTGCCTCGACGGCCCTGGCCCTTCTGCCTACAGAGGAAGCCAACCTGAAGGAAGGCCACGGCATGGCTGAACCATGTCTCTTCAGTCTGAAGCCATCATGGGGGAACTTTCTATAACCAGGGAAACCCGGCCTAGGCAGAATGGCTTTGGAGAGGTTACTACCATTAACTCTTTTCTGGTAGAGGGATTCATGCATCTGATAATTTCTCAAGCTTTTTGGACCACAACTCATGGTGCAAAATACAGAAATACATTTTACATCCAACTTGGTTCTCACATATGTATAAAGATAAAGAACTGAAACAACGTTTCAAAAGACAATCCTTGGGCCTCCCTGGTGGCGCAGTGGTTGGGAGTCCGCCTGCCGGTGCAGGGGGCGTGGGTTCATGCCCTGGTCCGGGAAGATCCCACATGCTGTGGAGCGGCTGGGCCGAGAGGCCCACGTACCACACACAAAAAAAGACAATCCTTATCTTTACTACATGTGACACAGTCTACCCTAGTTAAAAGCAAAAAAAAAGAAAATACTGTTTGCTGATCCACCAACTGATCCTGAGACAGGCTGGGATCTGGGACCCTTTGCTGCAGTGTTTGCACCTGGACAAACATCTCCTTGAGCAACAAGCTGCAGAGAAACTATAAGGGACTAAAAATAACTGTGTGCATGTGTAGTTGGGGCAAATTATGGACAAAAAGACCAAAGAAAACCCAACTGTCACCTCTGAAGAGCCAGGGGAAAACACTGGATGTCTTGAGCAAAAGCAGTGTACTGCGCATGCCCCCTGCACTCAACAGCACAAAGGGGTGGGCAAAACACCCAAGCCACCCCTCTGGCCTGATGCCTGGACACACCTCTTCCCTCACCCCATATAAGGAACGAGCTCGCCCCCCACCTCGGGGAGTGAGCAAGGGAACTGTTACTTGTTTTTGCTCCCTCCTGCGGCTGCAGGGACCCCAGCAAAGCCTTGCCTGTATTTCTTGTCTGGCCTCTAGCCAACTTCTGTTGATTGGGGAAGGCCAAGAACCCTGGTCAGTATCAGTCCCAGCCTGCAGTTTAGAAAACATTGAGATAAAGGACTGGTTGGAAGGACCAGTCCTGTCCTAAGATTCTGTATCTCAGTCTTTCAAAGAACAGCTTTCTTCACAGGAAACTCCACAGTGAAGATCTGCCCGCGGTCCACACACATCCCTATCACGCAGGGGCTTAAGCGTCTACCCACAGCAGAGGTGTAGGAACAGCGTGACCCTATATGCTTCAGAGACCCCAGACTGGTTCAGACACCAGGTTCCTGTTCTCCCTCCCTCTGACCATCCCGAATCACAGAATGGTTTACCTGCACATATTCCCACCAAAAGTCTGGCCACAATTATCATCTCAAATGACTTGGCAACTTCACTGCATCCCATTAAGATCGCAGGCACGATGGAAAAGATGTTGTTGAACAGCAAGGTTCCTTTTCTGCAGAGGACAAAATACCAGTCGGTTTGGTTTAAGGATCTGCCACTCCTTTAACAAATGTTTGCCGAGCACCTACTCAGTTGCAGCAGTTGCTGTTGTGTTGTTCGATTTGCTGTTGACCTAAGACGGATACAGGTCCAGTGCATGGCCTGGTGTGGGAATATTCTCTGTGGGAGCAGATGTAAATGACCCAATGCAGAGGGCATCAGTAGTGAGGAGCAGAGGGAAAGGCTCCCATATTACAATACAGTAAAGGGTTCTGCAACCATAAACTAACATGATTTTAGTGTAATCTTGAAACCCAGACTGGATGAGGACATTAAAGGAAAGGTTTAGGCCAATCTCACCTATCAACATAGATGTGAAAATCCTAAATGAAATATTAGCCAATTGAATTCAACAGCATATATAGGACTCTTTCAAGGTTAAAAACACCATATTAAAGATTGTACTGGGGAAAAATATAGGATTATCAATTGAAGTAGCAAAACAAGTCAATAAAATTTGATATCTATCATGATTTAAAAGAAAACCTTAACAAACTATAAAAATGAGGGAACTTATGTAAGCTGATAAAGGGTATCTCCTGAAAACCTATAAAAAAATCAAACTTAATAAAACTTACAAAACAGTCCAATTTAAGTCAAGACTGGAGTAGGACTTGGGCCCTGGAGAGCCAGACAAAGGCAAAGGGAAAGCTTCTCTGGAGAAGCCCCTCCCATTGGGCTCCCCAGGAGTCCCCCAGCCAGGGACCCCCACCCCCTGAGATGAAGCGTCACCATTACAGGACACACAAGACAATCCAACACCTGCAAGAGGCCGCACATACAAACAGCACAGCTTCAGACAACAGGATTAGATAGAAGCCATCAAATATGTTTTAAATGAGTGGTGTCATAAAATAAGGAATCAAAAGCGTACTATAGAAAGAACAAGAACATGCATAAAGCAGAACTACCCAAAACAATAGCAAAAAAGATAGATTTTAAAAGCAAATGAATAAAACTTAGAAATGAAAAATATAGTCATTGAAATAAAAACGTAGTAGGTGAATTGCAGCTGAGGAAAGAATTAATGAATAGGAAGGCAGACCTGAGGAAGTTACATAGAAAGCAACAGAGAGAGAGAGAGAGAAGATGGGAAGTATGACCTATTAAGATAGGGAGGATTATAATATCACTAGTCACAGTAGCCAGAAGGTGGAAGCAACCCAGATGTCCATCGACAGATGAATGGATAAACTAAATGTAGTATATTCATACAACAGCATTATTCAGTCTTAAAAAGGAAAGAGATTCTGAATGCACCTTGAGGGCATTAGGCTAAGTGAGATAACCCAGTCACAAAAGGACAAATCTCGTAGGATTCATTCATGTAAGGTCCTTAGAGTAGTCAAATGCACAGAGACAGAAAGTTGATTGGTGACTTATGGGAAGATAAGAAAGGGGAGTTATTGTTTAATGGGTACATGGTGTCCGTTTTTGTAAGATGAAAATTATAGAGATGGGTGGTGGTGATGGGTGCAGAACAGTGTGAATGTATTTAATGCCAAAAACCTGTACACTGGACTTCCCTGGTGGCGCAGTGGTTAAGAAGCCACCTGCCAATGCAGGGGACACGGGTTCGAGCCCTGGTCCGGGAAGATCCCACATGCCGCGGAGCAACTAAGCCCATGCGCCACAACTACTGAGCCTGCGCTCTAGAGCCTGCAGGCCACAACTACCGAGCCCGCGTGCCACAACTACTGAGCTCGTGTGCCTAGAGCCCATGCTCCACAACAAGAGAAGTCACAGCAGTGAGAAGCCCACGCACCGCAACAAGAGTAGCCCCCACTCGCCGCAACTAGAGAAAGCCCGCACGCAGCAATGAAGACCCAAAAAGCCAAGGAAATAAATAAAATAAATAAATTAAATAATAATAAATAAATAAGGCAACGGATTGAGAAGACATGTGCCGGATACAAGAGTACAGTGTGGACGTTACTTGCACAATGTGCTCAGAAGTGAAATTTCCTCCCAGCACCCTCTGTGCCTCCTTTTTCCATGTGTGACGAGGGGATGGGGCTTTTGTAAGGATTAGTGCAATTAGTATCCCCTAAAAGCACTTAGGATAGAGGCTTGCAAGTAGGAACCCATCAATTAATTGTTAGCTGCTACTGATATTTAAATAACACTGATAAATCTTTAAGAAAACCACAAACAACTGAATAGCATTTATCACATTTTCAATTGGACTAGCAACTGTCAGCTCCATCTTCAGACCAGACGGCTAGTCCTTCACTCAGGAGAAGCATCCTGCAGATCTGTGACTTGACTGACGCTCTGCCCACCGGTGGTCCACAGGGAGAACTGTGCGTTCAACACCAACCTCCCAGCAAGACTTCAGGACCTTAGATCCTGAACCACAGCTTGTATGTTTGTATTCTCAGATTCTTTTTGAAAAAGACCGGAGAAGGGACCAAGGTCTGGGGTCTGGCCTTGAGCTCACTAGATCGGGGCTGAGAACGGGCACTTTACCTTAACCCGCCTCCGCGTGCCCATCCTCGAAGGGAGGGGCCTGGAGGGGAAGAACCCTTAAATACTGTTCATAACAAGGCTGCTTGCTCTCTCACGCCCAATTTACCAGGGGGGTGGGAGGGCTTAAGGACCTTTCTTGGAATCAAATACAGGATCTCTGATGCTTCTAGAATTAGGGGCAAAGATTTAAGCTCTGCTCTTGCCACTGATGACACTCACAGTGAGGGTCGCCCTGGGACCACACGGTCTCACACTGAAGGGCTTGACGTTAATCTCAGCCATTTCAGAGTTTCACAGGAATTTAATTTGGGCTGCATTTTGCCTGTAACTGGATTCCAAGGTGAAAGAACAGAGCAGTTAGCTTGTGTTCATTTAAGAAGCAGAGCTCAGGAGCACCAGTCTATGGTCTGAACTGGGCCTGATGTCTTGGCCATGCCATCTGGCATTTGACTCGTCTAAAGGCCAAAAGGAAGTTTTGGAAAGGACGATTTCAAGGCAAGAGAGGGTAAGAGCGGGAGTGAGTCCTGATCTCTGAAGCACTCTCTGCTCTTTCCATGCCCACCCCAGACCCTGAGACCCATCACCCCCACCCAACTCCAGCCCTGAGACCTTCATTGCCTAAGTCCCCAAACACTTGGTCAATGTCTGGTCTTCTTAACCACATTAGGAAACAACCACCAGGGAAGCCCAGGAAACAAAAATCATCGCAGCAATCATTACCTGGTTTTAGGATAATGATTTCTGCTTTAGGCCCAGGTTTTAAACTCTGATGCAGTCTATGAGTTTCAGGGAGTTGAACATTCACCTTGCCTTACCTGCCTAATGTATTCACCAAGGGGCCGACCATGAGGGAGCCGAGGAGGCCTCCAAAGGGAAACATGGACACAGAAATCGACCACAGCAAGGTCAAGGAGAATTCGTTTATGTATTCACCGATTCTGTCATAGTAGGTCTCGTTATAAAATGCTTTCATGAGCTGGAGAGCAAAGCAAAACAGAACACCAAAATAATTTGAGCTGGTTTTGCAGAAAGAACAGTGTAAGTTGTTGGGCCACCTGATGGGATGAGCTGGGCATGTTGGAACATCAACACGATTAAGTGGAGGAGAGGAATGAAGATTAACAGCAATTAGCAGGGGGCACCCACGCCGGGGCGGGCGGCTGGGAGGCCTCTGATGGGCAAGCTGCTGGGGATGTTTCTTTTTTTTTTCTTTAAAGAATTTGGTTGGTTCTCTTTATTATTTATTTATTGATTTGGCCACGCCCCGCAGCATGTGGGATCTTAGTTTCCCAACAAGGGATCCAACCCGCGCCCCCTGCAATGGACGCTTGGAGTCTTAACCACTGGACTGCCAGGGATGTCCCTGCCCAGGATGTTTCTAACCCCAGAAAGGAATGACTCCAGGCTTCCAATCACGGAATCAGTGCTGGATGAGCCTGGCCCCTCCAGACTCTGCTGTGGATTACGAGGCTGCGGAAGATCAGAGTGCCCCCAAACCTACCCCCCACCCCTGGAGGCCAGCCCACCATGTGTCCAGCCAGGCCTGGCTCTCCACAAGAACCTGGTGCGTCCCCATGACCCTGTGCCTGTGCAAGTCCCTTGGGCTTGCGCTGTTTATTTCATGGGTTTCCTCCACCCTTCACTTGAGGTCCCACTGTGTGCCCTCAGCGTCTGTACAGTCCCACCCTAGTGGCCACCCGGGGAACCGGCTACTCCAAACCCACCTCCCCGTTCCCGGGGGGCTGCGTCTCGCCCACCATAGCGACCTACCTCGGCAGGGGAGTTAATAGCGGCCACGTTGTACCCATACTGGAAGGATGACCCAAAGGCAGCTATCAGCGTCGCCAGGGCAAGCACTGGTGTCAGCCTCTGCAGGAGGAGAGATCACGGCTTTAGGTAAGGAAGCAACCCGGGGCTCCAGGGAGCTCCTGATTTACTCAGAGTCTTGCAGAAAGATGGATGTAATGGGATCTGAAGACCCGTGGTCTTTCAACCACTCCGTGTCTGGAAACCTACCCTCCACGCACCTTGGGTGGAGCAGGTTTCTTTGACCGTAGCACTTAAGCCTGGATAATCCTTTGTTGTGGGAGGCTGTCCTGTGTGCACTGTAGAGACACACCTCACCCCATCTGGGACAACCTAAATGTCTCCAGACATGGCTAAATGTCCCTGGGGGCAGGTGGGGAATCACCCCTGGTTGAGAATCACTGGGTCTCAACGAAACCGAAGGGTCACCCCCTCCAACACACCACCTATAATGACTGAGCTGCTCCTGCGACATTCCTGTGCAGGACTGCCTCTGCTGATTGCAGCAGATGCACTCAGGCACTGCTGCAAACACAAACCCCCCAAAAAGTCAGAGAGAAAATGTGAAAATTTTTAATTTTTTAGGGCCACTGATTAACTTCCTTTAGCCTCTGGACTGTTGCTCTAAGAGGCAGAAGGCACGGTGAAAGAAATATTTAAATATAGACTTCTGGGGACTCTTAAGCACACACATCCTGTGACGATACCCCCTTTGACACCTGGGTAACTGAACACTCATTTAAGACAATCTTTAATGACACATGGGAATTCATTAGTAAAAGAATGAAAATTGGGAGAAAAATAAAAGTGGAAAGAGCTTTGCTCTTAGAATCTATGGATCTCAGTTTGAATTTGCTCACTGCCACTTTCTGGCTTAATTTCTGTGATCTTCAGTTTCCTCATCTTTAGCGTTAGGATAATAACATCTCTCGGAGTTATTGCAAAGATTCATTATGGAAGCGTCTAGCTGTGGAGGTGAATCCACTGACTGGGGTGGGCCTGGGCTCTCTGAACCCACCATTGACGCCCTTCGTCCTGTACTACAACCGAGGTCCCCATCACATGAGACTCAGCCCCTCTGGTGGCGAGCTGAGGTCCTCATGTCTCCCCTGGGCAGCATCCCCCCGAATCTAAGGGGGAACCTCTTGAGAGAGGCAAGTAGGAGCAGGACAGGCAGAGAAACAGTGGGCACCTGGGCCTCGCCTCATGCCCGGCGGGGACTGCTGAGCTAGTGGCCCCCTCCCCGACCCCACAGAGCAGGTGCAGGACCCGCAGGAGTCCTGGTCAAGAGCAGAACCGCAAGTGAAACTTTGCCCGTCTCGCCTCTTCCACCAAATAATTAACAAATGCTTAATTCACAGGAAGTTTCTGGTAAAGATGATAAGAGCCACAGACAAGGCAGCCTATCAAGGAGCAGCCGGCTCTGGTTTCCAGTTTCTCCTCAGGCCCCACCACCCCCTCGGGCCAGGGGGGCAGCAGGTGACAGAAGTGGGGGGAGCAGGGGATGGTGCCCAGGAGGGGAGGCGGGTTCCAGGGCTGTTGCTACACCGTGTTTTCTAAAGGCAGGGGGTACACAAGTAGGCATACCCACCCCACCCCCAAAACCCCACCCAGGAGGTAGCATGGGGCCAACCATGTTACACTTCACCTTCTGAAGTGCTCTAGGTATTCATTCATTCATTCATTCATTCACACATTGAGCACCCACTGTGAGCCAGCCATGGTTCTAGGTTCTAGCTACTAGGGATATAGTGGAGAAGAAAACAAAGATCCCTGCCCTATAGCTGTCCTATTGCTTGATTTGGTGGAAGGGAGGAAGGAAGGAGGGGAGGGAAGGAGGCGAGGAAGGAAAAAAAATGTTGATTAAAATTTCTCCTCTTCTAATTCCCTTCCCAGTAAATGATAAACTATAAATGCACCAGGCTTCATTCATACTGCAGGTGCAACTCCAACATTCTGCTTTGATGGGTCCTAAGGTTTGAAGTCCTTAGCAAAGCTCAGTGGGGGAGCTGGCTGGTGTCCCAGGCCTCATGCCCCAGACTGGGGGGATCCTGCCAGGTACGTGGATAGCCAGCTCTCTGACTGCTTTTATGGGATTCTAGCAAAAATTATCAGAGACCTCACGCTGTAGAGTGTCTAAGCCTAGAGCACATAATTCAACTTCTATTCCTTGGCTTCCTCCTTGAATTCAAGCCATAGGCACATTCTAAGAACCCGTAGGAATCAGGGCTCACCCTCTGTGGAAATAGCAAAGACATTCTGGGTAAGTTCTCAAGTTCTTACCGACCTTGCTGGTCCAAATGCCTTCATTCTTATGAAACAAAATTATTTTTAAGGCAGGAAAAGAAAAATTTAGCATAAAATGTTCTCTGCCATTTAAGCTACTATCCCCTCCCCTTTAGTGTGCATTAAGCATATGCATTACACATTAACTAGATCCCCTTAGAAGACACAGGAATGCCTACTCACACAAAAAAAGAAAGGAAAAACAACAACAACAAACAATACCCTCCTGGCACCAGCAAGCTAAATCCTTAGGAGATAACATTCCTTTCCCAATCCTGTAAGGGGCCACAATAACTCACTACTCATCTTGTTAGACTATGTAAACTGTCATATGTTACTTTGATGTATAACACTTCGTCTCAAAAATTATATAACTGTGCTCTGACTTCTAACAGGAAGAACAGTCCTCAGAGCTTTCTTTTTTTTTTTTTTTTTTTGCGGTACGCGGGCCTCTCACTGCCGTGGCCTCTCCCGTTGAGGAGCACAGGCTCCGGACGCGCAGGCTCAGTGGCCATGGCTCACGGGCCCAGCCGCTCCACGGCATGTGGGATCCTCCCGGACCGCGGCACGAACCCGCGTCCCCTGCATCGGCAGGCGGACTCTCAACCACTGCGCCACCAGGGAAGCCCCCTCAGAGCTTTCTGAAAGACTGGCTGCCAGGTTATAATCCTCAGGTTGGGTCGAATAAAAATTTCCTTTCTTAGATTGACCGTTGATTAATTTTTTTTCATGGACGATGCAATAAACATTGCATTGCATATTTACTGACAGCTGTCTATGATCTGTGTACCATGCTGTAGTCCAGTGAGCAAAACAGCTGCCCTCAAGAAGACTGTGGTCCAATGGGAAAGACAGACATGTTTTTAAAACTTCATAATAATTTAATAATGAAACTAGAACTGGAGTAAGTTTTATGAAGAAAATCCACAGAAGTGGTTAAAGAGGGGAGTCAGGAAAGTGACTGAGAGAGGATGGGGGCCCGGGTAGGGGAGTGGCTGAGGCAGGAGAGCAAGAGGTACCAGCTTTGAGGACTATTTAGGAAGTAAAATCAAGGGATTCGGTACCCCTTGAGAAAAATGGAAATCAAAACCACAACGTGATACCACTTCTCACTCATTAGGATGGTTAAAACCAACAAGACAGGTAAATGTGTTTACGAGGATGTTGAGAAAATTGGGACCCTCTCACGTTGCTTATGGGATTGTAGAATGGTGCAGCCACTTCGGAAAAGAGGCCGGCAGTTTCTCAAAAAGTTAAACACAGCGTAAACATATGACCCAGCAATTCCACTCCTAGGTATATACCCAAGAGAATGAAAACACATATTCATGCAAACTTGATCACAAATGTTCATAGCAGCATTTTCATCATAACCAAAAAGCGGAAACAACCCAAATGTCTATGAGCTGATGAACTGATAAGCAAAATGTGGGCTATTCATGCAATGGAGTATTATTTGGCCATGAAAAGGAATGAAGCACTGATACTCGCTACAAAGTGGATGAACCTTGAACACAAGCTACGTGAAAGAAGCCAGTCACAGAAGACCACCCGGTTCCGTCGATGTGAAATGTCCACAATAGGCAGATCCACAGAGACAGAGATAAATCAGTGATTGCCCAGGGCTGGGGGAGAAGAGGAGGAGATGGGGGGAAATGCGGAGTGACTGTCAGTGGGTAGGGGGTTTCTTTTAGGGGTGATGAAAATGTTCTAAAATCGATTGTGGTGATGGATACACAACTCTGTGAATAGATATTGAATTATATACTTTAAATGGGTGAATTGTATGGTCTGGGAGTTATAGTCTCAATAAAGTTACTATATAAAAAAGGCATGTAAGAAATTCAGGGCTTAAGCTTTCTTTTTCTTTCTCCTCTTTTCCTTTTCTTTCCTTTCCAAGAGGGGAAAAAAAAGAATTTGGTACCGGGCAGGATTAGGGCATGAGGGAGGATGTCCAGGTCTCCAACCATCTTACTGAAAATGACAAATGGCTCAGTGTCCTCAAGACACGAGAGGGGACCCTCCTCAGAGGCCAAGGGAAGCCGGGACTGTGAACTGTGCTTTTGAGAAAAACTAGGAACCAAATCCCTCGTGCCCAAGGTAAACTGGCTTCCTGTTTTTCAAAATGCTGAGAACATTCTGAGACTTCAGTGAAGCAGCCACCTTCAGGGCTAGCCCTCTGACAGGGTGTGATTCAAGCTCTCTGGGAAGAAACCCCACCCAAACCATTTCTCTCTTAGGAATTTGTCTCCAATTTCTCTCTCTACCACCAGAGAGACACTCTCAGTCTCAGACTTTTCTTTGTCAGGCGTCTCCAGTCAGAATGCAAATATGCCTGGAAAAGTGAGTCCCTATGAATTATTAACACTGTAATTCACTCTATCACACTATGGAATGGACCCAAAGTTTCACAAACATTCCTTGAGGTCCGAGTGACGAGGGGAGAGAGGAGAGACAAACGTCATAACATTTTAGAGCTGGAGGGGTCAGGTGTTGTCGCTGCAGGGGGTTTACAGCGTGGCCACTGCAGCCCAAGAGCAAGGGGTTGCATCCTGCCTCTCCTGCTGCTGGCTGTGTGGCCTAGTGCCGGCTACTAAACCTTTCTGTGTCTTGGCTCCTTCATCTGTACAATGGGGACAATGATACTGCCTTCCTCACAGGACTGATATGGGGAATAAGTGAGTTCATATATGTGAAACAGGCCCGCAGCTGGCTCGTGGTGGTACACACTCCAAGCATTACACACTATATCACGGTTTGCTATCAATATTAATTATTAACAGTGAGGACCCAGACGGGAAGTTAGTAGCTCAACGACACTCAACTAGTTGGTGGTGGAGACACTCCACGAAAAATTCTGTTTTCACTTTCCAAAGCATTTTGGCATGTTTTTCTAATCATCTTATTTGTTTCTTTCAGGCCAAGAGTCCTTTTTCACGGCGGAAAGTCCCTGATGCACACCAGATTCATGTCTTTTCTCTTTACATATGAGGAACCCAAAGTCCAGTGAGGCCGTGGTCACACAACCACCAGGGCACAGCCAGCCAGGCCCTCCCCACCAGCCCTGAGCGGCCCCCGGCAGCCCAGCCTCTGTGGCCTGAGCTGCCCCCCCGCTTCCACTCAGCTCCCAAATCCCTCCTTGGCTTCACTTTGTGGTTTGAAGGTTCTTTTACAGTCACCACTGGAATAGTTCTGTTTTCACGTCTCCTGGGACACCCGGCGTATATTCACCCAAAGGGCCAGGTCTGCCCTCAGGCACCTGGGAAGGGGCAGCCTGCATCCCCCTGGATGGATCCCTGGAGGAGGCCCCCTTCCTTGGGGGACTGCAGGAGCAGGTGGCTGTGATCAGCCCATATCTTTTGCATGTGACCGTTTACTCATCTCCTTTCCAAATGTATCGTGCGTTTTCAGGGACCACCACGCAGGGTGTTTCTGTTCTTTTGCAGCCCCACCTGGGGGCACACCTGGGCGGTGCAACTCTTTCTTTTGAAGAGACGGCACAGACCAGACCAGGGCCCCCCTGACCCCCAAATCCCTGAGTTCTTATTACCTCACAGCTCGTTTTCTATAACATAGAGGCGATAACATTTGACCTAACACGTTCTTGTTGTCATGAAGTCCACAAGACAATCCCTGTGGAGTGACGCAGTAATCTCTAAAGCAGGCAATCTCGTGGGCGAGAGTGCTACTGGCATCTCGTCAGTAGACACCAGGGGTGCTGCTCGACATTCTACAACACCCAGGCCAGCCCCCCATGGCCAAGAACTATCCGGACCCCAAAGTCAGTAGTGCTCTGCTCTAAAGGATGGTCACAAAATAATAACACTTACGGGGGATCCACTCTGTGCCAGGTAATTTACCACACATGGTCTCATTTACTTGTTCCAGCCTCCCTCTGAGGTGGTATGGTTATTATTCCCATTTTATAGGTGAGAAAACCAAGGCACAGAGCAGTTAAATAACTTGCCCAAGTTCCCACAGCTAGAATAGGATGGAGCAGGAATGGATCCCAGGTACTTCCACCTCTCAGACCTGTCCTTAATCTGTGAGCTACAGAGCATGGACCCAACCTGTCTATGGCAAGGCTCTCCTGTCCACGACTGAATAAATAATAATTTGCACAAATAAGTACCTCCCCCATCAATATAAGCAGATGCTGTTGTGATGAATAAAATGCAAATTTCTTAAAAGTGTTAATAAATTTATGTTACCTTTCTGTCCTTATGCACTTTCCTCAATCAAAAGACTCTAGGACTTCCCTGGTGGCGCAGTGGTTAAGAATCCGCCTGCCAATGCAGGGGACACCGGTTTGAGCCCTGGTCCGGGAAGATCCCACATGCCGTGGAGCAACTAAGCCCGTGTGCCACAACTACTGAGCCTGCATGCTGCAACTACTGAAGCCCACACGCCTAGAGCCCGTGCTCTGCAACAAGAGAAGCCACTGCAATGAGAAGCCCGCGCAGCGCAATGAAGAGTAGCCCCCGCTCGCCGCAACTAGAGAAAGCCCGTGCGCAGCAACGAAGACCCAACGCAGCAAAAAAATAAATAAATAAAATATTTTAAAATTTATTAAAAAAAAGACTCTAAAAGTACAACAGCAATTATATGGAGGGCAAGGGTGGGTGGGAAGAGGTGCAGAAAAATCTTTCGTCTCTAAAAGAAAAGGATTCAGATTATCTAAAAGGGAGGGAACCTCTGCTACAGATCTGAGTTCAATTCAAATCCTGCAACATCTTTTCTATCTTCTTTTCGTACTGGCTTAGTTCTTCACCTGCTGAAAATGTTAGTGAAAATGCCCTGAAGTGAAAATCAAAACAAATCAAAAAACTCTCACAGGCTCTATTGTAAGGATTTTGTTGCTGGTTTCCGAAGCCCTTCACCTCAAGTTCTTACGGTGAGGGAAGTTGTGACAAACTCTTCCTTTGAGTCTCATCATTTCGGTTCCAGCCCAAAGAACCTCTAAATCTCAATGTGTCTAAACGTCTCCTCTCTCTAGTGCCTGTAAAAGTCCAGCTGCTGGGTGAGCTCTGAGGGGCAGGTGCCCCAGTGGTCCTCGCCGTGCACAGAGCTCCGAAGGGCATCCCCAGCAACGCCGAACAGGCCCTGCCGTGGGGCTGCCGCTTGCTGTCTGGACAGCAAACTTACCCCTTCCCTCCTGACTGCGTCCTCTTGCTCCATCTTTGCTCTGGAAGCGCAGGGTCCTGCTTATTTCCTTTCAGCCCAAATAACAAATGCACTGAATGGCGAGAGAAGACATTCTGGCTGTACTTTGGCCAAGCCAGGTAACAGCCAATAGCATTTTTATAGGCGGGCTAAGGCAGAATAACCCTTTCGGGAACCCAGAGGTTTGTCTCGTTTTCGCTTCTTCTTTTAAGGGAGATGTCTGGGGTCTAACTCAGCAAGTGGGCACCCCCCAGGGACTGCAGGCGCAGTGCCTTCCCGATTGGGACAGTCTGCGGCATTTCCTTACTGCGAAAGTCAGGCTCGTGGTGAGTGACTGGAAGGGTTATTTCCGTCACAAACACGTGGAAAGCAGCAGGTTCCAGTGACCCTACAACACAGCAGGTAGCATGGGGGCAGGAGATGGGGTCATTAGAGGCTTCTCAGGAGTGGTCCCTGGCAGGAAGCCTGCAGCCAAATCTCCCTACGAGGCAGTCGGCTTTCGCCCAAACTGCCACACAACACTTTTCTCAGAAAGTGTATTTTCCTTTTTAAGGAACTCAGAGTCGCCTAGAGATGAGATTTTCCGTGTAATCATCACTATTGCAAAAGCAGTGAATATTTCAAATCCCTTTATCTGCAGGGCAGGGAAAGTGAGTCACAGCTGCTCGTCTGGGTCCTCCATGCGTGGCCAGGCCCCTGTCGGCCCCCTGTGCTCAGCACGTGTGCGGCTGCCATGCGGCCACCACACCAGGTCAAGTGGCCAAAATCCAGGGCAGGCTCGCAAAGCCGACGGGCTTTCATCTTTCCAGGGCACGTTCCCTGTTTTATTTGCTGTGGCGCAAATGCAGTTAATGTAGTCACATCTTCCCCTGTTCACCTTCAAATGACAGTTAACTGGGGGTCCACTGTGTGTCGGGCACTGGTCTTGGCATCAGTGGCAAACTCGGGAATTGTCATCAGGTGTCTCTGTGTGGGAGGCTGAGAGGAAGGTGACAGCGTGTGTGTGTGTGTGTGTGTGTGTGTGTGTGTGTGTGTGTGTTAGTCCCTGCTTCCCCATTCACGTGGGGGGGGGGGTTTGGGGGGATAGGGAGGTGTTGGGAGCAGTGGGGGTCAGGACTGACCATTTCCTTTCTCTAACTTCATTTCCTGTCCTTTTTCTCCTGGGTCACAGCCCTAATACCATGATTTCCCACTGAGGTTTGGCAAGACCAGAGGTTCCCAATTATTTCAAAGAGTTTTGAAAAATTCTGCAAAGAAAATGCACTTTAGTTGCAGGGCGGTGGGCGGGAGAGGGGTGGGGGGGTGAAGGGAAGGGGACAGGTTGGGAAAGCAAAAAGAGCTGTCAGAAGTTTGCCACCATGGGTCATTGCCAGGTCCAGAGGAAATCAAGAGAACCACTTCTAGGCCCAGAGCTTCCACTTCGCTCCCTGGGGAGCTGAAAGCTGAGAGATGGGGCTGGTGTCGGCCGATGCAGACCTCCCCTCCCCCGGCCTCGACCTCCCACCTGGAGTGGAGGTGGTGGGAGGAGCCGGTGGCCCGGCCTGGGCCGGAGGGGGCTCTCCTGTCCCGCGGAGGGGAGGGGAGGGGAGGGGAGGGAGGGGGAGGGGGAGGGGAGGGAGGGGGAGGGGGAGGGGGAGGGGGAGGGAGGGAGGGGGAGGGGAGGGGAGGGGAGGGGGGAGCCGCAGTACCTGGCTCGGCGGCCCCGGGGCAGCACAGGTACAGCCTCGGCGTCACCAACGCCTCAGCGGCGGGAGCGCAGCGCGAGCGGAGAGAACGCGGCGGGGAGGCCGCCGGGATGCTGGGCCGTGGGGCGCTGTCCCCTCGCCCCTGCCCCGGGTTCCCCTCAACCCTGCCCGCGGCCTCCTCAGCCCGGGACCCTCGAGCCCCGCGGCGGCCAGTAGACACCGAAGGAGGGCACCTGGGGGCCAGGGAGGGCACCTGGGGGCCCCGGAGGGCCGGGAACGGTCGGGAGTGGGCCCAGAGCTCGGGGACTGTCCCCACCCAAGTCCTCTGTGTCCCCTGCCCGGTCCTTCCAGGCCCCGGGACCCGGGCACAGCAGCCTCGGGGTCTCAGGCCGCCTTTAGGCCCTTGGGGGAAGGGGGTCCTTTGGGCGCCCAGGGATCTGGGGGCTCAGAATAGGGAGTGGCCCACTGGTCCGAGGCAGGGACTGTCCCTGCTGGGGTCTTGCAGGACCCTAGCGTCAGGCCGACCTGAGGTGTGTGGGCCGGGCTCGCCCACTGCAAGTGTCTTTTTGGTTTTGTGCACTTTCCACGTTTACTTCTTACCCGCGGGAGCCGAAAACGGGGGCGGGGAGGAACAGGGTGTCCCATCTCTGGCCCTGGCCCTCCCCACCCTGCCCTTGTCTCTGTCCTGCCTGCACTAGGAAGGGGACCTGCCAGTTGAAACCTATTTTTGCCTTGGGGTTTAAAATGACAATAATAAACAACACTGATTAACCCAAGGATATTTTGGTTAATTGCACATAGCAGGCCAAGGTGTGTCACAGGAACACGTACTAATGTTTCCAAGAAACGGACCTGTGCTTGAAACTACCTCTGTTGAGAGCCAAAGAATCACTTTTAAAGTCAAAGGAAAGTGACCAGACCCGCGTTCTGCCAGGGCCTTCCTCACTTTCTCTTTCCCATCTTCCATACAGTTTGATTCATTACAGGGAAATTATATTAGGATTTTATCGTTGAGGGAGAAAAGGACCCAAAGCTAGTTTTCCTCTTTCTTCGAGGGCTGTGTGTTAGGTCCACCCTAACCTGTCACAGTGGGGAAAGTGCTTGCTAAGATCCTTGCTTGTCAAGGATTCTGACGTGAAGATCTGGGTCCCAGATCTCAATTCCCAAATCATTATTATTAACATATATTATTACTATTAAACGTTATTATTAACATAAAATGTAAATATGTTAGCACAGGATTTTAGAAGACTTATCAGAATCTGAAAACAGTGGTTATTCTGGGATGTGAGATTAGGAATGGTTTCAATCCTAGCATATGTTTACATTTATATGTACTGAGTCTACTACTGTCCTAGAGGGGGGATACAACAGGGTGCAAAAAAGAAAACAAAGCCTTGTCCTCAAGCAGCTTAGACTCCAGTTAAGAAAGCAGAATTCAGTCAGATAAATACACTGATGAATTTATAACTGTAAAAGAACTCTAAAGAAGGGGGTTGAGGGGCTGGTCAGGGAAGGCTTTACAAAAGAAGTGAGCTTGGGGCTTCCCTGGTGGCGCAGTAGTTGAGAGTCCGCCTGCCGATGCAGGGGACACGGGTTCGTGCCCCGGTCCGGGAAGATCCCACATGCCGCGGAGCGGCTGGGCCCATGAGCCATGGCCACTGAGCCTGCGCATCCGGAGCCTGTGCTCTGCAACGGGAGAGGCCACAACAGTGAGAGGCCCGCGTACCGCAAAAAAAACAAAACAAAAAACAAAACAAAAAAAAAGTGAGCTTGAGCTGAGATGGGAAGGAAGGATGAATAGAGCTTACCTAAGCAAAGGGGGGTCGGGGTGGGGACGGGGTGGTGGAGACAGCCTTCCAGATAGGGAATAGTATGTGCCAAGGTCCTGTGGTACAAGAGAAATTGCAATCAGTGTAGCTGAAGAGCACAAAGCAGAAAGGAAGGCTGGATGGAGAAGGAGGCTGGGGAGGTAGGCAGGGCCAGACTGTATTTAGCACTTGTAGACCATGTGAAGGAGCTTCATTTTTGTTCTAGGAGCAGAAAGAAGGCCTTAGAGGGTGGAGGGTGACCAGATTTGTGTTTTGAAAAGTTTACTGTGGCTGCCTAGAGGAGAACTGATGAGGGGACAAGAGACCAGTGGATTTGGGGAAGAGGAGAGGGAGGTGTTCTTTGCTGCAGAGCAAGTGAAATATGCCAGTGACTTGGACCTGCGTGGTGGCAGAGATTAGAGAAGCAAATGCATCTGAGAGACATTTAGGTTGTAAAACTGACAAAACTAGGTGACTGACACCAAGGGCAATTAAGAGGATTTTTGTATTACTTTTAAAATAAAACAAACAATAAAAATGGTCTATCTGAAAATGAAGCTTTTCAGAATTAAAAAAAAAAAGTTTGTATAGGAAAATTTAACCAGGATGTAAGCTGTTGAATTAGCATCACAAAGCAGGTCGGCAAATCCCTGGGCTCTTCTTGAAACCGAGCAGGACCCTGTGGTGCTCTTGGGCACAGAAGCCTTTCTGTCCCCCCCCTTTCTTGTTTGTAGGGAACAGACTCCAGCCTCCATGACCGTCCCTCAGTTCCAAAGGGCAGATTTGAACAGTTGCCAATCAGGGACGGGAGGGGATGCAGAGACAAGGGAGGAACACCCAAGAAACAATAGTGCAGCCTTGGGGCAGGTCCTGGTTCTGCCTCAAGGGATGCACATGACAATATCTTTAAGCTCTTTATGGAACTAAAACCCCCAACAAATGGAAGATGTCAGCATTCTTCATTCCAGAGAAGCTTTTCAAGAAGACCACATGAGGCCAGATTAAAGGAACCACAGAAGCTCATCAGATTACCTGAGACCAGATTAAAGGAGTACAGGCTCTGCACACACCCTAATCTTATCAGCAACCCCATCCTTGAACTATAGCTATAAAACTCCTCACCAAATCCTCCCGGGTTGGGACATATAGTTTGTGAGGGGCACGAGCCCACTGTGTCCCCCTTTGCCTGGCAAAGCAATAAAGCCATTCTTTTCTACTTATTCCAAAACTCTCCGAGATTTGGCACTAGCACACAGATACCGAGTTTCCGGCATCATTCTGAGACCAGATGATACCAGGACTTTAAGTCACTCTTGGTCTCATCTCTACTAGGAATGTTCTGGAATTTTAAAGTTTTATCGTGGGCCTCTATTGTACAGACTGCTGCGGCTCCCCCAACCCATCCTCAAATCCATTTGCCCAGTCCTTCTAGTAATAGAATTTGGGGCAGGACCTGAGGCTGCCCAAAGGAAAGACTAGGTTTCCCATCACCCTTGCGGTTGGCAGGGACATACGACAAGTTCTATCTAAAGCGACGTATGTGAAGGTGTCGCATACTGGCTTGTAAGAACCTTTCTCTCTTCTTTGTTCCTTTTGCCATCCTGCTGCCTGGAATACGGGTGCCACCAGCTTGGGCCACAAGGTTGAGGCCACACAGGACAGAGCAAGGAGATGGAAGGAGCTTGGGTCCCTTCCCCTTCAAAGTGCTGCTCCTGCCCAGACCACTGCCTGGACTTTCCATGAAAGAAAAACACTCCTCTTTTTCATTTTCTGTCACTTGCGGCCAAACCCATTTCTTACTGATATAACCATCAAACATTTGCCTGAAAGTCTGTTAGGACAGAAAATGGGAAAGGACCCTTGAAGAAGCTGTGAAGACATCTCTCTCTCTCTCTCTCTCTCTCTCTCTCTATCTATCTATATATGTATGTATGTATGTATTTGTTTGTTTTGATACAGCCTAAATCGGGTTTTAAAATGTGATGACATGGCTCTCAACTGGAAGCGAATGGCCTAAGAACACTCATTTTAAAGAAGAAAGTGAGAACCCCCTAGCTGCTGGGTGCAAATGTCAGTGGAGATTTACCCAGGCTGCTGTTTTCATTAGGACTGTATTTGTTTTTTGTGTTCAGATTTTAAAATTGCGTGGGGGTCTGCCGCAACCCTATTTTCCCCTTAAATCCTGTTATTTACTTATGTGGCATATGATAGAAAGTGGAGTTCTTTAGGAACATGTGCATCGCATTATAGCAGAAGCGCCTGCGGAGGGCACAAAACGAGGCTGCTACCAAGGTGCAGAGTGAGTGTGGATTGCTTGATTGGAGGGAGGGGTGGGAAGGCAGGAAAGAGCTCTGGGTCATCCCCATTCCAGGTGTAGATAAGGAAGAAGTAATTAGCAGGTCCCGGCATGCATCCAGCTATCTACACAGGCAGCGCTCCTGCTGTAGGGGGCCTGGTAGGATGACACAAGACTTCCCAAGCCCAGTGCCCAGTGGGGCCAGCTACACCTCACCCAGGCCTGCCTGGATTCTGGCCATCGGAACCCAACTCTGCAACGTAGGTGGAAGGAAGAGGGAGAAACCAAGCCTGGTCCAAACCTTCTTGCTCCACAGGCCAAGATTTTATCAGATGCCCCCAAGGCAGAAAGGCTGTGGCTCATGCTGACACACCCAGTGAGTAAACTTCAGAGATGATACAAGGTTCCTAAGTTTTCTTTCCAAGAATAGAATTTGACCTCACCTATCAGAGTGCCCATGCACTAAAGAGTGACCTTTGGGAATCATGGACAGAATGCATGAAAGCCAGGGGCTCAGGAAGCTTCTCAGGGACCCAAGTGGCTTCGTTGGTTACACATTACCTTGGGTAGACAACTCTTTTTTTTTTCAAACTGTGGTGAAAAACTTATAACAAAAATTGGCTTTTTTAGGTGTACATTTCAGTAGTGCTAAGTATACTCACTGTTGTACAACCAGTCTCCAGAACTTTCTCATCGTGCTAAACTAAGGCTCTAAATCCATTCAACAATAATTCCCCCCAGCTCTGGCAACCTCTGTTTTACTTTTCGTTTCTATGAACCTGACTACTTTAGTTGTTTCCTATAAGTGGGATCGTGGAGTATTTGTCCTTTTGACTGTCTTATTTCACTTAGCATAATGTCATCAAGTTTCATCCATGTCGTGAGCAAGGATGTGGAGAAACTGGAACCATTGTATGTTGCCAGTGGGAACGTAAAATGGTGCAACTGCTGTGGAAAGCAGTTTGGTGATTCCTTAAGAAGTTAAACAGAATTACCATATGACTCAGCAATTCTACTCCTAGATATATTTTAATTCCAAAAGAGTAAAAACAGAAACTGGCACTCAAGCAAATATATGTATATGCATATTCACAACAACGCTATTCACAATAGCCAGAAAGGGGAAACAGCCCACACGGCCACCAATGGATGACTGGATAAACAAATTGTGATATATACACACAACAGATTATGCAGCTATAAAAAGAAATGAAGTCCTGACACAAGCTACATGAACCTCGAAAATATTATGCTAGGTGAAAGAAGCCAGGCACAAAAAGGTCACATACTGTATGATTCTATTTATATGAGAGATCCAGAAAAGGTAAATCCAAAGAGACAGAAAGCAAATTGGTGGTTGCCAGGGGCTGCGGGGAGAGGGGCAGGGGAGTGACTACTTCATGGGTGTGGGGTTTCCTTTGCAGGTGATGCAGATATTTTGGAACTAGATAGAATGGTGATTATATAACACTGTGAAGGTACTAAATGCCACTGAACTGTACACTTTAAAAAGGTTAATTTTATGTGAACTTCTCCTTAGTAAAAGCGAGGGAACAAATGCTGGAATATTCTAGAATAGCATGCTACTTTGCCCGTGTCTTTCTGACTCTGGGGTTAGTGACCTTACATTAATAGTGTTAGAGGATAATTTTCAAGAAAAAAGGTAAAAATTATGACATTTTTCCTTCCAGTTTTATTGAGATGTAACTGACAGCACGGTTTGAATGTAAGGTGTACAGCATAATGGTTTGACTCTCGTGCATCACGAAATGATTTAGTGAGCATCCGTCATCTCCTATAGATACAAAATATAAGAAAAAGAAAAAAAATATTTTCCTTGTGATAAGAATGCTTAGGATTTACTCTCTTAACTTTCATCTATAACAGGGTTCCCCAACCCCCAGTACCAGTACCAGTCCAGGCCTGTTAGGAACCGGGCCGCACAGCAGGAGAGTGTGAACCTTCACCTGCTGCTCCCCGTCGCTGGCATTACCACCTGAACCATCCCCACCTGCCCCCCCGCCCCGTCCGTGGAAAAATTGTCTTCCACCAAACCGGTCCCTCGTGCCACAAAGGTTGGGGACCTCTGATATATAACATACAGCGATATTAATTATATTTATCATGTGGTACTTTACATCCCTAACATTTATCTTATAACTGGAAGTTTGTACCTTTGGACCACCTTCCTCCAATTCCCTTCCCCCTGCCTCTGGCAGCCACGAATCTGACCTCTTTTTCTGTGAGTTTGTTTGTTGTTTTTGGAGTATAATTGACCTACAGCGCTATGTTAGTTCCTGGTGCACAACACAGTTATTCTATATTTCTATCCTTTTCAAAGTGATCACCACGATAAGTCTAGTTACATGAAATAGGTCACCGTACAAAGATACTACATAGTTATTGACTATATTCCCCACACTGTACATTTCATGCCTGTGACTCATTTATTTTGTAACTAGAAGTTTGTACTCTTACTCTCCCTCATCTATTTCTCTCCTCCTCCCACCTCCCTCCCCTCTGGCAACTGCCTGTTTGTTCTCTGTAAGTATGACTCTGAATCTCTTTTGTTATGTTTGTTCATTTGTTTTGTCTTTTAGATTCCACATATAAGTGAAATCCTAGAGTATTTGTTTTTCTCTGTCTGACCTGTTTCACTTAGCATAATACCCTCTAGTTCCACTGGCAAGATTTCATTCTTTTTTATGTCTGAGTAGTATTCCACTGTGTGTGTGTGTGTGTGTGTGTGTGTGTGTGTGTGTGTGTGTACCACCTCTTCTTCTTGGCTGTGTCTCCCAGCTTGCAGAATCATAGTTCTCTGACCAGGAATTGAACTCCTGCCCTTGGCAGTGAAAGTGCAGAATCTTAACCACTGGACCACCAGGGAATTCCCACCACCTCTTCTTTATTCATATTTCAATGGACATGGGTTGCTTCCATATCTTGGCTATTGTAAATAATGCTGCAGTGAACATAGGGGTTCATATATTTTTTCAAATTAGTGTTTTCATTTTCTTTGGATAAATACCCAGGAGTGGAATTGCTGGGTCATATGGTAGTGCTATTTTTAATTTTTTAAGGAACCTCCATACTGTTTTCCATAGTGGCTGGGCCAGTTTACAGCTGGGCCAGTTTACATTTCCACCAGCAGTGCGAGGGTCCCCTTTTCCCCACATCCTCATCAATACTTACTTTTTGTCTTTTTGATAACAGCCGCCCTGAAAGATGTGAGGTGATATCTCATCGCATTTCCCTGATGATTAGTAATACTGAGTATCTTTTCATGTGCCTGTTGGCCATCTGTATGTCTTTGGAAAAATGTCTATTCGGATCCTCTGCCCATTTTAAAATTGGGTTGTTTGGGGCTTTTTGATGTTGAGTTGTGTGAGTTCCAGCATCAGTTACCTACAACTTGCAGAATTGTGAGCTCAAAGGTAGTACAAGGGCAGAGTGCTGTACCAGCGGGAAGGATGCTGTAAACCATGCGCGACTTTCCCCTGAAGCTCACACTCTTCCCTACAGTCCGTTGAAAAGAACCTCGGTGGGAGCATCGCAGATATCAGCACAGGCTGTAAATCAACGCCACCCCCGCCTCCCGCTGGTCCGTTGTTGAACGGTTACAGCGTCCCACAGAATCTAGTGCTACGTGACGCCCCAGGGCCAGAGAATACATTTTACGTGTCCAGCCTGAGGCCTTAAGGAGCATATTACGGAATCTAGAAGCCCAGTGGGTACTGCCGGGCCACCCAAGTTCTCCTTGAAGCCAAGCCCTGCAAGCATCCGCCCACGCTTTTGAAGCCCCCGGAACCAGAGTTCCTCTAGGTCTCCTGGGTCTGCAGCAGCCGCCTTACCTGGGAGCTTGTGAAAAATACAGACTCACAGACTCCACCCCAGACCCACTCAATCAGAACCTGCATTTTAACCAGAACCCCGGGTGGTCCCGGCTCTCAAGAAAGTCAGAACCACTGCTCCACGCTTTTCCTGAACGTGGCATCGGCGACTCTCCGTGGACACCCAGCCCCGAGGTCTCCTGGATCTGTGCCCAGCCAGGGCGGACTCACCCCCAGGGCTGACACAGCGTCCCCAATGCTCTCCTCGTCACTCATGTCACTCATCATGGCGCTGGTTGGGTAACTTCAGACAGCACCTGCCCTCCGACGCCCAACGCTCCCCGTCTGCTTTTCCTCCTGGGGTGGTGGTGCCGAGACAGGGAAGAGACAAACGCTGTCTGCTGGTATTTGAGAGAAGCTCTCCCAGATGCAACAGGTCCAGGCAAATCCAGTGATTTGCTGGGTGCCAGGGAGAAGAGAAGCTACAGAAAATGTTAGCGAAAGGGAGAGTCTGCTCCCATCTCTGACATAATGGTCATGGGAAATTCCCCAGATGCTTGTTAAATAGGTACTGCTCAACAAGAGCAGGTGTGAGATTGTTCCGTCTGGAACTGGGCCTGGGGCACTGGAAACAGAGGGGAGGATTCAGCTGTGGGGAAGGGGCAGGAAGTAGTAGACCCTTCAGGGGCTCTTAGGTAACACAAGAAAAGCTAACCGAGAATAATGACAGCTGCGTCTTGTAGAGCTTTCCTCTGGCTCAGTCCTTGTACTAAGCACTGGGTCTCATGTTAGTTTCATTATTATCTCCTTTTTAGATGAAATCGAGACTAAGAGAGGTCACAGTTCTTTGCCCAGAGTGACACCATTAGGAACGGCAGAGGCCTGCTTGACCCGGTTTCTCTCCTTCCAGAGCCTCATTGTTCACACACCTGTCTCTCCTGACCCCCTTTCTTGGACCATGGTTTGTCTGCCAAGACATGGCTGGGTAAAGACGTGGCTGCCCTCATCAGCATCACTTTACTACCCCCAGGAGACTGGCCCAGAAAGATATAAGTTGCAAGTGTCATCTGGAAAAAAATAAAAGCTCGACGTAAGGGCTGTGAGTTGAGTTTTATTCAGTATCTTACTGATGACTATGGCCCAGGATACAGCCTCTCAGAGAGCTCTGAGAAACTGCTCCGAAAAAGGTATTGGAGGAGCATATATACGAAATTTTTTGACTGGGAAATACATGTAGCCAAGCCTACATCTTGTTAAAAGATTAATGCTAATCACAGAAAACAGATATCTCCAGTTAATGATTTTAGTGCTTTGCTATGCATGGGAAGGTGCGTAGAATCTGGGGTCATCAAAATTCTTTCTCAGACATGTATCTTAACTATCTTGGGCCCCATGTGCCCAAAACACAGAGTACTTCATCCTGAATTCCTTTCAGGGTTTGCTATAGGTCAGGGGCTAATTACTTCATCCTTGTAGAACTGGAATTGTGGGCAACATTTTTTTGTTTCCACAAGTAACTTCTACTTCCCTCCAAGAACTTTTAAGAAACCATGCATTCTTTAACAGAAAGCATCGTGACAGTTTCCACCCAAAACTCTTGAAATTCTTCACCTCCAGATGCTTACCCTACTATGCCCACTGATGCAAAACTGGGATGTCGTGACCCTCGCCCAATCCCCAGCACATTAAAAGGCCCATCTTAAACCACACTTCAAACATGCTGCTAAAGGGAATTCCCTGGTGGTCCAGGGGTTAGGGGTCCATGCTTCCATCGCAGGGGGCACGGGTTTGATCCCTGGCTGGGGAACTAAGATCCTGCAAGCTGTGCTGTGCGGCAAAAAAAAAAAAAAAAAAAAAAAAAATTCACTAAATATCCCACTAAATGTCCCTCCCACTCTGAGACCCTATTAAGGCCCTGTTGGGAGTGCTTTTCCTTATCCTGCAAGCAATGCACGGCTTTGCCTTATCAACAGGCTGGGCCGACTCTATGGGAGGCCTGCAACCTGTGTGGTCACTAGGGCCTCTGTTGAGAAGCGTGACCTCATTTGGCCCCAGATGTAATAAGAGCTCAGTAAATGTTAGCTGTCAGCTATTATCAATGTCCTGACCCCATAACACCAGGCAAACCTTTCCTTCATGGAGCCTGGATTCTGCTCCAATAAGTGATTCTGAGTTTTGGGGTTTATTTTGGTGGGGGAACCCACATGCTTCATTCAGAAAGTCATTTAGGGACTTCCCTGGTGGCGCAGAGGTTAAGAATCCTCCTGCCAATGCAGGGGAGATGGGTTCAAGCCCTGGTCTGGGAAGATCCCACATGCCGTGGAGCAACTGAGCCCGTGCACCACAACTACTGAGCCTGCGCTCTAGAGCCCGTGAGCCACAACTACTGAGCCTGCATGCCTAGAGCCTGTGCTCCACAACAAGAGAAGCCACCGCAATAAGAAGCCCGCGCACAGCAACGAAGAGTAGCCCCCGCTCGCCACAACTGGAGAAAAGCCTGTGCGCAGCAACAAGACCCAACGCAGCCAAAAACAAACAAACAAATAAATAAATATATTTTTTTAAAAAAGAAGTCATTTACCTCTTCCTCCCAAACTTCTAACTTTTTGGATGTGAAAGGCTTAAGCCCCACGTGCATGCTGGGCTGGCCCTAGCGTCTCACTCTGTGCCCAGAACCGGGCAGGCTCTGGGGGAACCGGCCAGGTAGAGTGGTCCCTGGAACTTCTGGTCTTTATGGACACCGTGGCATCTCAGAGGTCTGCTTAGAAGGCCGTGGAGCAGAGGGAGGTGGTCTTCAGGGTGTCTGCTGGCTAAGGGCAGAAGCAGGGAGCCAAGCAAGAAGGGAAGAGAAGGGCTTTCCAGGGAGAGGGGACAGCATGGGGCAGGAGGGAGCAGCACCATGATATTGTGATTTATCATCAGAAATACATATTTGGTCTTCATCCCATCCTGGCACATAGATCCTAAAATCTTGGAATCTCCTCAGCATTGAGAGTGTCTCTGTTATGTCAATGAGGTGACTTTTGGAAAAGCCCCTAGGTAAGCAAAGGATGGGGCTGGTTGCCAGGGGAACCAACCCTGTGATTAGGGAGTTGGAAATTTCAGTCCTACGCCGCCAGCCTCCTGGGAGGAGAGAGGGGCTGGAGGTTGAATAAACCACCAGTAGCCAGTGATTTAATCAATCATATAATGAAGCCTCCATAAAAACCCAAAAGGACAGGAAAACACAGAGGTTTGGGGAGAGTAGGACTTGGAGGACATGGAAGTTCTGTGTCCCTTCCCCATACCTTGTCCTGTGCATCTCTGCCATCGGGCTGTTCTTGAATTATGTCCATGGTAATAACCAGTGATCTAATAAGTAAAATGTTTCTCTGACTTTCGTGAGTTAATCTAGCAAATTAATCGAACCCAAAGAGGGGGTCTCCAGTGGGAATCTCCAGCCTACGGGTGGTTGGGCAGAAGCACAGGTGACAACCTGGACTTTCAGTTGGTATCTGAAGTGGGGAGACTGTCTTTGGGACTGAGACCTTCACCTGTGGGTATGATGCTGTCTCCAGGTAGACAGTGTCAGAACTGAACTGCAGGACACCCAGCTGGTCCTACAGCTGGTGTCAGACGATTGCTTGCTGGGGTTGGGAGAAACCACAAGCATCACCAGCATGGAAAGGTGTGCTGTTTGCTGGGGTGAGGAAGGCGGAGGTGACTCCAGAGAGGGGGACTCCAGAGAGGAGGCCTGAGGGCTTGGACTGTTCACTGCATCCCCTGGAGTCCCTCAGGCCGGGTCGCCTGGCCAGACTGTGCCTTGGGTGGTGCTCAGAGCCTCCCTAAGCAGGATGAGGGGGCTGGTGGGAAGGTCGGGGAAGAGGTGATGAAGGGTCACCGAGGGGAGATGGGGTGGATGGGGAGAGGTACACAGCACCTAACGAGTGGAGGGTCTCGGGAAGGTCTCTCAGCGCCGGCCGGGAAAGGCTTCTTCCATTTTCTCACAGGTAAGCACGTAGCATCTGGTTCAAGGTATGGAGACCAAGGCAAGAGAGAGTAGCTAAAACACCCTCCCAAGTGGTTGCCCGGAAGAAACAGGACAGGACACTGCTAATTTTGTATTGTTTAAGTTTGTGTATGCTGTATCTTTTTGAGTGTAATAATTTTATTGTTTTTATTTTTTTAAATTTCTTTTTAATTTTTATTTTATACTGGAGCGTAATTAACAATGTTGTGTTAGTTTCAGGTGTACAACAAAGTGATTCAGTTATACATATACATGTATCTATTCTTTTTCAAATTCTTTCCCATTCAGGTTATTAGATAGTATTGAGCAGAGTTCCCTGCTCTATAGTAGATGCTTGTTGGTTATCTATTTTAAATACAGCAGTGTGTGCATGTCAATCCCAGACTCCCAATCTATCCCTCCCCGCCAGTTGCATCTTAATAACAAAATTAATATAAAAAAGATGCAAGGCATTTCTAGGGGCTGGTCAATGTATTTTTAAATTAATTAATTATATTAAGACTTTATTTTCGTAGAGCAGTTTTAGGTTTATAGCAAAATTGAAGGGAAGATACAGATTTCCCATGTGCCCCCAGCTCCTACACCTGCACAGCCCTCCCCAGCATCACCACCTCCCACCCAGGTGGTACCCTTGTCACCTGGGATGAACCTGCACTGACACGTCATTATCACCCAGAGTCCAGAGTTCACATTAGGGCTCACTCTTGGTGTTGGACATGGTGTGTTTGGACAAGTGTGTATTGACAGGTATCCATCATCATAGGGTCATACAGAGTGGTTTCACTGCCCTAAAAATCCCCTGTGCTCCACCTCCCTCACCCCAACCCCTGGCAACCACTGATCTTTTTACTGTCTCCATAGTTCTGCCTTTTCCAGAATGTCCTATAGTTGGAATCGTACAGCATGCAGCCTTTTCAGATCGAATTCTGTCGCTCAGTAATGCATGTAAGTTTCCTCCATGTCTTTCCATGGCTTGAGGGCTCCTTTCTCTTTAGTGCTGAATAATATTCCATTGTCTGGAGGCAGCACAGTTTATTTATCCATTCCTCTGCTGAAGGACATCTTAACTACTTCCAAGTTTTGGGCACTTATGGATAAAGCTGCTATGAACATCTGTGTGTAGGTTTTTGTGTGGACATAAGTTTTCCACTCATTTCGGTAAATACCAAGGGGCGTGATTGCTGGGAAGAGTATGTTTAGTTTTGTAAGAAACTGCCCAACTCTCTTCCAAAGTGGCTGCACCATTTTGCATTCCCACCAGCAGTGAATGAGAGTTCCTGTTCCTCCACGTCCTCGCCAGCATTTGGTGCTGTCGATGTCCTGGATCGTGGCCACTCTAAGAGGTGGGTAGTGGTATCTCGCTGTTTTAACTTGTGTTAACTGGTGGCACATGATGTGGAGCATCTTTTCACGTGCTTATTTGCTATCTCTGTATCTTATTTGGTGAGGCGGCTGTTAAGGTCTTTGGTCCATTTCTTAATCGGGTTGTTTGTTTTCTTATTGCTGAGTGTTAAATGTCCACTGTAGGGCTTCACTGGTGGCACAGTGGTTAAGAATCCGCCTGCCGGGCTTCCCTGGTGGCACAGTGGTTGAGAGTCTGCCTGACAATGCAGGGGACATGGGTTCGTGCCCCTGTCCGGGAAGATCCCACATGCCATGGAGCGGCTGGGCCCGTGAGCCACGGCTGCTGAGCCTGCGCGTCCGGAGCCTGTGCTCCGCAACGGGAGAGGCCACAACAGTGAGAGGCCCACGTACCGCAAAAAAAAAAAAAAAAAAAAAAAAAACAAAACGAAAAAGAATCCGCCTGCCAATGCAGGCGACAGGGGCTCGAGCCCTGGTCCGGGAAGATCCCACATGCCGCAGAGCAGCTAAGCCTGTGCGCCACAACTACTAAGCCTGCGCTCTGGAGCCCACGAGCCACAACTACTGAAGCCTGCATGCCTAGAGCCCGTGCTCTGCAACAAGAGAGGCCACTAGAATGAGAAGCCTGTGCCCTGCAACGAAGAGTGGGCCCCACTCGCCACAACTAGAGAAAGCCCACGTGCAGCAACGAAGACCCAACGCAGCCAAAAATAAATAAATAAAAATAAAAATTTGAAAAAAAAAGGGTCCGCTGTATATTTTGGTAACAGTCCTTTATCAGATGTGTATTCCCCCCAATCCCCAGTTTCACTGAAAAATAATTGACACACCTCACTGTATAAGTTCAAGGTGTACAGTGTGAAGGCAATTCACATACATTGTGAAATGATGACAATAGGTTAGCATCCATCATCTTGTATAGATACACAGATGTGTCTTTTGCAAATATTTTCTTCCAGTCTGTGGCTTGTCCTCTCATCCTCTTGACAGTTGATGTATTTTTAGCTTTACAAAATCCAGAAAGTAGAACAAATAAAAAAGGAACGCTTCTGGGAGCAAAGTTCCCAAGATGTAGCAGTTAAAAAAAAAAAAAAAGACTTGATGGCAGGGCTGCAGGGCTGCGAAGGTCTGCACCGAACGAGGCAGCTGGCTTCGATGGCTGGTTTTGGAAGGCTGCTTCCTTCAGAGAAGAGCCCTTGTGCGCCAGCAGTTCCCGGCCACCGGGGAGCCTTAGTTGCCACTGCAGAGGGTCACCGGGTGTCGGGATAGAATCACGCAAGAAGGGAGACATGGTTGGTGGCCCAGTATCTGGAGTGTCTCACTCGTGAGAGTTTAGCCCTAAGCTGCGGGTCCTTGGAACTTGGCTCTGTTGATCCTCATATGGGACGGGGCCTTGGAATCTGTATTCTAAACACCACCACCCCTGCTCCCCAACCCAGACGAGGGATTCTATCAGGCAAACTCAGGAGAAGCTGGCTATACCAACCAGGTGGCCACCTACCCGACAGCATTTGCCCAGAGAGAAGGACACAGACGTGGTCTCCAGGGCCCAACCGTGTGGAAAGCTCTGGACCTGCCCCACAGCACAGGCCCGTCTGAGCCGCACTGCCGACCCGCACCCACATCAACGGCAGTCGGTTTACCAAATACACAAAAGAAATATAGTTTATTTAATTTAAAATAGCAAGACTTTGGCCTTGACCCAGACGGTCAGGGTTTGCATTACAATTCTGCACATGCACAAAACCTCCCGCGATGCCATTATGCCTAGACGGGAAGCCTGCAAAAATGTTCTTTTCTTGCTATGGACACAGGCAGAGCTCTGTCTGCACCCTTAACGCTGGGCCAAATCATAATCTTTATTAAAAAACAAAAACAGACAGACACAACTCTGAAGCACAAAGAGGCAGAAAGTGTTTCGTAAACCTGAGGAAAAGACCAAGGTTCAGCAAGTGCCTGAGAAGAGAGGGGCTGGGGGCTGAGATACAGCCCCTGTCCAGGCCGAGGCCACACAGCTGTGCCCGGGGGGTGAGGGTGGATAAACATTAACCACACTGGCCGAGAGAGAGAACCCACGGGCGCCCAGCCACGTGTAAAAGGAACGCGCTTCTGTCTGGCTCTGATCCGAGGCAGGAGACCCTCCTGGGCTTCACGATGGTGCTGTTTGCAACGCTCCGGGCACCAGCACGAGCCCCTCCCCTGCCCGCATGTGTCCGCCACTCGCAGTAACATGTTCACCCGTCTGCAGAGACAGGGTGGGGAGCAGAGGGAGGGAAATGGAAATACTCAGCAGCGGCAACTCACAGGTGGAATGAGAACGTGAGGGAGGCCCGGGCACACGGAGATGTTCTTCTCTGAGCCCCGACTCCCTCTGCGGGTGTTTTCCGGCTGCAGCCGGTCTGGGGAAACCCAGGTCTCAGGCCTGTCCTTAGAGGCCATGCCCAGCGGGCATCGATGTTGCACCATCTGAGCCAAGGCCTCTGGGGCCCCCTTCAGAACAAGAGGTATTCGAGCATCATTCCCCCAGGGCCCATACTCTAGCTCAGCCGTGAGTCACCTTCTCTTTTGCAGCAAGCAACTTCCTGAATTTCTGCTCCATTCTAGACGCTAACGTGAGGCTCTTTACCAGCTAGGCACCCATGATGAGCTGTAACGTCTTTAGGGGAACACTGGACTCCCCTCACGTGGGCCATTTCTGTAAGGAGACCGCCTTACTGACAAGTAGCTTTCTGTAGGGCAGCCCAGAGCTTTCTTTGAATCCTAAAGGGATGTTTCACCTCTTGCTGATTTTCATAAAACCTTCTTTTAAAAAGGGAACCCAAAAGGAGCGTTTTGGACCTAGTTCTGTAGAGGACTATTACTTTCAGAGTCTCTTCCTATTACAGATTTTGCTTTTGAGAGTAAAAGAGGAATCAACAGGAGGGTGTGGCTTTGGTTTTAATCCAGAACCCTTTTACAGGTTCAGAAAAGCAGTTTTGCAGAGTTCTCATGGGCCCCAAGGGAGGGGCACCTATCAGGTTAGTTGTACTTTTCTTCCCCAAGGCCCCGCACGCACAGTGACAGTTACACCTCGCACTCTTAGCCAGTGGCTTCTGTGACTGAACAGAGAAATTGTTTTCTGACCTAAGACGAAAGGGTTGGTGGAAGAGTCATAGGTTATAGAGATACGGATGCTTCTTTTAAATCCGTTTTCTTTTGAATCACCCCATGATGCATGCGTCACTCTCCCCAACCAATCCCCCAAACCTTCACCTTCAGGGAGGAATCAGTATTTGGGTGTTCCCTAACCCTCTGGTCGCCTTTCCTATAAAAAATTAACCTAGGAAGTGAACAAGCCAGATCCTTCCCCGACTCACCCGTTTCAGTCTTTACAAGAACAGACCCAAGTGACAGTGGGGCGTCTGCGGGGACTTCTGCAGTGGCCTCTTCCTGTCCTGTTCCAGCCCTTGCATTGGAGGAGGGGCCTGCATTTTAATTTTAAGTGCCTGGGGGAGACAGGAGTCTGGATCCTGGCCTCTGCTTGAAACTCAAACACAATCCATACATCAAGGGCTGGCAGCCCGTGGAGAGGATTCAGGAGGCCCCAGGAGACCAGCTGCCCTGCAGCTGTGTGCGGCTGTGCTCATGCTGGTCACCAGGGGGGAACCTCCTGGTGAAAGGTAACTGGCCCTTTCGTTGACCAGCAAAGCCATCCGAGAAAAGCCAGGCTCTCAGGGGAATCTCAACGCCCTGACAAACCAGGAGTCTGCTCTGTGATACTTCAGTGGGGGCCACGTCGCTGGTACCCCCTGACATTTTCTTGAGGATGGGTGCCCAGTGTACATATATCTCTATGTGCTTTTCCCACCGGTGTGGGTCCCTCCAGCTGTAAACAGTGCTGTGTGGTCATGAGGCCGAAGACGCCCGGACCGCCAGGCAACCTGGCAGTGATCGGGTCCCACGGGTTTCCCTGAATCTCAGTGCAGCCCTCATGCTGGCGAACTCCCCTGCGTGCAGAAGGATGCGGTGTGAGGGGGTCGTGCTTGAGGGTCGAGGAGGTAGACAAGCCGAGTCTGCGCTGCTCCCCACGGGGCTTGAGCTTCGGCAGCCGAAGGCGGACAGCGCAGCTGACGCCCCGCTCCCTGCAGAGGGGACTCGGCGCCGCCCGCCCCAGGTCGGCAGCACCCACGCACAGAACTAGGGGGGCAGCAGCTCAGGTGCTTGGAAGTTCATCCGCGGCCCGCCTGGGCCCCTGCGACTCGCCCGCCCGTCGTGGAGGGCGCAGGGGCCTTGGGGGGCCCAGCGGGCTCTCGGCGGCAGCGGAAGCCTGAGGGCAGCAGCAGGAGCAGAGGGAGAGGAGACGAGTCCGGACGGTGCGGGTGCAGAAGACGAACGTGATGCAGTTGGCGCCCCCCTGAAAGGTGTTCCCGATCCCCTGGCAGGGAGAAAGGGAGAGGCGTGAGTGCCGGGGGGAGGCCGGGAAGTGCTGGGGACCCAGGAACCGGTCCTCCACCCCTGAGGCTGGTCTGCGGGGGACCCTGTCCACGTGGGCCTTGGGCTGAGCACCGGGCAGGCCTGGACTTGCAGGCGTGTCCCCGGGTCTTCTGGGCTGGGAAGGACTCAGGGTCAGTCAACTCTCCCGGGGCTACTCCTAGGCCACTGGACAGCAACTCAACACCCCCGGGCTGCCCCCGAGCCACGCTGACCTTCCATCTTCTCTCATCAAGGCTCCCTGTGGGGCAGCGAGCAAGGCGAGGTGGGGCAGAGCCCCCGCCTGCCTGCCTGCCGGGGACAGGGATCTGACCCTGCTGACCCCCGCGGTCGGCCGGGAGCCGCGAGGGCGGGGCGGGGCAGACCTACGTGCAGAACCACGAGCACTGGCGTCCGCACTGCCGGGGAGCCACAGAGGGTCAGGACGAACCGCACGGTGCTCCAGATCCGGAGGCAGACGAAGATGAGCGGGATGAGGGCCAGCTTCTTATCGGCCGCGGAGGTGCGGCGCTGGAGCTGGTGCGCCTGGGACACGAGGGGCCGGTACTCGGAGAGAGCCTCATGCTGCGCGAGGAGCACACAAAGCAGACGTGAGCGACAGGGCCCTCCCGCCCCCTCCAGCCTCACCGCAGGCTGCCCTCCCACCGGGACGCGGAGGTCGTGAGCCGCGCAGTACCTGAGGCCGGCAGCCCAGGTTCCCACCTCTGCCCGGTCTCCTCCATCCACTGTCTGCTCCACACCCCACGTGGGTGTCTAAAGCACGTCGGAACCTTCTCAGGTCCGAAACACATGCCTGCTCTCGACCCCCAGCCTGCTGCCTGCTTCCCCATCTCAGCTAACGGGAGCCCCGTCCTTCCAGCCGTCCAGGCCCCAAACTTGGGAGTGGCCTTTGGTCCCTCTCTCTGTGCGACAGCTCACGTCCGATCCATAGGTAAGCCCTGCAGGCCCTGCCTTCAAAACAGACCCAGACCTGGACGTCCACTGCCACTGCCACCAGCCCGGTGCAAGCACCACCACCCCTTCTCTGGAGAGTTGCCACTGCTCCTTCACAGGTCTCCCTCTATCTCCCTGACCACCCCACCCCGTCCCCACTGCAGTCTCACTCTCAACACAGAAGCAGCGTGGCTCGTTGAAAACCTAAGTCGGATCAAGCCAGTCTTCCACTCAAAGCTCTTGGTGTCTTCCCATTTCACACGTTCCTTACGATGTCCCCAACCCTAGTCTAGCTCTGACCTCATTCCTGTTACGTACCCGCTGTTTACTCTTCTCCAGACACATGGGCGTCCGAATGCTCCAAACATGCCAGGCACACCCCACCCCAGGGCCTTTGCACAGGCTGTTCCCTCGAGCTGGAATGCTCTTTCCCAACCGTCTACGTGGCTCACGCCCTCACCCTCTTCAAGTCTTTGCTCCAGTGTTGAATTCTGGATAAGGGCTATCCTGACAACCTACTGAAACTGCAAAGGCGTTTCCCAGGTGGTCCTGTCCCCACCTCCAGCTCTTTATCCTTGTCTGCTTCTCATAGCTCTTCTCCTCCTCCTTCCTGGACGCCATTCACCCTCGTTTATCAGGCCCATCGCTCACGGTCATCCTCCTCCAGAAGGCAAGCCCCCCCTGCCCCCCGGCCCTGCTGTGTCCCCCCACCCCGCCGCCTGCCCCACAGCAGGGGCTCTGCCCGAAGCTGGGACAGGAAGAAAAGGGGAGCAGCCGCCAGCTTTGGTTTCCCTGCTCCTCGGAATGCCCTTCAGGGACAGGAAAGGCAGTTCCAGATCACAACCGAATTTCTAAAAATAGATGAAGAAAACACTGCTCCACTAACAAAGGTGTGTTTTTGAGCCTGGTCCTCTGTGGGGGACACTGAAGGCGCAGGTAAGGAGAAGAGCCACACCCCTTGGCATCTCTGAGCACCCAAGCTGCTGCAGCTCACCTGCTCAGAGCACGTGCTTCCTCCCCGGGGCCTTCAGCACCCAGAGAACGGCACCACCCATCCCCTCCAGGACCACACGGGTGGGCGGGGGAGCTGGGCACTAGCCAGGGCTGCTGATCCGCTCTTCCTCAGGGCAAGGCTCGCCCAGTTCATTTATTTTTAGCTCTCCCTCCTAGCTAGAGGCAGGGAACCACCCGCACATTCTCACCTCCCTGCTCACTAGTATTCCTTTTCTCTGGAAACACCCGCAGAGCTGTAGGAGAGGACCATTCTCACATGGGGGGGGGGTCAGCCTCACAGGCAGGACCCCAGGCTTCCTGCCTCCGCTACAGGAAGGGCAGGGAGGCCGACAGACACACGAGGGACTCCCCTGGTGCTCCAGTGGTTAAGAGTCTGGGCAGGAGGGAGAGCTGGCGGTGCCAATTTAAAATCTGGTGGTCAGGGGGACTTCCCTGGCTGTCCAGTGGTTAGGACTCTGTGCTTCCACTGCAGGGGGCACGGGTTCTCAGGGAGCTAAGATCTCGCATGCCCTGCAGCATGGTCCCCCCAAAAACACACACACACACACACACACACACACATGAAAAGGCAGCTGGGGGAGGGCATGGGGAGGTCCTGGGCAGAGCCTGGTGGGGCTCCTGGGAGCTTTCATCGGGGAGCCCGGAACCTTCCCAGGGCAACGGAAAAGAGGAGGTGAGAAGGGCAGCCCCGGCCCAGGCAGGAGACCAGCTAAAAAACTCTAAGTAGACAAAGAGGATCTCAGACCCACCGGTAAGCCCTGCCAGCATCTCTGTCAACGACTCCAAGCTGAGCCAGAAGAGGGCGGCAGGGAGGGGAGAGAATCAGGTGAATTCTGGAGTAAAAAGAGAACCCAAAGTGTGCATCCCACATACAGGGTGGCGATCACGTGTCAGCTGCGAGGAGCACCCTACACACTTGGAAATGACCGCTGAGCCAGCAGCACACCCGAAAGTCAAAAGTTGGGGACATTCTCGCCTACGATTACAGCCTTGAAAACTCAGAGCAAAACAGAAACACAGGCACCACACCAGCAGAATGAGCTTGGAAGTCTATCCCCAGAGCTTTCACGATGTTACTGCTCCAGCCCCGTTTCATCTTCCATCGTAATTACACTTCTCCCTCCTCCTAGGAGGGCAGGATCCATGCCTGAGCTCTCATTAGCATTCCCACCGACACACAGAGCTTTTGTGCATAGTAGATGCTCAATAAAAACACACTGAATGAATGGTTGAGCGGATCAACGGATGGGCTAACCTGAGGCTTTTTGGGGTAGCAGTTTGCTTGTGGCTAGGAGAAAGCCCATACTTTATATGTGCGGAACCAGTAGTCCAGAGCAAGGAACAATTTGGCCAGATCATCAGAGGGAAACCATTCTTTCCTAGAATTTCTGGCCAGAAGTCTAGGAGACTTCAGAGCAGCCCAGCCTATTGATTTATGAATTCCTGACAGCCTGAAAAGTCTACCACTTATAATATTTTAATCATCAAGGAGAAAGAAGTGAGTTATTTGTATCGCTGATTGTGAAAGCCTGTGGCCTCCTCTCCCCAGGGGCACGCCAGTTCAATTCTTAGTTCATCTTTCATCCAAATTCCTCTCCAGGTTAAGCGACCGTGGTGATCTGTCCAGGAGGGGGCAATAGAGAGCTGCGGCCCAGAACACAGGCTGAGCCTGCAGCCTCCTCGGCTTCACAGCAGGTCAGTCAGAGTTGGGCAAGTCTGGGGAGCCCCTTAACTTCGGTAAGCCCCCGTTTCCTCATCCACACACGGAGGATAACAGGACCCGCTCCCGACAGGGCTGCATAATTAGCAAACCAGTCAAGCCACGATGCTTATTAATTCAGTGCACGTCACGGCGCCTGAGGCACAGCAAAGCCTCCATCACTCTGGTCGGTCACCACTCCCGTCCCCTACGGCAGCCAAGCCCGACACCAGGACACGGTGGCCACACAGAGCTCTGGGCCGGGGCCCCGCGGGGCACCTACCGCTCTGTTGATGTGCTTCCGGATGAGGAGGTAGATCACGGGCAGCGTGACGTAGGCGAGCATCTCCCACAGCTTCCCGGTCAGCAGCATCCAGAGCACGCGGTCCTCCGCCTCCAGGTCGATCCAGCACCAGCCCACGGACACGTCCGAGGCGTCGTAGCCGATCTTTCTTAGAGTGACAGCCGCCACGGTGATGACCAGCGGAATCCCCCAGCTGAGGAACAAGGAGCAGACAGGGGGCGGTGAGGTCAGACCCGGCTCCCGGCAAAGCCAGCGAGGGCGAAGGGACCGGGATGCCGTGTCGGCAAGAAGCACGGTGCTCTCCCAAGCGTGCAGCAGACAGTGTTCCCGGAGAAAGGAGGGGCGGGCGTCCTCAAACCCCCCCACCCAGCCCTGCTCTGCCCAAGCCCTGCCAAGCCCGGGGTGCCCTGGCCTCCCTCCCAAGACCTTGGAGGCCGGGTTCTATTTCAGAATTGCCAGGCTCCTCGGAGACGGGCGCTGGGACGCCGTGGCATGGGGACGGCCGGCTCCTTCCCGCACCGAGGGGCCTGTGCACTGGCCTGCAGACACCAGCCCACGCGGACAAGCCTCACCCACCACCCCGCCGACAGGCCCCCCGGCCAGCCTGGGCCCAGGGGTGCACACACTGGTGGCTCGGGGCTGTCTGGGTCCCGTGCACCCACAGCAGGAACCAGAAGAGGGGCCCCGGGCTCCGGGCGGACACGTCTCCTCGGTCCTGAGCCCTCCTTGCTCTACGGGAAGGGGCGGGCACTGGCAAGGGTCCAAGGGGCCCACTAAAGCCCAGACCCTGGGGCGGGGGCCCCCTCTCAGCGCAGTGCTGGGCTGACTTTTCTAGAGTTTGCTGCAATGGCGACACAGCTGGGATTAGGGCTGAGCCCCAAGGCCCCTCCCCAGTGGTCCCCGCACGAGTCTCCTCGCCAAGCCTTTTAAATCAGTCAGGGGGACACACAGAAGCTATGTGGCGGCCCGGCAGGGTGGTTAAGAGCTTGGACTGCGATGCAGCAGGCGGGGTCCGAGTCTCGGCCCTGCCCCACGCGGCTGCAACACATCCGTGTTTTTCTCCACAGAGTGGGGATGATCACGGTGCCTGGAGCAGAGCATCGTTGCTGGTTGTCACGAGAATAAACTCATCAGCGTTACATCCAGCATGCGGGACAGGGTGAGCGTGTCCGCATTTACGACCAGTGTTGTCAGTGAGGCTTGTCCCCAGGTCCCAGGATCCGGGCCTGCGGTGTAGCCACCAGGGATGATGAGGCCTGCGCGGTCTCTGCCCCCAGGAGGACACACGGGCCTACGTGGTAGGTCGGCTGCCCAGAGAATAAGCAGTAAGTAAATAGGACAGTGTCATCAGAAAAACGTTTAGTTCAGAAACTGGTTCTGTCTTAAGGGCTCTGTGTAAGGAATATCGGCTCTTTCTGAAAAAAGGTCGTAGAACAATGATGAGGCCACAGTTGCACTTAGTCTGTTAACAAAACGAGGCTACAAGGGCTGTGATTTTGTAAGGGTCTCCAAATGCCGCAGGGCCGGGGACGAGGCAGGGCAGGGATGGCGAGGAAAGGGAGAAAGTCTGCTTCCTGGGCCCAGGAAAGACTTGGTACCTCCTCCCCTCACTGGCCTCTGCAGGAGGGACCAGAGCCTGGGGCGGGCCACTGGGTGCCACCCTCAGCTCTGCTGCCCCGACAGCCCAGCAGAGGCAGAAGCAGCACATCCTCCTTGAAGTCACAAGAGCACGGAAGGGGCCAAAACCCCATAGAAATTAAAGGATGGTGGGGACTTGCCTGGTGGCACAGGGGTTAAGAATCCGCCTGCCAATGCAGCGGACACGGGTTCAAGCCCTGCTCCGGGAAGATCCCACATGCCACGGAGCAACTAAGCCTGTGCGCCACAACTACTGAGCCTGCGCTCTAGAGCCCGCGAGCCAGAACTACTGAGCCCATGTGCCGCAACTACTGAAGCCCTGTGCCTAGAGCCTGTGCTCTGCAACGAGAAGCCACCACAGCGAGAAGCCCGTGCACCGCAACGAAGAGTAGCCCCTGCTCGCTGCAACTAGAGAAAGCCCGCGCGCAGCAAAGAAGACCAAATGCAGCCAAAAATAAATACATAAAATAAATAAATTTATTAAAAAAACAAGGATTATGAGAAAGGTACCAAGTTACACTTCAAATGGATGGAGTGTGTCTATTTTAAATGTTTGTGCTATGCAAAGTTATTGATCTGGTGAGTTAATATATATTAGTATCAAACCAAAGGGTTACTGTTTTAAAACTCACGCCATCCTGGGATTTTAGGACAACACATGTCAGCTATGAGCTCCACGAGGCGAGGGCCATGTGGATTCACTGCTCTATCTTGGCATCTACACCAGTGCCTGGCACACGACAGGGGCAAAACTAGGACCTGCTGAATGAATGAATGAACGAATGAATGAACTGAATGAATGAGTGAACAAATGAAGTTTGAACCAAGTGACTGAGACAGCTTTTCCCAATTTACTCTTTAAATATTCACTGCAAGGACTTTACTGAAAGGAGGTGAAAGGCTTTTAAAGGGCTGAACCGGAAATCCTGAAGTTAGAGATGGGAGAGCAGTGCTTAGGGACCAACACCCGGCAGGACTGGAGCGGAGGATTCCCACCTCAGCGGGATGGGAGAGCACAGGCTTGGTGGGAGGAAGCAGCTTCTTTCCCTCCTCAGCATCCCTACGGCCCCTGGGGACCAGGGCCCCTGGTGACAGCCCCACATTTCACAACTTTAGGTTTGTTGTACAAAAGCTACCCAGTGACGTATTTCCTCTGTGTTACTGGGCTGTGCCTGGAGCTGAATCTGTGATGGAAAATTGCTAGAGGGAAGACCAAATAGACGGCTTTGAAAGGGCTGAGCACGTGGGTTGATCAATCAGAGCTGCTGTTTGAACTCAAGCACAGACAGCAGCTCTGCTGAGGCCAGAAGCTGCCTGGGGAGGTACCTGAGTGGAGGTGGAAGAAAAGGTGACCTCAGAGAGCAGTGGGAATGGAGTGGGAGGGACGGTCTAATAACCCCGCCAGGCAGGCTCTACCAGACTCGTAATTTACAGGTACGGACAATGGTGTGCTGGTGATGTTTTAACATCAGAAAGCCATCTACGCACGCGCGTGTGTGTGCGTGCGTGTGTGTGTGTGTACGTACACAAACATAAACTGATTATGAATTTTACTGATCTAAAGGACGCGGGGCACACAATTTGTAAATAATAATAAAATACACAATACTCCTTATCGTACATTCCACATAGCCAACTGATTCTCACAGGAGGCTTCTGTTGAGTTTTGCAGAACTCTGGTATCTGCAGCCAACCTGCGGTCGCAGTCAGCCAATGAGAGTAGTTCCGTGATGAGAAGGTGGCTGACCTTTTCATTTTCCTTAATGACTAAGATGGAAGTGAAATGAGGAAGACCTGGGGGACCAGACGAGAGCTGGGACTTCACTGGGTCGACTTGACGTGAGCAACCTCTCTGTGGATCAGGTAATACTTTTCCAACACTGGAAGAATGTTTCTTCTTTTTTCCTGCTCTGGGACATGGCCCCTTCTCATCACCTCCCCCTGAAATATGCGGCTTCCCACCTGCCCCGACGTGGCTGCCGCCAGGGCTTAAGTACAGAGACAAGAAACACTTTTGCATTTAATCTTTACTACTAACACTTTCTCTATCACTTTCTTAAATCTAGAACAGGGGTCCAGCAAACTAGGGCCCTCAGACCAAATCCGGCCCAATCTGTTATTTATTTATTTATTTTATTTTTTAAATTGGAGTATAGTTGATTTAAAACGTTGTGTTAGTTTCAGGTGTACAGCAAAGTGAATCAGTTATACATATACATATATCCATTCTTTTTAAGGTTCTTTTCCCATATAGGTCATTACAGAGTACTGAGTAGAGTTCCCTGTGCTCTACAGTGGGTTCTTATTAGTTATCGGTCTTATATACAGCCATGCGTATGTGTCCATCCTAAGCTCCTGATTCAGTCTGTTTTTTAAAATAAAGTTTTACTGCATACAGCCACACTCACTGGTTGTACATCATCCATGGCTTCTTCCAAGCTGCCAGAGCTGAGCTGAGCAGTGGCATCGGAGGTCGCATGGCCCACAGATCTGAAAATACTATCTGGTCCTGTACAGGACAAGTCTGCTGACGTCTGCTCTACAAATCAACAGAAGTATAATTAGGGGACTTCCCTGGTGGCACAGTGGTTAAGAATCCGCCTGTCAATGCGGGGGACACGGGTTTGAGCCCTGGTCCGGGAAGATCCCACATGCCACGGAGCAACTAAGCCCGTGCACCAAAGCTACTGAGCCTGCGCTCTAGAGCTCACGAGCCACAACTACTGCCCGCGCACCTAGAGCCCATGCTCCCCAACAAGAGAAGCCACCGCAGTGAGAAGCCTGCGCACCGCAACGAAGAATAGCACCCGCTCACCGCAACTAGAGAAAGCCCAAGCGCAGGAACGAAGACCCAGCACAGCCAGAAATAAATAAATAAATAAAATAATTTTTTTAAAAAGTATAATTAGGACCTAAGGAGTTTTGAGTATGTTACTTTTGTTTTTAATGCAATTTATTTAATTGTAAGTTTATATAATTTAATTTTTAACGATGTTCTATCTAACAATCAGCCCACAAAATGCCCTGAAATTTAACAATTGGGTCCCACAAGCCAGCTCCAGGCCACCACCGGACAGAGGATGAAAAGGATAGGGGGCTGAAGCTGCCCCGCCCCAGGCTCTCACCTATAGAGCCAGGAGAAAATCTCTTTGGCAACCTCAATACGCCAAGCTGTTCTCTGGCCAAGTGGCCACCCTGAGTTTTAGGTGGTGTCCAACTCTGGGAGGAACTCTACAGAGACATGTGTGACCTAATTCTCACTTTCCAGAAACGTCTACTGCTAATTTCTGACATGCACCACCTAACAGTTTTTTATCCCTCCAAAAAAATAAAAAGCAGCCCTCAATCAACAAACAAACAAAATCAGAACAAGTAAGATACAGCTTAACAACAGCACATGAGAAACAGACCAAGGGCTGTAGCTGACTGGGACCCAGAAGGTGTTTGGTCGGAGGGGTTGCCCTGATGCCCAGACGTGGGTGATGGAGAACGGCCAGCAAACTGTCCTGCCTCCGTGTGGACACCTGGGACCCACATTCTAAACCTGAGACTGTGAAGCTGTCACCAGAGCGGGCATGTGAGGGCGTGCTGGGCCTGGAGCTGGGCCTCGAGTACTGGAAGACTCTTGGGGACGTCCTGCTAGCAGAGCAGACTCAGGCGGCTGAAGGAAAGGACAGGCATCCTGCTCAGTCCCAAAGCCAAGGGCTAAACCGGCAGCGTCCCCCATCAGGGGAAGGAAGCCATGTGACCACGTGCAGGGGATGCTACGAAAGGCACTGAGGAGGGACATGGTTAAAGCAGGTGACCAATGAGGCTCCTTCTCTCCAAACCTGTGATGCAGGCAGAGAAGAAGCATGGCTGGGGTCACCTAGATGGAGAGGGCCTGCAGACCACTCTCTGAGCAGAATCCCCCACTTGGAGGGGCACCAAGAGCTGCTCCCAGAGGTGCCCAGGTCCCAGCTCTCACATGTGTTTGTGTGGAAACCGAGGCCAGACTCCAAGTTGGCTTCCTCCCCCTTCGGAGGCAGTTATAGGCTGAGTATGTCCCCTCCTGCCCCCAAATTCCTGTGTTGAAGTCCTAACCCCCAGTACGTTGGGACGCGACGTATCTGGAGACAGGGTCTTTAAAGAGGTGATTAGGTTAAAATGAGGTCACTGGGTGGGTCCTAATCCAATAGGACAGGTGTCCTTGTAAGAAGAGGAGATTAGGATGCAGGCACTCACTGAGGGATGACTGTGTGAGGACACAGGGTGCAGACGGCCGTCTGCAAGCCAAGGAGAGAGGCCTCAGCAGAAACCAACCCTGCCTACACTTGGATCTCCGACTTCCAGCCTCCAGGACCGGGAGAGAAGGGATGTCTGTTGTTTAAGCACCCCACCCAGTCTGCAGGCTTTGTCAGGGCTGCCACAGCAGATGAGGGCAGGTGCTCTCTACCAACTCTGGGGGAGAGACATGCCAGGGCAGGGGACGGCAGCCCAGCCCTGGGACACCCCCTGACACCCAGACCAGCAGAGCTGGGGGCCGTCAGCAGGCTTAGGGGAGGGGTAAACTGACAAACGCCCTGCAGACTGGTCATGAGCTTGGCTTTTGGAACTCGACATTCACTTTGTTCTTCAGTCGCCCCATGAGAAGTTGAAGCACCGTGGGATCAGGCGGTCGGTGAGCAGGCCGCGTCCCACACCTGGATTCCGTGGCATTTGTCAGACGATCACGAGAGGCGGCCGGTGCCCCTGAGAGCAAGGCTCTGGCTTTCCTTCAGAGTTCCCGGTCTGCCCAGCTGGGGATCTTCTGAAACAACCTGTCCCACCAGTCAGGGAGGGGGACACCTGTGGTGACAGAGCCGCTTTCACAGTCAGGGCTGGGAACACCCTTCCCCCTCCGCACCAAGGGCTCAAGGTCTGCTCAATCCACCGCTGGATTCCTGCACGCCCCCCTCCCCCCAAACCTCACCCTTACTACAGATCTCTGGTGTGGGGTGGCACCTGATGGGAAGGCCACAAGAGGGTCTTCTCCCCCCAACAGCAGAGCCTGGTCCATGTGCCTGCGGCCTATGGAAGGCCTTGAATGTGACCATGACCCCAAGATGCTCTGAGAACGAAACTATCTGGCAACCATGTGCCAGTTTTGAAAGCTCTTGGGAGCAGGACAGAGCCGGGCCCGGGCCGGAGGGATGCAGCTGCAGGGGGCACAGCCTGGTGCAAGGAATCCAGGCCCGAGGAGGCCGCCTGGAGGTTTCTGCCCCAGCAATGGGCTCTTATTGTTATGGGTGGGGCAGGGGGCAGGACGTGGGAGTTCAGGGTGTCAGCCACCGGCCAGGCCACCGCGAGGTCGGTCGCTCGGTAGCCCTGGCCGCAGAGGTGGGGAAAGGCGTCCAAGGGAACTTCTAAACACTCAGCCCCTGGCACGGGCCTCTGCAGCCCTGGCTCTGTGGGTGCCAAGGAGCACTGTGCAGCACTCAGGGACGCTCTCCTGCCCACCTGGGCCCGGGGTAGACTCTGACTCTGCCCCGGCAGGGTCAAGGGGCAGCCTCTGGTGCCGCAGCGGGTGTCCCACGGACACGCAAATGCAGCGCAGAGACCTCACTGCAGCAGGGCCCTCAGCAAACAAAGCCGGTTTAGCTCTTGTCATTTTGGGGAGCACTGTCTGACGTGGGGTGCTGTTCACACAACCACTGGGTTCCCCCCCATTCAGACACTGCCCACTTGGGGCCTTGTCACTGGGCCCCGCTGTGAGTGAGCCAGTGTCTGATTAGAGAGCTTGCAGGCTCTCCCCTTCGGGGCCCACGGGTCCCCTTTTCTCTGCGCTGGAACGTCCCAATCCCCACAGCAGGGGTTTTCATGGTGAACTTGGGATGCCATAGACTTCTCTCTTCCTCCAGAGCCTCCAGCAAATGCCAGAGGGTGGGTGGGCACGTGGGCCGGGGGTCATGCCCACACCTATCCCCACTTCAGTGGGGCCAGAAGAAACCCAAAGGCTGCTCGAGGCTGCCAGCTCGGCCTGGGCTCCCCTTCTGACGCGGCGAGACGAGGCGCCCCAGCCTGACCTCCCCCCGCAATCACAGGACACACCTGGCCCAGCGGTGAGGGGACAGTCCATGACCCTGCCGTACTGGTTCAGAAGGAGCCCACCACCTTGCAGGGGAAGAGGGGCTGAAGACTGCTTTTGATAGGCAGGTCACCTTCTGCAGGGAGACAGAGACAGTTTGGTGCTTATCTTATCTGAAAGGAAATGACCCCGCCCATAGCTGCCGCAGGCTAAGCTGTCCAGCCCTTTCTTAGGTGAGAACTGCAAACACACGGTCACAGATGCTTATCCACATGCATGTAAGATGTGGGTACAGACTTAGAAAACAAACTTGTGGTTACCAAAGGGGAAAGGGGGGTGGACAAATTAGGAGTCTGGGATTAACATAAACACACACACTATATAAAAGAGAGAAACAACAAGGACCTACTGTATAGCACAGGGAACTATACTCAATATTTTGTAATAATCTATAAAGGAAAAGAATCTGAAAAACAATATAAATATATAACGGAATCACTGTGCTCTTCACCTGGAACTAACACGACATTGTAAATCAACTATACTGCAGTCCATCACTAAAACACGTGGTGTCGGGACCGCGCCGCCTCCACAGCTAAGACACAGTAGAAAGGGGCTTATCGCAGGGCTTTCCCTGAACACAGAATATTCTCACACTTTAAAAATGCGGCAACATCCGGAAGAGTCACCGCAGAATGCTGTCGGAATCAGGGGATGGGAAACCCTTGGGTGAGACTTCGAGGAGTTCCAGGAGGTGAACGGGCAGATAACACCTTGACCAAGCAATCAAAGTGAACATCACCGGGAACGGAACAAATCCAAGTCGCCAGCCACCACCAGGTAGGAAGCGAGAACAGGTTTCTGTGAGATTCCAGCCCAAGGTGCAGATCCTGAATCCACTCCCGAGGAAGCATCAGGCAACCCAGGTGAGGGAGGACGTCCTACACAATAACGGGCCTGTACTCTTCAAAAAGACAAGTCGTGAAACACCAAGGAAGACGGAAACACTGCTCCCGACTGAAGGAGGATAAAGAGACATGAAAACCAAGTCCCTTTGCTATCGGCGACCTTATTAGACAACTGGCAAAACCTCAACAGATCCACAATCAGATTTTGTTTCTTACCAGACACACACACATATTTCTTTTTTAGTTGCTTTGCCTTTTTCCTTCTTCACATAACACAATCAGATATTGGCACTGCTCCACGTTACTCTCTGCTTTGGGGAGGTGTACGTGGTCACGCAAGAGACTGTCCTTGTCTTTTGGAAACAAATGCACACTGAAGGATTTAGGAGTTGGGGGCATCAGGTCTGTAACTTACTTTTTTTTTTTTTTAATTTTATTTTTGGCTGTGTTGGGTCTTCGTTGCTGCACACGGGCTTTCTCTAGTTGTGGCGAGCGGGGCTACTCTTTGTTGCGGTGCGCGGGCTTCTCATTGCGGTGGCTTCTCTTGTTGCGGAGCACAGGCTCTAGGCGTGCGGGCTTCAGGAGTTGCAGCACATGGGCTCAGTAGTTGTGGCTCACGGACTCTATAGAGTGCAGGCTCAGTAGTTGTGGCGCACGGGCTTAGTTGCTTCCCGGACCAGGGATCGAACCGTGTCTCCTGCATTGGCAGGTGGTTTCTTAACCACTGCACCACCAGGGATGTCCCTGTAACTTATTCTTACATGGTTCCAGGAAAAAAATAATTGGAGAGGATAAGTAAAGCTAACATGGTAAAGTGTTAATGATGGGGGGAATCTGGAAAGTTAAAAATAAACGATTGTTGAATTATCTCTCAGTTTAAAAAATTATTATCAAGGCCAAGAGACAAGATGGAATCCTAAAAGGGGAGCTGACCTTGAAGTTCTAACCCTGAGCCTCCTGCTAACAGCTCTGTGGGCTTGGGAAAGTCTCATCAGCTGTGGCTGGAGGGTGATCATCTCTGGGTGAGTCCCCTGGGTTATGGAGGATCAAAGCCTGATCCTTGCAAGACCTCAGGAGCCTGATGCAGCTTGTGATGCCAGGCAATTTCTCTGAGGATAAAGTCTAAGCTGCCCTCCTTCCCCAACGAGATAAAACTCTTTCTGTAAAGGAAACTATGTCAGGCATTATGATGGGGTCCCAGGGGCCAGGCAGGCGCTTTGTGGGAACTTGCCTGCGACTCTCTCCAGCCTCCTGCGGTGCATGGCTGCATTTCGTTTTATAGATGGCTTTTCCCACTTAACGTTGTATCATACCGTTTAAAAAATATATGACTTATAGAGTTCATGGCCAGTATCTACTGGCAGCATAACACTTCTGGGTGGGGTGTAGTCTATAACTTACTGAGCCCTGACTTTTTGAACACTTAGGTTGCTTTCAAATTCTCATCACTGTGCTGGCTAACAAGGCCACGCAAACTCCTTTGTACGTCCAACTTTGCATGTAATTTGGTTTATCTCCTTAGACTAGATGCCTACAAATAGGATTGCTGGGACCAAGGGGTATGAACCAAATATTTTCTACGTGGATTATTCCCACTTACATGGCCAATAATAATGTAGTAAAACGCCAGTTTCCTCTGCATTTATCACATTAGTATCCTGCCTTACTATTTTTTTCCTCTGATTTAATGAGAAAATGGTACCTCACTGTTGTATTGTTTTGAGTATTCATGCTTTTACTATTTCGTCAGAATGTCCTTTGTCCGTTTCTCAAGATATTTGTCAGTTTTTTTTTTTTAAATCAACTCATAAGAACAGAGAGAGCAACCCTTTGTGTTGTCATATTTTAAAATATTTTCCGGGGGACTTCCCTGGTGGTCCAGTGGTTAAGAATCCGCCTTCCAATGCAGGGGATGCGGGTTTGATCCCTGGTCAGGGAACTAAGATCCCACATGCCGCGGGGCAACTAAGCCCATGTGCCGCAACTACTGAGCCCACGAGCCACAACGACTGAGCCCGCGCGCCACTAGAAAACCTGCGTACCACAGCTAAGACCCGACACAGCCAAAAATAGATAAATATTAAAAAATAAATAAATAAAAATAAAATATTTCCCAAGACTGGAAGGTTTGAAGAAGAGGACTGATTTGCAGTCATTTGAAATGGTTAGCGAGTGGGTGCCTGGGCTGCCAGAGGCTGAAGATGAGATTTCCCATGCCAAGAGGTCCTTCAGCAGCAACAAACTCATCCCCCAAAGAAAGACACTGAAGGGTCCTTAGCAATACAGTCTGGGAGGACCTAGGTCAATACATGAACCTGTTGGACAGGTCTTACCAAGTCTCACACCAGCAACATGAGTGCTGACTTCTGACAGGGAATAAACTGTCAAAGTCCCTTTCTAGCTTGGATACAAGTAATTTTCTTTCTTTCTTCTTTTTTTTTCTTTTAAGAAGCAGGTGGATCACATTCAACAGACAAGACGAAAAATTCGCTTCCCTTTTATGGCCAGAGAAGGACACATGGGCTTTCTTAGGAGGCCTTCCCTAAGCATCCCAGAAAACATCCCTAGAAGTGAAAAGAAAGGTTTCTTAGGAAATGTCTTTTCTATAGGAGCTGCACCTGGTTCTCTTTATCACTTGAAAAATACGTTGTATTCAGCATTTTTCAAAAGAGGGGGAAAAAGACAAGAGAATCTTGCAAAGAAAGTCTTGGGCTCCTTTTCAAGTACACATGAGCTCCACGCTGCCCACAGCCAACCAGCCTGCCAAGGACGGGGTCTCCGAAATGGTTGGTGGGATCAGGTTGTATGCGGGAGGGGGGGAGGCAGCCCCGCTCTCTGTGGGTCTCTGCAGCACCTGAGGCACATCTGAATGGCTTGCTACAAACATTTTGACTTGAACAGCCGAGAAGCAGGCCGTTTAGTTTCCCAGGGACCAGCTGGCCTCCATCCAACAGCTCTGAGACCTGGAGGTCAAGTGACTATTGCAGGCTTGTGACCTCACTGCTGTGACACCCAGGTGACCTGTCTCTACCAAAGTGCTGACTATCTTCAGTCCCTTGGAAAGAACTCAAGTATTTAACAGAGAGGACCTATAATTAGGGCAGCATTTGGTACTCTTATCTGGAGGAAGGAGAAGAGGAAAGAAGCTCTATAAAATTCCTGCCTTGGGTTCACCAGAGGACACCACCAGATGTTTGAATCTTGAAATTACACCAGGAAGGGGCCAACCTTCTTCCATAGATGAGGGTTACTTGGATGAGACCCTTCAATGCCAGGGCAGGACAAGGCCTCGGTTTTCTCTACTCTCAGAGACTCCAGGCCGCTGGCTGCCCTCTTCCAGACCAGCCTCTGCCTCTGACCTCAATTTCAGAGTTGCTGAACTCTGGAAAGAAAGGAAGATCATCTAGAACAGAGATAACAAGAGATTGGGGCCTGCGGTTTAGAGATGAGCAAAGATAAACAAGACTGTCCTTCCTAAATTTTACAGCTGAAGCACTGCATCTGGCAGAGGGCTGGGTGGACGGCAGCCTGAGAGTGGCTGAATGCACCACACCTAACTCATCTCCCAGCCTGACCAGCTGCTTCCCCCGATCCCCATGGTCAGCAGAGATGGCAGGAACGCACTGAAGCAGGAGGCCAAGGGCCCAGAGTGGCCTCGCCAGCTCTCCAGGTGCTTCCAAGTTACCAGGGCCACGCTCTGAGGGCGAGCTCTGGCCCCTCGCACCTTCCAGGGGCTGCGCTGAGGCGCCCACCTCACTGGGAGGCTATGGCGGGGGCCGCTTCAAAGGGGCGCCCCCTGCGGCGATGTTCAGGACAAGTTCATCTCCCAGGCAAGCCTAGCATCATTCTGCTGGCCCAGGGCTGTCCCGGGACAGGAGCAGACACTGCCCGCTGGGCGCCTGGCCAGGGGTCCAATCAAGACGCAGGGCCCAGAGGGTGGCCAGGGCCACAGGGTCAGCAGACAGGATCCAGGCAGGGGTCACTGGACCCGAGGGAAAGCAGCGTCGCCGCCACCCACCTGACGACGTGGAAAGCCCAAAGCAGGCGGCCGTCTCTGGGGCCGCGCGAGGTGCGGACGATGCTAAGATACAGGTAGAGGGCGATGGCCACCGTCCAGAAGAAGGAGCTGGTGTTGGCGAAGGTGGAGAGCGCGCCCTGCAGCACGCAGTCCCACGAGGGGCCCTCGAAGTCCTGCAGCACCCCGTAGAAGTAGGAGGCGGCCGACAGCAGGTCGGCCAGCGACAGGAAGAGCAGCAGGCGCCGCGCCCGGCTGCGCAGGTCGGGCCACAGGGCGTGCGTGGCCACCAGCAGGCCCGAGCCTAGCGCGGAGAGCGCGCACGATAGCAGCACCACGGCGCGCTCCGACGGCACCAGCTCTGTGGGAGGCGCGGGAGGTGGCATGGTCAGGAGCGGAGCGGGCCGGGGCCGGGTCGCCGCCGCCGCCGCCGTCTGGGCACAAACCAACGAGCCGCTCACATCCCGGTGCCCGCCCCGCCCGCGTCTCGGCCCCTCCCGGGCCCTCCAGGTCCGCCGCCCAACCGCCCAGCGGCCACGCCACGCCCCTATTCCTAGGCCACGCCCACGCCTCCCGCCACGCCCCCGCGCCCTCCACGCTCCACCCCGCGGCGCCCACGTCCGGACCCCGGCCGCGCCCCGCCCCCGCGCCCCACCCTCGCCCTCACACCACGCCCCTGCGTCCTCCACGCTCCACCCCGTGGCCCTCACGTCCCGACTTCGGACCCGCGGCTGGCCCCGGAGCCTTTCCCGCGAGCCCCACCCACGCCCCGTTGCCGCGTCCCTGTGCCCGCGTCCCTAGGCGCTCCCCGCAACCTCCGGCCCCATCCCCAAGTCCCCGCCCCTGACCTCCCACCACACCCCTGGCACCCACTCTCCACCCTGCAGTCCCCACGTCGTCTGCAGCGCCGCATTCCTCCCCCCCACCCCCCACCCCCCGCGCATCCTCCAGAGGCCCCTGCTCTTGCCAGCCGACTAGGACGTTCAGTCCTGGGGAGGGATGCACTGACAGTTTGGGCTAATATTACCTTCTTTCTTTACGGCCAGCATGTGTGCGGGGGGTGGGGGGGGGTATCTTGTGGGGGTGGGGGCAGCCTTTCCACTGGTAGCAACAGCAGCTGTCAAAGTGATCCTCGTTCCTTAAGCAGCCACAAGCAGCCACACATCGCTGGTTAGGGTGGCGGTGGTTACTTCCTGAACGGGGTGTTTCCAACTTTTCTTACAATGAGCACGCTATTTTTTAAAATAAAGCTTATTGTGTGAAATTGTTTTAAAGAAATTGAAACATTAATTCCCAATTTTACTGGGTTTTCTTTTTTGAAAATTTCATTTTTAAAAATTTGGATTACCATTCACGTGCCGTAAAATTGGCCCTTTTAAATGTACAATCAGTTATTTATAGCATATACACAAGTTTGTGCAACCATCCTCATTATCTAATTCCATAACATTTTTATTGCCTCAAAAAGAAACACAGTCGTGTCAAAAAAGAGGTAACAGGTCCCAAGTGGTGTCGCTTGTGCTACGCGTCACCAAACCAAGACTTTAACCTAACTGCTGTTTCAAGCTCTCCTACGAATGTAATCTTAACCAGTCAGTCTGGAATTTCCCGGTCAGCACTAGTGAAGTAATCCTTCTGGTAGATCCCTGTCATCCCCCAAAGGAAGGCGACCTTGCCTGAAATGCTCAGCTCTTTGCTAGACTCATTTCCTCGTCCCATCTCTTCCTGCCTGTAAAAGTCTTCCCTTTTGTACGGCGCTTCAGAGCTCCTTTCTATTTGCTAGATGGGACGCTGAGTGATTCATGATCGGTGAATAAAGCCAATAAGATCTTTACAATTTACTCAGTTGATTTTGTTTTTTAACAGTAGTCACTCCCCCCCCCCTCCGTCCCCCAAAACTACTAATCCACCTTCTGTGTCTATGGATCTGCCTCTTCTGGGCATTTCACAGAGATGGAATCCAATAGGTGGTCTTCTGTGACTGGCTTCTTTCACTTAGCTTGTTTTCAAGGTTCATCCACGTTGTGGCATACATAAGTGCTTCATTCCTGTCTACGGCTGAATAGTGTTCCATTGTATGGCTATCCCACATTTGTTTTTCCATTTATCAATTGATAGCCATATTTTGGCTATTATAAATAATGCTGCTATGAGCATTCATATACAAGTTTTTGTGTGGACATATATTTTCAGTTCTCTTGGGTATATACCTAGGAGTGGAATTGCTGGGTCATATGGTTACTCCATTTTTAACTTTTTGAGAAACTGCCAGACTTTTTTCCAAAGTGGCTGCACCATTTTGTATTCCTACAGCAATGTATGAAGGCTCTAATTTCTCCACATTCTCCTAACACTATTTATCATCTGCTTTTTGATTCTAGCCATCCTAGTGGTGTGGTGTTTCATTGCGGTTTTGATTTACATTTCTCTAATTAATAGTGATGTGGAGCATCTTTTCCTGTGCTTACTGTCCACCTGCATATCCTCTCTGGAGAAATGCCTGTTCAAATCCCTTGCCTATTTTTAAAATAAGTTGTATTTTTGTTATTGAGCGATAAGAGTTCTTTGTATATTATGGATACTAGACTTATCAGATATGTGATTTACAAAAATTGTCTCCCCTTCTGTGGGTTGTCTTTTCTTTTTTTTTTTTCTGTGGTACATGGGGCTCTCACTGTTGTGGCCTCTCCCGTTGCGGAGCACAGGCTCTGGACGCGCAGGCTCAGCGGTCATGGCTCACGGGCCCAGCTGCTCCGCGGCATGTGGGATCCTCCCGGACCGGGGCACGAACCCGCGTCCCCTGCATTGGCAGGCGGACTCCCAACCACTGCGCCACCAGGGAAGCCCTGTCTTTTCATTTTGATAGTATACTAGGAAGCACAAAATTTTTATTTTGACGATGTCCAAGTTACCTATTTTCCCCTCTGGTTGTTGTGCTTTTGGTGTATTATCTTTGCTGTCATATCTAAGGAGCCAGTGCCTAATCCAAGCTCATGAACATTTACACCTATGTTTTCTCTCTTCCCAGGATGGCACAACTTTGGTCACTGTAGCTTTCTGTAGTAAGTTTCGAAGTGGGGAAGTGTGAGTCGTCCCACGTTCTTGTTCTTTTTCAGTATTACTTTAGCTGTTTGGTGCTCCTTGCAATTCAGTATCAATTTGAGAATCAGCTTTTCCATTTCTGAAAAAAAAAATCCAGCTGGGATTTTGGTAGGGATTGCATTGAATCTGTATATAAACTTGGGGGAATAATGCTATCTTAATAATATTAAATGTTCTTATCTATGTCCGGGGGATGTCTTTCCATTTATTTAGGTCATCTTTAATTTCATTCAATGATGTTTTGTAGTTTTCAGTTTGCATTAGATTTGATTTTGCATGTGATTCATAAAAGGCAAAGTTTATCATCTGCATAGATTATCTTTTTGCACCTAACTTTTAAAAACATTGTGTTATGAACTATGCATACTGACAAGTACCTAAAACACAAATGTACAATCTGATAAATAATTATAAAGCAAATACCCACCCAGAGCAAGAAATACATTACCAGCCCACCAGAAACCTCCCCCCAAGCCTCTTTCTTCCCCCTTAGTCATTTTTTTTTGCTTTTCAAAAACCATTCATGTATGCATCCCTAAACAAAATAGTATAGCTTGACTGTCATTGAACTTTTTTTTTTTGGCCACGCCATGTGGCTTGTGGGATCTTAGTTCCCCATCCAGGGATTGAACATGGGCCCTCAGCAGCAAAAGCGTGGACTGCCAGGGAACTCCCTGAGCTTTATATAAGTGGAATAACACCCTATGTTCCCTTTTGTGTCTTCTATTTTTTTTTACATGTATTTTTAAAAATTTTAATTGAAATAGTGTTGATATACAATGTTGTGTCAGTTTCAGGTGTACAGCAAAGTGATATATATATATATATATATATTCTTTTTCTTACATTCCCTTCCATTATAGGTTATTACAAGATATTGAGTATAGTTCCTGTGCTATATAGTAGGTCCTTGTTGGTTATCTATTTTATATGTAGTATTGCATATATTGTAATTCAAAACTCCTAATTTATCTCTCCCCCCACTTTCCCTTTGGTAACCATAAGTTTGTTTTCTATGTCTGTGAGTCTATTTCTGTTCTGTAAATAAGTTCATTTGTGTCATTGTGTCTCTTCTTTTTTTTGCTCAACTTATTTTTGTGAGATCCATCCATGTTCTCACACGAAGCTGCAATTCTTTCATTTTCATTGCCATATAGTATTGCATCATATAAATAAAATATTTATTCATTCTACTGTTTTTGGACATGTTGGGTTGTTGGACAAGCAATGCTGGAATGAGCATATATTCTCTTTTAATCAGGAAAAAAGTTACTAGGGACAATTCTCAGCAGCTGGAGCAAGCGTATTCATGGACGTTGCTCTGCAGAGGTCGAAGAGCAGCTGCTTTCCTTCCGAGTCACTTAGGAAGCCCCTGACCTCCTCCTGAGAGGACCCCAGACCGTGAACAGACCCGGGCTGTCAACGAAGCCTCTCAGCTCTTTACTGGCCTGAATAGTTCTAAGCTCGGATTGTGCAACCAGCCTCAGCTTTGGCACATGGCCATGCAAGAGACTGGAATGGACTCTTCCTGGATCAGAGTCATTTAATCCTTAAGGTATTGTGGGGACAACAGGGCACAGGAGAGGACTTTTCTCAAGCATCTCGGTCACAGATCAAGCCAGACTATATCCTTCCTGCTTTACTGAGATGAAACCCCTTTGCCCACCTCCCCAGGTGAGCCCTTGGTAATTTTACAAACTAGTTTGATCAAGAGAATGCTTGGTTTTCCCTGCACTGGAAAACAACATTCAAATAATGGTCACACTTCCCACTATAGGGAAAGAATGGGAAAGACATTCAATGATACAGCTTCAGATCGCTTAGATTTAAGCTTGATGCTAATTTTCCGTAGTCCGTCCAATTGCACCGATATTGCCTGGATGGGTGCAGGGACTAAGCAGGAGGTGAGAATCACGACTCCCAAGTTGCTGGGTGCCCTTAAGCCACATAGTGTGGTCTCCACCAAAGGGAGCCAGGGGCTCCGGATGCCCTGGCTCTCAACAGAGTTCCTGGGCTCTGCTTTTCCCATCCCAGGGGGCTTGGTCCTCCAGGGAGGCATGACCCAAACAGCAGACCCAGAAAAACCCCAGGCTCCAAGCTTCCACTGATGGTTCCTGCCCATATGGAACACGATGTCCTATGAGCCATATTTTAAATTTCTGGTATCTCAGTCCTCCCTCTCCCTCTCCTTCCTTGGAGGAATTGGTAAGAAACCCAGAGGGATTCTTCTTGTGACCCTGAGTCATCTCCCTAGTGTCTGCGCCAAGCCAGCCGGTCCTTGCCTGCTGCTGCATGTCCAATGTCCCAGAGGCCATGTCTAAAGGTCCTGACACATCATGACAGGCCCCCTTGCCCTGCAGTAGCCCTGGCTGCAGAACTAAGGGGCCCAGCCCCAGAGAGGCCCCATGGCCGTGGCCAGCGGTTCGGGAGCAGATTGGCTTCTCCCCTGTCTTCCCACCCCAGTAACTGGCACAAGATGCTTCTCCTCTGACAACGGCAAAAGGGGTGGCAATTTGGAGTCTCTAAATTGGAGGGGCTGTAAATGATTTTCTGAGCTCAACTCCAACCTAAGTAACAAGCCATGTGTGTGATTTTTAACACTAGAACAGAAGAGGGACTTTTCCTCACGTCACTGGTAGAAATGTGGGCTGGTCACCTTTCTCATTTCCCTCTTTGAAGGTAAATATGGCTCATCTTGCCCTTTTCTACGTAGGTACCACAGAAAGCAATGGCCACGGAAAAGGAACCTGGTTCACGTGGGCCCCTCTCCATACTCCCCGCTCCAGTATCCCCAAAGGAGGTAGTGCAGCCCCTGGCACGCTCACGTGACCATTGGGCCACACAGATGGAAGACCAGGACAACCTGACCAGCCACGTTTGTGCAGTTGTTACCCATCAGGGTTCTTGGCCTCCTTGATCAATAGAAATTGATCAGAGGCCAGACAAGAAATTCAGGCAAAGCTTTACTGGGGCTCCTGCTGCGGCAGGGAGGTTGCAAGAATAAGCAACAGGTTCCCTTGCTTGCTTCCTGGGGACGGGGGGCGAGATGGCTCCTCATATGGGGTGAGGGGAGGGGCGCGTCCAGGGGTCTGGCCAGAAGGTGGCTTAGGTGGTCTGCCCACCCCTTTGGTGGTGGTGTGTGCAGGGGGCATGCGCAGTACCCTCTTTTTGCTCCCAGCTCTTCAGAAGTGGCAGTTGGATTTTTGGTCTTTTGTATCTTATTGTCCGTAACAGCATGCACACAGCTATTTTTAGTCCCTTATAGTTTCTCTGTATTTTGTAGCTCGAGGAGACATTTGTCCAGGTGCAAACACTATAGCAAAGGGTCCCAGGACCCAGCCTGTTGCACAGTCAGGGGCCTCTTCTTCAAGGGGCACAGCTGGTGGGTGTATTTTCCTACAGATGAGACATTTAGGTCTCAGTGAGATGTGTTTAAACCCTCCCCCCTCCCTCCCCATCACCTTGAGCCTTTCCTCTCCCTATCCCAAAGTCCCCAGCTTGTTGTGTACCCCACCCTCCTGCCTGCAGAAACCCTGAAGACCCTGCTTCTGCCAGGCTCTTACATTGCACCAGCTCTCGGAGTAGCCACCACTGCAGTTCCAGCTACCTGGGCCAAATTAAAGAATAGCCGAGCCACTGAAGGGAAAGTCTACTTTCCTTTGTACCTCTACTTGGGGACTCACTTTGCAGGTGGGACTGGCTGCAAGTACATTACTGGTACCAAGAGAGTGTGGAAGACCCAGGTTCTAGCCCTGCACCTCTGTCCTGGCCTCGTTGATGGGCAGGATTCTAAAGATCTCCCCACTCAAGATTCCTGTGCCCTGGTCATGTCATCAAACACTAATCTAGGTACTGCTGTGAGGGGATATTGAAGATGGAATTAAAGGCCTGTTATGGTCTGAATGCTCTCACTCCCTGCCACCTCCACCCCTCACCAAACTCATATATTGAAACCCTAAACCTCCATGTGATGGTATTAGCAGGTAGAGTCTTTGGGAGGTAGTTAGGCATAGATGTGGTGTGAGGATGGAGCCCCCATGATGGGACTGGTGTCTCTGTAAGAAGAGGAAGAAACACCAGAGCTTCCTATCTCTGTCATGTCAGGATACAGCAAGAAGGCAGCCATCTACAAGCCAAGAAGTAGGCTCTCTCCAGGAACTGAATCTGCCAGCACCGTGATCTTGGACCTCCAGCCTCCAGAACCATGAGAAATAACTGTCTTCTGTTTAAGCCACTCAGTCTGCGGTATTTTGTTACAGCAGCCTGAGCTAAGTCAGGTCCCATGTCAGTGGTCCCTTAAGATACGAAGATGATCCAGGTTAGCCTGAACCCTCTAACAGGCGGAAAGTTTTCTTTGGCCAGTAGCAGAAGAGGAAGTCAAAGAGGGTTGAAGAGTGAGGGAGATTCTATACGAGGGAGATTCCGCGTGAGGACCCAGCTGCCAGCCGTGACGTTGTGAGAGGGCCTGTGAAATGCTGCTGGGGATGAGAGAGACCCAAACACCGCCAGCCACACGAACGAGCTAACACAGCCGCCAACGCTGGAGTGTGGGACCCTGAGCAGAAGACCCGTTGAGCCATGACGGACTTCTGACCTGCAGGGTCTGTGAGATAATAACTTGGTGCTGTTCTATAAGCAGCCAAGTTGGCGTAATTTGTTACAAAGAAATAGAAAACTAATACACCACATGACCCGAAGGGGCTCCTTAACCTTTCTAAGCCCCCATTGCCTCATCCAGAAAACAAGGACAGAAAATCCACAGGGTTGGGCTTCCCTGGTGGCGCAAGGGTTGAGAGTCCACCTGCCGATGCAGGGGACACGGGTTTGTGCCCCGGTCCGGGAAGATCCCACATGCCACGGAGCGGCTGGGCCCATGAGCCACGGCCGCTGAGCCTGTGCGTCCGGATCCTGTGCTCCGCAACAGGAGAGGCCACGACAGTGAGAGGCCCGCGTACCGCAAAAAAAAAAAAAAAAAGAAAAAAAAGAAAATCCACAGGGTTGTGCTGAATAAGGGACTTTGGGGCTTGTAGACAGAACCCTGGAGATGGGGCTAAAAGGCCCAAAGTTGCTAGTTGTGTAACCTTGAGTGAGTTACTTAACTTCTCCTAGTCTCAGTTTTCGCACCTCTAAAACGGAGCCAACAGCAGCTATTTCCTTAGTAACTGAGGGGTAGCTGGGCTCATGGCCATCCAGCCAGAGACTACATTTCCCAGAACCCCTTGCAAGGAGGTGTGGTCACCTGACCAAGGCCTCACCAATGAAAGGAGAGTGAGGCATGTGGGCTTCTTTGAGGGTGGACCTTAAAACATGGCACATGCCCTCCGGGTCCTGCCACCTCCTATGACTGGAACAGTGAGGTGCCAGCCACACAGCTTCAACAAGCAGACGGGGAACATGACCTCCAGGATGGTGGAGAAAGAAGACGGAAAGAACCCAGGTCCCTGAGCGAGGGGGTTGCTGAGTCACCCACTGACCTCGCATGTGAGAGAGAAATAAACATGTGTTTCCTTATAGCCTTGGGGGCCTCTTTGTTACCGCAGCCTGATCTCTGCCTTAACCAATTCAAGCAACTAATACAGTTAGTCCCCCACATACGAACCTTCAAGTTGCAAGCTTTCAAAGATGCGAATGTGCATTCAGGCGTGAGTGACATTGCAGCTCGCCCTCCGTCTCCTATTGCTGACGGCCCTTCAGCTCCACCATCTCCCACCTCCAGTCAGTAACTCTTCTTGCCTGTTCACTCGATGCCAGCCCCTGGATGCCAGCTGTTGTACTGGACTACTGTACTTTTTAAGGTACTGTATTGTAAGATTGAAAACGTTTTATTTTTTGTGTTTGTTTTTTATGTATTATTTGTGTGAAAACTATTATAAACCTGTTAGAGTACAGTACTATATAGCCGACTGTGTTAGTTGGGTACCTAGGCTAACTTGCTGGACTTACGAACAAATTGGACTTACAAATGTGCTCTCGGAACGGAACTCATTCGTATGTAGGGGACTTACTGTACAGGGAAAACAGGTCCAAGGGTGGCAGTGAAAACTTGGGGATGCCATGTAAGCGTTGATTAGCCCAGAGCCCCCTTTTCACCCAGGATTTTGTTTTGTAAAATGGAGCTATTATACAAATCCCAAGTGATTTGTCAGTGCTTCTAAATAAATATTATTTAAAGAATATTCTAGCAGTTCAGTGAATCAAGGGATTCTAGTAATTTATTCATTCCACAAATATCTGTTGAGCCCCTACTAACTGCCTGAAGATATAACATTGAACAAAACAAAACACCCGCCTTCAAGGAGTTTTCCTGCTGGTCAGGAGAGAGATGATAAACAACCAACAAATATATAGTGTGTCAATTAGCAACAAGTGTGGGAGAGAAGAGTAAATAATGGGGCGCTGGCATGCTGGTGGGGGTGATGAGAGTGCTCTGTACAGGCGTGCAGAGATCTCCCTGATGGCGTGGCATTTGAACAAGATCCTGAAGTGAGGAACTGAGTCCTGGGAGACCCAGGGGAAGAACATTCTAGGCAGAGGGAACAGCATGTGCAAAGGCCCTAGGGAGGACCATAGTCTATGCTGAGGGAACAGCAAGGAGCCTGCGGACGGGGAGCAGAGGGCAGAGAGGCAGGGCGATCGTGAGGGCCCCGTAGTCAACGTGAGGACTTCAGCATTTCACACTGAGCGACACGGGAGCTGAGCAGGGGCGTGCCGTGAGCTCCCTGTAAGGAACAAAGCCCGGCTTAGGGGCTACTGCGTCATCGAGGTGAGGGATGATGGAGGCAGAGGTCATGGCTATGTTCTAGATGCAGAGATGACAGGGTTTACAGAGGGGTCAGATGTGAGTGTGAGCAGATGAGGAGTCAAGGAAGATTCTAGACTTCCAAGTGGAAAGTCGGAGTTGCTCTTCCCTGGAGGGAGCAGACGTATGGGGAGCCATGGCAGGAGCTCGGTTCTGGATGTGTTCCATTCCCTCTGGATGAGCCAAGTGGTGGGGGGAGGTCGGAGTTCGGGGAAGGTCCTACCTGGAGATAGAAATCTGGAAGCAGTCGGCGTAAAGATCGTGTTTAAGCCATGAGACCTGAGAGCTCCCAGGGACCAAGTGCAGAAGAGACATCTGTGGAGGGAACCCCGGGCACTGCAAACTAGGGTGAGCCAGTGTGACCAGAAAGACGTCGTTAAGCAGGGCCTCTTTTTATTGTGGCAAAATATATGTCATAAAGATTGCCATTTTAACAATGTTGAAGTAGACAATCCAGCAGCACTGATAAGCTTCACAAGACTGTGTCACCATCACCAGTATTTCCGAAACTTTTTCATCACCCCAAACAGAAACTTTGTACCCCTTAAGCAATAACTCCCCATTGCCTCTTCTCCCCAGCCCTGGCAACATCTACTTTCTGTCTCTATGGATTTCCCTTTTCTGGACATTTCACATCAGTGGACTCAGACAATAGGTGTCCTTTTCTACATGGCTTCTTTCACTTACTAGAACGTCTTCAAGGTTTATCCACGTTGTAGCATGTAATGGCACTTCCTGTCCTTTTATGGTCAAATAACATCCCATTGGATGGATATTTTGCTTATCCATTCATCTGTTGATGTACACTTGGGTTGTTTCCACCTTTTGGCTATTGCTGCTGTGAATAAGCAGTGACTCTTTTTTTATTTTTTGCGGTACGCGGGCCTCTCACTGTTGTGGCCTTTCCTGTTGCGGAGCACAGGCTCCGGACGCGCAGGCTCAGCGGCCATGGCTCACGGGCCCAGCGGCTCCGCAGCATGCGGGATCCTCCCGGACCGGGGCACGAACCCGTGTCCCCTGCATCGGCAGGCGGACTCTCAACCACTGTGCCACCAGGGAAGCCCCAGAGGATTTCTTTTGCTCTATAAAAAAGGAGTATAGGCTAACCTAGGTTGAGAACTTGGCTTTAAAGTGAACAGAATTAAAAGAAAACTTTCAGTAATAAACATTATATCTCAGTTAGGCAGGAAATGTTGTTCTATATTACATATATATTCAACAGGAACGTGTGACCTAAATGTTGAGCACGTACAAGCTGTGCTATGCCTTGTTCATCACCTGTCTCTCTGTAGAAAGCACACGATAAAGGCAGAGACCTGCTCTGCATAGAGCATGGTGTCTGTCACACATCAGGTCCTTGGTCAGTGTTTGTGGGACAATTGATGGGTGTATGGAACAGTCAGATGACAGTAGCTGGAGTCCTAGTGAGGGAAGCACAGTGGCCCTGGCTGCCTTTCTAAGGCAGGGTTCTTACCTGCGGGCAGTAACCTAGAGGGTGACCAGGTGTGTCTGTTTTCACCAACTTCCCACAGGAGTTAAGCAGTTCCTTTACTTACCAACCTGGAAAACAAGTCCCAGAAGTCTGTGTTTTTCTTGTTTTTTTGTTTTCTGTTTTAGCAGTGCCTGTGATTCTGTGAACAATAGAAATCACAAATATTTTCATATCACGTTGCAGGTTTCTCAAAATACCACTCATGCTCATCACTACTTTTAAATTACAATCGTCATTAGACCAGCTGCTGCTGGATCTTATTTAATGTGCTACTAGGGGCACATGTACCACTGTAACAAATTTGCTTTTATCAACTATTTTGATAATTATATTACACTATATTTATTCTGCTTTGTAATCCATGTATTTTTTTCGCCTTTATCTTTCGGGTCTATAGGCGTTGGTAGATGCGCAGAGGGGTCACGGTATAACCAAGGTCAAAAGCCTGCTCCGAGGGCTTGCCCCGCTTCCCCCTGTACGGTCATCCCTGGTCATCACGTTCCTGGTTTCAGATTCACACCCAGACTCCAGGTCCTGACCCGGCTATTACTGCCGCCTCTCGCCACCAGGAGGCGCTGCTTCCCCCGTGTCAGATGAAGCCCAGGGGCAGATACAGGGTTTCTTCCTTCCATCTTTGTCCTTACCGGGGCTGGTAACGGAACCTCCTGCAAGTTTTTTTCCTATTCTCATTCTCTCCTCCCCCAGGTCCCTCTCTTTCCCTCCCCCATCCAGTCTCTCTTTAAAAACAAACAAACAACAACGAAAAACTTTGTTGTGGAAAATTTCAAAATGTTTAAAAGTATACGAACCCCCAGGGAGCTATGAGCCGACTTCAACAGTCTTGTTTCACTTACATCCTACCTGGGGAACTTTCTAAGTGTGCAGATGCTCAGGCCCCACCCAAGATGGGGGAAACAGAGTCTCAGGGCTTAGAAAGCTCCCAGGCCGTTTGGGAACCACTGTTACAAACCTGGCCCCGCCTCTGAGATGCTCTCCTACCTCCAGCCCTGTGTGGGTCTCACAACCTCCTCAGCCTCCGACCCCTCCCCCGCCAACCCTAGGTCTTTTCCCATCTCTGACCCAAATCATCTAGCTCACATCGTTCCTCTTCCTCAAGCCCTGCAGGACTCGGGCACAGCTGGCCCCTGTCCTCTGTGTCTATCTGGAAGCGAGGATTCAGTAACCAAGCCTCACGCCCTTGAGCAACCTCCCAGAGCCCCATTCTACTGGCTCCCAGGTCTTTCGATGCCTCTTCCTGTGGACAGAGAACAGACCGCAGGGTCGATCATTTCTCGGCTGGAAAGACATTAAGCTATTAAAACGATTTTGAAGTGTCCAGAAAAATCCCAGTGACAGGCTGAACAGTGTCACCCCCTCCTCCCCCCACAAATCCATACTTGAAGTCCTAACCCCCAGGACCTCAGAATGTGACTGAATTTGGAGATAGGGTCTTTAAAGAGGTAATTAGGTTAAAATGAGGTCATTAGGGTGGGTTCTAATCCAATATGACTGGTGTCCTTATAAAAAGGGGAAACGTGGACACAGACAGGCATAGAAGGCAGAGCATGTGAGGACACAGGGAAAGGACGGCCATCCACGAGCCAAGGAGAGAGGCCTCAGGAGGAATCAGCTCTGCTGACATCCTGATCTCAGACTTCCAGCCTCCAGAACTGTGAGAAAACAGATTTTCTGCAGTACTTTGTTAGGGCAGCCCTAGCAGACTTATACAATCCCCAAATGGATACAATTCACAAAACCAGCAAAACCCCTCCCTGACTTCTGATGAACCAGTTTCTGGCCAGCCCCAAGCACTGGATGCGGGTTCTCTATTTGTAGGTGTCCCCTGGGGTCCCTGGGTTCAGCGGGAGGGAGGATTCTGGTCCCACCCAGCCCCACTTGCCCCGACCCTCTGGGTGGGTCGGTCCCCATCTTTTGCTGCAGCACCTGCTCTGTGCCAGGCCCTCTGGGGAAATGGGCACCAAGTCCTGATTCCGCACTGGGTTAGGAGTTCGAAGTGGGATGACCAGATCCTCGTGACCTGCAGCCTGAAGGCCTATGGAAGCTGTTAGGCAGAATCGGCTCCACAATTCATAGGCCTGGCGCAAAATGAAAATGCGGGCCCTTGTTCAAAAGTTGTTACTAATTTCAATTTGGCGACAGCCCAGAGGTAGGCTCTGCTAAGCGCAGGGTCCCGTGTGGCTGTACAGGCTGCACTCCCACGAAACTGGCTCTGCTGTTAGGGAACAGCAAAGGGAAGAGCGAGGCCAGTGCCCAGGGCACAGTGATGTCACCAGGAGCCACTGACTTATCACAAGGGCTGCAAACCAGCTCCCTGCCCCTTGGATCTGAGGCTTGCGGAAGCTTCCAGACAGTAACCTGAGGGGGACGGCTTCTACGCTGCTTCTGCATTAATAGTTACTAGTTTCATCTCTTCTCTCCTATCTGGGTTCCGTCGTTTAGGAGTGACTTCAAATAGAAAGAGACAGTCTTCAAAGTTTGTCATTTAGAGATGGGATAATCTGTGATTGCCATGGCCTGATGCTTTTTTGTAGAATGATGTCTCAAGGATCCTGGGGATGGGGAGAGGTGGGACCAGCCTGAACAATCACTACAGAAATACTTCAGGGGCACAGAGCACCTCTTGGCTAGAGTACAAGGGCCTTCATGTTTGGTAGTTTACTTTAACGTTTCCAGTCCCACTGAAGAAGGATGGAGGCATTTGTCCAAAGTGGTCTCAGGTCATGTCCAGTGAGAGGCGCACAGGATGAAGAGTGAGGGTCCCCCGTTTCCTTCCTCCGGGTAGGCATATCGGTTAGAGTTTGTGAGTTTCAAACAATGATTGGGACTCTGGTGCACTCATATCTATTGGAAAATAAGGCAGCTCCTAGGATGGCAGGAATACTAAGGCCCAGGATGGGGCCAGGAGCTTGGGGGACCCAGGGGGCCAGAGTGATGCCCCTTTGAAGGTGTGCAGTGGGACCAGTGAACTGCAAGCATGCCTCATCTGCACCCCAAGCTCACAAAGACTCACACTGGCCAGGGGAGCCCCCGGACTGCATCTAGTGGGATGAGCGGTTTTCCCAAGGACCGGGCAGGTGCTGCTAGAAGAGGATGCTGGGCAGCAAAAACCCCCAATGCCCACTAGTCCTTGGGCATCCCTGGTAGTACCCTGCCAAGTGGAGGGCATGGACTAGGCGCTGAATTAATACTTTCATTTTGACTGGATTCCCCATCATACCCACCAATTTTAACCGTGGATCCTTCGGAGAGCCCCAGAAAAGAGTGACAAAGGTCATTTCGGGTTTTTCCCCCCTTAAATGTATAACAGCTACAGTTTATAGATTATTTTGTGCGTGTGCGAGCACAAGCTTGGAAAGCAGAAAAGAATTTGCTTTTAAATATTCCAGGAAATCTCAATCTAAATTACATCAGTTCTCGTCCATGCCTCAGTTTCTGATCCAGAAAGTGGGACTGTATTACAATGAACTCTCCCTAATGTGTGACTCAGACACGGGAGAATTCAGGGTTCCTACTGGGTTTTAAGAGCTCTGTAGGGTCCCTCTGGCCATACAGACAAATTAGGGAACAAAATGATCCTGCAGTTCGTTTGTTGAAAGGGCCCTTAATTATCAACTCATCTCAGAGGCACCATCTGATGCCTCGTCTAAAGAAAGTGTATTTTTAAAGGCACTGGTTGCGTAGACGTGTTTAAATATAAATGTAATACATATGTGTATATACATATACACATTTTTGTTTTTAATAAACTTTTTATTTTGGAATAATTTTAGATTTACAGAAAAGTTACAAAGGATAGCACAGAGAATTCCCTCATATCCTTTATCCAGTTTCTTTTAAATGTTAACGTTTTACACAACCATGGTACAGCTGTTAAAACTAAGAAATTAACATTGGCAAATGTTAAAGATCTTTCTTGGGTTTTCTAGTTTTTCTACTCATGTCCTTCTTCTGTTCCAGGATCCAATCCAGGGTACCACACAGCATTCTGTCAAATATATATGTTGTAACTTTTTATTTTGACATAATCATGGATTTACAGAAAATTGAAAAAAAAAAAAAAAGGGTACAGAGAGATCCTGTGTACCTTTCAGCCAGTTTCTCCCAGAAGTAACACCTTGTATAACTATAGGACTATACTGAAACCAGGAAATTGATATTAGTATGATCCACAGAGCTTATTAAATATATATGCATATATATTTTTAATCAAATATATATTTTTAACCCTCACTTTGCCTCACAGTCAAGAAGATCAAATACTTTCCCCCAAAACATAAAATTTGCATCTAACTCCACCTGCCTCCAAACGCCAAGTCCAACTATGAAATTCTTGATCCCTCTCTCCGACCCACCAACTACAAACTAGAATCTGCCCATTCGTTCTCAAAAGCAGAAGTGCACTCTGCCCCGGGTCTGGATATCCTCAACTTACTGGACTTTGAACTCCCCAAATTCGGGGCCAGGGTGCATGCGTGCACACGAATGTGTGTGTGTGTGTGTGTGTGAGAGAGAGAGAGAGAGAGAGAGAGAGAGAGAGAAAGAGACAGAGAGAGAGAGAAGTAGCTCTCTTTGTCCCAATATATTCTAAACTCACAACATCATCCCTCCTGTCTCTGCAGGAGTGGAGATAAAGAGCTAGATGTATATCCCACTACATTTCTTCTATTACTATCAAATAGAAAGACGACAGAAATATTCTATCCATCTGCTCTAAAGACTGCATAAGTGAATTCAATTGCCACAAAGACATCAGTTTTATCCAAGACCCGCAGGGAAGCAGAGACTGTCTGCTGTTTCTGTTTCCTGACTGATTATCCAGGAATGTCTACAGGTGACCTCTGCCTGTCAGAGAAGGATGATTTTTCTTGTTTCTAGCTAGGTAGGAAAAGAGGTTACTTTGCAAATAATTTTACCTGAACTCAAATTCATAGCCTAGTTAGATCATAATCCAAGGGTGTGGTCCCTTTGTCTTAGAAGTTCAAGGGTTGGTGGTTGGAAAAGGCAGGCATTCTTTACTTCAGCCTAAAACTGGGGAAAAATGTAAAGATTTCAGCTCATAAGCGATCCCAAATGCTGCCTCGGTCAAAACTCCCGTGAGGGATCGGGGCCCGCTCTGTCACTGCAGCCGGCATCCCAGGCATTCGGTGGCCCCGCTGCAGCCCACGCACTGCTGGGTGGGGGTGGGGCGTGGCGCAGCAGAGGGGGAGCTGTGGCCACATGGGCGTGGGCGTGGCCGGTGCAATATGCATGACAAAGGGACCGTCTCTGAAGCCAGCCCCTGGAGCAGAGGAGGAACAGAACAGTCCCCACAGGAATCCGCTTTGGCTGCTTGCTTTGCTCTCCAGCAGTAAGAGAAAGAGGACTGGCTTAGGCTGGAGGAGGGGCCTATCCGCCAGAGTGTGTCAAGACCAAGGGTCAATTCCAAATCCCAGAAAACCTCTCTAAGAGCCCTCTGGTTCTTATAAAGTGGTCAGAATGGAAATAGGCTCCTCTCTCCTCCAGCGTTTGGAAGCACTGAGAAAGGCAAGACAGAGCTAAGGGATGGGGTCCAGGTGGGTGGGCACGAGCAGGGGAGGTACCCTGGGAGGGTAGCAGCAGGGGACATGCAGAGGCTGGGGGGTCACAGCAAGCGCTGTCCTTGGTCTGCATGAAAGTTACCCATCGCTTCCTGGACCTTGGAGGCTTTGTCTTAGTCATTGGGGTCAGAGGCGTCAGCCACTGGCACGTGGTTTCGCCTCAGGGACATGGGTGAATTCCTATAAGCACCAGATTGGAGAACAATGGAGAAAATCAGTGGGACAGAGAACCGGGGAACTCACAGCTCAATGTCAATGAGCACGGACACCTAGCGCAGAAAGGCAAGGACCCAAGGCTGGTTTAGCAGACTCTGGGGAAGTGCAGGGCCCCTTGATGAGTTATCCCGGGCTCGTGGTCCAAGACCTGGAAGAGCCACCACTGTGTCTTGGTTCTCCATCTTCTGGTGGCTTGGGTCGAGTTCCTGTGGCCACACAGCCCACTGGACCCAAAGCTGGCATCGGTAGGTGGAGCTGGTGGGACCCAGAGAACCGAACTGTTGTCTCAGCTGAGCTCCCTTAGAGGAACCTTTCTCATCAGCCACCAGAGCAGAAAACACCACCAGCTTCTCATCCTTATCAACTTCCTGGGCCCGGTTTCAGCTGAAAAGAAAAACTCTCCCCAAGGCAGACACATCTCCTAATACCCACACAGGAACAGTCTCCAAAGCGTATGACTGCATTTGAAATTTGCCTCATGCAGAGAGAGAGTGGAGGGTATCCACGTTCAAATCATTCGGCAAAGCGGGTCCGCAGGACAGTGACACCACCCTAGGCCCATCTCTAAGGACACGAGCCCACGGTTAAGAGTAGAGTCTGGGGACTTCCCCGACAGTCCAGTGGTTAAGATTCCACCTTCCAATGCAGGTTCGATCCCTGGTCAGGGAACTAAGGTCCTACATGCCACAGAGTGCAGCCAAAAATTAAAAAAAAAAAGAGTACAGAGTCTGGAGCCAGACTTGGGCTCTTGGGCCCTCTTTCTATCAACTGCATTCTTTGTTACTTTAAAAAAAAAATCTATTATTATTATTTGGCCACGCTGTGCGCCTTGTGGGATCTTAGTTCCCCAAGGGATCGAACCTGTGCTCCCTGTAGTGGAAGCGCGGAGTCCTTACCACTGGACCACCAGGGAATTCCCATCCTTTGTTACTTCTGCTCTTTGTACTTCTGTTTCTTCTCTGCAAGACAGGGATAACAACAGACTCTTACTCCTGAGATAATACATTTAGGATGCCTAGGACAGGGCTTCACACACAGAAAGTGCTCATAAACACTGGTGATCGTCATTCCTACGTGCAAGCTTCTCCCAGCCAGAAACGACCCATGGCCCAGGCTGTGTGCCTTTTTCCTTCAACACCGGTGAGCAGGCCAGCTCCGGGGGCCGGAGAGCTTGCTTCCCCGGCAGCCCTTACCAGCCGACACGGCGGGGCAGAGCCTCCGACGTCCTGTCCCGGCGTCTCACGTGGCTCGAGTGTCTTGCCTGTTTCTTCCCTCTTGGGCACAACAACGTGCAGCACTTCTAGGGCAGTATACTTGCTGATTGCTTCCTTCATTATTACTCACAACAACCAGCTAAGACACTGCCAAAGAAACACTCACAGCTGGCCCCGCTGATGACGGCGTGCAGGCCTGTCCTGCCTCTCCCTAAGACCTGCGGATAAAGAAATGTAGGGAGGAAAGAGAGACTGGAGGAGAAAGCTGAGACCGGCAACACATCCCAGCAGGGCAGGCCCTTGGCCCACTGACCAGGAGAAAAAAACAAGTCAGCACTTCACTGGAAGAGAAGAAGTTTGAAAATGACGGTAGTTTAAAATCCGCATGTCTGGGCTTCCCTGGTGGTGCAGTGGTTGAGAACCCGCCCGCCAATGCAGGGGACACGGGTTCGTGCCCCGGTCCGGGAAGATCCCACATGCCGCGGAGCAACCAAGCTCATGCACCACAACTACTGAGCCTGCGCTCTAGAGCCCGCGAGCCACAAGTACTGAAGCCCGCGCATCTAGAGCCCGTGCTCCACAACAAGTGAAGCCACCACAGTGAGAAGCCCGCACACCGCAACAAAGAGAAGCCCCCGCTCGCTGCAACTAGAGAAAGCCCGTGTGCAGCAACAGAGACCCAATGCAGCCAAAATAAACAAATTAATTAATTAAAAATAAAATAAAATAAAATAAAATCCACATGCCTACATGAAAAGGAACAGAATAAAGCGGCACTGGCTGCTCCCCGATCCCTGGCACTGGGTAGACTGGATCCGTCAGAGTTCTGGAAGAGGAGGCATGGATTAAGAGATTTATGTCAAGAAATGGGCGCATGTGATGGCAGGGGCTGGTAGGCCAGGCTGAAATCCACAGGCTGGAGACTCCTGGGCCGGAGCCGGCGCTGCTGTCCACACACGGAATTTCTTCTTTCTCGGGAGCCCCAGCTGTGCTCTTAAGGCTTTCATCTGATTGGATGAGGCCCACCCAGTTCTCTGGGATGACCTTCACTCAGAGTCAACTGATGGTGGATGACAGCCTTCACAGCAGCACCTAGATTAGTGTTTGGTTGGGTTCCCGGGTCCTACAGCCTGGCCACCTGGATGCCTCGAACTGACCATCACAGAGAGGCAGCCTAAAGATCTCATGACTCACAGCTTTGGATGCAGACCACCCATGGGACAGTTCCTCTCCTGTGTAGGTGGGGGGACATGTAGGGGGTGTTCTCAGTGTGACCCCTACCCCAGCACAGGAGGTCCCAGAAACCTGCGTTCCAGGCAAGGGCATGCAGGTGAAGGCAGCTCCTGAGCCAGCGCCATCTCTCTGCCTGAGAGGAGAAAGCCCCTGGGAGGGCCTCCCACACACGCCGCAGGGGGAGGGTGCAGGCTTGTCCTTTCTTGGCTATGAAATGTCCAGTGGGGGCTGATGAGAGCGCCCTCTTACCTCAGTCCTCTGCCCCCAGACAGGTGAACGCATAATGCTATGTCCAAAAAGCAACGCAGGGAGGACCTTCCTGGCAGTCCAGTGGTTAAGACTCTGAGCTTCCATTGCAGGGGGGGTGCGGGTTCAAGCCCTGGCTGGGGAGCTAAGATCCCACGTGGCGCGCAGCGCAGCTTTTTAAAAATAAATTCATTTATTTATTTATTTTTGGCTGTGTTGGGTCTTCACTGCTGTGCGTGGGTTTTCTCTAGTTGCAGCGAGCGGGGGCTACTCTTCCTTGCAGTGCGTGGGCTTCTCATTGCGGTGGCTTCTCTTGTTGCAGAGCATGGGCTCTAGGCGCACAGGCTTCAGTAGTTGTGGCTCACGGGCTTAGTTGCTCCGCGGCATTTTGGGGCAGGGAAGCCCCCCAATTTTTTTTTTAATTAAAAAAATAAATAAAAAGCCAGGCGAGACCTTAATTGTTATCTTTCAGTGTGGAAAAAATGTCCCAATATGTCCAATTCTACCCCAAAGGTAAGTTCAGGCAGAGGACATTTATCGGGTTAAAGCAACGGTTCTCAGCTTTCCTATGCATGAGAGTCGCCTGGGGGCTTCCCTGCTGGCGCGGTGGTGAAGAATCTGGCTGCCAATGCAGGGGACACTGGTTCGAGCCCTGGTCCGGGAAGATCCCACATGCCGCGGAGCAGCTAAGCCCGTGCGCCACAACTACTGAGCCTGCGCTCTAGAGCCCGCGAGCCACAAGTAACGAAGCCCGCGCGCCTGGAGCCCGTGCTCCGCAGCAAGAGAAGCCACCGCAATAAGAAGCCCGCGCACCGCAACGAAGAGTAGCCCCACGCTCGCCACAACTAAAGAGAAGCCCGTGCATAGCAACGAAGACCCAACGCAGCCATAAATAAATAAATGAATAAATTAAAAAAAGAAAAAAAAGAGTCGCCTGGGAGCTTGGGAAAGGGGCAGATTCCCAGCCCCACAGCGGAGCTTCCGATCCAGCAGGTCTGGGAAGGGGCCAAAGGCACTTTCTGCAGTGACCGTGTCCTCCGGTAAATACAGGGACAAGAGGAGTCCAAGTAAAGGCTCCCCCCACCCTGGACTCCCAGCCTAGGCCGGCCCAGGTGGAGGACCCTGGAAACTGGAAACAGAGGCAGGCTTCCCAAGGTAAAGACAGCTACGGGGAAGCAAAGGGGCTGTGGCATGCCTGGCTGGTGTGAGCTCTCCGGCTGCAGACCTGCACGTGGCACTGCTGCTCAGGTGGAAGGGCCAGTGAGTTTCCCTGGGGCGGGGCACATCCTGAACCCAGCAGCGAGCGGTCTGGAGCCGGCGTCACAGAGTGTGGCAAGATGGAGACAAGGGACCTGCCACGTCCTGGTCCAGCCCACCCTCAGGCTCAGAAACAGTCTTGAAAGGAAAGACGGCTCAGGGACTTCCCTGGCGGTCCAGCAGTTAGGACTCGGTGCTTTCACTGCCCGGACCCGGGTTCAATCCCTGGTCGGGGAACAAAGATCCTGCAGGCTTTGTGGAGTGGACAAAAAGCAAACAAAAAAACAGAACAGAACAAAATAACAACAACAAAAAACACCATGGCTCAGAAAAGCATGATGGGGAGCTGGAGGCCTCCAAGCCAAACCAGATGGACCTCCTACAGCTAAGCAGACCCTGCCCCCGATTTCCATGCAGAACCCCACTTTCTGAATCTAGGCAGTTACCTGGATGAAGGGGTCTGCCTAGGGAGGCTGCCTCCCCCCACCCCCCAGCCCAGGCACCAAGGGCTGATCAGCCAGGGCCCTCAGCTGGAAAGGACAATCTTTCAGCCAGAGAGAGGAGGCCGGGACCTCAGGAACAGTCTTCAGTCAGAGAGAGGAGGCTAGCGTGAATAATCAGTCAATGTCCCCAATTTCCTGTGTTCCGTGAAATACAAAACACACCAAGTCAGCAGTCTTTCACCAAATCAGACTTTCCTGGAAAGTCACAACCCAAGTGAACATACTTTTTCAATGTACTTTCCTTTCTACTGAAAGGCCTTTGGTCCAGTTACCAGGCGAGCTTCTGCTGCATTAACACAAGATGTTTAAAAGGCCCGGAGTTCAGTTCAGAGCTGTGATGTTAAACAGACTTCACTTCTCTTCTTACAGGGGCCCTTTGGAGCCCCAAGCCTAACACATCTTGCTGCAAAGCCACTGCTGCTGGGCCAGGGAACCAGGGGGCAGACAAGAAAACCAGAAGTCATCTTTACCAGGGGCGTTTTAAGTTCCTAGCACTTAAGTTCTAAGCATTAAAGAAAAAGTGGATTCTGGTAACAAGGCTCTTGGATGTTACGATTCCTGGGAAAGCAGGACCCCCTCTCCGTCCACGGAGATGTGGAAATTCACTCAGGAAGCCTTCCTAATTCCACAGCGCGTCTTTTGGAAAGCACGAATGTCCCCTTCATGCACCCACCCGTCACATACGGGCTTGTGAGCCTGTGATGTACCGGGTGCTGAGGACTCCATGAGGAGGATGTCCTGGGCCTTGGGGGATCCATGGAGAGAGAGAGACAGGCAGGAAATCACGACACGCAAGATCACAACCGTGAGCAGTTCTGAACCACAAGAACAAGTGCTTTGGAAGTGCCCGTCCCGGTGGAAGAAGCACGGTACTCAGAAAGACTTACAGTTTTGCATCGCACACACCTCCGCAAAGGCTTTGAAAGGAATCCGTGATGTTTAATACCAGCCCTAATGTCCTCTTGCGTTTCACAGTGATGTCAAAAGCTGGAAGAAATTTTTCTGTCCTTGCATTGATTTCATCCAGAAAACCTGACCCCGTGGCAGGAAGGTGATGGCAGGTCAGAGATCCTTCCAGATCTTCAGGTGATTTCAGTCCAGGTCAAAGTGAGGGCAGAGACAAACCTGCCTTAAGAGTGGGGTCTCAGGGTTGGGGCAAAAAAAAAAAAAAAAGACCTCAAAAATTATTGTCAGGTCCGTGTCCATCGGAACCAGCTTTCCCAGCGTTGCAGCCACCACCTCCATTTTCCCTGAGGTTTGGGAGCTACCTGTGCCTGCCCTGGAGAAAAGAGAAAACTCCAGCGAGTTCCTGGGAGGTGATGCTGGTGCAGGCCCATCCCTGGCGGACCCCACAGTGTTGTGGGAAAATGGCAGATGGCTCTGGGGAGCTGCCAGCCAGAACCCTGTTGCTGCTGCCCTTTGCAGAGCTGGAGACGTGTTCACCTAACACCTCTGAATATTTAGAACTCCTACTGTTTCCTATTCCGGTTCTTAGGGACGGAGCCTCGAGCAGCAGTTTCATCGAGAAGGAGAACTCAAACTCTTAAAAACCACCGGCCCAGATGCTTAAGGAAGAGGGCCTCCTGGGAGGTGAAAGGCTAAGAGTGGACCCCACAATGATCTGAAACTGCCCTTGCATTAAGGATCGAATATAAAAAAATACACATATTTTAGGAGCAAGAGTTGTGGTACTGCCCCCAAGTCAGTTACAAATCTGAATAAATGTAAATTTCCAGATAGCAGGTAGCGCCCCAAATCCACACCCTCTCTTCTGCTCACAGACCCTGATTTGGTTCAGGTAACCCACCCTCCTCTCCCTGATGGGCCTCACAAATTCCATCACAATAACCCCCTCCCTTGCCACTAATTGGCTGGGGCTGGACACGAGGCATAATTCTGGCCAATGAGATGTGTGGGCAAGTCAGCGGGGGAGGGCCTTGGGAAGGGCTTCCTCACTTATAATGAGAGACCCCAGGAAGAGCCAGGCAGGAGGGGAGCTGGTGGGAGACAAGTCAGTATGTGGAGGACGGCAGAGCAGAAACAGGGACAGAACCTAATTCCCCGACCTTGCTAAGCCCTGGATATAACCCATCACAAAGCTGCCCGACCTCTGCACTTATGATTTATAAAAATTTTAATGTTCTGATTGTCATTTTGAGTAGAGTTTTCTCCTACTTGCAGGGGAAAGAATCCTAATCAATATATCGCATGATCTAAGCAATTCAGGCACCACAAATTACCTTGGAATAAAAATTTTAAAAAAAGCAAACCGCTTAACAAAAAAGTCTCTGTCACAAAAGTTTCAACAGCAGAAACAGCTTTCCTGTCCTCTCCCTGTGAAGTGCAAGGGCAATTTGAGACCATCACAGCATCTGCTCTGAGCAGCCGGGTGATGTTCCGGGATGCTGGCAGATAGGGGAGGGGAAGAGAGGAAGAGAGGAAGCGGTACTTACGATTTAATGACGCCAAACAGGACAAAACCAGTCCCTGTTTGGGGTGGGTAGTCCTGGGTTTGTTCTTCAGACCTGTGCTCTTTCCCTTCCTGCCCTCAGGCCAGAAATCCCCCCAAAGACTAAGGGAACAGCTCCCTGGCTAAATAAAATCTGGGTGAGAGTGCTGGAGACCGGCTTTCACAAGTCTAGTCTTCTGAACAGGAGAGGTGATTTGAAACTTCAAACAATTTCAAAATAAAACCCAGCCCAAGGGCTGTAATATAAATTTTGAGTTTTGGGAGAAGCCCAGCACTCCCCGTGCTTCTCTGAGTAGGGATTGAGGGCAAGGCAGCCCCCAGCCCGAATCCTCCTTATGGAAAAGGAAAACAGCCCACCTAACCACGACAAAGTCTTCCACGGGCTCTCCATTTGCAGTTACAAAAAAATCTCATCGTTTCTGGACCCTGCCTTCCTGATTTGCCATTCAGCATCCAGGCTCCATAAGAAATTTGCTTTTCAGAACCAAGGACCGGACAATTAGACCTGTTTTTCTAACGTCAAGGTCAAGTTTCCCACACACAGACAGAGCAAATCCTCTCCAAACATGCTCACGATTTCCCCTGAAAATCCCAAAGGCCTTTTTCTCAAGTCATAAGTGTTGCCTGAAGTTGACAGCAAACTGAACCAGCAGAAAAGATAAGACGGTGGGTTACCTGGTTTGTGGGCTGGGGTGGACCCGGGATGAGACCCTCAGCTGTGGCCCTACAGCCGCAGGGCTGGCTCCACCTGTCCGACCTGCCAGGCTCTCCGCCACACCTCCAGGCCTGGGCTCACTGCCAGTGCCCGGGCCCGCCATAGGTGTGCGTTCACCTTCGGAGAACTGCCAGCACATGGGTCTCCCCCACTCTGCTCCCACCCTGTGACCTGCCCCCCCAGCCAATCAGGCACTGGAACATCTCTCCTGAGTCATCTGGATTCTAAATCTAAAGCTGGTAGAGAAAAGAACAAAAGGGAAGAGGAAGGAGGGAGGGGAAGAGGGAAAAACCCAGGCCCACGTCCGCCCAGCGTCTCAGTGATGGTCAAAGGTGAAAGCAGGTGGGACCAGTGAGCCTGGGCAGGGCCTTCACGGTGACGGTCAAGGTCAAATTCCAGGGCTGCTCTTTCCCTCTGGGTGGCTATTTTGGGAAAGCAGCTTTGCGCCAGCAGTCGACAGACTGGCTACTGCGGACGCTGGAATCCGGAAGACTCAGAGCTCTGCCAGCACCGGCACAGGTGAAGGCAGGGAGAACAGCCCCACAGAACAAAAGGCAAGTTCCGGGCGCCCCGGAAACTCCACTCTGAGCACCCACAGGCCCACCCATGCCTCATGGCTCCAACCCTTCAGTGAAGATCTCTGGGCACCTGGAGCAGGAACTGTCTAGTTTGTGAGAGGAGGTCCTGACTTGCTGTGTTAACCTGGGGCTGATGGGCATGGCCGGTGGGGCTGGTGGCATCTGGTCCAGCAGCATCGCTGGCTATCACCGTCCTGCCAATCCAGGATGAAGTGCACTTGGCGGCCAGATCTAGCTTCTGTTTGTTCCCTTCTGTTCCCTTGCACTGTTCTCTGGCCCGTCCAGCGTAAGTTGACAGCGAGCACGGAACTCTCGGCACTGGCCGAGTGTGAGGCCACAGGCGGTGCCGGGCGGGAGGGGGGCCGGGGGTGGGGTGTGGGCAGTGGGGATCGCGTGCTTCTGAGGCAGCCAATTAAGTCGAGCCTCTGGGCACACTGAGATCTTCCGATAACTAGAGTTTTCGAGTGCAAGGCAGATTCTAAGATCTAAAGCCCCCACTAGGAAACTGGAACCCATTTCCCTAAGGAGTCGGTGAGAGACAGAGCTTAACTCCTTGACCTTGCTGAGCCCTGGATATAACCCACCACAAAGCTGTCCGACCTCTGCACTTACGCTTTATAAAAATTTATAAAAATTGAGGCAGGAAAAGGAGCCCAAGAGAGGACCAGTGGCGGAATTCAGACAGAACCCAGCCTCCTTCTTCCGGGTTACAGCCTCGATCACCAAACGTGGGTAGGAGAAGGCGTGGCCTCCGACCCCAGGGTTACGTCTACGCTGTGCTTTGTGAAGCCCCGTCTCAAAGCCAGCGGCTTTCTCTGGGGCCCCAAGAGAGGCCACAAACAGGCCAGGCGCCGCTCAAGGGTCCTGACGCACGGCAGCGAGGCGTGACTCTGGGTGGGTCCCCCGGGGACCTGACTGCCTCCCCATCCTCCCTCTCCAACAGCCAGTCCTCTGCCTTCTTCTCCCGCCAGTCCCGGGTCAGAGGTCTCAAGAAAATCCCCCAAGCACTGGCCAGCTTCAGACCGCCCTGACCCTTACATCATCTGCTAGTCACTGGGCTAAGACCTAAACGAATGGGAGAGAAGTGCTTGGCGATTTCAGAAAACTGAACTGCAAGGGTGCTCACAATAAAATTGTCAGCGGGAGCCCTGCTTGCCCTTGAACGCTCTGCCTCCAATCTGGTAGACAGGAATCTTTCACATTTACGTACAAAGTCCCATGATAAGTCACTTGGGATCCCCCAAAGTAGGAAGGCTGCTTGTGGTTAGAGCTGGATGAGTCAACGAAACAAACAAATGAGCTCGATGAGGTCAGCTTCTTGGAAAAGGAACAAAGAAAACTGCACCCAAGCGAGAAGCAGCTTACCATGCCAAGGCAGTGGTCACTGAAAGCCCATTCTGAATCTTCGAGGCCGGTGGCTCTCAATGGGGGCGATTTTGCCCCCCGGGGGGAGATCTGGCAATGTCTGGAGACCTTATCGGTGGTCACGAGTGGAGGCAGGGATGCTCCTGGCAACTCGTGGGTACAGGCGTGCTGATAACATCTCACCGTGCACAGCACCGACCCACAGCAGAGAATGACCCGCCCCAAATGGCAACAGTACTGCGATTGGGAAACGCCTCTAATACCACGAAGAAGATTTTCCTCTCTCCTTTAAAAGTCCTGGACAAATGGTCACATTTAATCACTGGCCATATCCCTCAGCCCAGAGGGCCACCTGCTACCGGCCGAGCCAGGCGATCACAGGTCAGTATCTTTGCAGCGGCCTCTAGGAACAGACTCCAGCTTGGGCGAGCTGCCAGCTGCCCCCAGCCAAGGGTCCCAATCCTCAGAATTGACACCCCCCGCCCCCCGCCACTGTTCAGCTGCAGAGGCCTCCCAGTAAAGCCATGGAGAGTCCTCACCACCACAGCAGACGACCTCACCTGTGGCAGGTGCTTCCCGGGCGTCAACGACCTTTCACTTACTTTGTCTCGCCCCAATAAATAAGAGCCTTGCCCATTAAAGCCGTCTTTCTGCGTTCCTGACCTGCCAGGCCAGTGCGACACGCCGGAGCCACACGTCCAAGTGCACAGGGGGATGGGGCAGGGAGAGCCTGTGCCCACCTTCTCATCACATGAAGGCAGGGCACTGAGGGAAGCTGGGAGCTGACCGAGACCCCCGAGCTGAGTCCAGCCAGACTCCATCCCCTGCCTCCCCTGAGCGTGGGGGGCATCCGAGGAACAGGATTCGCAGTCGCTCCTGCCAGGTGAGCCGCCAGGGACCGGAGCTGGGCCGATGGGACAGCATCTGGGGGTCACCCTGGCTCTTAACTGCAGACTCTGCAACCGAGGGTCTGGATGTGAGTCCCGCAGGGACTGGAAGGATACAGAGCCCATCCCGGAGGTTTTTCTGCCATTAGGCTCAGCCAACAGTCAACAGAAACCACCCCAAGAGCTGGGCGGATGGGAAGGCCCCACGCCCAGGCCGACAGTGGCCGCCTCTGCGGAGCTGGGACTAAGGGGAGAGGCAGGTCGGAAGGGGCCCCACCCATTAACTTCATCTACCTCTGAACTGTGTGACTTTTTATGAGCACTGCTACTAATGTTATAACTTGAAAAGAACATTAACACAGCTGAAGAATGAGGGCAGAATATCTCGCGTCCACGCCTCCTTTCCTGGGAGCACGCTTTACCTGCCCGGGAGTCTCTGCACTGCTACCTTGATCGGGCTGCTGACCCCGGGCACCAGACCCCAGAAAGCTGCCCCAAGGACACTCTGCAAAGGCCAGAGAGAAAGGGATGAGACAACCTAACCCAGCGTTCCCGCTAACCTCAGGAAACAAGAAGAGTCCAGGCCGGGAGGGAGGCTGCCGGCCCGACACCCCTGCATCTCCTGCCAACACTCCCTGAGCAGCTGGCTGTCACCATGATGGTGGAGGAAGGTCATGTACGGCTAAAACGTGTCTCCCCCTCACGCCTCCACCACACCTTTAGGCCCAGGGCCTTCTCACCACCTAGTCTGCTCACGACTGGAACAAGGCCCAGCCTCCTTGAACTGCCACGCTGACCTTTGTGTACCTCACTTCGGACCCGCGGAACCCGAGAACTGGTTTTCCACGTACAATCAGCTTCTGGCCTGGGACCCAGCATTGTCACCATGGCTCAACCACTCACTTCTCTCCACCCCTGGAGTTCTGGGCTCCCCTCTGCTGACTCTGTTACCCACAGCCTGGTTGAATAACTCACACACAGGTGTCCTCAAGACCATTTGCCTTGCCAGGTTCCCCTGTCCTGCATGGGGGGACCCAGACACCCAGAGACAGGGCTGGAGCTGGGGGGACAGGGGTGACCCAGTAGGACAACTCACATGCTCTCACATTCTTCTGGGCGTCTACTTCACCACTAACATCAAAGGAAGATTAGAAATGCAATGTTTGGCCATAACAACACCACATTTTAACAGTATAGTACACATTGCAAAATGTAAAGAAAAATGGATACGTTGATAAAAGAATATTCAAAATAAATGGTCTAAAGTTTGTGTGTGTGTGTGTGTGTGTGTGTGTGTGTGTCTTTAGCTTAAGGATATACAGGTACAGAGAAGAAAACACAGGCAGAACAGTCTTTGACCATAAATCAAAGCAATATTTTTTTGATCTGTCTCCTAAGACAAAGGAAACAAAAGCAGAAATAAACAAATGGGACCTAATTAAACTTGAAAACTTTTGCACAGCAAACCATTGACAAAATGAAAAGACAACCTACTGAATGAGAGAAAATATTTGCAACTGACATGACCAATAAAGGATTAATATCCAAACTATATAAACAGCTCATACAACTCAATATCAAAAAAACAACAACAACCCCCCTGAAAACCAAAAAGCCCGATTAAAAAATGGGCAGAAGACATGAATAGACATTTTTCCAAAGAAGACATACAGATGGCCAACAGGCACCTGAAAAGACGCTCAACATCACTAATCATCAGGGAAATGCAAATCAAAATCACAATGAGATGTCATCTCACACCTGTCAGAATGGCTATTATCAAAAAGACCAGACCACAAATAAATGTTGGCAAGGATGTGGAGAAAAAGGAACTCTTGCACACTACACTGTTGGTGGGAATGTAAACTGGTGCAGCCACTATGGAACACAGTACGGAGTTTCCTCAAAAAAATAAAATAAAAATAGAACTACCATAGATCAAGCAATTCCACTCCTGGGTATATATCCCCCCTCCCCCCAAAAAACCCCCGAAAACTCTAATTCGAAAAGATACGTGCACCTCAGTGCTCACAGCAGCATTGTTTACGATTGCCAAGATATGGAAGCAACCTAAGTGTCCATCAACAAGTGAATGGATAAAGAAAACATGGTGTATATATATACACAATGAAATACTACTCAGCCATAAAAAAAAATGAAATTTTTGCCATTTGCGACAACATGGATGGACCTGGAAGGTATTATGCTAAGTGAAATAAGTCAGACTGAGAAAGACAAATACCATAAGTTATCACTTATATGTGGAATCTAAAAAATAAAACAAATGAATATAACAAAAAAGAAGCAGACTCTCAGATTTAGAGGACAAACTAGCGGTTACCAGTGGGGAGAGAGAAGGGGGAAGGGGCAAGATAGGGGGAGGGGAATAAAGGTACAAGGTACTATGTAAAAAAAAAAAAGCTACAAAGATATATTGTACAGCACAGGGAATATAGCCAATATTTTAAAGTAACTTTAGATGGAGTATAAGGTGTAAACATTTTGAATCACCACATAGTCCACCAGAAACTAATATTATAAATCAACTATACCTCAATAAAACAATAGTTTAAAAAAAGTAAAAAAAAAAAAGAATATGCAGGTACAAAGGCAAACAAAACCAGTATTCCCAGTGGGCTAGACGGAAAATGCTGCCCCTTGGATGCTACGGAGATGCTGCCCCTCTGGTTCCCGCGAGAAGGGAGCAGCTCCCTAAAGCCCCAGTCTGGGAACTGGACTCTGGGAGTTAACTGGGGTCTGGAATGCAGGGGTGGGAGAATGGAAGAGACACAGAAGCCAGGCAGACATGAACTCACTGCACGGAGCAGTACATTAACGGGGGAACCTACCCACGGCCCCACAGAGGGAGGCCCGAGCATCTAGTCTAGTGTATGAGGCAGGGCAGGGCAGGAGGACCCGACGTCTCCATGTGATCAGACAGCTCAAGGCTGGCCTGCCAGGAATTACAAAGGAGGGATGTCTGTGGACCCCAAGTGCCGTCCGCTCTGCTCCTGTCCCTACATACTGATGGCTCACTTTCCACCTACGCCCACAGGTAGCCAGCGTCCTCAAACCCTGCCTGACCGCTGATCCACTGAGCAAAACCTGTCCTCAGAAGAACCGGACACCACAACCTGCAGACTGGCTGGCTTAGCAACAGCCCCGCCGGTTCAAGGGATTTTGCACCTGACTGTAGAGCGAATTTGCCTTCTGGCTTAAGCCAGAAGAATGAAGCTCTAATCTGTAAATTTGAGCCACAAGCCAGCTCACTGAAGGAGACTGGGCGGGGGTGGCAGCGGAACGGAGATTTCCCCGAGATCGCAGCCCAGAACCTTCGGCTCCTCGGGTGCCAGCTCTCCTGCCTCTGCACCTTGCGGGGCCGGCCTCTCTGTCTTGAGCACCCACTTTCCAGCTTCAACCAACAACCCTTACTCGTCCCTCAAGTCTCGGTCAGCCCTCCTCTCCTGGGGGAGGCACGGTACATGCCCTGGCCGTGGGCTCCCATGCCCACCCCAAGCATCACCCATCCGTGCCCCGGGCTGCTGTCAGAGTCAGGAAGCCCTGGTTCACATCCTCTGCTCGCTAATGATGAGGCTGAGCTGCAGGCGTGTCGTCTGTACAAGAGGACGCACAACACTGGTTGAGACAGCAGATGGGAACGTATTTCAGAAACCGTAAATGTAAGGAATTATGTCTACATGGTAGACCCTCTTGAGCACACCTGATTTCAAGGTAACAGTGATTTGGACTCTTCAGAAGTTTGTTCGTTGGAACAAACATTCCTGGAACCAGGAATGCCGCAGCCCAAAGGGACAACGGTGTCAGTGTGCAGGTGCGCTGACCCAGCTGGGGGGAGTCCACTTGACTGAGCGCCTGTGCTCGGAGCCGACCTCAGGCATCTGGAAACGCCTCTGTGACACTGAGAGAGGACATTTCTGTTGTTTTAAGCCACCCAGTTTGTGGTCATTTGTTACAGTCGCCACAAGACCCTCAAATACCCCTGGGGTCATCAGGGAACTCACTGCAACAGGAAGAGGGAGGGGACAGGGGCTTGTGGGGGAGGAGTGAGAAGAGACCTCTGAGCAGCCTGAAACTCCTGCCCTTCCTCAGAATGTACTGTTACCCCCGATACTGTGCTCTGTTAATATTCTCACTTTCTGTTAATCAGTACTCTCCTTGGATAAACCTAGTCACCCCAACTTTACAGTTAGATGAAAGTCAAAATCAAGTAAACGACGTGACTAACATTAAAAGCAACGCATCAAAGCTTTGTTTTCAAATGACACCCACTCCCTTATTCTGATGTTGGGGTGGGGCACGATTGCCCTTGAGATCCACTTAGTAACTCGTACCTTACACACAGTGCTAACCTGCTGTAGGGATGGGGGTTCCTAGTCCCGCAGTAATTTAGAAGCAGCCACTCAGAAGGGAGGAACAGGTTTGCTGCAATCGGATTCACTGACAAGACCGAGGAGAGACAGGTGACGGTTGCAGAGCCAGAGAAGAAATGCGAATGCTATAGAACACACTTACTAACGCGTACAACAGCCCAGTGCCCTGAGGCCGTCGTCCCACACTGCACAGCACAGCCATGCACCTTCAGTGATGGTCTGGCTCAGCAGGAGAAGGTAAAACAGTGTTTATTCTGCTTTAAGAAGCATACTGTTCCCTTTGTCCGCCTGTCCCCCCGCCCACGGTCCTAGGCAGAGGGTGTCCCACCCTCTCCTCTTGTGAACTCTGCCCTGGATGCAGTGAGGGGACTGGCGCAGAGCTGGGACCACAGCCCAGAAGGGGCTCACCAAGCGTGCCAGCCGCGGGAACACATAAATGAATGGATAAAGGAACAATAAGAGATGGGTGAATTTAAAGTTTTGATTAAATGTCTGAATTCCTCACTGGGCTTGGCCTCTCTCTCTGCTGACTCTGCCTCAAGCTCCCGTGGCTCTGTTTCTCTTTCATAAAATTCCTGGGACCATTTAACCATGGAAACAGCCGTGACGATATTAACGAGGGCAGTCCTCAAAATCCAGGGGGATCAGGAAAAATTGTAAGAAATGCCGCCAGTGTCTCAACTTTTTTAAAAATTGTAAATTGCTGGCAGGACAAGAAACTACGAGGAACAAAAGGTCCACAATAGAGTTAGAAATGGTGGTGGACAGACCCTTCAGGCCCCGTGACTGTGGCCACCTAGCGCTCAGGCCCTTGTGCCATCCCCTCCCCTTGGGTGTGGATGGGACCCGGGACCTACTTCTGAACAAGAGAAGAGGGCTAAGGTGGCAGGATCGCGGATCTCAAAGTGCCTTCACACCATTCGGGTTCTAGGTGGCCCTGCAGTCTCCCGCACATCGTGCGTGAAGCAGCAGAATGACCATGACTGCAGACTCTGAGCCATGTTACCTGCATTCAAGCCCGGCCTCAGCCATAACCACACTTGTGCCCAGCAATGTAAACCCCCTACACCTCAGTTTCCCCATATGTAAAATGGGTACAATAGTAGCTTCCTCACAGCCTCGTTACAAGGATTAAATAAGGGAATATTTGAAAAGTGCTTAGCACAGCGTGCGGCACACAGTAAGCACTCAATAAGTGTTTGCTATTTATGCATTACTTATTCACCTTCTGTTGTCCTGACTGGACGGTAAAGTCCGTCTGGGCAGCGATGGTCTGTCCTGCCCACGGTTGCACAGAGCCTTGGACACGGGGTGGATCACAGAATACTTGTGAATGATGCGATCCTCTGTGAGGCAGGCAGGACGGGAATTTTTTATTCCAAGAAGATGGATTGAGAGATGTTAAATTCTTACCCAACAGCACAGAGGAAATGAGGGGTAAAACAAGGACCATCGCACTACCAAACAGTGTTCTTTCTATTTCTCCACTGCCTTTAACACGACTTCTAACAAAGTTAATCTGACACGTATTTAAGGATAACTGTTAGCCTTCAGTACGGTAATTAGACTTAAATGGAAACAATTCACATAACTGAACATAATTAGCACTATGTGTACACACTCAAGCTTGCATTTCTGGAAGCGTTCTAGAGAAGGTGTGATTCTCTGGTGAAGAGGAGGGAATGAGAGGCTGGGAAGGGTTTGCTTTTAAAAAAAAAATTCAGGGCTTCCCTGGTGGCACAGTGGTTAAGAATCGCCTGCTAACGCAGGGGACACGGGTTTGGGCCCTGGTCCGGGGAGATCCCACATGCCGCGGAGCAACTAAGCTCGTGCACCACAACTACTGAGCCTGTGCTCTGGAGCCCGTGAGCCACAACTGCTGAGCCCACGTGCCACAACTACTGAAGCCCGTGCGCCTAGAGCCCGTGCTCCGCAACAAGAGACCACACACCGCAACGAAGAGTAGCCCTCGCTCACCGCAACTAGAGAAAGCCCGCGTGCAGCAACGAAGACCCAACACAGCCAAAAATAAATAAGAAAATAAAATAAATAAATTTATTAAAAAAAATTCGGTGTAGAATGATGTGGCTTAGGAGTGGCTCGCAGGGAAGGGAAGTTTTGAAGTACGTTGGGGTTAAACGGCTTTTGAGGGGATGGGACAGTCCTCAGTGGGTGCCGAGGTGGAACGCTCTTGGGCCCCACGGTGCAGGCTTGGTCTGAAATATTACTCTGGGCCCGTCCTCCCTTCTCTCCTGCTAAAAGGCCACCACAGCTGCCTGCTCACCCCCGCAGGGTCTCTCTACATCCCAGACAACATCCCTCCCCTGGCTCTGCCCCATCAGGGAGGTGGGCTTTCAGGGCAGGGAGATGGCTGGGTGGTACCCAGGGTAAGTAAATTCAACACAGGCCCCCAAGTAGCTGTTTCTCAGCAGATTATCCAGAACTGTTTCTCTGTAGCTCCAGGTTGGAGGCAAGGGATTTGAATTTGCTTTGGGTTTTGGGTAGATAATTCTGAGAACCACCACCTACCTTGCGGTGATCCTGGGGGAGGAACTGTATCCATCAGTGGCCGATGACACGGTCCAGGAATTTAAACTTGCTTTACCCCATCACTGGTGGTGAGTTTCATAATCAAAGGGGGTTATAACGGGAGTAGTCACCCACTTTCAAGTCTAGCTTAATTAATTTTGTTGTGAGATGATGTGACAGCTTCAGAATAAGTTTAACGCCAAGTTTAGTGATCAATTCAGCTCAAGTCACCTAACACCCCTCCCCCAGTATGGACACCCCTCCCCCACTACTGTCAGGCCGGCTCTTTCTCCTCTGGATGGAACCTCCCCTTCCTCCACCCACTTTCCTCATAGGGAGCCATGATGCACCCAGCCCGTGGCTGATTTGCCAGGAGGAGGATGGGCCCGTTCAGAGGAGGCGATGAGAATCAGGCAGGAGCTGCCCAGCCCGATGCTAAGTGAGGTGGGGAGGCTGGGAGCAGTGAGTCAGCACCCTTCTCAGGAAGGGACAAGACAAGCGTCAGATGACAATGCAGTAAGAGGTCACTGTCAGATGACAGTGCAGTAAGAGGTCACTTGGTACCATGGAGGTCAGGGTGGGGCCTAGGACTAGACTGGTCAACCACGGGCGCCATGCATGAGAGCTGCCCGGGGTCGGTTACCACCTGCCCACAGCCAGGGATATGGGAGCAGAGTGTATTCTTTTTGCATCCACCCAAGGCATTTTGCTCCACTTCAACATCTGCAACACTAGTTAACAACAAAAATGAAAGCATCAATCTTTTTTTTTTGCGGTTCGTGGGCTCTCACTGCTGCGGCCTCTCCCGTTGTGGAGCACAGGCTCCGGACGCGCAGGCTCAGCGGCCATGGCTCACGGGCCCAGCAGCTCCGTGGCACGTGGGATCCTCCCAGACCGGGGCACGAACCCGTATCCCCTGCATCGGCAGGCGGACTCTCAACCACTGCACCACCAGGGAAGCCCGAAAGCATCAATCTTTAGGAAGGGGAAGAAAGGGATATTTGCAATGCAAAAATCCAACACACACAAAAAATTCCCAAACCTCACTACATTATATCAGTGTAAAGGAAGGTTCTTCTGATTTAGTGAAAGTATTAAACATCTGTGAAAGCAAAGCTCGCTATCACTGATGATACCTAATAGCCACCACAACGCCCTGCTGCATGGCTGATGTACATTATCTCATTTATTTTACACTGTGACTCTACGAAGTAGGCCTAACATAAGCCCAATTTTACAGATGAGAAACTAAAATCCAGGACGGTTAAGTCATATTTCCAGATTCAAGCAGCCAGTGACAGAGATGGGCCTGGAAGACAAGCCCTTGACTTGAAGCCACGTGCTTCATGGACGTTGGGGAACTGAGATGCCTTTGAATGGAGAGAAAAGACCCATACCTGCTAATGGACCCCAGCATCCGGCAGCGTCTGCATGGCATCTACAGCCAGACCCAGAATGGGAGGGGACGCCCAAGGTTGGCCACCAAATGCTTTCATTCCTAAGGACTCTTTCATTGAAATTGGGATTTAAAGTAGCCCCTGCCAGCCCCCCCAGCTGACTAACACACACACAACAGCCCTTGTTGTCAGACAGATTAAAACAAAATGATGCCGATTCTTTGGGTGCTGGAGCCAGGACTCTCTTTCTCAAGGTGGGGTACAAACATGAGACACAGGCAATCCCTTCAGCAATGGCCACCGGGGCAAACTCAGCAGGAACTGCTGGATGGAGAGTTTTGGGGGGAGCCTGCATCCACATCACTCCCTAGGGAGGTGAGTTCCAAGGTCTTCCTCACTTTTCAGCAATCAAAAATGAAGATCAAAATAGATAACCAACAAGGACCTACTGCATAACACAGGGAACTATACTTAATATTCTATAATAGGGCTTCCCTGGTGGCGCAGTGGTTGAGAGTCCGCCTGCCGATGCAGGGGACGCGGGTTTGTGCCCCGGTCCGGGAAGATCCCACATGCCGCGCAGCGGCTGGGCCCGTGAGCCATGGCCGCTGAGCCTGCGCGTCCGGAGCCTGTGCTCCGCAACGGGAGAGGCCACAGCAGTGAGAGGCCCGTGTACTGCAAAAAAATAAAAATAAATAAATAAATTCTATAATAAACTATAAGGGAAAAGAATCTGAAAAAATACATATATATGTATGTATAACTGAATCACTTTGCTGTACACCTGCAACTAACACAACATTGTAAATCACCTGTACTTCAGTGAAAACAAAACCAAAAAAATATTGCTAAGACCGATATCAAAATAAAACAAAACAAAACAAAACAAAGATCATACCCCCCACGCTCTCCCTAGCAAACAGAGACCAGAAGATGTCAGGTGCTCTGCCTAGGCCGGGCGGCAGAAGCGGGCCTGTTCACCCAATATTTGACAGGGTGTAGGCCTGGGAATGAAGACGGGGCCTGGGGATGGGCTGTCTGTCCTCCAGCCACCCCTGTGGGGGAGGGAACCTCAGCCATTCCACTCTACCAACTCCCCCTTTGTAAGAACCCTCCACCCAGTCTAACTCCACTACCTGTATCAGACTCCTAAATATGCCTCAGGCATCCCTAATTTTGCTAATGCCATTCCCTTCAATTTACCTTTCCCTTTTCTCCAACTGTCTCAGAATCCTGGCTGCTCTCCCAGGCTCAGATCAAATCCTTTCTACTTCCACAAACTACCATGACCTCTCCCCAGCCCTGTTGAGTCCCTGAAATCCCAGCCCATTTACTAACCCATTACATTCCCCACTGGGCCTATAGATACTCAGCACTGCACAGCAGTCCTCTGACATTTCACATGTCCACCCATCCACCCGACAAATATTTATTAAGCACGTACCATATGCACTGTTCTGTCACTTCCCTTGTCCATTCTCTCCTCATTTCCCAAGGTGGCTCCTTCCCACCTTCTGTTCTGCCGCAAACCTCCCCCCCCCCCGCCCTCCCTCAGCAATCTCACCCGGTCTCACGGCATCGGCACCATCTTAGTCACTGAGACCCCCTGTGCTGACCTCTCTCCAACACTCCGATGGCTAACAGGTGACCTACTGTAGCCAGATCAGAGCTCCAGATGCCCCATAAACCCTGCAGCCTGTGCCTCCCAGTTTTCCCCACCTCGATAAATGATTCACCCATCTGTGTGAGCCACAGACTTCAGAGTCATCGTCGTCTCCTTTTTTTTTTCTGCCCATCCCCCCATGTCCATCCAGCAGCAGACTCCTTCGGCTCTGCCTTCAAAACCTACTGCCTCTATCCTCTCCAGGATACAGCCCTAGCCCAGCCACTGTGGTTTCTAGCCAGACCAAGGAACAGCCTCCAGCAGGTCTCCCAGCTGCCACTCTTGTGTATTTTCTTTACACAGCAGCCAGAGTGATTGTTTTAAAACATAAGATCATGATGTTTGCAGCTCAAAACCCTCCAAAGGCTGCTGCACGTCACCCTTTGGATTTCATTCTAAGTCCTCAAGGCGTACAAAGCCCCTGCCTGACTTAACCTATTACCACGCACCTCCAGCCTCACTGGCTTCCTTGCAAATTTCTCAAATGCACCTTTGCACCTGCTGACCCTGAAAAGCCCTCCCCTCACCTCAGTGACTTAACACCTCCCCCAGCACTCTTCATCCTCCAATCCCTTCACAGCATTTATCACGACCTAACATTATTTGAATATTTATTTTGTTCATGTATCACCTCTTTTCTCCATCAGAAGATCAGCTGCTCCACAAAAGCAAGGATTTGCCTGCCTAGTTCACTGCTGTATTCTCAATGCTAAGTGGTGCAGGCACACAGCAGGGATTCAATAAGTATTTGCTGAGTGAATGCACGAACGGGTGCTGCCTAGTCATTTTCTCGTTGCAAACGTCTGACCTCCTCTAACCCGAGGCTGAGCAGCCTCTAACCAGAGGCAGCATCTTGTACATCTTTTCATCTTCCTATACCTCCTAGCCCAGCGGCCAGTTACAAGGGCAAGTTCAGGGCTGGGAAGACAATCAGGTTGCATGATCAGTGGGAGGGGCTGCCTGACGTGCTGTGACAAAAAGGACCCGGAGGCCGGTCTAGGTTTAGCATCATTGATTTGTGTGCCAGGGGTCCGGGGTGGGGTGTAAAAGTGTGGTCCTTGGGACTGCCCAGCCTGTTAACCAGGGGATTCTTGAGGCGGGGGAGAAAGCTGGATTGGCAGGCAGAGCAGGACGGTCCTGGCCAGTCCTAGGGTTTGGGAAGCTCAGGAAACAGGCCACTAACCCACAGGGCAGCTGATGCCAGTGGGCCCTAGGGTACCAGCTGATGCTGCCCCATCAGCCCTCTGCTCCTGGAAAGACCCTCAAGGGAAATGTCAGGGAGTACAGGAGCCCCGCCTCCTGCTCAGTCCACCCACCCCAGCCATGGCTACGCAGAGGCTCAGGGGAGCGGCCATTTGTCCCAAAGCTCTCTTGGGCCTGGGGGCAGAGGCAGAAATGGGCCCACATAACTTACAGGGCACCACTTTGCCTTCCCGACAAGATTCCTGGCTACAGAGCTCCACAGGCACTTATCCAGGACGCCCAGCCACTTCCTGCTGCAGGAGACCAGCACGGATGTAACAGGAGGGCACGGGCCCTGGGTCTTTCTGCCCAGCCATGCTGTCCCTTTGCTCCCTGTGTCCCACCAGGCACAGAAACGGTGAAGGCACTGGAGCAGGTGCCCATCGGCGCTACCAGCCTCATTCACTTAAGCTGGGAGAGGGGGCGTCCATGCACTGCCGCCTGCTGCTCCCTGCCCGGAGGGTGGATTACCAGAAGCGCCCTCCCTCGAAGTCTTCGTCCTGACCTGCCGCTCCCAGGCTGGACGCTGTTCCCACCACTGGAGGGGGGGTAGAAGGCCGGCGTGGGCAGGAGAGGGAATGGGGGGAGGGTGGAAGACGGTCGGCGGGACTGCAAGTCTGAAACCCCTTTCTCCTGTTCCTCTCTTTGAAACGCGAGTTGGCGGACTCGACTTCTTATATAACACTACTTTCGCGACCAAAGCACTCTTCACATCTGAGACTTTTCACGACCACCTTGGGGGCAGTTTCAATGCCCCCACTTGCAGGAGGTCAAGGCATTTGCTCCGATAGCACGTGGCTGAGCAGCGGCAGGAAGACCAGAGTTCCCATTTCCACCCCCAGACCAGGGAGCCCTCCTGCACCCACGACGGAGAGTGAGGAAGAAAGAAATAACCAACCATGCAAAACCCGAAAAAGGAATCCTTTCTCTCCAAAGATTATGAAATCGAAGAGCATTTTGTTGTTTCTTGGACATTCTTCTTTCGACTCGGAGGCCACACAATTCAACAGGCTTCCCATTATTATTATTGTTAAAGTACTTAGTTTAGCTCCTGCCTCCTTTACCAACTTTCACACTGACAGAGAACTCAAGCGTTTACCTGGGCTCAGCCTTGGACGGGGCGAGCAGGTCGCGCGGGCTTCCAGCCTCCTCCTCCCCGGGGCTTGGCTCCAAGGCTCCCGCAAAATCTCGAAATCGCCCCGGATCTGCGCGGCCACTGAGGGAAGCAGCCCGGCTCTGAACAAGCCCAGGCAAGTCCAGGCAGAGTCCGCTTCTTGGTCCTCCCTCCTGCGCGCACCACACGGCCCCGGGGCGAGAGACGCGTCTCTCCTGCCCCAGGTCCGTGGAGTCGACTCGCTCCAGACAGGCCGGGCGCCTGCAGCTCCTCCGACCGAAAAGGAAAACGGCCCAGGTAGGGCAAGGAGAGGCGGTTGGGGGCGGCGCCAGCCCAGCGGAGCAGGGCGGGAGCGCCGCAGGCGCCCGGGTCACGTCGGGGCAGGGTGGGGGGTGTACGCTTTGACAGAGGCCCGGGGCGCGGCGGCGGGGAGCGCTGCTGGGGGACCGGGCGCGCTCGGCCGTGGAGCGGGTCCCCCCGGGCACCGGGTCCCGGGCCCTCCACCGCAGCCGCCCGGCTGGGCTGGTGCTGCCCTGGTGACAGCGCGGACAGCGCAGCGCCCCTCGCCTCCGCCCGCCGCGGGATTCAGGGGCGGGATCCCGGGGCCGGACTCCACGGCCATCGCGACCCATCCGGGAGCTCCTCGCCCCTCCGCGGCGGGACCGAAGCCCGGGCGGGCCGAAGTGGGCCTGTAAGAAAGCAAACAGAAACCACGCGGCCGCCCGCCGCGATGCCCAGCCCGCGGGCCTCTCCCCGGGAAGAGGGAAAGAGAAACCCGCGTCCCGGGCGCGGGCGAGGGAGGTGCCCTGGGTCTGGATTTGCCGTGTCCGCGACATTGCCAGCCTGGAGAGCTAGGAAGCCCTACGCAGCCCCGATTCCAGGAGACGGGAAAGGACTTATAGGGCCAGAAACTGGCACCCCGCTGGGGCCACCGCCCGCCGGCCCGGCGCCCCACCCCCACTCACCTCGCCTCCAAGTTCCGGCGCTGCGGGCCGCTGGGTGTCTGGGCTCGCGCGTCCCGGGGCGCAGAGGCCGGCGGCGGGCATCGCCCAGGCGCGGCGCTCGAGAGTCGGGTGCTACGGGCGGGGACCGCGTGAGGCAGGGCTCGGCTGAGCCGAGGGGCCGGGCGCAGCCCCCAGCATCGGCCTTAAAGGTTCCCGGAGGCACCAACGCAGACTCTGGGAGGCGCCGCACAGCCCACGAAGTGCGCGCCTCCCTTTTCTCCCGTTTCCACGCTGCCCTGCGCGTGGCGCGGGACGCCCCCGGGGTAGATGGGGACGCACGTGCAGCAGTGGCCCTGAAGACCCCTCTCTGCTGTGCGGAGGGGGCTCCCCAGCCCCTCTCCCTTCCCCAACCACCGTAGATCACACCCAGTCCGACCAGGTTTGGACCTGGGAGACGAACTGCCCCGCGGCCCGCGCGCCCAGGTATGAAGGAAAAAGGAGTTCCCGGGGCCTCCCCATGCGAGCGTTTCTGCCCTCAGGGTTGTTGCAGGACTGAAATCGCTTCCTCCGAAGCAAACCCTCCTCGCAGCCTCAGCGCTTGCGACCCGGCAGGCACCTGTCTCCTCCACAGACGCAAAGCTGACGGCGAAGGTCTTCTCGGCCCCGTGAGACTCATGAGGCTCGCACGGGGAGAAAATGGTCCTTGGGGGGGAAGCAGCCGCTGTCCAGACGGGTAATCCCATTTGGGCACACGGGGGGCGGGGGTGGGCAGGAGGAGGCCAGGTGTGAGCTGTCCCCATTGGACAGACGACCGTCCCGAGGCTCACAGGGATGAGTCTGCGTGGAGTCCATGTTCCCAGACTTCCCGGGGTTTCTAGAATAGTCCTAGAGAAGGAAAGAGCCAGTCAGCAGGTGAGAACGCCCAGGTGCATTGGATAGCTGCAGGTCAGGTCTACCTTTCCCCACACCAGCACTCCAGGGGAGAGGACAATTCCCCGCCCACCCTCGCCCCAGGGTGGCCATCGCCGCGGAGTAGATGGGGTGAGGAAGGCTTTGAGGATCCTGAGCACAAGCTGATGGAAGGGAAAAGGGGGTTCTAATCCTGATTCAGTGTGTGACCTCTGGCAATAATAATAATAATTATAGGGACTTCCCTGTTGGTCCAGTGGGTAAGTCTCCGTGCTCCCAATGCAGGGGGGCCCAGGTTCGATCCCTGGTCAGGGAACTAGATCCCATGTGCATGCCGCAACTAAGACCTGGCACAGCCTAAAGAAATAAACAAATAAATATTTTTTAAAAAATAGTAAAGCTAAGTCACATTGAGTGTTCAGTGTGCCAGGCATCACCCTAAACCCACCCCAGATAATCTCTTTCAATCCTCAAAACAGTCCTATGAGATAGGTACTAGTACTGCCCCATTTTCAGGTGAGAAAATCGAGGGCCAGAAAGGTAAAACTCGGCCAGCATCGCAAGGAGGAGAGTGCGGGGGTGGAACCAGGACCCAAATCCATGCCTTTCTGACCCCCAAGCCTCACTCCTTAAGCACCTGCCAGCCGGCCTCAATTTGGCGAATTGCTTAGCCTCTCCAAGCCTTGGTGTCCTCATGTGTACGGACAGCGTGAGGCCCATGGTATGGATTCAATATATAATGGAGGAATGAATGAATGACCCCCCCCCCCCAGCCCTCAGAGTAACTGTAAGGACTGCAGTAGTGGAGTTCCTGCACGTAGCAGGCACTCCCATGCATTCATCAGCTCATCAAAGGAACCTCTATGGAGCCACAGGCCCGAGGAAGCAATAGTTTCCTGCTCCAGGTGTATAGACACTTGGGAGCATTTCCGGCTGAGACCTCCGCCCTCATTGGTTCTTTCTTCTCATTTTCTTTTCAAAGCCGCCAAAATGCCTTGCCCTGGGCCACTAACAGATGAATAAGTACACTTGGGAGACACCAGACCCTGGTAACTAGAGGACTGAAATAACCAGATTTGTATCCACTTTTCCATCCAGAGAAGCCAAACCGTATCTAGGCCTCATTTTTTTTGTCTTGAATCATTTTTGTGGAAGTGAGGACCGGCTTACAAAGGCCTCTCCACATGCCAAAGTCTGTCTCACCACTTCCTACCCCAGGATGTGGAGCCCATTTGTATTTCCCCTAGAATCCATCCAGCACCCAGATGTACACACACCCCTGACTAACAAGCAAAGGGGCTACGGAGAAAGGGGGCTACAGAAGTAACAAGGACAAGCTTCCATTTATGCCCCCCCCGCCCCAGACACAGCTTCGAGACAGTGCACCCGGGAGGCATTCCTGTCTTAAATCTAACCACCGAGGGCCCAGGTGTACTGTTCCCCAGTCGGCCTAATGGGATTGATCTTGTCCAAAAATGTGAATTAAAAAATAGGATAACGACGTCCTGGGATTAGATCATACTGACGGTTGCACAATTCTGTGAATCTAGTCGTCCCTCCGTATCCAAGGGGGATTGGTTCCAGGACCCGCCTCAGATCCCAAAATTTGAGAATGCTCACCTTCCTTATATAAAATGAGGTAGTATTTGGATATAACCTAGGTACATCTTCCCGTATACATTATATCATCTCTAGATTACTTATAATACCTAGTACAATATAAACACAATGTAAATAATTGTAAATTTAATGTAAATAATATGTAAATAGTTGCACCAGCAAATTAAAGTTTTACTTTTTTGGAACATCCTGGAAATGTTTCTTTTAATTTTTTTCAATCCACCGTTGGTTGAATTCACAGATACAGAACCTACGGATACAGAGGGCTGACTAAAACGCACCAAACTGTATACTTTTAAATGGTGAAATTTATGGTATGTAAGTTATATCTCAGTAGGAAAAAAAAAAAAAAGGAGTCACTATTCTTCCTCACCGCCTGGAAATACATGGCATGAACCCAGCATGAAAGCCCCAGCACTCTTGATAAACAGTAACTCCGCTGACACAGAAGATCTAATCCCAGTGTGGGTAACACGAGGGGGTCAGTCATCCTATGGCTGCAGCCATTCTGCTGGGGCCCTGGTTGTGGCCGTCTCAGGAACAAGCGGCCACAGGTCCAAGGCAGCCTGTCTTTTATGCCCTCGAATACAGAACTACGGGGAGACAGGGTCCTCCTAGACTGGACCCTGCAGAAGAAAGGGGGTTTGGGGGAGGACTTTCTTCATTGCAACCCTGCATCTGCGAATGAAAAATGTTGCCTACCGTGCAAGTAAACAAAGGGTGTTGCGGCCACCAAGCCACCATATTACAGTTGTCCTGATGGTGAGCCCTGAGGGAACTCGGGATGGAAGCAGGGTGCCCCCCCAGCTTCTAGCAGTCAACTACTGCAGTCACCCTGCAGCCGTGCACCCTGAAGAACCTCAGGATGAGAAAGCACAGGACACCGGCCCCAGAGAGCTGAGGTGCATATCAGAGGAATGATTTCAGTGAGCCCAGACTCTTGCCTCTTCCCATACATAGAGAAGTGCTAAAGTCCTGAACTTGAGATGTCTGGTTTTCTTTAACAGTCATCTTTTGATGTTCTGACTACCTGGTCTTTGTTGCAAAAACTCCTAGATCTCTTGGCTTCCCTCTTGCCTCTTCGGAGCAGCCCCTCAGAGCTGAGAGGCTGTGTCCTGGGCTTAAGTCCTCAGAATGTCTGCCGAATAAACTATAACTCTCATCTTTTAGGTTGTGCATGTTTTTTTCAGTCAGCACATCAGAGAGTCATTTGGTGGGGTGATGGTGGACAGGTCAGGGTGGGTGCCTGCGTGTATCATGCGGGGGTGTTCCAGGGAGCCTACCTAGCACTTGCGAAGCCCTTGTGTCAGCAAGCACTCTTCAAAGCCCCACCTCTGAATAAGGAAGGGCAACTTGACTTGTTGGGTTGGTGAAGAAATCGCCACCGGATTAAAAAGAGCAAATAAATGTAAGAAGTCAAAATGCTGTACAAAGGGGAGAGTTACTTTTAAGCGTTTACTCATTGCTATGCTGACTGGGCATTTAAACTAAACATAGCTTTACGTTTCTTTTATTTTCCAGCTCCTAAAGTTGCCCTGTGGCTTATGCATCAAATTCACCTTTTTCCTAATTGAGGACAGAGAGAGGTCAACTTATTCTTAGGAGACATCCATCTTTGGAGCAATTGATTGATCGATAGATATTTGATACATACATTATTTAGCTACCATTGATCAAGTCCTTATTATATACGTTACGCACTGTTATGTGTGTTACAGACTTGATCTCATTTGATCCCCCAGCAGGTCTATGAAATCCCTACTATTATGCCCATTTAGCAGGTGATAAACTGAGCCTCAGAGAAGCCTCGGTCCCACGGCCTTATCTAAGATCATACAGCCTCTGAGCAACAGACCTGGGGTTTGGACCTCTGCTGAATCCCAAAGGCAGTTAACCTCCAAACACAAGGGCACGATTTGACAAAGGCGGCAGGCACGAGGGCACCCCAGCCATTTTTGTTGCGATGAGTGAAAACTCCCCTACCTTGAGTCCAGAGAAGGGAGACTTTGCCCAGGTCTGTTTGCTGCCTGCAGCTTTCATTAAATACACATACCTGCTACCTCCCATGTCTCCCAGTTCAAAGAGGAAAATAGGGCCAGTTTCCTTTCAATGTCTAAACTGACAAGGGCCCCAAGCTCCCCTCCAGAGACCTGTGAGAAGCACAAGGACCCATCCCCCCAAAGAACCCTGGAGCCGCAGCTCACGCCAAGGCTGCCAGTCTCGACGGTTCTTCACTTTTTTTTGGGTCACGTAATCCTGTGAGAATCTGATGAAAGCTATTAACCTTTTCCAAGAAAAAACCCAACAACTCCCATCACACAAAATTTTACTTACAATTTCAGAGGACGCCTTGCCTGCATCCTCCCTATCTCCTCCTCGCATCAAATTTAAAAGGTTAAAAACGGCGTGATGCTGTCCGATAGAACTGTCTGTGATGGTGGAAAAGTTCTACGTCTTTGCGGTCCTATTCGGTAGCCACTAGCCACGTGTGACTGTTGTAATTAAGTAAAATGTAACATTCAGTTCCTCAGTGCATTAGAACACGTGGCTAGTGGCTACCGTATGGAACAACGCAGCTCTAAGTGTATCCGGAGTTAAGCCAGAGCATCAGAGAATTGCCAACCTGGGCCACATCACACGCTGGCTTGTGTTTTAGGGTCTTATGGGAAAGAGACCTAAGACAGGGTTCCCTACCCACTGTGCTTTACTCTAAGACACTGTTCATTACATGAAGCATAATGGGTATTGATAGGGGTCTCCATGACCATCCACTTTGGGGGGCTGGGATCCCCAGATGCACCCTGGTAAGGAGACTTTTCTTTGATCACCCAATTGTCCTCTAACTTAGTTCAAGGCAGAAGGCTTTTCAGTATCAAGCCAACCGATGTGCTCTGACGATACTGCAGCCGTCTGGATATGAACACGAGGGTGTTTGACAGGTAGTAGCGTGATCGAGTTTGGGCACAATATTTGGAAAGGTCTGATGGGTCACTTGTGCCGGCAGCTCCCAATCGGACCAGAACTAGATCTGGATGGCTCCGTAGACTAATGGCCCGGAGGCTGTCTCTCTGCAGCCACTGGAGACAAGAGGACAGGCCCCCTGGCCCTGCAGCTGCACCTGCTGAGACCTATGGCAGAAGGGAGGGGACTCGTCTGAGCCCATGAGGCTTTCAGGACCTGAAGCCTGCCGGGTCAGTGCCCGCCCGCTCTGCTGCCATGGGCCCGGGTCTGGCAGATGCTCCTTCTTGCCCACTGGGTCTAGGAAGGCAGCACTGAAGCTGGCTTTTGTTCTGCTCATCCCTCATCAAGGTCACCAATGACCTCCACGTTGCTAAACCCAATGATCAATTCCAAGCCCCCACTTTACATGACGCATCAGCATCGTTTAACAGAGCTGGTCCCTCCCTGATCGTTGAAACTCTTTTTCCTCTCTATTTGGATTTTGGGGTGCCACCGTCTCTTGGTTCTCACCTACTTTACCCACCACTCCTTCCTTCTCAGTCTCCTCTGCTGGTTCCTCCCCTACTGCCACCCTTTTTGTGTTCAAGGACCTCAGGGCTCGGGTCACCTACCCTCCCTCCCTGGGTGATCCCGTCCAGCCTCAAAGCTTATCAATCACATCTATACACTGACAACTCCCCAATTAACATCCGTAGCCACGACCTCCAGCCTCCAATGGCCAAATGCTAATCCAAAGCCTTGCGGGCGTGTAATAAGAATCCAAAAACACGGCACATTCCAAACTACAGTTCTGATTCCACCCTGACTCCCCAGACTTCCCCTCTGAAGCCTCCCCCATCTCCACACATGGCAACTCCTTCCTCCCAGAACTCTGCAGCTCATCCCTGACCTCTGTCTCTCTTCTCCTGCATCCAGTCCCTCAGCAGAGCCTGCTGGCTCCACCTTCAAAATACAGCAGAAATCCAGACCATTCTCTGCTTTTTCTCGTGACTTTCATTGTTTCCACTCTAAACCACCATCACTTTCTTGCCTGGACGACTGTCATAGCTTCCTAACTGGTTTCACTCGGCCCTTGCTCCCCAAGCCTGTCGTCGACCCAGCAACCAGGACAGATCTGTTTAGAATGAAATCCGATCGCGTCCCTCTGCTGCTCCAAACCCTCCAATGGTACCTCACCTTGCTCAGAGTCAAAGCCAGAAAAGTTCAACTGAATCAGCCCCCAACCGACTCTTGACCTCACTTCTTTTTACTGTCTCTCTTGCTGACTCTGTTCCACACTAGCCTCCTTGCTGGTCCTGGAACACACCGAGAAGTCCTCTTCCCCTCCCTGAGGCCAAAGGAACCAGACAGGGACACTGGAGGCCCAAATCCACCATCCTTGGTCACCACCATCATCGTTATCAATGGGCAGTGAGGACCGGAGGCTGAAACCATTAAGCCGGTTTCCATCCTGGCCTCCGGGAGGACATCAGAGGAAATAGCACTAGGGAGGCCCTTAGGCCCATGGTTACAATAGTCATTTCTTACAGTCAAAGGGCCATGGAGGGAAAAAGTGATAGTCCTCTTCTAATTCAGAAAATATTAACATAAGCGCTTTCTTTTTTTTTACTTTTTTTATTTTTAACTTTTTTTCCCCTTTGGCCGCACCACGCAGCTTGAGGGATCTTAGTTCCCCAACCAGGGATCGAACCTGGGCCCCCTGCAGTGGAGGCACGGAGTCCTAACCACTGGCTGCCAGGGAATTCCCCAAAGCACTTTATTTCTGACATAGATAACTACGTTATTCTATTGATTAACTAGAAAGGAAAAAGAAAAAAAAGAAAAAGAAAGGAAAAGTCAACCCACGCCAGTAGGAAATGTGGATTGTTTTACAGAAGAGAGGGTTATCCTTGGGGGTTGAGTTGAACAGAATTCCACACTTGGGCTTTGAGGTTGTTGAGTGGCGCATACTGTAGAAATGCCGAGGACAGGTGGGGCCCCTGTGAAATGGGACAGATTCTAAAAAGACGCAGTAATTGGTGGAAGGGGCTGCTCACCTAAAGTAAGTCTACCCTAAAGGATAGCTGAGATCAACGAGAAAGCCAGAAAGGCTCCCAGATCCTAGACTACGTAAGCATCTCGAACACGAGGACCACAGGAATGATTCTCACCATGATGCACCGGACCGTTGTCCTGAGTGGGACCCCTTCTCTGAGCGGCCGCAGCAACATCCTCAATCCCTTGGATGGATGCTGCCAAGTTACGTATTTACCGCCGTCGCTCCTTTCACTGTAGTTTGCTGCAGGTTAGCATCGCCCTGTCTTTCTATAAATAGGAAGAATGCTTAGCACAGACCTCAGAAAACCATGTGTTGCAAGCATCTGGAAGAGACGAGCGGCACTCACGGGGCTTCTCTGCTGGAGCTGTGTCTCTCCCACTTGCCTGGTAGGAACGCCCCAGGAGAGCAGCCACTTTTGACCTCCGGGGACCTAGAGAAGCCAAAAAGCAAAGCAGTTGTGAAAAACAACCCAGTTCCAGCACCAGGTACGCAAGGAGGCGGCCTGCAGGTGCTGGCAGGTCTGTTCAAGTCTCCCTCACCAACCTTCTCTTCAGAGGGGGATTTTGCCAGGAGGAACCTCTGAAAATTTCTAGGGTGGAAGAGAGAGACGGGTCAGACGCAACAGAAACGTGGCGCTCAGGCAGCCAGGCTGAGCAGAGGCGCTGAGTGGAGGCTCCTTGGTGACCCGGGGTCCCTTTGAGCCTCCGGGGTAGCCTGGGAGGCCAGTGGGGTGAAGGCAGTAGGGGAACATCAAAGACAAGCTGGGCACATTTCACATTTTTATCGTGAGCCAGCCCTATCTCACTCCTTCTGTTTTGAAGAGAAACCTAATTTGTACTTTTCTTTAAAAACCATTTATGTCTGGTCTAGCCCTTGTTGTCAAATAAGCACGTTTATTACACAGACGGAAGCCTGGTATCTCTGAGACCTTGAATGGACTATTTACAATATTGGGGCTGCAGGGCAAGGTGACCTTCAGACCACAAAGGGGCAGTGCCTTGCATGTGGCAGGGCCTTTCAGAGGACGTGAGACATCCAGGCCATTGCCGTGTCTTAGGGGACCTGGGAGGTCACAGACTGAAGAAATGTCAAAACAGGATTAGAAAAATGCATTTTAAACATTTAAAATTTAATGCTTTTAGAAGTAAGACAGAGAAAGGCAAACATCATATGATAGCCCTCATGTGTGGAATCTAATAAGAAATGATATAAATGAACTTATTTACAAAACAGAAACAGACTCACAGATTTCAAAAACAAACTTGTGGTTACCTAAGGAGAAACATGGGTGGGAGGGATAAATTGGGAGCTGGGATTGACAATATACACGCTACTATATATAAAATAGACAACCAACAAGGACCCACTGTACAGCACAGGGAACTCCACTCAATATTCTATAATAAGCTAGGTGGGAAACGAATCTGGAAAAGAATGAATCTATGTACATGTATAGCTGAATCACTATGCTGTATACCTGAAACTAACACAACATTGTACATCAACTGTACTCCAATAAAAATTTTAAAAAATAAAATAAAATTGAATGCTTTTAACACACGACTCAAATATGAGAGAATTGAGCTGTTTGCTAGAAATGATATAAAAAATCTAAAACCTTTTTGAACATGAAGCCCAGGCCAGAGGCCTCACTCCCAGCAGATAGATCCTGAAACAAGTTGCCCCCAGAAATCAAGTGACAGGTATTGACCTGGTCACTGCAGTAGGAATGTGAGCCCCAGCACGGGACACGTCAACTTCTAGCTGCGTTCCTAAATTCAAGAATGGCCAGCTCTCCCTGGGAATTCTGTGAAATTTCCTTGGACAACAGAGGCGCAAACGACCCATCAAGCCCATTCTGAGAACAGCGAACAAGGAAAGCGACAGCGCACCCCTTTGTATTGTGTTCCACAACCTTTCTACGAGGCCAAAATGAAGTGTGGGCAGACCTAGGAGATGACACAGATCCTGAATGACAGGGAAATTTCTAGGTGAACTTTCTGTTTCATGCGTCAAAACAAAATCCAGAAAAACTCTTCTGCCTGAATGCATGGGACCGAGTAAAACTCCCATCCCCAATTCCGCAAACGCCCAGCCCCGCAGTGAGAGGCTCGTTTCCTTCCTGCGTCCTCGGGCGCTCTCTGCTGGAGGGATCCTGAGTTACAGCACTAATAACCAGTATGGCAACCGCCAGACTCCAGGGGCCCCGATTTCCCGGAATTGCAAAGAGGAACAACTATAAACGAAGCCCCATGTTTTCTCCCCTGGACACTTTGCCCAGTGAGAGTCGCAAGCCAGAGGTGCTGCAAACCTGCTCAGAGGTAGGGTTCAGTTCCCGGAGCAGCACTTCCTGACGTCCAGTACGTTTTGCCCGTGGTCTTTAGGACCTCAGGTCTGTCACCTCCAGGTCCCCCATCTCCTTACCTTGTCCTGTTTCACTGGAGTCGGGGCACTCGAGGGGTCCAGCGCCGACGACTTCATCCTCGTCTCACATGCTGGCTGAGACACAGCCCAGGGACGCGCAGGCCTGCCCTGAGCTTTCCGTCTCCTTGGGCAAGTCGGTTAATCTCTAGGCCTCCCGGTCCTTGCCTCTGAGCTCGGGGCTGGCATCAGATGATTTCAAAGTATCTTTCATTTGTGGGGCTAAAGTTTGCACTCATAAGAGGAAAGACAGGTTCTGAACCTTAATCAGATCTGCAGAGGATGGGCACAGCAGAGAAACCGCTGACGCTGCATTGGGTGAAAAGCAAAAACGGTCAGTGGGCGAGTGCCATGGGTCAGGACCTGGCCCTGGGGCCCTAGGGTCCCAGCAGCACCTTGGAGCCTTTTCCCGCCACCCCAGCCTGCCTCCTGGCCCTCCCTGCCTGCGGGATTTGGGGTGCCACTCCTTAACCAGGTGGGGGCACCTCCAGTGTCCCATTTCCTGCTGAAATCCAGGCCCGCCATTTGCTCTCACAGCCCTTACCTTTGCCTTATACCTTAGTCCTTGCAGGAGCCCCAGGGACTCGGCTGGCCGGTTGGCTCTGCCTGGAGGGCGCAGGCAGTCCCCCGAGAGCTGCCTGTCCCCACGTCCTTGGCAGGAAGACTGGCAGCCTCAGCACTGCGCCTGTCCCAGGCTGAGCAGGGAGGCTCCTCGTGTCAGATCTGTGCAGGCCCCCAAACTGATGACATCAGCGGGGAGCAGGGGCTGCAGGCCCCATGACCCCTGACCCCTGCCATCTCCCCCTCCTCCTCCCCCTCTGCCATCTCCCTCCCCCTCCCAGCGCAATGCAGGCTCCAAGGGCAGCCTCCAAGGTGGAGACTCAAGCCAGCGATGGGAGGAAGCAGCCACCAGCACCCAGGCTCTCCCCGCAGAAGTCCAGGGTCCCGGACAGTGAGAGGCACCGGTCTCCGAACTGTCTCACAGCTGCAAACAGCCCCGGAAGAGCAGGCTCGTGTGTGCAGTGTGACATCACTTCCCATCTTGCCAGGAGACAGGGCTTTTGCCAGGAACAGGCCCCAGGGGACGAGTCGGGCAGCATTTTCATGCCACTGGCATAAATGAAGACCTGCACCAGAGGCTGCTGTTCTGGGCAGAAGGTGCTGTCTGGGCTCCCTGGGGCTGCCTTCTCTGTCCCCAGCCCCTGCCTCCTGCCACCTCAGCCCCTCACATCACCCAGGAGGGTCAGCAGCTACCAGACCCCACCCACATCTGCTGGCCCTGCTTCCCTCTGTAGGGGAAGCTGGACTTCTTCCACATCCAACTTTAACCTTCTGCAACTAACTCGACACTGGGAAAAACCCTTCCTGCCAGCGCCTTTGTGCCTCAATCTGTCTCCAGAGGCTTTCCCAGACATCCTGAGTGATGCATTCAAGAATACGTCCCGAGAAGGTCCCTCTGCCCTCACCCAAGAGGATGCCTGGGCTGGGAATCCCTTCTTACCTCCCCCCCACCCCAATTGGAAAGACAGTCTCACTTTCCAGACCGGTGTTCACGATTCAGAGCTGGAGGTCCAAAGCCAGGGCCCAGTCACAGCATCCCTGGGCTCATCCCAAAGGCTTCATTCACCTCCCATCCCTTCCGAGGTGCCACACATCTTGTTCTTCTATGGAGGTTTCGGCAAATCACGCCTCACTCTTGCTGGGTGCTCCATACAGAAGCGCCTGTGAAAATGGCCCATCCAAGGATGCGCGAAGCCGGTCTGTACAAGAGCCTCCGTTTGTCATCCTTCCCAACCTGGGAGGCTGCCTCCGGCCCCAGCCCTCAACTCCGATGAAGTAGAGTCGTGCAGAAAATGTTGTATAAATAAAGCCCGAGACTCACTCACTGCACCAATCAGGGACCGAGTCCTGTCTCGGCGCTGGCTGCGCGCAGCCGCCGGGAGGTGGCCGTCGGGACGCGAGCGTGGCAGTGGCGCGCCGCCCGCCAGCCCGGAGCAGTGGTGCAGGGCCTCTGCACCGCCCGCTGCTGCAGCCCCGCGGCAGCCAGCACTGCTGACTTGGCCCGGGCGGCGGGGAGGGCGGGGGAGGGCCTGCAGCAGCTTGGGTTCCAACCGCCCCTGCGCAAGGAGACCCGGAGAACCAGCAGCACGGGCTCCGCGGGCCAAGGCCGGGGCAGGTGACGGGCTGGGAGAGGAGAGCGCGCGGGAAGCACTGAGTCAGCACTGGTGCATTGCGAGCCGCCGCCGGGGAGCCTGGGACCGAGACGCACACCCGCTCCTGCCCCTCCAGGCACACCTCCCACCGAACTTAGGGACCAGCTCTAGCCTCACTGTTTCCCTGCCACAATCGCAGGGCTAGGATGCGCCTGCTCTAAGTGATCTGGGGGATGGAAAGAGAGAATTCTTTTTAAAGATCAACCCAGGCCCATGGCAGCCCCTAGGTCTGACCCGTGGGCCGGGTGGGGGAGAGTTTCTTCCTGCTCCCACCCTCCGGCAGCCCCTGGACTAGTGGGTCGGGCCTGGCGGAAATGGGGGCAGGGTAGTGGTCGTCATCAATTGCACTGGATTTTCTGCCTGAGGAAAACCTTGGGAAATGCTGGTCCCTTGCTGTCCAGCATGGGGCCAGCTCTCGCCATACCAGCTCCTCAGCAGCTGGCTTCCCCATTCTACTCCCTGAGAGATGAGCGCGTCCAGGGGCCTGCAGGGGCTAAGACCCACCTGTCCATCCCTGAGGCTCTTGCGCCCCTTTGCGCCACTTCTTCCCCGACCGCCTTGATGGGGTCCCTTTGGCCCCGACGGCACCTGCTGAGGGAAGGAGAGCTCTCACAATGAGAAGCTTGTAGAAACCCTTTTTTTCATCTCATATGCATGTCATTCATCTCACAAGCTCCAGTGATGTCTGAGGGCTGGGCTCTGGGGTCACCTGCTCCCCTTGGGGCACATTTGTGAAGTTCCTGTCTCACCTGACCTCCCCTTAGGGGACCAGAGACTAGTGGATGTGGGTGGGATGCTGGGGCCAACAGTGGCATTTGCTTTGCAGCCACGGACAAGAGTCCTTTCTCTTGGCTAATTCCAGATATAAAGGAAATCATTCCAGATGTAAAGAAGGCTCGTTTGTCATCCAGGCAGGGGAGGGAGGCACCGAATGGGAGAGGAGTTTGCCTGGGCATGCCAGCTCTAGCCTCTCGCTCCCCGGGGCAGAGAGCCCGCTGACACCTCCATCCCACTGATAAGGGAAAATTCGTCAAGGTTTGTCCAAACAGCACATCCTAGCAGCTTTCTGGGAGGAGGGGCAAGTTCTGCCTGTTGCACCAATGAGGCTCCATCATCAGCACCACACGATACTGACCACCAAAGACCCTAGTGTGCGGGACCCCGGTGATTCATCTGGGTACGCCAGGCTCAAAGCGTTCCACATCCAAGGAGGTCAGTCTGGAAAAATTAAGTTGCTCTATGTCTCAGGAGGCTGTGCAAGCCCATGCCACAGATCCATGAGCCGAGGTCAAAGATGGTGTAAAAGACACAGGGAATATATAAAAAGCGGGTGGAGTGAGTCAGAGATTTTGAAAGCAGAGAAGTATCAAGGTACTCCTAATTTGGGGGAGGTTTGTTTTCACCTGCAGAGGGCTTTTCCAATCTAGGCAATTATGTGGTCTAAGACCCTATAAAATATCTGTCTATGAGCCCGAATTTTCCCAAATGCCTGCAGAGGTTCCAATGGGACCACCTCTCATGCCCCAAGGAGCTTCAGCTGTTGCAGCCCCTGCCAGAGGGCAGGCAGGGTTTTCTAAAGATGAGCCTCCAAGTCTGGCTCCAGTCTACAGCAAGACCCAGAACACAGTGCAGAACCCACAGAGGTCATGGCACGCTGCCAGCCTTGGCCCAGTTGCTGTTTCAGGGACTTGCCTGATAATTTATATCTGAGAGGTTTGCTGCACATCCTTAGAGCAGATTTAGTGAGAGACCTAAAGTTTTTTTTTTTGGTAAAAAGATACCGTTTTGCTTTGGAGAGAACTGCACAGGAGCTCAGCCCATCCAGTGCCCGGGACCACCTGGGCACATGCCACATGGCCCTGCGTGGTTTCACCCCCAATGCAGACCTGGATCCAGGCACTGCACGTCCCGGAATGCCACGCCAGTGGTGCCAGCCTTGGCGCTCCTCCAGCCGGCACCTACTGAGGCAGCAACTGCCTCTGGGGCGGCCCTTTGGCCAGATGGGGAGGAGTCTGGTGCCGGAGACCAGAGTTCAGATGCCTTGGGCTCCTTGTGCATTTCCCCCGGAAAGAGCCACTGCCCCAAGTGTGCTTTCTGCTGCTTCTGTGCGAACCCCATCCCCATCTAGATGGGCTTCTTCTGGAGCCCCCCCCCAACAATGGCCTGGCACCCTGTGCATCATAATTCAACACCCACTACTAACACATCAGTGAATTCATCCGTTCTTAAATGCTACAGCCTCTGCCCCTGCGGTCGCAAATCATTGTTTCAAGTTTCCCTCCAAAGCACATCTCAATAAACCCACAAGAAGAAAACCTCCACCACCACCCCGCCCCGTGAATAAGGCAGTGAAGGCTGCCTCTGTGTTCCCAGGGTTCAAGCCAGGCTAGAAAGATCACAACAGAGATCAGACCAGAAATCTCCAGCCCGATTCCACACGGCTTAAAGAGCCAGTTAACCAGACACAAACGAACGCACGCACGCACGCGCCGAGGCAAGGACTACGCTTAAACTCATCAGTGAGTCTGTGGGGTCTCCCCGTGCCCAAGCGTGTGAACCAACCCGAAGTCAGGTCCTGAACGCACTTCGGATTTCGCCCAGGGCTCGGCGCGCCCCAGTCTGAGTTACCCAACGGGCTGACCCGAGAGTGGGTATCCCTTTCTCTCTCCTCCTCCCCCCGCTACTGAGGTTCTGCAGTCACTTGAAGGAGAAAGATTTCGCAGTACGGCATTCTTAAAGCTGCAGTGTCCAAATTCTCCTTCAAACCCCAAGTGTCACAGACATCAGCGCACTTACCGGGGTCCTTTGCAGAGGGTGGGTGGGCAAGGAGGTTGGGCATGGGAGGCTTGCTTGGAGAAGCCAGGCGGGTGGGAATCAGAGACTCAGACTCTAGCGAGGGTAAAGAGGAGAGGCAGACTGCACCGTGATAGCCTCTGCAGTTAAACCAGGTTGCTGGGACTGCAGCACGACTGCAATGGAGTAGTTTTTTTTAAATCCCAAAACCACCACCAGAATTGCCTCCACAAATTTATATTCATCGTAGCTGAATTAAAACACAAGGTGCAAACATAAAACCAACATGAGAAAGAAACCGAATTAAAAAAAAATAATTCGAACAGCATTTTAAAATTATTTGGAAAATTTTACTCCTGTGAGCAACTGACTCAGCTTTCCTTGCACGGAAAGCCATGCGGGGAGGGACCTGGATGAACTTCATGGAGCCCGGAGTTGCTGTAAAGTGCAGGGAGAGGGCTTCAGCTTCTTAGAAAAGAAAGCTTTTTTAAAAACCCAAAGAAAAGGGAATCGTTCTGCCGGCTACCTAAGGAGCGGGTAAAATGAGCTGATGATCTAGCATCAAGAAACCCACACACCCCTCCCGGAAAGTTACCTCTCTCCTCTGCTCAGCGGCTGCCGGCTGCCGTCCTGCCCCGATGCCGGCAAGTTGCAGACTTCTGCTGGGAAGGCAGGACCCAAAATAAGAAGTGTCAGCTGGGTCCTTGCACCGAAATGATGCCAGGAGTCAACGCTGCAGGCGCGGGGATGGTCTCTCCCCTTCTCCCTCCCCCATCCTGGTTTAATTTAAACCCCTGACACTGCAAGATGCCCGCTCCTACAGAGGCGCATCTCCAAAAACCCTCCTTACCACCAGGTCCAAGGCTTTGCTCCACCTCCCACATTTGTTCACCTGAAGGTGCTTTTCCGGCAAAAGAAAAAAAACAACGAAAAGAAGACAGGGACTGCAGAATCCTTAATTCCTTCCTTCCTGGGACCACATTTTAGAGAAGGTGTGACTTGTTCAGAAGTTTGAGAACTGCAGCCTGATGCCCAGGAAGGAGCAGAAGCAACGAGTGACAAGTCTGCTTTGCTTCAGACAAACGTCTACACCATCACTTTACCAAAAGAAGGACAGAGGTAGACACAGGGTAAGAAGAATAGGAAAATTCCTCTCTGTCTGCTGGCAAATTTTCAACAGTTTGGGAAAATCTCTATTTTTGCTTTCCCTTCAAGAAAATCCCGTTTTAAAAATTGGCAGGCACATGAAATGTACAAGATGGCCACAAAGTGTAAATTTTTGTCCTGATGTGTCTGTGATTCTTAAAGTTTCTGCTCCTACCTCTGTGAAAGTTAATATCTTTTAAGATTGAGATAGAGATTTAATTGGGAAAATTCTAGGAAAGAGCAGCACTTTAAATGCAGATACGGTTAAAATAGCACATCCTAATATAATCTACGAGAGATAAAGCAGACTAGATAAATTGAGATGGAGAGCAGGGTGAGGGGAGAAGAAGGGATTCCCAGATTTTGAACTTAATGCAGACTGAGAGTCTGAGAAAAGTCAATGAAGGAGAAAGGCGGGGAGAGAAACTAAGACTCCTAAACCAATTGCTCAGAAGGACCAACTGCATCAAGTTCATGTACATTTCATTACTGAAGTAAAACCTGGTGTGTGACTGGTTTCTAAACAGACCCAGGGGGAAGGCTGTGCTGCCGACATCCTGCCTGGGGCACACAGGGCCACCCTGCTGCAGTGCGCCAGCGCCGAAGTGGGCACTGCATCCGCCGGCCACTCACCCACTTTCCTGGCTCTCAGGCTTTGGCAGACAGGTAAGGCTGTGCGGCACGGGCTATGCTGGCAGGCAGACCCAAGGACCAGCCACGGTCAGGCTGTTGGCACCCTCCATGCTGCACCCCTTGTTGTGGCAGGGGTGGCCGCAGACTCACGGAGGGTCCCAGTGGAAGGGACCCCAGAAAGCACACAGCCCCATCCCCCCATTTCACAGACAGGTAGTCCTGACGCCCAAGAAACGGCAGGGCCTCACGCAAGGTCACCTGGCCAGTGAGAGGCAGAACCTGGATTAGAATTTGGATCTCCAGATCCTTGGTCCTGTGAACTTCGCCCTGTATTTGCCATCCCCCTGCCCCTTAGGTGAGCCCACTTCCTCTGCCCCTTCTTCATATGACCTTGAGGATCGCCTCTCTGTTCTGTGAGTCAATTTCCCCTCCCTAGATGGTATGCAGACTTAGGCCAAGGAGTTTCAGCTCTTTGAAAATGGGAAAAATACCAAGTCATTTTCTCGCCTTCAGAGGCAAGACCATACTTAAGGCTTAGGAACCAAAGCAAGTGTTTTTCAGTCTCCTTCGATTTTGAGACCTACGGGGTCATCTGCACTGGGGCTACTGGAGCAAACTGCCTCAAACGTGGTGGCTTAAAACAACAGAAGTTTATTGTCTCACCGTCTGGAGGCCAAAAGTCTGATAATAAGATGTCAGCAGGCTGGTTCCTTCTGGAGAATTCGGTCCATGCCTTTCTCCCGGCTTCTGCCGATTGATGGGAATTCTGGGCATTCCTTGCCTTGTAGATGCATTGCTCCAATCTCTGCCTCTCACTAGCCAGGTGACCTTGCGTGAGGCATGGTCTTCATGTGCGTGGCCTTCTCCTCTGTGTGACGTCTTCCCTTCTCATTTGTCTCTTCTCGTATAAGGACACATGTCATTGGGTTTAGGGCCCATCCTAATCCAGCATGATCTTGTCTTGAGTCCCTTAATTATATCTTCAGAGACCCTTTTTCCACATAAGGTCATCACAGGTTCCACATCTGTTTTCTGTGGTGGGGGGCGTCCTTCAACCCACTGCGTTGTGCATTGAAAGTTTTCACATGAGCGGCACCAGCAATGGAATATCACGGTCTGATCCCATCCCAGTCTCTGGAGCTGCCGTAACACAGAGCCCTTTAATGCCATTTGCAGCAACATAGTTGGACCTAGAGATTATCATACTAAGTGAAGTAAGTCAGACAGAGAAAGACAACTATCATGTGATATCCCTTATATGCGGAATCTTAAAAAAATGATACAAGTGAACTTATTTACAAAACAGAAGCAGACTCACAGACTTTGAAAACAAACTTATGGTTACCAAAAGGGAAAGGTGCAGGGAGGGGGGGAATAAATTAGGAGTTTGGGATTAACATATACATACTACTATATATAAAATAGACAACCAACGAGGACCTACTGTATAGCACAGGGAACTCCACTCAATATTCTGTAATAACCTATATGGGGAAAGAATCTGAAAAAGAATGGATATATGTATATGTATAACTGAATCACTTTGCTGTATACCTGAAACGAACACAACATTGAAAATCAACTATACTCCAATATAAAATAAAAATTAAATTAAAAAAAAAAGAGAAATTTGGAAGTCCAGTGGTTAGGATTCTGCACTTTCACTGCCAAGGGCCCAGATTCGATCCTGGTTGGGGAACTAAGATCCCACAAGCCTTGCGGTGAGGCCAAAAAAAAAAAAAAAAAAAAGGAGTTAAAAGCTACGTGTGCGGAATGCTTGGCCTTTAAGTGCTCTATTTGTGTCGACTTAGTTAATTCTGTCAACAACACTCTGTGGTAAGTACTGTCATCATCGACCCCATTTTACAGTCAAGGAAACTGAGGCACAAAGAGGTTTAGGCCACACAGCTACTGAGTAGCAGGATGGAGGCCATCTGGCTCCAGAACCCGTGCTCTTAACCACACTTCTGCTCAATCGTGCTGGGGTTGCAGATACTTCTCTCTCTCTCAACGTGTCACCATTGATTTTCTATCCAACCCACATCTCTGCTTTGTGTCTTTTACGGGTATTTATTGGGCATGTTTGAACGTGTGCTCTGTGCTGATCTAAATTCTGGGCATTGCCCTTTGCCGTCCCTACCAGGGATGCCTCTTCAGCCTTTAGACACACGGGAGGGACTCAGGAAAGTAAACCAGGCAGATAAGCCCACGAGGTTACCCTAAGAACGGAGGGGACATGCCACTGCACATCTTTGTCCCTCATGATCAACAAGACACCCGTCAGGTCAGTAATTAACATGAAACAAAAACAAGCATCCGGGCTTCCCTGGTGGCGCAGTGGTTGAGAGTCCGCCTGTCGATGCAGGGGACACGGGTTCGTGCCCCGGTCCGGGAGGATCCCACATGCCGCGGAGCGGCTGGGCCCGTGAGCCATGGCCACTGAGCCTGCGCGTCCGGAGCCTGTGCTCCGCAACGGGAGAGGCCACAGCAGTGAGAGGCCCGCGGACCGAAAAAAACAAAAACAAAAACAAGCATCCAATTTCAAAACAACAAGAAAGAAGAAGCTTGGGAACAACGGTGGTCTTTGGGAGATGCCGACATTGTGGTTCTTGCATTGGAGCCTCTTTCCCAGGCTGTTTTAGCAAATCTGGTGAGTCACTTTCTTCAAGAACAAGTTCTAGGGGACTTCCCTGGTGACTCCATGGTTAAGAATCCACCTGCCAAGGCAGGGGACACGTGTTCGAGCCCCGGTCCGGGAAAATCCCACATGCTGCAGAGCAACTAAGCCCATGCGCCACAACTACTGAGCCCCCATGCCACAACTACTGAGCACGTGTGCCACAACTACTGAGCCCGCATGCCGCAACTACTGAAGCCCATGCGCCTAGAGCCCGTGCTCCGCAACAAGAGAAGCCACGGCAATGAGAAGCCCGCACCACAACCAAGCGTAGCCCCCGCTCTCTGCAACTAGAGAAAGCCACACGCAGCAACGAAGACCCAATGCAGCCAAATAAATAAAATAAATAAATTTTAAAAAAGAAAGAACAAGTTCTAATCCATGTTAGATTTCTTCTTAGGCCTTGAGAAATAACTTGAGCACTTTGCACACAAACTGCTGGTGGAAGGCAGATACAGCCCCAGTTTTTTTCATTGGCTGCCTTATGCGGGGTTAATATGCAACAATACCACTGTCTCTTATATTATATGTTCAGTAGCAGTAGTAGAAAACTAGGTTCAACCTAGGGAAAGTGTCCTATCTGGAAGTTGTTCTCAAATATTACTCTAGATCAGGGTCTTTCCCTTTTAAGGACAAGGCAGAACCCTTGAAGGCCCAGGAGAAGTGCTGCCTGGAGATAAGCTCGAGATGGCCATCTGACTCAGGAGATTCCCTGCCTCTTACATCATAGAAAGTCCCTCGACCTTTACATAGCAAAGCATCTGGGTTGGGCCTGGAGAACATCGTTGAATGCATCACAGTGGCTTTTCTTAACGGATGAGTAAAGCTTTCTGTGATGACTTCCATGTGCTTGGCATCTTCTCTATCAACACAAAATCACCATCACTAGGGAGGGGTCCAAGAGGGTGGCTTTCATCATCTTCAACAGAAGATAAAGGCTTTGCCCACCTTGAATCTCCTACATTGTTTGACAGCTGCGCTGAGCAGAGTGCTTTCTGCTCCGAGCAATGCCAGGTGAGGGCACAAGGATGGCAGAGTCAAATGCATTTTATCATTAGTGAGAACTCTTCCACCCCAAACAATCACACTGCTTCTTCCTCCTACTTCTTCATGGTCAGCTGGGGGACAGCAATCTCCTACCCTCCTGATCTGTCTCGTAGTCTGTTTAAACACAAAAACCATAAATGCTCAAATATTAGATCTGCCAGCTTACATATGCACTTTGTGAGTTTTCTCAGTTGTTCATTTAAAAAGTGTTAATTGAGGGACTGCCCTGGAGGTCCAGTGGTTAAGACTCCGAGCTTCCACTGCAGGGGGCACGGGTTCGATCCCTGGTTGGGGAACTAGGATCCCGCATGCTGTGTGGCACGGCCAAAAAAAAAAAAAAAAAAAAAGTGTTGATTGAGCGCCTTCCATGTGCAGAGCAGTGGAGAGCCACACATTCCGTCCACACTGGGCTAGAGGTGAGCTTGCGCTCCATAGATTGTTAATGTATCTTTGCTGAGACATTGGAGGTTCACAGCTTAAGCTGAGATTCTTCCCCAGGATGTCTGTGTTAACTGCCAAGGGATGATGGGGGCATCTTCAGGCCCTGGCTGCCTGATGAAAAATATTTTCAGTGCAAGGAAGCCTTCTTGGGGTCCTCGGCCATAAGCATCTTTCACTGTGCCCATGGAACCTGCATCTCTTGGCCTGTGCCCAAATGTCCCCTTATCAGAGTCACTCTCTTCTTCAAAACAGCACACCAGGACCACCTCCTCACTCTACTCCTTGCCTTCTGAGCGGGTATATCAGCACCTGACATTGTACACTTACTTGTTTATTCGTTAGCATTTGTGTCCCTACACTGGGGTGCCACCTGCCCCAAAGCAGAGAGGTTGGCCGTTGCACTCACTGCTGTGTTCGCAGCACTAGGACAGTGCCTAGGAGGCAGTAGAAGTGCCATACGTTTTCGTAAATGAATGACTGAATGAATGAATGAACAAACATATTCCCTTTCACGTTTTTGTAAATGAATGACTGAATGAATGAATGAACAAACGTATTCCCTTTCTTTTTGATCTGTGCCAGTGGAATTCTTCATTTCCAGGCAAACCTACGATCTCCGCCACTTGGGGACTTCTAATTTTCCCCCATAAGTGAAAGCTGGCTTCCCACAAGCCCACATGACGACTCTGCAGATCACGTCCCACGCAAAGTCACTGCTGTCCTTCCCCGACACGTGGGCCGGGGGGAAGGGCGGGCCGAGCAGGCCGTCCCTCGGCCATAGTGCACCCCTTTGGAGTTGCCCTTCATCTCAGAATAAAATGCAAACACCGTACCAAGGCCCAGGAGGCTGTGAGGCCCAGCCTTGACCCCTGCCTCCAGCCTCCCACCTCCTCTTGGCCGACCTCTCCCTCCTGCTCAGATTCAGCAGTTCCAGCAGCCCCTGGCCTCCTGCTGGTCTTCCTGAACAGCCCCTTCTCACCTTCAGGTGTCAGCCCAGCTCCCTTCCTGGAAGAGCCTCTTTTGATGGGCTCCCTGGAGTGGCTCTTGGCTCCCTGCTCCTTCCCAATCAGTTCCCGCAGCCTGGCGTCTGTCACTGTATGTGATTCTCTGGTTCATCTGTTCTCTCAGGAGAAGGACAGTGTTCACCCCTGGATACCCTGTGCAGGAGGAATACCTGGTATCAATGCCAGCCCCACCCCCCTCCAACATCAGCGAGAATGTCTGTTGGATCAAGGGCCGCATGACTGCTCCCGGGCAGCCTATGTCCGTGTTGCCACAGCCCTCTCTTTCGACACCTGTATTAACCTGTTGGGGCCACCGTAACAAAGCAGCAGACTGGGCAGCTTACTCGACAGAAATGTGTTCTCTCAGTTGTGGAGGCTGGAAGTCCAAGATCCGAGGTTTCAGCAGGGTTGGCTTCTCCGGAGGCCTCTCTCCTCGGTTTGCAGACGGCCGTCTTCTCACCGTGTCCTCACATGTTCTTCCCTCTGTGTGTGTCTGAGTCCTAATCTCTTCTTCGCATAAGGATGCCAGTCAGACTGGATCATGGCCTCCTAGGACCTCATGTTAAGGTATTCACCTCTTTAGAGACCTCATCTCCAAATACAGTCACACTCTGAGGTACCGGGGGTGGGGTTCCAGCATACGAATCTGGCGGGGGGCACCTCATAACACACCTGCTATCCACTCACCCCCGCCATCACTGGCTGCCTTGCGTGAGCTCTCCCACTCTTCTCTGACTTTGGCCTTCGGCCCCCATTCTCCTTCCCACTCCTACTTATCTGAGTGTCCCCATTGCTCACGTTCTGCTTATAGAAGCTTTCTGCTCAGATCCTTGTTTCTCGGGCTTGGCCATCCGGTTGCTCAGCCCACCACACAGCAATTACCCCGTCTGCTGAGCGCTCACTAAGGGCCGGTGCTGCCCCCGCACTTCCCACATTTATACCTCACATAACCCAGGAGGGGGCTCTGACTGCCCCCATATTATGTAGGCAGGAACCAAGCTTGGACAGGTCGAATGAGCTGCCCCAGGTCATAGAGTTGAAAGTGGGGGGACCTGGAGTGGAACCTAGACTTTCAGCTTCAGGGAATGTGTTCCAAACACCATGTTTGCCCACAGATTCCCAGGGCACATCATCGGTGGGCTGAGGGGCTAGGACAGGCAGGCTCACTTAGAGAGCAACAGACAGGGCAGTCGATAGACTGGCAGCCAATGAAGAGATGGCAACATTAGAAAGAGCAGAATAGGAATAAAAAGCATGGCGATCTGGTCCATTTCCATAAGGGCTAAGAGCCCTCCAAGCCTCTAACGGTCCCCAAGGCATCACCATACACTGATCATAGAGAACAGCAGGAAAAGAGCCTGTGCAGTGGGGACTGGCAGAGTCAGCAAAGAAAAATACAGGACTCTCGGTTAAATTTGAATTTCAGATGAACAACAAGTTATTTTTTAGTCTACGTATGGCCCGTGTAATATTTGGGACATGATTTTACTCCAAAACTATTTGTTGCTTATCTGAAATTCAAGTTGACTGGACATCCTGTATTTTATCTAGCAACCCTAGGTTCACTACATGTTTGATTTTAAAAAGGAAGAGAATGTGCAATGTATTCTAGAGAGAGTTCCTTCCAAAATGGGTAAAATAAAATGATGAGTGCTTAAGTGATCCTTTGTAACAGATGTAACAGATAAGAACTGTGTAAATGGGGGCTTCCCTGGTAGTCCAGTGGTTAAGAATCTCCTTGCCAATGCAGGGGACACAGGTTCAATCCCTGGTCTGGGAAGATCCTACATGCCTTACGGAGCAAGTAAGTCCGTGCGCCACAACTGTTGAGCCTGCGCTCTAGAGCCCACGAGTCTCAACTACTGAGCCCATGCACTGCAACTACTAAAGCCCGTGTGCTGCAACTACTGAAGCCCATGCACCTAGAGCCTGTGCCCCGCAACAAGAGAAGCCACCTCAATGAGAAGCCCACGCCCCACAACGAAGAGTAGCCCCTGCTCGCCGTAACTAGAGAAAGCCTGCATGCAGCTACAAACATCCAGCACGGCCAAAAAAAGAGAAGAACTGTGTAAATGACAGAAGCCATAAGTAGAGACTTAAACAAAATAGAGGTTTATTTCTCTTTCATATAAAAAAATTCCGGAGGTCAAAGGTCCACAGTGTCATCAGGGACCTGGGCTCCTCCTACCTTTTTCTTCTCTCATTCTTAGCCTGTGACTTCCAGACTCATTGTCACCTCATGAGCCAAGAGAGTTGCTGGAGCCCCAGCAATCACATCAGCATTCCAGGCAAGAAGCAAGGAGCAGGTGGAGGAAGAATATGAAAAAAGCACATGCCAGCTGTCTATCCCCCTTTTCATAAATTCTGTAATACTTGATAACTTCTGCTTACAACTCGTTGGCCAGAACTTAATCACGTGGCCCTATTTAGCAGCAAGAGAAGCTTGGAAATGTAGTGTTATAACTGTGTACATTGCCACACTGTAAAAAATCAAGGATTTGTTAGTAGAAGAAGGGGAGAATGGATATTAGGTAGGCAAGTAGACAATAAAACACTATGTCTTCTTTCCTTGCATATTAGAACACTGGCCTTTCCGCAGGACGACTTTAAGGGCCCACTTTTGAAAAATATAGGCAATTTTAACACACCTGTTGTTTTGTTTTATAGACTTCACTTGTTACGACCCTAAGTCACCAAGGTTTACAGTTTAATATGACAGAAGAGTAATAAAATAAAGCAGCAGATTGATCTTTTTATATCTAAAACCTAATTTAAAAGAATTTTTTAAGAAGAGTAAACTCCTTGAAGAATAAATTTCAGGTCTCTGTGGCTCTCCCCTTAGATCATAATTCAATTCAGGCTTTGCCCAGATCCTGCTATGTGCCCGACATGGTGTAGAAGCAGGGGATAAAAGGAGGGCTGCGTGGCGCCCACCCACGGGGTGCTTGCTCTCTGGGAGGTGATACATGGGTGTGAAATGGCCTGAGATAGTGCCTGCGTTCCTTCCTGATTAGGTTAGGTGAGGAAAGAGACTGGTTACGTTGGGTGGGGAAATCACTCATATTCCTGACAGAACTCATCCAGTGGAGGAGAATTCCGGTCCTATGATGCTCCACGCGGGCTGTAAAGACCTTCATTAGCAGCTGCAGCTCTTCTCAGTGACAGGTTTTGGGGCAATTTTCTGGGTCTCCTGAAATCACTCAGTGATTTGCATGGGTCTCTTGAATTCTGCTGAGAATATTTCACCTTTTAGATTTCGTACGAAGCAAAACTCTTAAAAGATGGAAAAAAAAAAAAAGAAAGAAAGAAATCCTTGCTTTGCCCTCAATCTGGATCATTAAAAGCGTGTGTAATGAGATGTTCTAAAGGGACTCACCGGCTCCGTTTCAGTCATGGGTCCAGTCTTGGGAGGCCACCATTCCCAGCTCCACGGGGACAAACATGCGAAGGAGGGGTCAAATGACTGCTTTGCATCCATCAGCTCAATGACTACTCTGAGAGAGAAAAAGATGCATCACATTTGAGACGAGGGAAGAATGCTTTTCAGGGGTCATTGTCCCGCGAGTATCGCCCCCACGTGGAGGATCGGGGACTTGCTTCCCCTTACCACCAGCTGGCTGAAGGGATCTTTACGTAAAGAGCTCAAGAGGGCAACACAGGTGCCCCAGGGCCCCGTGCAACTCCCGCCTGAGAAATCGAAAGGTGGAGAAGGGACGCCTGGCTAAAGCACCCCCCGGCAGTGACATTCTTTCCCTGAGAGCCGGTTCAAGGTGGGAGCTTCTGGGGACCAGGTGTGCGCCTGGGAGAGTCTTTGATCTTCCCAATAGATCGCCTGGAGGGGAAAAGAGACCTCAGAGGAAGAGGTCTGATCTCCAGGGACTGGGGATGGAATTACAAATAACAAAAAGCCAGCCAGAGAAGGCATTTTCACAGGAGTCAAAAGAACAGCAGGTGTCAGCTCTTCTCTATTGAAATTTCCAAAGACCCTTCAAAGTGCCTGGTGTGATAAGCTTTGAATATCTGCTGAGCCCAGGTAAACCTCATCTGTCGCTTTCTCGTGTCTTCTTCCTGCAGTTCGAGAGCAGGCAGAGGCCACGGCTAGCAACCGGAGGGCAGCCCAGGTAGAAAAACTGTACCCTAGCCCCTCCCCTCCAGGAGCTGGGGGCAGGGAAAAGCTGTAACTCTGGGGTTCTGACTATTATATGGGACTAGACATTTTAAATCCTGGCTGGAGAGAGAGGCTGAGAAAGTCACGTCTCATCCAAGATTTCAGTTTCAGATTTCATCCAGAGGTGGAGTAAGCGTCCCAGCAGGTTTGAACCGGCAGTGGGGCGAGATGAAGTTTTGTCTTTTGCACCCAATGAGTCCCACTTGTTCAAGGTACCAGCTACATGTGAAAACTTTAAAAACATCTCAGGGTTAATCTCCCAGTTGCAGCAAAGCACAATAAGGCATTAATTAGGGCTCCATTTACACTTCTTGCTTCACCTCTAAGCACCTGTTTATGGGGAGCTGGTTCTTCTAATGGCTGCACTCATTCCTGTTCTATTTGTAATTCGGATTTCTTTAAGTACCTGGGAGCCATGCTCTAATATTAGCCAACTTTCTGGAACTTAATACAGATAAACTCATTCTAGGAGAATTAGGAGAACGTCATTAGCCTGTTACCCAATTGCATGGGTTCTAAGAATGAAGTATTTCAGAGACCCTGGCACATGTTGGAGTTTCATATACCTTTTACTTTGTAATTGGGGACTCACGTACTCAACATTCTCCTACACTGGACTGGTGTTGATATCAAGGCAAAGTGTCTGATTTTAGCTAACACACAATTGCCTTTTACAATAAAATTGCAGCTGGACAGTTGAGGAGGCGTTGAGAAGGATACAGAAGTAGAAGCGAGAACTGGGCCCTTGAAGAGGTTTTTGCTGTGTGGACATTGGCTGCTGTCCCAGGTCTGAAAAGTGTCAGTCTTGGGGATAAACTTCTGTGTGTCTAGCACTCGCCATACAAAGGTCAAAGGATGACTGACTTGTTCTAATCCCAGGGCACAGGGGAGACAGGTGGGCAGGGTATCCTGGGCTAAATGATACTGCATAAGCCAGACACCTCTCAGATCCTCATCTACGGGATGCTGCCCCAATGTGACTTTCTTTTTTCTTTTCAGTATTTTCTTTTATTGTGATAAAGCACACACAACATAAAGTTCACCACTTTAATCATTTTAAGTGCACCGTTCAGTGGCATTAAGTATTCACAGTGCCGAGTAACCGTCACCACCATCCATTGCCACAACTTTTTTCATCTTCCCAAAGAGAAACTCTGTACCCAGTAAACACCGACTCCCATTTCTCCCCTCCCCCAGCCCCTGGCAACCACCATTCTACTTTCTGTCTCTATGAATGCGTCAGTTTTAGGCATCACAAATAAATGGAACCGTACAACATTTGCCCTTTTGTGTCTGGCTTCTTTCACTTAGCATAATGTTTTCAAGGTTCATCCATGTTGTAGCATGTATCAGAGTTTCGTTCCTTTTCGTGGCTGAATAATATCTCATGGTGTGGACGTACCACATTTTGTTTATCTGTTCATCTGTTCACTGATACTTGGGTTGTTTCCACCTTCTGACTATTGTGAATAATGCTTCTACGAATGTTGGTGAACAAGTATCTGGGTCCCAGCTTTCAGTTCTTTTGGGTATGTAACTAGGAATGGAATTGCTGGATCATAGAGTGATTCTGTGTCTAACTTTCTGAGGAACCTCTAACCTGTTTTCCCTATAAGCAGCTGCACCATTTTACATTCCCACAAGCAGTACAAGAGCGTTCCGATTTCTTCACGTCCTCCCCAACACTTGTTATTTTCCCTTTTTTTGTTTGGTTGTTTAAGTACAGCCATCCTAGTGGGTGCGAAGTGGCGTCTCATCGTGGTTTGACGCGCGTTTCTCTAATGACTAATGACGTTGAGCATCTCCTTATGTGCTTTTTGGTCATTCCCATATCTTCTTTAGAAAAATGTCGGTTCAAATCCGTTGCCCATTTTTGAATTGGGTTGTTTGGTTTCGTTTGTTGCTGAATTGTGGCGGTTCTTTATATATTCTAAACACTACGAATATTTTCTCCTATTTTGTGGGTTATCTTTTCACTCTCTAGGGTCCTTCGATGCACAATCAAATGGGGCTTTTTGCATACGTTGAAAAAAAAGTTGATTTGACAAAGATCTGCCAGCTGACAGCTATGTCATGTCAATTCATCTATTTAACCCACAAGTGTGTATTAAGGAGACCCTCGTTCTGGGGTTTATGTTCACAAGAGATAGTCGCCACTAGACAGCTCCCTTTCGAAGCATTTATAGTCTAGTTAACAAGTCACTTCCTGTAAAACAGAGAGGCTGAAAAACACCCACAGTTGATGTTGGCAACTGACATGCGATCATTTCAAATGTGTGAATTCCAATCGGATGTGACAGGAAGTGCCCCCGCACCAAAGGAGGTTGGTCGAGGGAAGCCACACAACTCCGCATCACCTGCCCCAAACCGCACGATCACATTTACCACCAGCAATCAATATTGCCATCCTCACAATACGGCATCTGGACCGTAGGCCATACGCTGTACGGCATCTAAGCTAGCAAGAACTTGAGAACATTAACTTTAGGTGTTACAGCATTCCCAGCTCAGTTGGTCCCTAACCAGGTCAAGATTATTATTTTCTGGGGAAAGAGCTCCTTTGTAGCTTTGAAACATATAAATACATCAGCAGTCCCACCTTTCATGGAGGCTACATCATCAAAACTACAGGAACAGGGCTTCCCTGGTGGCGCCGTGGTTGAGAGTCCGCCTGCCGCTGCAGGGGACACGGGTTCGTGCCCCGGTCCGGGAAGATCCCACATGCTGTGGAGCGGCTGGGCCCGTGAGCCATGACCACTGAGCCTGCGCGTCCGGAGCCTGTGCTCTGCAACAGGAGAGGCCACAACAGTGAGAGGCCCGCGTACCGCAAAAAAAAAAAAAATAATAATAAATAAATAAAAATTACAGGAACATTTTTTATTGAGCGCCTAATTTATGTCATGGGTGCTCTGTTTTCTTAATCTTGATTTTAAAATAATAATAATAATAAAAGTTATTTACTGTTATATATCATTGAGTTTAACAGAAGTAGATCTTACAAAACCAAAAAGTTAAAAGGCAGTCATTTATATAATCAAAGGAGTCTGTAGCTTTGAAAGCCTTCATCTTAAATTCTTATGAAGAGGTTTTCTGGCACAGATAAGATGGGTTTATAGAAGCATTAAATCTCTGGACAGGGCTTCCCTGATGGCTCAGTGGTTGAAAATCTGCCTGCCAACGCAGGGGACACGGGTTCGAGCACCGGTCTGGGAAGATCCCACATGCCACGGAGCAACTAAGCCCGTGCGCCACAGCTACTGAGCCTGCGCGTCTGGAGCCTGTGCTCTGCAACAAGAGAGGCCGCGATAGTGAGAGGCCCGCGCACCGCGATGAAGAGTGGCCCCCGCTCGCGCAACTAGAGAAAGCCCTCGCACAGAAACGAAGACCCAACACAGCCAAAATTAAAAATAAATTAATTAAAAAAAACATTTCTGGATAATATCAGCAGAGACCCTCATCACGAGTCCTGGGCCTTGGACAAGTGAAAGCCAATCAGAAATCATGGTTGCTGAAATGGTGATACAAGTACATGAGGGAAATATTGCATCTGAATTACATGTTGTTTTCCAGCAACATTTTTGTTACTTAAGGCAAGGTACACTCATATTTCAGGGAGCCTAATGGCACTGACTTAACTTGCCAACTGTCCCTACTTGAAACCTCGCTCCCCTACGAGAGTTTAAGCTCCTTGAGGGTAGCTGTGTCTCCTGGACCCTCAAAAACTTGCTTGAGAGGGACTTCCCTGGCGGTCCAGTAAGACTCCGCACTTCCACTGCAGGGGGCACGGTTTCGATTCCTGGTCAGGGAACTGAGATCCCTCATGCCGTGCAGTGCGGCCAAAATAAATAAATAATAAAGTATTAAAAAAAAAAAAAAAAAAAGACTTGCTTGAGAGTGGGGGGACCAATTGCTTAAGCCAAAAGGCCAAGCAGCATCCTTGATTATTCCTCCTCCCTTGTCACCCACGTCTAACGCATCAGCAAATCCCATCAATTTCCTCTCCGGAAGCCTCTCTCCACAGAATACAGATGTCCCTTGTATGTCGACCATGTGTTTCTGATCCTTTGACATCCGGGGCTTGCTGACCCTGGAGGGACTGCCCCTCCCAGGGCTAGCCAATTCCTAGAAATAGTCTGTGATTCACTCTGGTGCAGAAACTGCCTTTCATATGCAAACAAACCCGTCCGGATCCCTAAGCTCCGACCTCCTTCTTTATCAGGCTCTCAGACTCAGGGCCACTATCTACCTGTCCTAATCACCCGGGACCCAATACAGCCAACTAGGGGACAGCCCCTATGCCCCGGAGCCTGCTGAAACTCTTCAAACTGGCCAATCCTAAGCCTGCTGACCCTGCCTTGCCCATGCTTCCCTTGGAAACCACTATAAAGGCCCTTGTACACATTTTCCCTCACTCCCTCTGCCTCCTGGCTGACCCTGGTGCATCCCCACGTGGCCCTGCGTGGGCGGCAGGGCGTGCCCACTCTTCTTGGGAACTGGAACAAACTACCTTCTCGATGGCAGTCATCTCCTGATCTGTTGGCCTTGCCATACCTGAATAGTAATAACATCTACATTTTAATACATCCTGGAGTTGTGCCCCTAGCCTGCCTGGACCCTACAATAACCCCCACCCACTCAATGTGCTTCTCCTCCAGGCCTGCAGCCCAGAAGCCCAGGGACTTTCCAAAATGAAAACGGATTTTGTCCTCTTCTTTAAAATTCCCTAGGGGCTTCCACTACAAATTAGAATGAAATCCACATTCCTTTCCGTAGCCTGGAAGGCACCACGTGTCCCAGCTTCTACAACCTGTTCTTAGGTCTCCCCTTGCTCAGTGCTCCAGCCACACTGGCCTCCTTTCAGTTCTGCAGAGATGCCAAACTATTTCCTGCCTTGGGGCCTTTGTACGTGCTGTTCTCTCTGCCCGGAACACTCTTTCCCTAGCTTTTGTGTGATTGGCCCTTTTCCCTCTAGTCTCAGTCAAATATCACCCCTGGAGAGGCCTTCCTTAACTGTACAGTCAGACATCCTGTTCCATCATTCTGTTTTATTTTCTTCTTCACACTCGTCACTCTGTAATTATTCTTTTGCTGCTTTATGGTCCATCTCTCTACCACACACCCCGACATGGAGTAGAACATAAGCTCCTTGAGAACGGGAGCCTTGTTCATGGCTGTGTTCCCTGAGCCTAGATAGCCTGGCATGTCATACTGGATGAATGAATGAGGGGTACCTTACCTGTGTTTCCAGGACTGGAGAGGGGAGTGGAAGGGGCTGAGGAGTAAGGAGTTGTCCCCTGCTGTGACCCTGCAGCCACTTGGAAGCTGCTGGCTCACCAGAGGCTCCCCAGCTCCTGGCCTCTTATCAGGCTACTGCAGTGTCAGGGCTGAGAGAGACAGACAGTGCCTGCTTCCTGGAGAAGCCAACGGGAAGCCAGCCTCTGTCTCGTGAGGTTCTGCTGACCAGCACATTTCCCCTGCAAGGGTGCCTTCTCCTTCCACAGACCCCAGGTTCATCTGTCCCCTGCTCCAGAAGTTGGCTGTCCCCAGGCTGCGTCTCCACTTGGCCCAAAGGATATGATGCAGCTTTTGCCGGTGCAGAGATGTCTGGGGCGGCTGCCAGCGCTTTTATCTTTTCATTTCATCTGCCAGCCAAGAGCTTTCCCCTGCTTTTGCCTCTTGACGCTTAAGGCAAGAAATGTTGACCTTGAGTACAGGTGCTTCTTCGTTTGTTACTCACGGTCCCCTGTCCTGTTTCACATCCAAGCCAGCGGCTCCCCAATCTTCTCTCTTCGTTTCCCTTGACCCACCATGTTCCCTGGCAGCCTCAAAAAAAGATTTGGGATTTTTTTTCCTGAGATCTGGTTCAGGCAGTAGGAGCGCTGCTAGTTTGCCCCCTTTACTCAAGGGTACCAAGGCACCTCTTTAGACTGTGGCCAAGTGGCCGCGTGGAGGAAACATTTCCAGAGTCATGCACAGAGTGAAGGGGACTCCAACCCCTGAACTTGGGGGCATTCAGCTGACAAACATTTTTTGAGGATCTGCTGCTTGCCAGGCATTGGTCTGCTGGGGTCTGTCTTACTGCACCAGGGAGGGACTTTGGTCACGTCAGTGTTGCATAGAAATCCAAGCATATGTGTTTGGGGCACATTATGCGACAGTTCAACAAAGCATTCTGGGACAACTGGATAGTCACATGCAAAAGAATAAAGTTGGGGGACTTCCCTGGTGGCGCAGTGGTTGGGAATTTGCCTGCCAGTGCAGGGGACACGGGCTCGAGCCCTGGTCTGGGAAGATCCCACATGCCATGGAGCAACTAGGCCCGTGTGCCACAACTGCTGGGCCTGTGCTCTAGAGCCCGCGAGCCACAACTACTGAAGCCCATGCGCCTAGAGCCCGTGCTCTGCAACAAAGACAAGCCACCCCAGTGAGAAACCCATGCACCACAACGAAGAGTAGTCCCTCCTCGCCCCAACTGGAGAAAGCCTGTGTGCAGCAACGAGGACCCAATGCAGCCAAACATAAATAAATAAATTTTTTTTTAAAAAGAATAAAGTTGGACCTCTTACCTCTCACATCATACACAAAAATTAACCAAAAATGAATCAAAAGCCTAAACATACGTGGTAAAACAAACTCTTAGAAGAAAATGCAAGCATAAATTTTCATGATATTGGATTAGGCAAAGCCTTCTTAGATATGATTCCAAAAGCACAAGCAACAAAAGAAAAAATAGATAAACTGGACATCAGAATAAAAAATGCTTATGCTACAAAAGACACCATCAAGAAGTGAAAAGACAACCCACAGAATGGGAGAACATTTTTGCAAATCTGGTAAGGGGCCTGTATCTAGAATATATAAAGAATTCTAACAACTCAATAATAAAAAGATAACTCACTTGAAAAATGGGCAAATAATCTGACTAGATATTTCTCCAGAGAAGATATACAGTCAGCCAATAAGCACCTGAAAAGATGCTCAATGCCATGAGCCATCAGGAAAATGGAAATCAAAAAAACACAATCAGATCCACTTCACACCCACAAGGATGGCTAGAATCAAAAAGTCAGATAATAAGAAGTGTTGGCGAGGATGTGAGAAATAGGATCATCCATTGTTGGTGGGAATGCAGACTGGTGCAGCCACTGTGGAAAATAATCTGGCAGTTGCTCAAAAAGTTAAACACAGAGTTACCATATGACCCAGCAATTCCACTCCTAGGTATATACCCAAGAGAACGAAAACATTATGTCCACATAAAAACAGGTATACGTTCATAGCAGCATTATTCATCATAGCTCAAAGGTGAAAATAACCCAAATGTCCATGAACTGATGAATGGATAAACAAAATGTGGTATATGTGTACAATCAAATGCTACTTAGCAATAAAAAGGAATGAAGCACTGATACATACTACAACATGGATGAACCTTGAACACATTGTGCAGATACACATTATATATATGTGTCTACCTAACATACTATATATACACAAAAGGCCACATATTATAGGATTCCATTTATATGAAACATACAGCATAGGCAAATCCACAGAGACAGAAAGTAGATTAGTGGTTCCCTAGGACTGGAAGTGCTCAGGGAAAATAGGGAACAAGTGCTAATAGGTACATGGTTTCTTGTTGGGGTGATTAAAATGTTTTTTTCTTTTGCGGTACATGGGACTCTCACTGTTGTGGCCTCTCCCGTTGCGGAGCACAGGCTCCGGACGCGCAGGCTCAGCAGTCATGGCTCACGGGCCTAGCCGCTCCGCGGCATGTGGGATCTTCCCAGACCAGGGCACGAACCCGTGTCCCCTGCATCGGCAGGCGGACTCTCAACCACTGCGCCACCAGGGAAGCCCAAATAAAATGTTTTTAATTGATTGTGGTGATGGTTGCACAACTCTGTGGCTATATTAAAAAACAATGAATTGTACACTTTAAATAGATGAATTGTGTATTATGTGAATTATATCTCAGTAAAGCTATTACCAAAAAAATCATGTGATAAAGATCCTGGACAATCAAGAGAGTCTGAGAGTCTGGAAATTTATAATCTGTGGTAGGCAGAATAATGACTCCCTGAAGATGTCCAGGCCCTAATGTCTGGAACCTGTGAGTATGTCACCTTATATGGCAAAAGGGACTTTGTAGCTGTGATTAAACACATGGAGTCTGAGATGGGGAGATGATCCTCGTTTGCATAAGTGTGCCCAGTCTAATCATGAGTCCTTAAAAGCAGAGGTCCTTTCCCAGATGCATCAGAGAGATGAACCTAAAAATAGTGACGAGAGATACAAAGCACTTGACCTGCCATTGCTGGCTATGAAGATTGAGGAAGGAGGCCACAAGCCAGGGAATGTGCTAGCTTCTAGAACCTGGGAATGGCCCTCAGCTGATAGCCAGCAAGGGAACAGGGATCTCAGTCCTAAAACCACAAGGATCTGAATTCTGCCAACACCCAGATGAGCAAGAAAAGGGCTCCCCTTGAGAGGAACACAGCAGCCCTGCCACCCCTTGGTTTTAGTTCGCTGAGACCCACATCAGACTTCTGACCTAAAGGGCTGTAAGATAATATATTTGCTTTGTTTGAGCCACTAAATGGTAGTCAACTGTTATGGCCACCATAGAAACCAATATGTCACTACTTTATGTAGACTTTATGAAGCTAATCTTAAAAGAGAGAGAGAGAGAGAGAGAGAGAGAGAGAGAGAGAGAGAGAGAGCGAGCGAGCTGGGCTTTCTCATGCCTGGGGATGAAAAGATGTACTGCTGGTTGAAAATCCATGACACCTGTTCTTTCCTCCCCACCCAGTACAAAGAGCAGAGTGAAGTAGAACTGACTTAGTGACTGCTTCCCCAAAATAGAAACTGCAACATGATTTTATTTCTAACTCCACTGCCCTCTCTTGTGAGTCATTCATCTCTCCAGGTCTCACTTTCCACATCTGGGAAGCAGGCTGAATTAACCCTGACTGCTGCCTACCCCACAGTTTAGGAAGACAAAAAAACTCAGCTTCAAACAGAGCTCCAGGGCGCTCCTTGCAGACACAGTTCAGGTCACGGGACACCCTCCATCGCCACCACAGGGCATCACTCCTTTCTTCCGGCTTCCTTCAGAGGGTTTTGGGCACACCTGGTCC